>NC_058099.1:58582500-59207500 GCF_020171115.1 Neogale vison
GCCTCTACCTTTGGTTTTTTTATTTCAACATTTCTTTGGCTATTTGGCATCTTTTTTGGTTCCATAAAAATTTTAGGATTATTTATTTCAGCCCTTTGAAAAATGCTGATGGTATGTTAATAGGGATTGCATTGAATGTGTAGATTGCTCTGGGTAGCATAGACATTTTAACATATTTTTTCTTCCAGTCCATGAGCATGGAATATTGTTTTTCTTTTTCCATTTCTTTGTTTATTCTTCAATTTCTTTCATAAACATCCTATAATTTTCAGAGTATAAATCCTTTACCTCTTTGGGTAGGTTTATTCCTAGGTATCATATAGTTTTTGGTACAATTGTAAATAGGATAGATCTTTGATTTCTCTTTCTTCTGCCTAATTGTTAGTAAGACCATTACAATAATAATGTCATCTCCCAAAATGGTTTTTCTCCTTCCCTTCTTTGTTCCTTATCAGCAACTGTATATATATATATTTTTTCCTGGATAATTTGATATTTGAGAAAATAGTATTCTTTAAATATCTATTTAAGGGGGGAAAATTGACCATTTAGGACTTGTGTTCTCTGACATGCTACACCAGCTTGATTAATAAAGAGATGAAACACGTGGCTTAAAAACTCACCTGACAAGAGGACTGAGCTCTTTTACCAAGCTTAAGAGAGGGCTGCTTTACTTGTTGATAGTTCTGCCACATTTCTGGGGGATATAGAACGGTGTACACTATCTACCACAATACTGGGCATCCCACCATTTAAAGACTCATTTTTTAGGTCTACATGACACTAAATGTTGGTGTGGTTCTCCATTAAAAAATTTATTCTTAAAAAAAATATATTCTTAATTATTTGTTATTTACTACTCCCATGAGACTCAGAGGGCAGCTCAATGCAATTAACAACTAAGGGGGAAATTTGACAAGCAGAGTTCAAAGACGAGTCAATAACACATTGTGAAAAGACCAGAGTTGCGGGGGGGAGAGGGGTTGGGAGAAGGGGGGTAGGCTTATGGACATTGGGGAGGGTATGTGCTTTTGGGTAAATTGGAAGGGGAGATGAACCATGAGAGACTATGGACTCTGAAAAACAATCTGAGGGGTTTGAAGTGGCGGGGGGGTGGGAGGTTGGGGTACCAGGTGGTGGGTATTATAGAGGGCACAGCTTGCAAGGAGCACTGGGTGTGGTGAAAAAATAATGAATACTGTTTTTCTGAAAATAAATAAATTGGAAAAAAAAATGTAAATACTAACTTTTATCCCCAAGGTCAGCTCCTATAATTAGAAGATCTCATAGGAGATCAGAATTTTAACTACACCAAACCCAAAGGATTCCTGAAAATTATAGATTACTCTTCATATTGATTATGTTAACTAGCTCCACAATGGCAGACACAGATTTCCTGGTTTCCCTGAGACACAGATGACTAACTAAATTTCTTTAACTTTTAGGTAGAACTCTTGATTTTTTTTTAAAGATTTTATTTATTTATTTGACAGTCAGAGATCACAAGTAGGCAGAGAGGCAGGCAGAGAGAGAGAGAGAGGAGGAAGTAGGCTCCCTGCTGAGCAGAGAGCCCAATGTGGGGCTCGATCCTAGGACCCTGGGATCATGACCTGAGCTGAAAGCAGAGGCTTTAACGCACTGAGCCATCCAGGTGCCCGAACTCTTGATTTTTTAACTGACACAGTAAACTATGTGTTTTCAAGACACCCTTCTGTAGAGGCACTTTTTCTTTTTCTTTTCTTTTCATAGTCTTCACAGAAGTTCCCCTCACTCTCCAGCCCATTTGTTTTACTTTCTATCGATAATCGGTGGCTTAAATATCATCGCAATTGGACGAAAGGAAAACAAAATAAATGATTTCCAACATTTTAGTTTCAATGTTGATAGGGTTGTATCTATATAAATACCAGCCCACATAAACTTGACAGGGTGAGAAAATATGTATAATTTATATATCTGGCTTTTAAAGATAGTCTTGAATCAATTTTTTTTTAGTGGAAAATAGCACTAAACAGGTAGTATTAAACAGTTGACTTCTGCATCAGAGAATACTATAAATCCTATTGCTTTTATCTACCGCTTTTCATGTTTAAAAATCACTTTTTGGTCTGGCCTATGGAATCACCATGGTTATTAGCTGAGTTCATTATGTAATCATATTTATGTTAATGTAAAATAAGAAATCAGAGGTCATTAGGAAATACTTAATCTGGCCTACAGTAGTCAGCCATCATTGCAGTTACTTTGTTGTTGCAAAATTTAGAAATGAGTTTTAAGGTTTATTTTTCAAGTTAGTCTACACAGGGAATTAATTTAAAATCTGTTTTATTTATATGATTTGTTTCCCTCATGATTCATTTTTGAGTTGGCCTTCAGGCAAAAGCAATGTTAGCTTGCTTGGGGGAAGCTCATTTAATTTGATAGTGATAATTTTTTTGACAGCTGGTAATTTGCTTATTTACAGCTTCCTGATTAGGTCTTCAAATGTTGCCGTTACTCATATAAACTAATAATCTTCAGTCAAAAAATCTTTATTCCCCATTAATTGTCCCACTAAGAAAACAAACTTTAACTTTTTTCCTTCATTACTACCATTAATATCTTGTGACTTTTCTCATCTTAATATAACCATGATTGTGATTTTATGCATAGGATAATGGAGATCCACCTTTTGTTGCAGGATTCTTTTCCAGTTCAGTAGTTTTTACTACAGGTATGCACCTTAGGCATTATTGCAATAATGATGGTGTTTAAGCCAATAGTGATATCTTGGGATGGGACATCCTAGAAAACTTTAGGCAACATATTTAGCTGCTTCAGAATATGCAAAAACTATTTTATTTCTCTTCTTTTTATTTTTTTCATCTATAAGGCATTTTGGGCAGAAGTAGTCCTTTAAATATGTTCACAGGAATATATTATATTGTCCAAATAGTGAGATTTATATAAATGTATGAAAGCACTTTAGCAATTATGATGCATTAGGTAGCTCATTTGCGGTAAAACATAAGACTATTTATTAAATATGTAAAGTGGTTGATTTGAATGAAGATGTTTCCAATAAAAAATGAATTTTGTTTGTTTTAATGCAGCAATATCCATTAACAAGTCTTTATGAAAACCAATTTCCTAAATTTAAATGTATTGATTTAGATTTTTTAATGGAAAATTTGTTTAGCATAAAATGTGTTTGATTATTAGACATGAAATTTGTTAGCTTCTTTCATAGTAGCTGAGGAAACATATATTTTAATTCTTTTTATTAGCACTATAATGATGCTTCTACAACAAAGATGATTCTTAAAATAAGTTATCTTAGTTCTAGTAGTTTTACCTCAAGAGGTAGAAATTATTTAGACAACATAAAGATGCATAAGTTAAGATCTATATGCCACCACAGCTTCTACTTATCCTTTTGGCCGATTATCATTGGGCATAGATAGATGATAGATAGATAGATAGATAGATAGATAGATATTTTCTATTATAATCCTAGAGAATAGAGGAGGGAAGCTACCATCTCTATTTTAATAACCAGGAGATTAAAATATGTATATAGTCTTTCTAAGGCTAAAACCTAATGAGTAGAACACCAGGATCATAAAGTTATTTGTTTTTCTTCAAATCTGGTCTTTCTGTACAATCCCATGCTCACTTCCATGTCAGTGTTATAAACTACCAGCCCAAAGAGAACAGACAAGTTGGGGAGGGAGGTGGTGGTAATTTCAAAGTTATGATCTTCCTTAATCAGAACTATTTCATTCAAACCATTCCTTCCAGGAATACAGTAATGAGCAAGACCCACATATTTCATTAAGGAGTCCATATATCCATTGGGTAAACAGATAAGTAAACATATACTAATGTACTATAAATACTGATAAGTATAATCATGTGTTGGGAAGGGATAGATTATGAGTAAACTTTCTAAGCTAATATCTGAAGAATGAGTGGAGGCATTAGTAGCTGGGGTTCCAAGTGAAAGTAAAAATAAAAGAGAATGGAGGATGTTGTAGATGTGGACAACATGACTTTCCTAGGGCTCTAGAAATGCTTTTGACATCAATCCTTAGCATCATTACTTTTTCCCACTGGTTTCTTAAAGATTGAATGGTACATCTGTTGCAAATGACTTCTGATGATTTGGTCTCCACAAAATATGACTGCACTTGTTAATGTGGCAGCCATGGTCCATTGTTAAATCTATTTTTCTACTTGTGTAGCTAATTTCTCCATTCAGCCTCCAAATGGTGAATTCTCCTTTCCATCCTCGTTCGCCTCTCTATTCTATCCATTTCCACAGTTGATATTTCAAATCTGCTGCTGAATTCTTTATAAATAACCTCATTATTTATCTGCCTCTAGTTACATACATTTTATAATTTCCAATTTTATGAAGATTCCATTACAACCTCAAATGTGTATTCTACATCAGAATCACCATATTTCCAGCTGATTTTTTTTTTCCCCTGAGGATGGAATGGCAGATTTCTTGGTCAGACACATCAGGGTTAACTTCATATCCATTTTTTCAATCAAACTTTAATCTCTATACCCTCTAGTCCATAATAGTTATGGAGTATGGGATAGTTGTGAACAATTTTAAACGTAAAAAATAAGGAATCTGATTCAGAGTAGCTTAAACAAGAACCTATATGTGATCATGAAAAATAAAGCTAGATGGTTGCCAGTATTGGTTTAGCTGGGTGTGAAATGGGGGCAGAGGTCAGAGCAAGGATTCTCCTCACACTACTCTTGGCTTTTCTCTCAGAGCTTCACATAAGTTTCTCAGAGGCCTTCTCATTGTGTTTGATTGTCCACCTGTTTTTTGAAGTCAGAGGATTTTCAGTCCTTATCTGAACAAAAGTGGGGATGTGTAGTAACAAAAGGATAGGGAATAAGGATTGCATATTTTGTGAGGATGTGTATAAGATGTTCGCCACGATGCCACTGAGATGTGTTTATTCATGCCAATAGCCTTTTAAATAACATCATACATTCCATCATTCTTGCCGCTGTTATGAATTTATCCCCATCTACTTTTAGTCTGTTCTCCAGTAATTTTTTAAAAAATCTAATGGCTGTTGCATTATGAACCATTTTTAGAGTAAGGATCACAGTCTCCCCTAAGAGCTACTTCTGTCCAAGTTACTACACTATTTGTTGAGTGACTATATTAATTTGGGTCACTTTAAGGTTTGTCTTTTTCTTTCTTTCTTTCTTTCTTTTTTTTTTTTTTTCCTATTTTGGCTTTCCTTTTTCCTTTTTCCTCTACAGAAGTCCGTTTATGATCATGCTCCTAAACTCTATTTTCCATTGAATAAAATAGTAATTTTTTAGTTCAAAAGAAACATTAATGTTCAGAAGAAAGAGACTGACAAATACATATATGAAAGGCCATTCTTCCTTTGTGAATAGAGTAATTAGGTATCATTTTACCAAATATCTTTTCTAAGCTGAAAAAGTTAGTATCTTGTTTTCACTGATGAATAGCTTTTCTAGTACAAATAATGCATAAGAGTACACTTTAAGAAATCTCAATATGCATAAACCCTGAGTTATAATAGATGAAAAGGATTTTAAATATTCAAATTACATGTTTTTACTTTGTGAAAGTTAATCCAAAAGTGTTCCTTCAGGTAGCAAATTTTTACTTTTCATTTTTCACTTAAATGTGCTACTGCAATATTGGTTTGAAGAACAAAATCTGTGAAGTCAGACTGCCTTGAACTCAAACTTTTCACCACTATTGTTTCCTAAGCTGTCACTTTACTATCAGTCTAATCTCTTATTAATAGCAATTCCACTTTAAGACTACTGCTATTAATTAAATCATTATTGTATATTTGCTGAATGCAGAGCATTCAGGCTGAGTACTTTCTTCATTATCCCTTCCAATAGTAAATGGAAATCATAAGATTGTTGACATCACTAACTTGGGGCTTGGAGATGTTGAGACATTTTCTCAAAGTCACAGAGTAAATGACAGAATTACGATGCTGACCCAGGTAAGCTTGGCCCCAGAACCTGCGCTCTTAACCACTATGGTATTTATTGTTCTTGGTTCAAATGGGGGGGTGATCATACTCAACTCCAAAATCTTTGTTGGAGTCAATTTAGATATTACATTATGGCACTATTTAAACTACACAATATATTACAAATGTGTTACCATTACTAATTTAGAAATTTCTGCATAATCATTATTTAAACTTTAGGACAGAAATATAAAATTATGATAATTATCGCAAAATTTCTTCTATGTGGTAAATAAATACATGATGTGTATATATAAAATGTAGATAAAATAAAAGATTACAATTTTATTGTGGGTCACCAAATTATTTTTTTAAAGATTTTATTTATTTATTTGATAGAGAGATCACAAGTAGGCAGAGAAGAAGGCAGAGAGAGGGGGGAAGCAGGCATCCCGCTGAGCAGAGAGACCGATGTGGAGCTTGACCCCAAGACCCTGAGTTCATGACCTGATTTGAAGGCAGAAGCTTAACCCACTTAGCCACCAGGCACTCCAACGATCACCAAATTGTTATAAAAAATTCATATATAAGTAATTTACCCCACTTACCTCTTTCAAGTGCATGACATGCTAAAGAAGAAAGCTTCTTTTTTTAAGAAGAAAGCTTCTTGTTATCTTAAATTTTGTTAAGATTATATATTATTTTATTCACAAATTTCTTGATGTAATCACCCCAAATCATTTAAAATTTTATGTATTTATCAAATATTTATTGAATGCCTATATTGTGCCAAGAACTGATTGGAATAAAAACTGAAAGACTCTTCCTCAAAAGAGAGTCAAGACAGGGTGGTTATACTTTTATGATTGAAAATTTGTGATGTCATTTAAAAGCCACATGAGAGGCACCTGAGTGACATAGTTGGTTAAGAGTCTGCCTCTTGGTTTCCACTCAGGTCATGATCTATGGTCATGAGATTAAGCCCTAAGTCATGCTCTGCACTTATTGTGGAGTCTGCTTCAGATTCTCTCTCCCTCTCCCTCTGCCCCTCCAGTTCGTGCTTGCTCTCTCTCTCTATCTCTCAAATAAATAAATAAATCTTAAAAAAAATAAAGTAAAAGCCATATGAGTATTATACTAATTTTAGAATCTTCATGAATCCACAATATCAGTTAACATGCAATTTACTCTTTTAAAAAGCATTTTATAAAATCAAATACTTGTGCTGTATATACATACATATATGTATGTATACAGACACACACACCCAGAGACACACTAATGGGTTTTGGGATATTGATCCTCATTCCCACAGGTGGGTTTTGGAGGCATGTGAGGCAGTGCAGTGCATTGCCATATTATGAAGTATTGCTTCATTATATAGCTATCTCACTGTGTCCCAGAGATGAAGTGTCTTTCAGCTAAAATGGCTTTATGAGAGTGAGAGAGAAGACTGTAGGGGGCGGGAGGGAACATAGAGTGTGAAACTGAATTCTAAGGGAAAACAGTTCTCCCAGGGCTCAAAAGCTGATTAGAAGCAACTTCCAGATAAGATAATTTTTATACACTAAAACAAACAAATTCATCAGTGTGTTTCTGATGTAAATTTTAACCTTGGAGTGGGTCTTGTGGCACTTGTGGGTGTCCTTCCCATGCTTAGATATAAAAACTTCGAGAAGATTGGTGCCTGAAAACTTCTTCTGAGATGGTGCAAAACTAAATAAACCCCAAATCTCCTGTATTCATAAGTTTCTTGTAAAATTACTGTCAGATTGTTTTTCATATCACATTAGAATACTTCAAGCCTGCTATCAGAATATCCATGAGCTTCCCTTTAAATAATAAGTTTTTTTCTGACTTGCTATATGAGTTCATCTTTAATAATAGCAAGTATTGGGGTGCCTGGGTGTCTCTGTGGGTTAACCTCTGCCTTCAGCTCAGGTCATGATCTTAGGACCCTGGGATCCAGTCCCATATCAGGCTCTCTGCTCAGCAGGGAGCCTCCTTCCCAGTCTTTCTCTCCGCCTGTCTCTGCCTACTTGTGATCTCTGTCAAATAAAAAATAAAATAAAATCTTAAAAAAAAATAGCAAGTATTAATAAAAGGGGAAAAAATCCCCTTCCCTGACAGCCAAACAACAACAACAATAAAAAAACTGCAGAGAGTTAAATATTCTCTTCCTACTCACCCCCAACCTGCTCCTACCTGGAGTCATCATTGGTATACCGGGCAGAGATCCTAGAAATTATGAAGGCACCAGTTATGTTTAAATGTAAAGTGCCTAATTAAACCTTGCTGTTTAAGTGTTTTCTTCTATTCCATAAGGTCATTACAATGAGTGAAAATTTCACCACTGTAACTGAAATAAAAAGATCTTGGAAAAAGGTGCTAGATTTTGTTGGAGGTAATGTCCTATTAAAGAAAAAAAATACAGGTTCTTCTGTTTGCAATTATACTGAGAATGATGAAAAAATTTGTGTCTCTTATATGAGCTTGATTTTTTTTTGTACAACCAGTGAGGATTATCACTGAACATTTTACTTACTTACCTTGTTTATCATAAACCCCATTTAAGTGAGGACTACAGTAACATTAGTATTTTCCCCAAATCATTCCTTTAATATTCTTAATATTATTTCTGTCATTTCAAGTAACTTGGCATATCTTTTCCACTTGCATAATCCTTAGATGTCTGGCAACATATTTACTTAGTGATAGATTCTGGAGTTTATAATAATCAAACAAATGGATATGAAGAAAGTCATGTTTTAGAAATATTTTACATGATTGTATTAAAATACTGTATGGAGCTAGTTTTCTAAGTAAATCCATGTGGTATAACTAATACTATATTTGATAATTTAACCATGTTTATAATGATTGATGCAATCACTGTAACATTTGATATACTCTTAAAAGTGTTCTAAATTACATAACATGATACAAAATAAATTTTAATTGACTACCAAGTATAAGCTAGACCCTGTTGTAGATGTTGGGGATGCACAGTTGAATAAAGGAATCAATTCCTAATCTCCAAGGCTGTGTCTTTCAGTAAGGTGAATTAATATATGACTAGGCTTACCCACAAAAATAGTCCCTAAACATACACATGAAGGCTTTAGAACCATGGTCTAAATAAGTAGAACTGGATGAAATATTAGAACAACAATCTATTGGCTGCTGGACACCAGACATTAAGTTTAGATTATATGACAAACTGAGGAGCAGATTATTGCCTTATAAGAGGTAGTCTTGAAAGAAGCAGTTGTACTATTGGGTTTTTACCCTGAACATACAGATGTAGTGAAAAGAAGGCCCAATGTTCATAGCAGCAATGTCCATAATAGCCAAACTGTGGAAAGAGTTGAGATGTCCTTCAACAGATGAATGGATAAAAAAGATGTGGTTCATATATACAATGAAATATTACTCAGCCATCAGAAAGGATGAATACCCAACTTTTGCATCAACATGAATGGGACTGGAGGAGATTATACTGAGTGAGATAAGTCAAGCAGACAGTCAGTTATCATATGGTTTCACTTACTTGTGGAACATAAGGAATAACATGAAGGACATTGGGAGAAGGAAGGGAAAAATGAAGCAGGGGGTGGGGGGGAATCAAAGGAGGAAATGAACCATGAGAGACTGTGGACTCCAAGAAACAAACTGAGAGTTTTAAAGGGGGGGATGGGTTGACCCGGGGATGGGTATTAAGGAGGGCATGTATTGCATGGATAACTGGGTGTTATACATAAACAATGACTCTTGGAACACTACATCAGAAACTAATGATGTACTCTTTATGGTGACTATCCTAACAAAATAAAAAAATTTTAAAAAGAGGTATTCTTTTAGATTCTAAAGTGGAAACAGTGCCCCCCCATAACCAACTTACTGTTCTGTGTCTTTCTATTTTGAAAATTACCCCAGCTGACTCAATTTTTATGTAAAGAGAATGATAACCTCTCTTGTCATCATGCACTTTTGATGAGCATACTATGTGCTTGAGATTTGTACCAAAAAGTATTCTGATGAAATTGCATAAAGAGCATCCTGCTGATTTATAGGAAATTCTATGACAAGTCATGCAATGGCCTGGCTAATTCCATAAGAGGCAATTAGTTTTTCTCTATTTTGTGAGTTTAACCTTTAAACATTGTAAACTTAAAATGATTTTTTGACAAATCGGTCAATAAAATGGAACTGAATTTTCAGAATCCCAGATGAAACTACTTTTCTTAATCCAACAAGTTTTGTTGACTTGACATCCTCTCCAAAGGCCACAAAGATGCTTCCTTTATTTAGAGAAACTCTCCTTTCCACAAATTATTTAAAATTAACAACCAAAAGAATGCAATAACAGCTTCAGTGAGATTAGCATGATTTTTAAACAGCATAGATTATACAAGGCAGCCTTTGACAAAAGAAAAATCCCTTTGGATTTAGATACAGTACATTTTCACTCTTCTTTTGTATTTGAAGATTTTTTTTCATCCTTTCACCTTTAGCTTGCTTAGACTTGATGCAGCATAGAGAAAAGAATGCTGGGTTAAAGCTGGTAGCTTTACTTCATCAGAGAGGACTTACTATATATGAAAGCGTTTTATTTTCTATGAATGTGTTCTGGGAACTCACCACTTAAAAAAAATCCCATTTATATTTCTCACTAAAAGACCTATAAAATTCAAAACTGTTAGATGATGGAAGTGCTTAATATTTACTCTTGATAGAAAAGGTCTTTTAAATAAGTGTCTGATTCTTTCTTCCTTCTCAAATGTAAAAAAAAAAAAAAAATCAGTCAAGTGGTTCTTTCATTTATAAGTCTTTCTTATTTAAATGCATTCTAAACTCTTAGTATAGAACCAAGAGATTACGCCCGAGCAGTTGTCAAAAAGCTCTACTTATCATTTATCTTCTTGCATTAGAGATATAAATGCTATGTTGCACATCTCTTAAGAAATGTTTATTAAATTTTCAAGTGACTATCATTTTGCAAGCTTTAAATTGATTGGCGTATGTATCAGCATCATCCAGAAATGTGAATGAGTATATTTATTAACAATCAGTGATCATGGTCTTTAAGATCTATCCATGGCCCTTTGACTTTACATAAACTGGGCAAAGTATAATTAAACACTTAATACCAACGGTGAACCACTCAGTCAGCCAAAATACATTTATTATCTGCTATGTGATGGACTGAGCTACAAAGATTAAACAAGTGGTTTCTTAAAAATATTTTATTTAGGGCACCTGGGTGGCTCAGTGGGTTAAGGCCTCTGCCTTCAGGTCCCGTCGTGATCCCAGGGTCCTGGGATCCAGCCCCACTTCAGGCTCTCTGCTCAGCAGGGAGCCTGCTTCCTTTCCTCTCTTCTGCCTGCCTTTCTGCCTACTTGTGATCTCTGTCAAATAAATAAAATCTTTAAAAAAGAAAAAATATATATTTTTTTTTTGACAGAGAGAGAGATCGTAAGTAGGCAGAGCGGCAGGCAAAGAAGAGAGGGGAAAGCAGGCTCCCTGCTGAGCAGAGAGCCTGATGTGGGGCTTGATTCCAGGACCCTGAGATCATGACCTGGGCCAAAGGCAGAGGCTTAACCCACTGAGCCACCCAGGCCCCCCTAAACAAGCGGTTTCTATGTTTCAGAAACTTACCCTGTCTAGACAGTGGTCCTCCATTCAGCCATCTAGTTTCAGACCATCTGTTTCTTCATAGTCTGTATTTCATAGTAACAAAGCATTTCAAGGTGTTTTGCAATCATTTATTCAAGGGACCCTTTGCTGTTGGTATTTTCACTCAAGGAATCTACAATTCAAGGTCACTCTAGTTTCTTTTTTTCCAAATGGCTCTGACTTCATATAAGTTTCAGGAATGTTAAATAAAACTAACAAGTTAATTCTCTTTTCTTAAACTGGAGGATATTGTAATGTTTAGAAGGCGAGGTAAACATGACACCAGGCGAGGTAGGCGCAAGGCAAGACTTATTAAAAGCACTCTCCAGTGAAGTTTTAGGGCTCAGGAGAAGGGGAGCCAGGAAAGTCGCCGCTGGGAGGAGGTGGGAACCCTCAGGCGAGGTTCCACGACTCAGAGAAAGAGAGAGGAAGAGAGAGTCCCGGAAGTCGCGCTGGGAGGGAGTTGGCGAGGTCCTTTTATCGGTTTGAGGTAGGGCATAGCCTTGCATCCATATAAGGCAAGGTATGCGGTGATCAGAGGGTATGGGGTGGGGGGAGTCTGTGATGGACAGCTCCGGATTGGGAAGTTCCTGGGTGGAGAGTTTCAGTTTCCTGGCGGTGACATGGAGGCTGCAGTGAGGGTGGCGGCAAAGTTCGCCATCTTGGAGAGGGTAGGCGGGAAGATCCGCCATTTTGGAGCCCCGGTTTCCCAGCCGGCCCATCAGATATCTTGGATATTTTATAACACAAATGGACATTGAGATCATCTAAAAGAGATATAATATGTTCAATTTCCCAAATGTATTTTTTTTTTTAGTTTCAGTTTATTTTTTTAAATTTTATTTATTTTTTTCTTTATTAACATAAATGTATTATTTGCCCCAGGGGTACAGGTCTGCAAATCATCAGGCTTACACATTTCACGGCACTCACCACAGCACATAAAATTTTTATTCTGCTTATTTTGACCAAAATCTCTGGAATTGTTTTTTCTTGATATGAATAAGTGGTGAATTTCAAATGGCTCGTACCTTTTAGGACCAGTCAAGGAAGGGAATTTGCAGACTATAAGAGGTTTCTATTTGTGCTAGAAAGTAGGTTTAATCTGTGTCAGTTCTGTCTGTGTTTTGATCTGTTTTTCTTTTGTTTTTTTGTGAATATGACAGTTCAAAATGAAAGCCTCCCAGCCAAACAATTGCTTTTATGGGTTCAACTCCCTTTATAGTAGTTCCTCATTCTTCCTTGGTTTATCCTTTTGTTAAAACCCCAAATTTTCTTCTTATGCTTAACTCTTTCTGTGTTTATTAAAATCTTGTTTTTTCCTCAATTACTAAAACTTGTTGTTTTACTTAAGCCTAGACTTCCTCTAATAACCCTGTTTTCTCTTTTTTGGTTTTTTTTTTTTTTGGACTAGAAATTTTTGTTTTCTTATGAATATGACCCAAGCAATTGTCTTTCGTGATCTTCTTAATGTTTATAGAACATTGATTGACAATGTTTATCATACAACTCTTTCTTTTTGCAGCATAAAGAATCTAGTGTTCATTCTTTCAGAACTTACTGATTTTTGTGTGGTTGTTTTTATTTTTGGAGGTCTTTGGTACTGGACTTTCACTGTATCATGTAGAACCTCATGCCTTCAGAAGACTGTGGGCGCCTTCAGAAGACTGTGGGCAACTTCAGTATCCTCTGTGTGGTATTCTGTGTTCAGGACTCTCAAATTCCAGTGGTCTTTATATCTAGTCTTTGATTAATTCACATAGAGAACCACATTCTATAATGCTTTTCTATATAATATATTTAATTTCTAAGTTTAACTTTTGTCCAGAACTCATTCGAATTCTCAGTATAATCTATAGGTATTTAACAAGCACTTCAACCTGGCCACAATCCTTCCTCATGTGTTTTTTAAATGAATATTAGTTGTTTTTATTATAAAGATACATACAGTGAAAGGAAGTTTGTGGTCAACGGCTTTGAAAAATTGTAAATAAGATACATAAATTTCAGTTCTGTAGTAATTCATGGTGTCTTTATTATGCTCTTACACTATGTAAATTCCAGTGATGTGGATCTAAAAGAATTTTTGTCTATTTTTGTTGTTGCTATATACTTAGAATTTTGTCTATTTTTTGTTGTTTTTGTAGTTGCATATTTATCAATACTTCTTCATGACAATAATCATGTAATATCTGTTTTTTTAAGAAAATGAAAATATAATCATCTTTAATATGGTTTGATCATTTTGCCGTGTCAGTGGCAGTTTTACTTGCTGTTTTGGCTGGAATCATCAGACATTGTCAGAAGAGGTATCGGTTGTATTAGGACATCTGATATAATGAGAAATATAAAGCATGCAACTTCACCCACACACAGATTTGTTATTTGAAGTACTGCTGTAGGTTTATTCCCCACAACCCAGAAATACTGATCAACCAATTTCATTTGATTCTAACCAAAAAATTTTTTGAAGATTTATTTATTTTAGGGGAGGATGCAGAGGGAGAGAAAATCTCAAGCAGACTCTGCACAAGGAGCCTGACTCAGGGCTTGATCCCAGGAACCTGAGATCATGACCTGAGCTGAAACCAACAGCCCAATGCTCAACTGACTGTGCCACCCACACACCCCCCACCAAAAATCTTTTAAAGAGGTGATGGTATGTTTATAATTGTATATGATCCATTCTACCTAGTATTGTATATTCTTCTTCAGTATCCTGTTTTAAGTACCAATGAGAATGTGATACTCTACTTGCTTGCTTGTCTGACTCGGAATTTTCCTCAGGTTTCTTTCCGGCTCCACTTGTTTCTTCTCCGCTATCCACATACTTCCTGTGCTGAGTGCCAATGGACCTTCATATGGCGATCAGACCTCTGGCCCTACAACTGTATATATTTCTGATAATGTTTCCTACAATGGGACAGTTTTCCATAACTTACTTATAGAAGGACATTATTGAAAACTGCTCAACTAGATCCCACTATTTCCAAGATAAATAAATGTCCAACATATTTTTTAAGCCAAATAGTCAAATACATGGGGGCTTTCCAACACTATAAGGATAAGAGCAAAAATGTGACAGACTGAAAGGCAGAGCTCAGAGACAAGAGCCTTAACTGTTTGTGGGTAATGCATTTCAAATATTACAGACGTATAAAACCATAAGAAGCCTTTTCCCCAGGGTCTTGGCAGCAACAGTTGTACCAGTGAGAACCCTGAAGTTCAAGGTTTTTGGCTTCAAGGCAAAGCTGCCTCCCCTGCAGGCACTCCCTGCCTTTGCTTAGACACATGATATTTCTGTTTTAGATTATTGTAACATCTCTTGAAAACATCTCTGTTTTCTTTGGCTTTAAGAGTCTCTTCTGTCTAATTTATTGTCACTTAAAACAGCCAATAAAGTTCTCTCTGAAAGACACAAGTCTGGTCAAATTGACAGTTAAGCAGAGTCTGTGAGTATGACCTCTAGAGAGAAATCCAGGTTAAGTCACTTATTAGCTATTGGATTTCAGACAAAATATTTATCTTCTGTAAGCCTTGGCTTTATTCTCTGAAAAAGGAAGAATGTAGTACTTCTTATTTGTTAGGACTGCTGTGAAGATCAGATTAGATTTCACGTGTAAAACAGCTATTGAGTAATGTTATTTATTTTCATTAAGACACATCCTCTCCTTAAAGTTTTAATTTTCTGTGTTGTTTGATTAGCATAGCACCCAAGGTCCTTCACTACCCTTCCTGTTTCTGTTTTTCTACATTGTCCCACAGGTCTTCGCTGCAATAGCTTCCTCGTCAAGCTCACTGTCCCTATCACCTGCCCACCAGATAGATCGATTCTAAAGACTCCACACTTAACCATGTCATTCTTGTTTTTTCAGATACGCACTCCCTTATCTAGCCAATATTTAAGTATCCTTTAAAGCCCAGTCCATACATCATTTCTTGGTCATCACAGGCATAGTTAATGGTCCCTAATATGTACTTTTAAGAACACAGCACTCAAATATTTATCACATTATTTTAATAGTTTGATGTTTCCCTCACTCCCGTGATGAACTCTGAACACTTCAAGGACAGGAAATATGCCAGGCACAGTTGTGTCTTTGAACCTAGAATAGTTGTCTGGCATAGAACTGGAGATCAATACATGCTGATGGAGTGAACCTAAATTCCTGATTTCTAAAAAAACCAAAAAATTAAAAAAAAAATTGCTGTATTTCTTACCCCTTTTGACTATTCTCTAGCTCTCTTGATTCTTCTTCTTCTTTAAGAAAGTGGTAGGTTGTATTTCATAAAACATTTCCAGTATTATATAACTAAAAAGCCAATTTTATTCTTAAATTTTGTAGTGATGAAAGTTTTTAGCTTAATATTTATTTTGTTCTTTATATTTATTTTATGAATATGGAATTAACTAGAATTTGGAACTTAATCTAATGGGATTCCAGTAGGCACTATTAACAAGGAAAAATGAGGTATTTTACTGTTACATGGTGTTATTTTAAAACTATTTGTCCATGCAGTGCCTGGTGGCTCAGTGGGTTAAGCTTCTGCCTTCAGTGCAGGTCATGATCTCAGGGTCCTGAGAGCCCCACATTAGGCTTTAATACAAAACTACTTGCCCAGAGTAAAATTTGAAAGTTTTTAAACATTGAATAAAAACATGTTACTTTCCCTCCTCTAGATTTAGCTTTAAAATGTGTGTCAGAGGAATGGATTTTTGAGTATAATAATTTATTTTATTTTTCTAATAAGGATACTCTTAAAAGCATATAAGAGATTTAGTAGAGGCATATTGACAATCATATCTATCTGATTATATTTATACTGTATACATATTGCAGGTGTTTTACTATATTTATTTAGTTCAGTTAGATTGCTGCTGGTAAATACAAACCATGGGTTTGAGCCAGGCAAGTGTGTTAGTTTTCATTGTGGGTATTAAGAAATACTCTATTTTCACAATTAGGAAAAAAGAAAAACTATATAAAAATGTCAGATGGATCAAACAGCACATTTTATAAATAGAGATGCCTGTGTCACAGATAGTAAACCTATGGAGTGACGAGAACATCCATTCAATTGATACCTGTCTATTAATGCATGATAAAAGCAACTTTTGTGAATATAAGAGACTAAAAAATAGTTTTGTCATGCCGAAGTAATAACAGGAATTTCAGACCCTTACAGTTTAGTAGACAGAATAGTCACCAACCATCTGGGTATGGCTCAATCCACATACACACACATTGTATCCAGCAGTTAAAAGGTCATCTCTGTGCCCACTATTGTGGATGAATGGGCCAATTTTGCCATTTAAACTTGGCACGTGCTCTCAGAGGTGTTGATTATTCAAAATACCTATTTGCTCAAGTCTATTAAGCTTAAAAACTACATTTTAATGGCCCCTTATATTTAAACTCTGTTTAATATGGCAAACGCTTGAGAGCTACTTACAAACACCATTAAATTTCATCACTAATTACTAATAACAGGAATGAAATTAGCACCTGTCTCAGCTGCTTTAGATTTTGGATTGCACTTAATAAACAGTTGAAAAAAAATTCTCTGTTGCTAAACATTTATTGGGGCCATTTGCATTCTGATTTTCAATGAGCTATTATGATTTACACTCTTATATACTGGGCTGAAAAAGCACAGGACTTGAAGTTACTGTTCCTTATTTGAATTAGAGGTGATGCATGTACTATCTTACATTTTAAAATTATTGTTCAGTATGAAATATCAATTTGTCTCATATATAAGTGATTCTGCCTTTATTTCAAAGGCTACTTAAGATGAAAATGTCGGTGGAGTGAATTTCACAGAAAACATTGAAAATGATTAGGTTAACACATAAGAAAGAGAATACTATAGATTTCAGTGATACCTTAAAACACAAAAGCCCTTGGATGCCTGAGTGGCTCAGTCAGTTAAGAGGCTGTCTTCAATTCAGGTCATGATCCCAGGTTTCTGGGATCAAGTCCTACATCAGCCAGAAGAGCCTGTTTCTCCCTCCCTCTCTGCCTGCCGCTCTGCCTACTTGTGTTCTCTATCTCTCTGTCAAATAAATAAAGAAAACCTTAAAAACAAAACAAAACACAAAAGCCCTAAAAATATGAAACTCTGACTTGTTCCTCACACTCTTTTGTGGGCATTTGGCCGGTGCTACTATTATAGGTGCTGGCAGATTTTTAAAGTTAAAATAAGGCAGTTAAGTTGTCAAAATGGTTCAGTGCTACCTTCAGCACTATTCAAATAGCATCACTAATTAAAAATAACAAAAATTATATACTTGGGAAAGTTTCACAGACATTGAAAGAACGATGGTCATTTTGCTGCCACACTGAAAAACTGTGAGAAAAATTACTTAAAATGTAATATAATAGAAAAATGTTAAAAAAACATTTTCAGTCTCCCAGGTAAATAATCATAGCATAAAACTTTTTCTGTCGTTGGTGACTCATCAGATTTCATACTTAAATGCATAAGATGATATAGTTATTTTGTTGGATTTAATCATTTACACTGTTTTCTTTGATTTAATGCAGATATTTGGTAATATTTCAAAGTATAAGAAGAATTTTTTTTTTTTAAATAAAGCTTATAAGCAAGCATTAAATAAAACTCTTACAAGATAACCAGAAGATGGCAGCATGGCAGTTATTTAGATATTTGATAGCTTCTAACTTGTATCAAGTGAGACACAGATTCCAGATTTTTGAAATAGTATCTGATCTACAAACACAAAATCTTATCAATATAGGAAACATAATTTAAAAAAAAAAAAGATTGTTAGGAAGATCTAAATGATAGCTTGACCAAAGTGGAATTACAAAGGAACAAAAATGGGTTCTTCTTCATGGCAAATAATGCAGAAGGAAGATGAAAGATGGTACAGGGTGAATGTCAAGGCTCTTAAAGATATGCTTTCAGAACATTACAAATTAGCTTGATAGAGCTCATTAATGGGAAAGAAGAGACTCTTAAAATTCTAAACAAGATTAGGCCTGTTATTGAAATAACCAATTGATTCCATCTAGGCCATTAGGAAGGAATTAAAGTTCATTATTATAATTGCACAAGTTCAAAACAAATCCATAAATTTATCATCTTTCAAGTCCATTTTAGTTTTAAAAAATACACCTATGATTCTATGATCTTACAAATCTTTCATAGGCCAAATAGCTACACACTTTTCAACCAGTATATTTCCTTTTTTTTAAAGGTACAATCCCATTATAATTTTTACAATTAACTAAAGACTTTAGTATAAAAACAGCAATAAAACTTTTACACTTCATTGGAGAATCCACATATCTATAGTAATGTGGAATATAATAAAATGATAGTTCAAGAAATCATTTTCTATCATCCCTGAAAATATATTTTTAAAATATTTTATTTATTTATTTATTTGACAGACAGAGATCACAAGTAGGCATGGAAGCAGGCAGAGAGAGAGAAGGGGGAAGCAGGCTCCCCGCTGAGCAGAGAGCCCAATGCAGGGCTTGATCCCAGGATCCTGAGATCATGACCTGAGCCAAAGGTAGAGGCTTAACCCGCTGAGCCACCGAGGCACTCCCCCTGAAAATATTTTAATAAGATTTTACTACAGCACAAAATTTTCGGAAAGCTTCCCAATGTATTCTACTATGAACTGTTAAAAATAAAGCTTAACACATTCATCTATTACATTTTCCTGTTCACCTTATAAATTTATTATAGGTACTAAATCTCACTCTTCCTCCCAAATAGCTAAGATCTGCTTAAACTGAACTAGATATTGCACTTGTTAAGAAACTTATGTATTATAATACTTGGTATGATTCTAGACAGTGACTGGGAGATATTACAAATTTTAAACAGATCTAGTAAACAAATATAGCAGGAAAATAGCAGAAAATACAAAAACTGAATTAGAAGGCCAAATATTTTGAGTGAATGTCTAAATAGAAATTATAATTAACAACAAAGATAACTTAATGTCCAATGTTTAAGCCATTGTAGTCTTCCTTAGTTTGGTGTTATGGATATAATAGTTAATCAAACTTACCTTTATAGGTATTAAACCAGTATTATGTTCAGAAAATGAGAATATTTGTAAGCGATGTCATTCAGGTAATAAATTACAGAATTACCAACGGAACACTAGAGATAAAGTCACTGAAAAATCCAGGAAGGAGGAAGAAAATTTATCCTCATTTCTCCTGCAGTGGGCAGCAAAGCCTTAGTAAGATTTTACGATTTAAAAGAAACAGGAACAATGGAGAACAGAGCAAAAAACAACTGCTGGAACAGATAGATGTCATCTTCAGTTAGGGATTATAGGAAGGAGATTTGGGGGGGTAAGAAAACAAATTAAAGGTTGATAGTGATGATTATAGTAGGTATTTGAAAAAATGCTTTATATGTTTTCCTCATTCCAAAAAATAAATTCATGGTAAAACCATGAAATCAGTCACTTTTTACATTGAGCAACCTGAGACTCAGTTAAGTTAAATCTCAGGACAGAGTCAGGATTCCAACTAGAGACCCCTGTTCTGCATTAGAATTGGAGGAAAATTGGGGATAGATCAGATAGAGATTTGGGCCTGAGAAGAACTTCTTTGGTCCTTTGGACCAAAATATCTACTCAAGTGCTTAAACTCCATGTTTGAAGGCAAAAATAGCACTGAAGTTCATCCAGGGAATTAATGCTGAAAGAAAGATTTCAGTGTTTACGATGGATTGTTCACCTTCAATTTAATGCTCACTTGTCTTTGTAAATTCCAATTTGAACTAAAAGGCTTCAATCCCATGAATAAGGTGAAACATTCTGCAGCACAGCTGTTATTTGAGTCTATTTGCATCTTGTGAACTTCACCTCATAGGATGTCCAGCACGCTCCCCAGGTTTATTTATTTATTTTTTAACTTATTTTGTTTAAATTCAATTAGTTAACATATAGTGTATCATTAGTTTCAGATACAGAGTTCAGTTATTCCTCTGCTGCATACAACAACCAGTGCTCATTGTATCTCCTGCCCTCCTTAATGATTACCCCATCCACTCACCCTCTCTTCTCCACCAACCCTCAGTTTGTTTCCTGGAGTTAAGAGTCTCCCCATGTTGACTGGATGCCAGCCTCAGGTGGATGAAATAACACTTCATTAAAATTTGACCACATTTGGCCAAATATTAAAATTTTATAAATGTTTTAAAGTGTTATAAACTGGGGTGTTGGGTGTCTCAGTTGGTTAAGCATCTGCCTTCAGCTCCGGTCCTGGGGTCCTGGGATGGAGCCCTGGCAAGCTCCCTGCTGACCTGGGAGTCTGTTTCTCCCTCTGCCCCTCCTCCTTGCTTGTGCTCTTTCTCTCCCTCTCTCTCTCTCTCAAATGAATACATAAAATCTTTTAAAAAAATAAAATAAAATATTATAAACCACATGGCGCTTACCCAGTAGTTATTTGGACTTTTATTTTTCCCTCTCCCCTTTTAACTGTTTTTCCTATTGTATAAAATTAGTATTCTATTTTGTGTCTGTGGAGTTAAAATAAAAACCTGTTACTGCTCCTTAATGTAATGCCTATTTTTCACATTATTATTTTTTATGGCATGACTTTTAATAAGAGAAAATATTACCAGGTACTAGTCCTCTGTACATTGTGATATTATGAAAAGAATCAAAGGGAAAAAAATTAGAAAAATTGTAATTTCACGGTTATTTGTACTTGGTGTTATGAATTTCTGCTAATTATAAGATACATACATCACTCAGATTTCATGTTTGCTACTTTATTTGATCTCCTTTGGAACTTTGTTCTTTCCCAGGTCTTTGACCTATTGTGGTACAATTATTTCACCTTCTTTTCTCTTATTCACCTTGTTAGGTGTCCCAAGTCCCTTTTCCCTGATACTGTTTCAATCTCCTTTTCCTAACTACCCCCCACCCCGGAATCTTATTTAACTCTGTCCTTTTTTCTTTTTTTTTTTTTTTTTAATTTTTAAATTTTTTAAGTATTTTTTTTAAATTTTTTATAAACATATAATGTATTTTTATCCCCAGGGGTACAGGTCTGTGAATCGCCAGGTTTACACACTTCACAGCACTCACCATAGCACATACCATCCCCAATGTCCATAACCCCACCCCCCTTCTCCCAACCCCCCTCTCCGCAGCAACCCTCTGTTTTGTGACATTAAGAGTCATTTATGGGGGACGCCTGGGTGGCTCAGTTGGTTAAGCAGCTGCCTTCGGCTCAGGTCATGATCCCAGCGTCCTGGGATCGAGTCCCGCATCGGGCTCCTTGCTCTGCGGGGAGCCTGCTTCTCCCTCTGCCTCTGCCTGCCATTCTGTCTGCCTGTGCTTGCTCTCTCGCCCTCTCTCTCTGATAAATAAATAAATAAATAATCTTTAAAAAAAAAAAGAGTCATTTATGGTTTGTCTCCCTCCCAATGCCATCTTGTTTCATTTATTCTTCTCCTACCCCCTTAATAACCCCCCCACATTGCATCTCCACTTCCTTATATCAGGGAGATCATATGATAGTTGTCTTTCTCCACTTGACTTATTTCGCTAAGCATGATACCCTCTAGTTCCATCCACGTTGTCACAAATGGCAAGATTTCATTTCTTTTGATGGCTGCATAGTATTCCATTGTGTATATATACCACATCTTCTTTACCCATTCATCTGTTGATGGACATCTAGGTTCTTTCCATAGTTTGGCTATTGTAGATATTGCTGCTATAAACATTCGGGTGCACGTGCCCCTTCGGATCACTACGTTTGTATCTTTAGGGTAAATACCCAGTGGTGCAATTGCTGGGTTATAGGGTAGTTCTATTTTCAACATTTTGAGGAACCTCTATGCTGTTTTCCAGAGCGATTGCACCAGCTTGCATTCCCACCAACAGTGTAGGAGGGGTCCCCTTTCTCGGCATCCTCGCCAGCATCTGTCATTTCCTGACTTGTTAATTTTAACCATTCTGACTGATGTGAGGTGATATCTCATTGTGGTTTTGATTTGTATTTCCCTGATGCTGAGTGATGTGGAGCACTTTTTCATGTGTCTGTTGGCCATCTGGATGTCTTTTCTTCACAAAATTTATGTGTTTAGGAGAGAAAGTGAAAGGTAAATTAACAGAGTAAACTAAATATATCAATTAAATTTTAGTAAACATTTTGACTCTTTTTTACTAAGTTGAAATAATTCTTAGATATGTGTATTTATTTATAAATGCTCATTTGCCATCATCTTTAGTTGTTTACCCATGATACAGAAAAGGCAAAATGCACTAGGTTCAAATTGAGAGCAGCCTAACATGTCAGTCATTATACATCAACAGCATAATTCCAAATTTCATAAGCAAATTTGGACTTTAACCTGGAACCTAACAAACATTTTAAGCTTGGGTAAGTGGTACTCTCTACCATCCGATCATTTACTACTGATAGTGTCATTATACAGCAAGTGTTTGTGCTTCTTTTTCAAATGAAATATTTTTATTAATTTATTTTAGTAAACTATGGAGAAAATAGAAAATTTGTGATTAAAAATACAAAGTTAATAAAATTATTTTTAGATAGGAATGAGAATTACTGTTCAAATGGTACTGCTACCACCAGCCAGGAATTTTGTTGTGCTTTTGTGCCTTCAACATTCTATTGTGCCCTTCACATTCTCTTCCAGAAATTTCAAATTTTACAAATTGTTATTACATAGCAACTTATTTTATCCCTGCTTGCCTATATAACCTTACACCATTATATATAAATCTAATAATGTCAAAACTCCTTAAGTTCTTTTTTAAAATTTTAAATGCAGTGTAGTTAATGTACAGTGCTATATTTCAGATGTACAATATAGTGATTCAACAATTCCATTTATTACTCAATGCTCATCAAGATTAGTATGCTCTTAATCCCCTTCATCTAGTTCACCCATACCCCTCCCCCATCTCCCCACTAGTAACCATCTGTTTGTTCTTTACAGTTAAGAGTCTTGTTTCTGGTTTCTCTCTCTCTCTCTCTCTCTAAACTCCTGAGATTCCTGATCTTTTATCAATGATGGTAACCCTTTTTAAACCAAGAATGTAATCATTAAATGCATGGAAATGTATCAATTCATTTCAAGTAATTTTAATTTATGTATTAGATTATAGTGGGTATGTAAGATATAAATTACATAAACTTGTTTTTTATTTGTTAACTGTGCAGGGAGATACTTTGTAATCATCTATCTTCTTGAGTACAAGGCATACTATAGCAATCAATAAATACTTGCTTGAATTTGATGAAATAATACACTGAAAAGATAATTTGGAGGATAAATGTTGATTTCAGAAAACATAGGCTTAAGCAACTAGTTTCATTCATATTATTGATAATGAAATAAGGAGGAGTAATATATGCTTAATTTATTTAAGTGAAAAAGATCTAAGGCAGTGAGTAATTGTATAATTCAGTAAAATGGTTACACTGGAATAATTTAGCAGCTATAAAGAAAGTTTTAGAGTGTATTGGCTTCATCTATGTCATTGCCTACCTGAAGCTCTGTTAAAACAGCTTTAACTTTTTTTGAAATAATTTTATATCAATAAAAATATTGCAAAAAATGATGTAAAGAGTTTATGGATACCCATCATTCAGTTTTCCCTCATGTTGATAGTCATAAAAATAGTCATGGTCATTCTTATGACTATCATACATTTTTTTGTATAATTGTATGATTAACATTAGTACAGTAATATTGACTATTCAGTTTTTCCAAATATATTTTTCCTGTTCCAGAATCCAGCCTGGGATCCCAAATTGCATTTAGTGGCTGTTTTCTTAGTTTCTGTTAATCAATGACAGTTGTTTAAGTCTTTCCCTATCTTTCACGATCTTGAAACATTTGATGGGTACTGGTCAGTTGCTCTGAAGAATGCCTGTCATCCTGGGTTTATGTAGTCTTTTTCACATGATTAGATGGAAGTTTTGCAATTTTTTCAACATCACAGAAGTGATGTTGTGCACTTCTCAGTCTATCATATCAGGGGGTGCAAGATAAATTTTATCTCTCAGAATATATTTGATTAAGATAATGTGTGTTGCATCTTTCCACTGTAAATTTACTATTCTTCCCTTTGTAACTTATAGCTCTTTTTGGAAAGATTATGTGAATATCCTACTTACCCAATTATTTAATTATTTAATATTGTAAAAAATGAAATAATTTTATTTTAAAATTAAATAATAATCATTTAGGGGCACCTGAGTGGCTCAGTGGGTTAAAGCCTTTGCCTTTGGCTCAGGTCATGATCCCAGAGTCCTGGAATAGAACCCCGCATCGGGCTTTCTGCTCAGTGGGGAGCCTGCTTCCTCCTCTCTCTCTGCCTGCCTCTCTACCTACTTGTCATCTCTGTCTTTCAAATAAATAAATAAATAAAATCTTTAAAAAAATATATTTTCAGGGATGATAGAAAATGTTTTCTTGAACTATCATTTTGTTATATTCCATATTACTATAGATATGTGATATATAGGTATTTTTAAACTAAATAATAAATATTTAATAATTTAATTATTTTAAACATCCTTTGGTGAATTTTGCCTGAAGAAATTATTATTGTGGTGTTTGCCTAATGGTATTTTTGTATTGTCTTATTATTTCTCCATTATTATATAATAAGTTTTTCTTACTTAATTATTACTTGTTATTAGTAGTAAGGAGAGACAACAAAAACATGCTCTTTCTTATTTTTATTCTGACTTATTAATTTGGATTTTTTTGCATTACTTCCAAAGACCCTAACTAGATTAGAGTTCCCTCTCCAAAACATATTTTTAGCTAAATTTTGCTGACACAAAGAGGTATATTCACCCAAACCCTGCCCATACCATTATATATATAAAATATAGATACACACATTATATATATATATATATATATATACACACACACACATACACACACACATATATATATAACTTTTATGTGTGTATTTATGTATATATACATATATGTGTGTATATTCATATATGCATATATACACTTAAATGTGTGTATATATATGTGTATATATAATGTCAGTAATGTATGTGGGCATAAAGGATGGCACTGAAATTTTCTTCAGATTTTATAAGCTAGCACAACTCCCTTAGAGAACCAGTGCTTTGTAATTGCTTTGAATGAATCTGTATGGTTCCTGTTTAGTCACTGATCTGCTAATTAAAACTTCTTACAGGGACGCCAGGGTGGCTCAGTTGGTTAAGCAGCTGCCTTCGGCTCAGGTCATGATCCCAGCATCCTGGGATCGAGTCCCACATTGGGCTCCTTGCTCGGCAGGAAGCCTGCTTCTCCCTCTGCCTCTGCCTGCCATTCTGTCTGCCTGTGCTTGCTCTCTCCCCCTCTCTCTCTCTCTCTGATAAATAAATAAAATCTTAAAAAAAAAAATAAAACTTCTTACAATAAGGGACGTCTGAGTGGCTAGTCAAATTAAGCGCCTGACTCTTGATTTTTGCTCAGGTCATGATCTCACGGTCATGAGATTGAGCCCTGCATCAGGTGTGGAGCCTGCTTAAGATTTTCTTTCTCCCGGGCGCCTGGGTGGCTCAGTGGGTTAAGCCGCTGCCTTCAGCTCAGGTCATGATCTCGGGGTCCTGGGATCGAGTCCTGTGTGGGGCTCTCTGCTCAGTGGGGAGCCTGCTTCCTCCTCTCTCTGCCTGCCTCTCTACCTACTTGTGATCTCTCTCTGTCAAATAAATAAATAAAATCTTAAAAAAAAAAGAGAGAGATTTTCTTTCTCCCTCTCCTTATGCCCACCACCCTGCTTTCTCTCATTCTCTTAAAAAAAAAAAAAAAAAAAAAAAAAAAACTTACAATAAGAAATGTTATCACAGAAAGATGCCCAACATCAATAATCATAAGGGAAATCCAAATAAAAACCACCATGAGAATTATCTCCTCACACATGAGAATGACTAAAATCAAAAACACAAGGAACAAGAAACATTGGCAAGGATGCAGAGAAGGAACTCTCCTGTACTGTTGATGGCAATGAAAAGTGGTGCAGTCACCATTGAAAACATTATGGAGGAGTCTCAAAAACTTAAAAATAGAACCACCATATGATCCAGTAATTCCAATACCGGGATTGACTCAAAGAATACGAAAACACCATTTCAAAAAGTTATATGGGCCTTATGTTTATTGCAGCAATATTTATAATAGCCAAATTATGGAAGCAATCCTAGTGCTCATAATAGATGAATGAATAAAGAAAACGTTATATAATCTATCTATATATCTATTATATAAACTTACCTAATTTTATAAAATAGATCTATGAAATTATATATAAAATGATACATAAAAATTATATATACACATAATAATATTCCATTATCTATGTATATTATATATAAACATCTTTTTGTAGTGTCATTTCATATATATATATATATGCCACAAAAAAGTAAAAAAAGCCACAAAAAAGTAAAATCTTGCCATCTGCAGCATGATGGATCTAGAGAGTATAATGCTAAGAGAAATGAGTCAGAGAAAGACAAATGCCATTTGATTTCACTCATATGTGGAAATTAACAAACAAAAGCAATGAACAAAGAAAAAAGGAGACAAACCAAGAAATGAACTCTTAATGATAGAGAATAGACTGGTAGTTTCCAGAAGGAAGGTGGATGGGCGGATGGGTGAAGTAAGTGATGGGGATTAAGATACACTTACAATGATGAGCACTGAGTAATGTACAGAATTGTTGAATCACTGTATTGTACACCTGAAACTAATGTAACACCGTATGTTAACTATACTGGAATTCTTTTTAAAAATCCCACGTAAGGTCATAAAAATAAAAGAGGTGTCATGATGACTTGAGAATCCCCTTAAGAAAGTTCACTATAAGTTCAGAAGGAAATTTGTAAAAGAGGAACAAACAGTACAATGATTTGTAGTTCTAGAATGTGAGATTAGATGTTAAATTTTTTTTCCTTAAATATAAATTGTGAGTACTATGGTTGAAAATTTATTAACACCAAAAAAATCATGCAATGTTTGTGAGCTCACATGAAAATTATGCCCCTAAATTTTCTGACAGTATACACTTTAACATTTTCCTACAATATATTCTTTAATTTCTAAAAATCTTTTTGATATAAGAGTGCTTCAAAGTCGGTAAGACTATTTTTAAAATACGTTAGTTTCTTGCTCTGCACAGCTGTTTTTAGAATATGACCCTTAAATTACATGCATTATGTGTCAAAGTATAAGAAATTTTACTTTTAGACATATGAACAGCAAATATGGCTTTGATTACCTTATACGGAACCTTTTGCACTCTTCAAAGCTTTCTGTGAATCTGTCTGATGACATATTAATTCAAATTACATTGTCTTATTTTGTGCCTTCTGTAGTTATTCCGCTTTATCACAAACTCACCAAGAGTCTCCCCGCCTCCCCCACACTCCGCTTAAAATCACTAATGGATTTGCAGCTAACCTCTGGCTTCAGTTGCTGTCAGTTGCCTTTGGTATCAGCTGTGTATGCATTGAGCTGATAAGTACTGTGGCTCATTTTACTCTTGAGCAAACCAAGTTTAAGGAAAAAAAAAAAAAACAGGAAGCAGGGATGGAAAAAAAAAAACATGAATAATTACCTTAGTTTGAGATGAACATGGTGAAAAATAACTTAATTGCTTCCTAACTCTTGGCAAGATATAATGAAATGAGACTTTGTAGGTAGGGAAGATGAGAGGAGAGTCCTAGAGCAAAAGGTAGGGTGTAAACAAGGGGTAGGACGTGGCTTTCTTGTGTTCTCAATTCTAGTTTCCTTCGACTCTTTCAAACCCTATTTTATTCTATATTATCAGTTTGATAAAACTATAATTAAAAGGTACATCTTGGTTTAATTATGGATTCCTTCCCATATCAGTGGCTATTCCTCAATATTCCCAGTGTCATCGTTTCACATTATATTTTAATTTGTTAGTTCACCAGGAAGAACAGTGTACTCTAGCATATAAAGCATAACTTACAATGACTCAGTAGACTAACAAAGCTTTTGTTGAAAGGAGAAGTTTAATGAAAAGATTTTGCTTTTCTAGGTCAAATTATTAGCTCAGATATTATGCAAGAGAGGAATTGACAATTTCTAATTACATTGTATAATATGCTTAGTTAAGAAACCGAAATATGTATAAAATGTATACCTCCTGTAATGGGCAAGAAAATAGCATTTAATAATATGACTTATGAAAAGAATCTGAAACAAACAATCCCGCTATTAGAAATAACTTTTAAGAATTGCTATTGAGGGGACACCTGGGTGGCTTAGTTGGTTAAGCAGCTGCCTTCGGCTCAGGTCATGATCCCAGCGTCCTAGGATCGAGTCCCACATCGGGCTCCTCGCTCGGCAGGGAGCCTGCTTCTCCCTCTGCCTCTGCCTGCCACTCTGTCTGCCTGTGCTCACTCGCGCTCCCTCGCTCTCTCTGATAAATAAATAAAATATTTAAAAAAAAAATAAAGAATTGCTATTGAGGGCGTCTGGGTGGCTCAGTGGGTTAAAGCCTCTGCCTTCGGCTCAGGTCATGATCCCGGGGCCCTGGGATCAAGCTCCACATCGGGCTCTCTGCTCAGCGGGGAACCTGCTTCCTTTCCTCTCTCTCTGCCTGCCTGTGATTCTGTCTGTCAAAATAAATAAAATCTTTGAAAAAAAATTAAAAAAAAAATTGCTACTGAATGGACGAATGCTTTCAGTATTGTTCCTTTTATTTTAAAATAATGATAATCATCTCTGATAACCTAGGAAGAACTGAAACAAAATAGTTGAATATAAATTTGAAGGTGTAATCATAAATTTCATGGCAATTTGGTTGCTTATCTTCATGTATTTAAACTACATGATGTCATATTTTGTTCTTGTCTATTCAGATATCTTGAACCAAATACTATTTAAGTCTGTCAACAGATATTTATAAATTACTTACCAGAAGAATAGCATTAAACTAGGCAAGTTCAGAGGAAGCAGGCGCACTACCCGCAAAAGAAAAAAATGACCTTTAATTCTGAGGATTTCTGAGTACTCAAAATAGCATTTAGATTTCAAATTGAGAATTATTTACTCAACAATGCATTCTTATGGTAATAGCTCAGAAGTCCTGATAGGATAGTGCAATTAAGGAAGTAAGACTCCTGCAGCAATCTTTCCTCTCCGTCTTTCATCCTACACAGGAAACCTCAGAGCTATTTATGTTTACAATTATTCCTCAAAGACAGGATGTACTGGGCAAGTAGTTCTGAACGAAGGGGTCTAGTTTTAGTTTTGCTACTAATTACCTGTCTAAGCCTGAACAAGTTCCTCAACTTCTCAAAGCCCCTCAAATTCTCTCAGCCCAAGTTCTATTCTCTCTTAAATGAAAGGTTAAAAAATTGTTTTCATTTGCTACAATTAATAAATTTGTAACTTACCTCAGTGTTGAAAGGTCCATGTTTTTCAATAATCTTTGAAAGATGCAAATGTGGTCCTTCAGTCAATGGGCTATCAATCTGAGCACTCCCAGCAGTGACTTGAAGGGGTTAGGAATTTTTAAAAGATGTTATCTGCCTTTTCAATTATACCCTCAATGATGGCTTTAAGATATATATATATATATATATGACAGTACATCTTATGACATCCAGCATGTGTTTATTCTTTACTGTTCACACACACACACACACACACATACATACAGGCACTGTGACGGGAAAGTGCAGGATTTTAGGAAACTTTCTAGAGAAAGAATCCAAGCAACTACTGTGGTCAGGGAATACTTGAGGAGAAGGTATCTGAGTCAAGATCTGACAAAGATTAGAAGTTAGCTGAGAGATAATAAGGGAAGTTGTGTTTTAGTAAAAAGGAATCATAAAATATTATTGGTCAGAGGGAATTGGTCCTTTTGAAAATTCTAGAATTTCAGTAAGCTTGAAGTTCAACTTTGTAAGTTTTAACCTAATTCAGTGGAAGGAAACTAACACCTGTTGAAAATATACTGTGCCTAAAGCAGTATGTTTGGTGTTTTAAACTTGTATTAACAGGGTAAGTTGTTTGTCCCTGGATTGCCAAGGGAACCTCATGTAACACTTCAACTATGCATTTGATAATGGTCATTTCTGATCTCCTTGCTTTGATCTTCTAATCTCACCATTGCCTTTTACTGATGAATCACATCTAGCCTGTATTTCTGCCTTTGGAATATCTTCTTTATCCAATTTTTTCTAACCTCTTCCTTCTATTATGCAAATGGGATTTAGACAATGTCTCCTGTACAAACCCCTTTCACTCGTTGTGTCGAACACTATTTTGTTGTTTTTTCCCTTTTTGTCCTCCAATAGTGCTCTAATTCTCTTTGTAGATAGGTACAATTTATTAATTTCATTTGTTACAAAACATTCTACAAAAAATAGTAAAACTTTTCTTTAAAGTTACTGTAAAATATTGACATGTTTCCAAAATTATATATTTATCTTTGGGAGATATATTTATTCTTTGAAAACTATGCAACTAGCTGTGTGTGTGTAAAGACAAATGTGTGTGTTTGTATGTGTGTTGGGGATATATTAGACAAAAGTGGTATCAGAAGTTCATGTTTTTATTTTTTTTCCTCCTCCCAAATAAGAATTCTAAACTTAAAATTTGAAAAAAAAATCAATTTTGGCCATCTCATTTTATAGACAATCTGAAACTCAGAGATAAGGATGTGTCTAGTTTTCCTCCATTCAGTTCCAAGGCTCTTAATATAATATAGGATAGCCATGCGTGCATGTCTGTTTCACAACGTGAGCTTGTATATGGCAAGGTGTGTATTTATAAAACTACTTGGTGGTGCCCAGACTATACTCACATGAATGCTCAATTTAAAAAGTATTTTTAGAGGATGACGGGAAAATTGATTCTCTGAATTTCTGCCTTTCAACCCAGAGGATAGGGAAAGTATGTACTGACTATTTGGAAAACGTGTGCGTAAAATTAGCTGGCTATTATCTAGTTAAGAAATAAACTCAGCTGTCTGGTGTGCTATGAAGTGGAAGTGACTGGTTGTTGGAAAGAGGATATAAATGGTGCTTTATGAAGCTATATTGATTTTTTTTTGTTTTCAAATTAAGGTTTTGAAAAGAAGTAATTTTAAAGATAAGGAAAAGTTTAGTGAAAGTCACCATCTTTAACATGTTATGGCTGATTAGGTTATTAAACTAGCATCTTTGGTTTTCTGTTGTGAGATAACAAGGAGTAGACTATATTTTGGAATTTTTTTTGCATGTACATATTTTCTATCCATTCATTCAATAAATGTTTACTAAGTGACCATTATGTGTCAGGCATCGTGGTAAGTGCTAGAAAAGAGAGGGGGGAAGAAAAGTCCCTTCTCTTTGGGAACTGGCCAGTGTTTTGAAACAAATATGCCTTGAAAGCAATAATTACAGTCCAGGGCTATAAGACATATGCAAGACATATGAGATACAACCTTTCAGGGGCATATAACGACGTCCAAGAGAAGAAAGGAAAGGCGGATGGGGTAAGCTGCGCTCTGAAGGACTTATCCTGAGTTAGGTTCTTATTTAGGAGGAGAAATAAGAAAAGAGTATTCCAAAGAACAAGGAACAGAACATGAAAAACATAGACGTGGAAGTGCACATGGTATACTCAGGGAGCAGCAAGTGGTTTTTTGTTGCTATGTTGTTTGTTTGATTTCGAGGAGTGGAAGCGTGATATAGGTTAATGGTGGGAGAGGACACTGCTGAGCAAGACAGGAACTATTTACTTCCTGAAATACCAAAACAAGAAGTTTACTTATTGTCTAGAGTGATGGGGAATCTCTTTTAGGGTGTTAGTGGCAAAAGGATCCAACAGAATTTTCTCTTGAATAATAATTCACAATTAAGTGGAAGATGACTTGGATGAGGATAAAATCTTTTAAACAGGGAGATTAATAAATTGTAGCTTCTGGATGCTACATAAAATTTCCACTTACCGTTCTTCTTCCTAGAAGAAAGTTTAGGTATAGAACTATAAATTCTCAAAAATGAGTGAATCCGAGATTACAATTCTAATTATTGCATTCTACAATGAAGAAAGTGAGGTTAGACAGGTTAAATGACTTGCCCAAAGCCAGAGAGTTTCTGACAAAACTGGAATTTAGGACCCTGATCTCCTCTTTCTTAAAAAACATGGATTAAAATTCACAAGGAACCAGCCCTTTAGCTCCACAGAAATATTTTAGCTAAAGTATTAATGATGATGTGTCTCTGTTAGCAGTACCATAAAACAAGTGACCTTCATGGACAAAACTCTGTGGTTAAAATTAAAAAGACAAAAGAAAATGAGATCTGATTATTAATGTAATTAGTTGATGATCCAGTGGGGTGACAGATCCATAAATGCCAGCCATAGACTGATGATAATGGAGCATTCAAATCTCCAAACTGGTGCTCAAGTCCTGCTCTCAGAAATAATGAGGGACCTGCTTCCTCTCTCCTGTCTCCTTGCAAGGTGCTAATGCTATGTTCCGAATAATGATGTGCCAAGCCAGTGTAATGACAGTGCTGCTCTTGCTGCACATTAATTCCACTATTTGTTTTCTGTTGCTACAAAGTCTGAGGTTTTGAAAATTGGGCGTTTATGAAGTGCTATCATGAATAGGACAGGGAAAGAATATTATGATTAACCCTTCTTGAGGATTGTCAGATTCACATGTTCCTACAACTCAAAAGTATGTTAAGGATATAACACCCTAGAATCTTTTTATTTATTTATTTTAAAATAATTCCCCTCAAGACCTCTATCAGAGTGCCTAAATCACATTTAAAAGTATAATTTGGCACCTTACTTGTTACTGGCTGCTTCCAACCAAATTTTTCAGTGCCCAAACAGAATTAGTTATGCATGTAAAGAACAGAACACCTTACAGGTCCATATGTTCATTCAGGTGGGTAGCCTTATTTGGCTGTTAAACTTGAGAGTATCCACGGAGATTGCTCAGTCATCAGCCACAGTAAGGATATGATTTGCCCAAGAATACAGGTTGATAAATAATGAAACTATTGCCTGAATCCTACAACCCTCACCCCAAGATATCCCATATCCACGGTGTCAAAAGGAACTTGCCCTATGGCTAATATACTATTGTTTAAGAACTGAAATAATTCTTGGGGAGCCTGGATGGCTCAGAGGGTTAAAGCCTCTGGGCTCGGGTCATGATCCCAAGGTCCTAGGATCGAGCCCCACTTTGGGCTCTCTGCTCAGCTGGGAGCCTGCTTCCCTTCCTCTCTCTCTGCCTGCCTCTCTGCCTACTTGTGATCTCTGTCTGTCAAATAAATAAATAAAATTTAAAAAAAACTGAAATAATTCTTAAAGGGGTCTAATTTCCTGAAAGTAATGCAAGTATCAATATTGTACCAGTTCCAAAGAGTCTAAATTTCAGAAATAAAATTTTATAAAGAAGTTCTCTGCGAAGGTGGAATTAAAGTCAACCTTCAAGTGTTTCAGTGATTATTTGAGGGCTAAGCAGTACATGGTGATTTAAGGTACCTAGCTTAGGGAATGCCCCTAAGGGGTCAACCCATTTCATCTGTCTGCAGAATTAGTAGGATAAGAGATTAACACGGTGTGTCTCTGGAATAAAATAATGATTTTGTTTGTTAGGGAGATATATGGCAATTGTAGAAAAAAATAGAAAATACAGAAAAATATAGAGAAGAAAATCACCACTTAGAGATAACCACCAATAATGTTTTCACATATATTTCCCATGTTTTTCTATGTGCATACTACACCAAAAAGATGCCATATGTGTCTGCTCATGGTTCATAGACATCACTAAGTGATGGAATGTTCCAGGCACCCCGGTGACAATCTTGCCTCAACAAGGTGAATTGGTGGGGTGCCTGGGTGGCTCAGTGGGTTAAAGCCTCTGCCTTCAGCTCAGGTCATGATCTTAGGGTCCTGGTATTGAGCCCCTCATCGGGCTCTCTGCTCAGTGGGGAGCCTGCTTCCTCCTCTCCCTCTCTGCCTGCCTCTCTGCCTACTTGTGATCTCTGTCTGTCAATTAATTAAAAATGTATTTAAAAAAATAAGATGAATTGGCATTTATAACCATGGGGCATTTACAATGTTTCTTCATTTCTTAAAATATGAATTTGCTAAACTCTTTGGTAATAATTGTACAACAAGGTTCAGACTGTTTCAATAAAATGACATAAATACATTGTAACAAGTGGACATAACAAAGTATAGAACTTTAAAAAAAAATTTATGTTATGTCGTGAAATACTTTGTGATACCTCTCTTAAGGAACAAAAAGAGACTACCTCTTGATCCTCCAAATGAGAAAGGAAAGTTTGAATTGAATTTAATCAGTTCTAATTATTTTGGATATAATAGAGGAGGCAGGTCACTTGAATACTGAAGTAGTTACCAGGTTGTACTAACAGATTATAACTGTGGAAACCTCTTTCTCCCTGATCCTCCTGAGATGATGAAGGACTCCACTAAGATACCGTCATGAGTCATGTCTGCTTCTTGGAATTCAGAGTGCTTTATTAATTTTTAAAGTCTACTCTCCATGTGTAGGGTGGGAGAGAGAAAGGAGGTTGGCAGAGTAAAGAGAATTCCTGTTTGTGGGGAGTTTTACATGATAGAATCCTATTGTATCCTCATCTGGTCACTTAAAACTATAAAATTCACTTTATATTCTCATGCCACTGAAAACATGGTTGCAAATAAAAGCACAAAAGTTTCTTATCTAGGGGACAAACTCAGTTGCTCTAATCTGTTAGAAGATATATAACTTGCTTCCTTTTTCAAAGGAGAAGAGTTAATATAAATAGTGGTAAAGTGGATTATCAATTCATAAATGTTTGCCAGGATCTGTTGATATGTCCTTTTGAGAGATTCCTGGGAGAGAAATAACTGGGTGAAAACGAGCAACTATTTTTAAGTCTTTGATAACTGCTGGCAAATTGCTTTCCAAATTCATGCGACCACTAACAATGAATGAAGATGGCAATTTCATCATACTTGCTCAATACTAACAAAACAAATAACACAAAAGTCTTGCTTTATTAAAAAAATATTATTTGCTTTTTGCAGAAAAATACCCTCAAATACAGATATAGGTCAAGCTGTTCTCAGTAATTAGAGTCATTGTGATAGACTGTTCCTTAGGTCAGAAATAGATCACTTTGAGAATACATTTAAAGAGCAAGAAGTTGTGTCCATGGATAGACACGCTCTTATATCCTAGGAACATCCTTGCAAATTTTTTATGCAAGAAGCCCATGAAAGAGAAAGATAATTATTACATGGGAAATGGGACATCACTGAGGATAAAATTTGCCTCTTGTCACATGTTAAAGTAGAGGCATACTCTAACTCTAGAAAGTAAAATTCTATCAGTTTTTTTAGGGTTTTCATAACAGAAAACAACAGACTGCGATTACACAACAGATTTTTTTTTTCCTTATGATTTTGGAGGCCAGATGTCCAAAATTAAGGTGTTACTTGTAGGTGAGGTGTTACTTTCTGTGAGGGCTATTCCCCTCAGCTTGTAGATGGCCATTTTTCTCTGAGTCTGCTCATAATCTTTCCTCTGAGGATCCTTGTGCCCTAATCTATTCTTATAAGGACACCATTTACAATGGATTAGGGCTCATCCTAATGGATTCATTTTAATCTAATTACATTTTTAAAGACATTCTCTCCAAATATCATCACTTTCAGACTTAATGAAAGCTGGCTTGCCTTCCTTCCTTCCTTCCTTCCTTCTTTTAAATTTATTTACTTATTTGAAAGAGAGAGAGAGTGCAAGCAGAGTGTGGGGAGCACTGCAGGGAGAGAATTTCAGAAAAACTCCCTGCTGAGCACGGAGCCAGGTTCAGGGCTCGAACATGACCCATGATCATGACCTGAGTGGAAACCAAGAGTCAGATGCTTAATAGACTAAGCCAATATAATATAGGATAGCCATGAGTGCATGCCTGGACTAAGCCATCCAGGCACCCCCAGGTGCCATAAGGATTTTGAGGGCACAAAATTCAGCCTATAATACAAATATATTAAAATTTCTGGTTTGCCCTTATAAAATATTCACAATGCACTATTCTTGATGGTAATCCCCTTATTCACTAATTATTATTATCTTTTTTAAAAAGATTTTTTTTTTTTAGATTCTATTTATTTATTTAACAGAGAGAGATCACAAGTAGACAGAGACACAGGCAAAGAGAGAGAGGGGGAAGCAGGCTTCCTGTTGAGCGGAGAGCCTGATACAGGCCTCTGTCTTAGACCCTGGGATCATGACCTGAGCCAAAGGCAGAGGCTTTAACCCACTGAGCCACCCAGGTGCCCCTTCACTAATTATTATGACAGCATTTCCGTCTTTTATGACAAAAAAAAAAAAAGTTACACACTGCGATCATTCTGAATTTGAATTATGTCCACAAGCACACGGGGTCAGCTACTCAAGTAGATACAAAAAAAGTAGATTTAGTAATAACTGTATTTGGTCTTATAAGTTCAGTTTGCATACTATATAGAGCATCTTTCACTGAAATAAAACATAACTACTGGACTCGTTCTTGAAATTGGATCATACATCAGTAAGGACATAAAATTTCAAGATAGGTTTAGAAGGTAAGTCATTTTAATGACTTCATATATATCTGGAAATTACATAAACTATACGAACAAATTGGCTACTAATAAATACTTAATAAAAGGAAAATAACAGAAACTCAACCAATTCTAAAGCATTCATATTGGGCATAAGGAGCATTAGTCATTGTGCTGATGATTTATTTTGGAGTAATAGTGATTCTCTTTTAGTGAAGTGGTTGTTGACTTAGATGTTTTGCAAGAACAACTCTTACTGTGCTTAAAACATAAGAAGAATGTGTAGGTCTGTGGTCTTGCATTACTATGTACATATGGACCTTTTTTTTTTTTGGTTTTGACATCTTAAAAATTGAATTTATTTTCATTATGATAAGTATACTTTTTAATCGCCATTATCTATTTCACCCACCCCCCTTCACCTCCTTCTGGTAACTGTCAGTTTGTTCTCTATAGTTGATTCTACTTCTTCATTTATCTCTCTTTTCCCTTTGCTCATTTGTTTATTAAATTCCATATATGAGTCAGATCATATGGTATTTGTCTTTTATGATTGACTTATTTTACTTGGCATTATACTTTCCATTTTAGGTTGCTGCAAATGGCAAGATTTCATTTTTATGGCTGAATAATATTCCATTTCTAACACACACACACACACACACACACACACCATTTCTTTATTAATTCATCTATTGATGGACACTTGGGCTGCTTTCATAGTTTGGCTATTGTAAATGATGCTGCAGTAAACATAGGGGTGCATGTATCTCTTTAAGTTAGTATTTTTATATTCTTTGGTTAAATAACCAGTAGTGTGATTACTGGATGATAGAGTAGTTCTATTTTTAATTTTCTGTGGAACCTTTATACTGTGTTCCAGAGTGGCTTCACTAGTTAGCATTCCCACCAACAGTGTAAGAGGGTTCCATTTCTCCACATTCTCTCCAACACCTGTTATTTCTTGTGTTGCTAATTTTAGCCATTCTGACACATGTGAGGTGATAGCTCATTGTAGCTTTGATTTGTATTTTCTTGATGATGGCTGATGTTGAACATCTTTTCATGTGTCTGTTGGTCATCTGGTTGTCTTCTCCAGAGAAATGTCTGTTCATGTCTTCTACCTATTTTAATAAGATTATTTGTTTTCAGGGTTGTTGAGTTATATCAGGTTGGTTTTTTTTTTTAATGTATTTTGAATACTAAACCCTTATCAGACATGTCATTTGCAAATATCTTCTCCCCTTTAGAAGGTTGCTTTTAAGTTTGATGTATTGTTTCCTTTGCTGTGCAGAAACTTCTTATTTTGATGTAGTCCCAATAGTTTATTTTTCCTTTCACTTTCCTTGCCTTAGGAGACATAACTAGAAAAATGTTGCTTTGGCTTATGTCAGAGAAATTATTGCCTGTGCACTCTTCAAGGGTGTTCACAGCTTCAGGTCTCACATTTAGGTCTTTAATCCATTTCGAATTTATTTTTGTGTATGGTGTAAGAAAGTGGTCCACTTTCATTCTTTTGTATGTAGCTCTCTCGTTTCCCTAACACCGTTGGTTGAAAATACTGTTTTTCTCCTATTGTATATTCATTCTTCTTTTGTCTAAGATCAATTGACCATTTAATCAAGTGTTTATTTCTGGGTTTTCTATTCTATTCTACTAATCCATGTATCTGTTTTTATGTCAATACCATACTGCTTTCATTACTAATGTTTTGTAATATAACTTGAAGTCTGGAATTGTGATACTTCCAGTTTTGTTTTTCTTTTTCAAGATTGTTTTGGTTATTCAAGGCCTTTTGTGGTTCCATGCAAATTTTAGGATTGTTTATTTTAGTTCTGTCAAAACATGCTGTTGGTATTTTGATTGATTAAATCTGTAGATTGTTTTGAATAGAGTAGATATTTTATCAATATTTGTTCTTCCAATCCATGAGCATGGAATATTGTTTCATTTCTTTGTTCCACCTTCAATTCTTTCATTATTGTGCTTTAGCTGTCAGAGTACAGGTTTTCATCTCTTTGGTTAAATTTGTTCCCAGTTATGTTATTATGCTGGGTGCAACTGTAAATGGGATTGCTTTCTTAATTTCTCCTTCTGCTACTTCATTATTAGTATATAGAAAGGCAACAGATTTCTTTACATTGATTTTGTATCCTGTGACTTTACTGAATTCACTATCAGGTCTAGAAGGTTTTTGTTGTTTTGTTTTGTTTTGTTTTCCTTGTGGAGTCCTTAGGGTTTTCTATATACACTCTCATGTCATTTGCATATCATGAAATTTTACTTCTTTATCAGTTTTGTTGTCTTTTATTCCTTTCTCTTTTCTGATTGCTGTGGCTAGGACCTCCTGTACTATGTTGAATAAAAGTGGTGAGAGTGGACATCCCTGTCTGTTCCTGGCCTTGGGGGAAAAACTATCAGTTTTTCATCATTGAATATGTTGTTGGTTGTGGGTTTTTCACATAAGGTATTTATTACGTTGAGACATGTTCCTACTAGAACTATTTTGCAGGGTTTGTTTTTTTTTTTTATCATGTATCGATATTGTACTTTGTCAAATGCTTTTTCTGCAGCTATTGAAATGATCATATGGTTTTAAATCTTTCTCTTCTTGATGTATCACATTGACTGTTTTATAAATATTGACTGTTCTGTATTATGGGAATAAATCCCACTTGATTATGGTGTATGATATTTTTAATGTATTATTGGATTCAGTTTGCTAATATTTTGCTGAGGATTTTTGCAACTATATTCATGAGAGATTCTAGCCTATAGTCTTCTTTTTTGGTAGTATCTTTATCTGCTTTTGGTATCGGGGTTATACTGGCCTTATAGAATGAACTTGAAAATTTCTTTTCTGTTCTATTTTTCGAAATAGTTTTAAAAGAATAGGTGTTAACTTTTCTTTAAATGTTTGGTAGAGTTGCCTGTGAAGTTGTCTGGTCCTGAACGTTTGTTTTTGGGGAGTTTATTACTGATTCAGTTCTATTGCTGGTAATTGGTTTGCTCAAATTTTTACTTCTTCTTGCTTTAGTTTTGGTAGGTTATATGTTTCTAGAAATTTATCTATTTCTTCTAAGTTGTCCAATTTGTTGGCATATTGTTTTGCATAAAATTCTATTATAATTGTTTGAATTTCTGTAGTGTTGTTATTTCTTATCTTTCATTAGTGCTTTTGTTTATTTGGGTTCTCTCTCTCTCTCTCTCTCTTTTTTTCTCTTGATGAGTCTGGCTAGAAGTTTATTAATTTTGTTGATTTTCCCAAAAAATCAGCTTCTAGTTTCATGGATCTGTTCTACTAATTTTGTTTTTGTTTTGTTGTTATTTAATTCCTATATCATTTCTTTTTGCTCTAATCTTTATTATTTCCTTCCATTTGCTGGGTTGGATTTTGTTTGTTCTTCTTTTTCTAGGTCCTTTAGGTGTAAGGTTGTGTTTTGTACTTAAGATTTGTCTTGCTTCTTGTGATAGGTCTGTATTACTATAATCTCCCATGGTAGAACTGCTTTTGCTGCAACCAAAAGGCTTTTAACCATTGTGTTTTCACTTTCATCTTTTTTCCATGTAATTTTTTATTTCTTCTTTGATTCCTTGGTTAACTCATTTATAGTTTAGTACCATGTTATGTAACTTCCATGTATTTGTGATCTTTACAGATTTTTTTTCTTGTGGTTAATTTCTAGTTTCATAGCGTTTGTTCAGAAAAGATGTACAGTAAGACTTTCAACTTTTTAAATTTTTTGAGACTTATTTGGGGACCTAATATTAGATCTGTTCTGGGGAATGTCCTATGTGTACTTGAAAAAAGTGTGTACTCTGCTGTTTTAGGGTGTAATGTTCTGAATATGACTGTTAAACTTATCTGAATGGAACTTTCTTTTGAATCACAATAATAGCAACATAAAACTTCCCTATTCTTTCCCTCTTTGTTTCCTCAATATGTTGCTTTTAGCTGTAAAAATTCATCTGTAATTGATGAAAGGTTTTAACAATCCTCCCCCTCCCAGATTTTTGACCTTTGCAGAGATCCTTGAAAGAAATCAACAAAGTGAGACATGACCTGTTTTTTATTTATTTTTTTTTTTATTTTATTTTTTTTTTTAAAGATTTTATTTATTTATTTGGTAGAGAGAGATCACAAGCAGGCAGAGAGGCAGGCAGAGAGAGAGAGAAGGAAGCAGGCTCCCAGCTAAGCAGAGAGCCCGATGCGGGGCTCGATCCCAGGACCCTGGGATCATGACCCGAGCCGAAGGCAGCGGCTTAACCCACTGAGCCACCCAGGCGCCCCGACATGACCTGTTTTTTAGATTGTGAGTCCCACTAAATTAATAGAAACATTATACTTTGCAGGTTAAATACTCTGAGCAACATGATAGTAATGAAGTATCCTCAAATGAGCAAAATCGGAATAGTGTAAAATTATACATTAGTTTATATTAAATAGTAATTATTATGTTTCGAACATTAGTTTTTATTCAAGTTGCCATGTATATTATATCTTTATGTTAATAATCAATAGAAATGTACCTTAGTTTTGCTTAAAGTAGTTGTTCTTTTGGGGTAAAGTAAAAATAAAATAAAAATATTAAACCACCTTATTTTCCTTTAGAATGATTTTGGGTAACTATTGAATTATGATGAATTCAAATTTCTAATAATAATAGGGTAAATAATCACTCTCTTAAACTAAATTATTTCAAATGGCATAATGTCTGAATGTTTGAAATTAGTGTTTTTGTATAAAAGTAAAATCAAATAATAACATTTGAGAAGAGGAGTGGAAATACCATGACATACAGGGTTCAGACTGGTATAGTAAAAAAACTTGATGACAAGTATCTAATCAATCTGGGTTTCATACATGGCTACATTAAGTGCTCGGTCAGCAGTCTTTAAATAGATTAAATATTCTCTGTCAAGAACCTTGGCCAAATTAGCTCTCTTTTTCCAGGAAGATTCACTCTATGTAAATGATGTGATGTCATGATTTGGGAGGGTTTGTGATGCGCTGAGGTAGGGGAAGGCTTGACCTCCTCTGCTAAGACAGTATTTCTCAACTTCCGCACCTGACTGATCTTTTGGCCTGCATGAATCTTTTTTGTGGGGGACAGCCCTGTGAACTACTGAATGTTTAACAGCATCTGTGGCCTCTACCCACTAGATGCTAGTAGCGTCTGGTAGTATCCCACCCCCAGCTGTGACAACCAAAAATGTCTCCAGAAATAGTTATATAGGGATGGGAGGAGGAAATCAGCCTTGGTTGAAAAAAAACCTGAGTTAAAACAATAAAATGATGTAAATAAGTCATTACCTCTTCCTCAGGTCCACCACCAGATCTATAAAGATAACATCTCATCAAAACATACTTTACCAGGGGCACCTGGGTGGCTCAGTGAGTTAAGCCGCTGCCTTCGGCTCAGGTCATGATCTCAGGGTCCTGGGATCGAGCCCTGCATCGGGCTCTCCGCTTAGCGGGGAGCCTGCTTCCTCCTCTCTCTCTGCCTGCCTCTCTGCCTGCTTGTCACCTCTCTCTGTCAAATAAATAAATAATCTTAAAAAAAAAAAAAAACATACTTTACCAAATATATTGTCTACCTTTCAGGTTTGGCATTTACCACTTTGCTTATTAAGGCTGTAGTCCTATTCTTCTCCCTTTGCTATTATGTTCATTTTCTCTTATCAAGTCTTTTCTCTCCTTCTCTAAATTTACCCTATACTCAGTTAAACCAAACTTCAAAAATTATGTTCCTTCACTTTCCTCCTGCAACTTATTCCTATTTATAGGAGAGCAGGTTCTGATCTGAAAAATCATAGCAAACAAACTTAATCCTATTTTTTAAAGCCCTGACTATCCCTAATGGCCAGGGAAATAGAGATTTTAGTAGCTGAGGATTGTCTGCTCTGTGAGTCCAACTCCGACTTTGTTCATACCATGTCTTCCTGTGATAAATTTCTTATAGCCTGGCAGTAACAATGGGTCTCCAGTTTTGTACTTTCTCTTTGCCACATACTTCTGCTCCCATGGATATTAGATAATTGGATTTTTGGTTGACCTGTGAAAAACTTTAAGTACCTCCCTGTCATTTAAGAAGATTTTCTGTTCCTCTAGTCATGCCAGACCACAAGTAAAACACAGAACATGGAATTGCAGCTATTTACTAACCACTTAAAATCCCTTATTGAAAAAAAATGCCACTTTTACTTTGGTTTCTTTTATGACTCCTTCATGAATAAAATTTAACATTCCATAGTTATGTTTAAACATAGTTAAAACATAACATTCCATAGTTATGTTTCTTCATGGTTTCTTATAATTATAATTGGGCAAATATAATTATATTAAAATGTAAGAAATACAAATGGAGATTTTCACACTTGAGAGATGATTAGTAGACTAGAAATACCAACTGACATAATTTTTAAATATCCAAATTACTTCATATTTTTGAAGAATTTTTGAAGAATTTTTACTTTCAAATATTTTGTAGTTTTTAATAGTGAACATTTATTGACTATTTATTATGTCCTAGGAAAAGTTTCTAAGCAATTTATTTGTATTAACTCATTTAGTCTTTATAACAACTTCAGTGTAAGTAAAAAACATAAACAAAAACTGAGGGTCAGAGAGGGTTATGTAAATTGCCTAAAGTCCAGTGTGGCTAGTAATCCAGGGGCCAAGTTTCAAATCCAAGAAAAGTGAGGTTCTAGGTTTGGCCATACAATAAAGAAGAAAGCCTAAAATTGTGGGGGGCGGGGGTCACATGCAGACATCATGCATATGTATGCTTGAGTTTATGCACATGTCTAGTGTGCTTGAAGAATGGCTGAGGGTATATTTTGGCTTACCCAAAGGAATGGTTCCCTTACATTATCCAGAGACTCTTGAGGCATTTCCACATAACAATGAGAATCCTTACTGATAGTTTGGATTTGGTTTACTTGGTTATCCACTCAGATGCCTTCTAGAGCTAAAGTTGTTTCGGTCTATGAACTTTAAACATGAAAGAAAAACATACTTTTGTTTTTACTTTATGGATGCTTTTTTTTAATTTTTAAGATTTATTCATGGTAGAACTTTTATTCCAATATACTGGTAGAAATCAAAAATAAAATTAATTTCTTCTGATTTTTCCTCCCATATCTGGAAATTTCAAGTAAATAGAAGGCAAAAAATATGAACAAAACCAGTGGTTCTTTGATTTTACATTTAATTGAAGTTCTTATAATTAGCATTATCACATTTGCAATGGGAGTTCTTAGATTAAAATCTGTGCTTTTATGTCAGTTGGGTGTCCATGTATTTGGAAATGTGACACTGTATCTAATATAATAAAAAATAGAAGGAAATGATAGAAATATTGGTTTTAATGCAGCAATACATGATTCAGTTTCCTCTTCTGATTTTTAAAGTATGCAAGTTCATTTGGACATATTTAAATCTATTATCTGGGGGCGCCTGGGTGGCTCAGTGGGTTAAGCCTCTGCCTTCGGCTCAGGTCATGATCCCAGGGTCCTGGAATAGAGCCCCGCATTGGGCTTTCTGCTCGGCGAGGAGTCTGCTTCCCTTCCTCCCTCTCTGCCTGCCTCTCTGCCTACCTGTGATCTCTGTCTGTTAAATAAATAAATAAAAATCTAAAAAAAAATTAAATCTATTATCTGCACACACATTCTAGCTTCACTGCCTGAAAATCTGAAATATTATTACATTGTAATAATCATTGTAATGATTCTCTTAACTTTAACTGTTGTTCCGTTGCCATTTTTTGATGAACAAATATTATAGGACTTTTGTTATCATAAAACCTGCTTAACCTGCTTCCTCCTTCTTATTTGGAACATAATAATTTGCTTAGCATTTTTGAAAAATGTTGTCTGAATTATTCCCTGAAATTGACTTTTATGTATCAGGAACTTAATCTGCCTTTATGTTTCTTTCTAGGAAAGAAAAATGTTTATTTTAAGATACAAAAAAATAAAGTTCCTTTAGAGAACTTTATTGGGAAGTATATCAGAATATTTACACTTTGTCCTGTTCTTCTTAATAGACTAAAGCAAAATAAAAAAGACAAAAACAGAATATTTTTGAAGTTACTGGACAGATAATAATATTAAGCGATGGTTGAGGTTTAAACCATTTTTTAAAAATTTTATGTGTTGGTATTTTTCAATCTGTTTGTTATACTAAGTATAGTAATGAAAAAATATATATTTTTTACAATAGGTTCCTGTCCTGAGACCACAGCAGGATGTGCCTTGGACAAAGGTATGCACATTTAAAATATATTTCCATTGTTCTCCATTAGTAAAGTATATAAATATAAATGTTATAGTAATAAAAATATTATAAAAATTATTAGTGTAATATGCTTATATATATGGAAGTATAGTACATGTTCATGTTTATGATACACTCTTCCATCTGATAGAACATGATACTAGTGAGAAAACATTAGAATCAAAAATCTGATAATTAAATACATATCATTTCCTTATCATATCCATATCCATATTCCTTAATTCAGCATATATTCAAAGTATAGTTATCACTAATGCCCTGGACAGTAAAACAATGGAACTATTTGAGGTAAGTTGTTTAACACAGTCTTTAGTGACTCTGATGATTAAATTATTGAAGGTAGGATATAAGCAAGTTAACTATTAGTTAAGAACTATCTAAGAATATCTAAGTTTTGGGGGACCAGAGAGTGAAATTATTTTAAAATTCCAAGTGGATTGCGGAAGAAGATGCAAACAGCAAAATAAGTAAAGCTTGGTAAAAAGTATATAAATGCACCGCGGGAAACATAATGGTGAGTGCAAGGCCAGTACAGGATGCTTTCGATTCCAAAATGGAATGTTATTTTAAAAATGTGGACAAAGAACATTATAAATATCCTGAATCATAATAACCTTGAATCCTGAGAGGGGGCTGAAAAGAAAAGGTATACATTGAATTAAAAGTACGTAGTGGGAACTCCAGGAGTAAAGACAAAAGGAATTAAGATTCTCAGGGACTGTAAGGGAGAAAGATGAAGGAAGGAACTGGAAACTGATCCCGCATACAGAAGCTATGAAAACCAGTCCTCTACGGAGAAGTAGCAAGAAAAAATTGCTTAAAGTAGCACATAAGGAATGTGACTTCTGGGATAAGGTATTAAAAGAAGGATTGTCATTTCTTTGGAAGTATTTAAATAATGTATGGGTTCACAAATGTTTGCTTATAGTTTCTCTAAAACTTCTTGGATCATTTACCCTATTTTGAGTCTTTCCACCACACAATGAATTGGGTGAGGCAGTTCTTTGATTTTTTTGTGTGATAAAGTAATTTCATATTTCAAGAAAAGTTGAAAGTTGGTTTGTGCTTAGAAAAAATGTGGATATGTAAATATATGATATCATTAATAATTGATAACCTATTTTATGTAAACATAATACTTGGGGAAATACACATATACTCATCTTTGTATTTTAAATTGGGCTCAAAACATACTGTATATGTTCTGCCATGTTACATCTCTATGAAAAAATAAACTTCTATAAGCAAAACATATACATATATGAATAATTGAGATTTAAAAACTGAAACATACTTCTAGTTTTTTCTTTAGTATGACTCGAGTCTATTTTTCATATACATACATATACATATATATATACATATATATGTGTATACATATGTATATACACACCTTTTTTTTTTTAAGAGATTTTATTTATTTATTTGTCAGAGAGAGAGCGAGCACAGGCAGACAGAGTGGCAGGCAGAGTCAGAGGGAGAAGCAGGCTCCCTGCAGAGCAAGGAGCCCGATGTGGGGACTCGATCCCAGGATGCTGGGATCATGACCTAAGCTGCTTAACCAACTGAGCCACCCAGGCGTCCCCACACTTTTTTTTTTAATCTTAGTTACTTTCAGGCTCTATTCAGAGACTGGTGTGACTTTTGAATATCCATGTAAAATATGCCAGCCAATGTGCTCTGCCAGACAGAGAATGGATGGCTTCAGGCACAAATCTCTGTTGTGTCAAGGCTTTGGCGTGACATTTGACAGGGAACTAAATCAAACATAGCACAATGCAAATAATCATGGTTTCCCATAGATATGCAGCCCCAACTTCAAGCCTGCTGTTAGTCGTTACTACTCTTTCCCTTGGTATTTTAGGGAACATTTCCAGTAATAAACTGAAAACTATGGTATTTCCTGGTGCTTTCACAATGCAAAGAAATAGGAAGATCATGACTTTGAAATTGGACCTTCCTATCTTTGAAGTGTGGCTCTGTCACTGACTAGTTGTGAAATCTTGGGTAGGCTGTTTCTGATAAAAAACAAATATACTATGGACTCTGAAAAACAATCTGAGGGGTTTGAAGTGGCGGGGGGGTGGGAGGTTGGGGTACCAGGTGGTGGGTATTATAAAGGGCACGGCTTGCATGGAGCACTGGGTGTGGTGAAAAAATAATGAATACTGTTTTTCTGAAAATAAATAAATTGGAAAAAAAAAACAAAAAAAAACAAAAAAACAAAAAAAAAACAAATATACTAATGCTTGTCACAGGGGTTGCAAGGATATTAAAATGATAAAATTGTCCTAAAGCACCTCTTCTACCTATTACATAATTAAATGCTATTTTACTTCTTCTGATGGGGTTTTGTGTTTGACTATTTAATGATCATCTCGATCATTTTGTGAATGCAAGAGGATGACTCTAATATATATTTTTAAGTTTCAGGGTGTTTAAGCATGTGCAATAATATTTGTCTCCATCTTTGTGTAGACATTCTTTCTGGTGAAGGAAGAGTCACTGCAAATTTCTTGATCTTCTTTTACATTTGCTTCCTTTTTTAAAGAGTTGTATGTGATACAGAGGGCCTTTATGTTGCATAAGTGTCTGAATCGCCTTCATTTAATTTTAGGCTTTGTTAGTGTGCTCAAGGATAGAAAAACACACTGTAAAATGTAGATAGCTTAGCAAAACTGTATCTCCAGAGCATACCCACACTATCTTAGTTTAGTTCAGTAGCTCAGTTCAACTTCCTCCTGGGAAGTTAGTATGTGTTATATGCACTGTGCTAGGTGCTAAAGATGTGAAGAAGAAAGAGATGTGTTCTCTGCCTGATAAGGACATTACAATCCTGGAAGAGAGAAGACACATAAACACATCATTTAATCAATCAATCAATCAATCAATCAATTAATTTTTCAAAGGATTTTTATTTATTTGAGAGATAGCACATGAGTTGAAGGGAGGGGCAGATGGACAGGGAGAGGCAGACTTCCTGCTGAGCAGGAAGACCAATGACACAGGGCTCCATCCCAGGACCCTGAGATCATGACCTGAACTGAAAGAAGATGCTTAACATACTGTGCCCTCAGGCGCCCCCCCATGTCATTGAAAGGGGAACACTCTTACACTGTTGGTGGGAATGCAAACTGGTACAACCACTCTGGAAAACAGTTGGGATGTTCCTAAAGATGTTAAAAATAGAGCTAGGCTATGACCCAGCGATCGCATTACTAAGTATTTACCCTAACGATAGAGATGTAGCAAAAAGAAGGGGTACATGCACCGTAATGTTCATAGGAGCAATGTCCACAATAGCCAAATTGTGAAAGGAACTGAGATGTCTTTCAACAGATGAATGGATAAAGTAGATGTGATTCATTTATATAGTGGAATACTACTCAGCCATCAGAAAGGATGATTATCTATCATTTACATTGACATGGATGGAACTGAAGGGTATTATGCTAAGTGAAATAAATCAATGGAAAGAAAGGCAATTATCACTTGGTTTCACTCATATGTGGAATATCAGAAACAGCATAGAGGATCAAAGGGGAAGGGAGGAGAAACTGAATGGGAAGAAATCAGAGAGGGAGACAAACCATGAGAGACACTTGACTCGAGGAAACAAACTGAGGGTTGTGGAAAGGAAGGTGGGTGGGGGGATGGTGTAACTGGGTGATGAGATGCGCACTGTGTGTTATGTACAACTAATGAGTCATTGAACACTACATCAAAAACCAATGATGTACTATATGTTGGCAAGTTGAACATCATTTAAAAAAATGATGTTGTAACAGTACAAAAGAGAGATGCCAATGGAGTGCCATTAGAAAAGTCATTTCAATCAATCTAGCTTCCTGGAGGAGTGGACACTTCAACTATCTTGAAAGATGCTGAGGAACTGGTCAGGTATCAGTCAAATACAGCAGTGGGAGCACGGAAGTGGTCAAGAATAGGACTGTAACAGTAATGACAGTAATAAAAGTTTAGACTTGAAACTGGGAAGCGAAATTCTCCCACTTAGTTCTTCAAAGTATATATTTAAGATATATTTAGGAGGGTTTTTTTTTTAAATGAGACTAAGATTTATCATAGTGATATTTATAACATGGCATTAGGAAGCAAATTAACTATTAAATAATAGGGAAACTGAAATAAATTATAAACGTTAGGAGAAGATATTTTACAGTTTCTGAAATTTATAATTTTGAAGACTATTTAAGGAGGATGTGTTCTTAAAAAGTAAGACAAATTGTAAAATAGTGCTATTTATTTCAAATATTCAAATATTCAAATTATTGTATATACGATGTCCTTTTGTTAGGGTAAAGGTTTCAAGAACACATAGATGACTATGAGGAAAACATTCAGCATTCATTAATAGTGATTATCTCTATGAAGTATACCTAGCTATATGTGTGATTTTTGCTTCCTTTTGAAACTTTGAAATATGTCTTACATTTTATATGACAAACACATTCTAATGTGGCTCCCATGAGTCCTGCCTCCTGATGTTCAGACCCTGAGTGTGGACAGAACCTTTGACTTGCTTCCAACCAACAGCATGTGATGAAGATGATAGCATTTCAGTCCTTTGATTCTGTTACACTGATAGGTGTGTACAATTCAGATAGGTGCATAATGATATCTCACTGTAGTTTTAATTTTAATTTTTCTAATGACTAATGATTTTGAATATATTTTTATGTGCTTATGTGGCATCCATGTATCTTCACTGATGAAACGTCTCTTCATGTAGTTTATCTATTTTATAACTGGATAGTTTTTAAACTGTTAATTTTGAGAGCTCTTATGAGTAATGTATTGAATGTATATACATATTGGATGATGGAGAAGTTGAAGAGATATTGGCTAGAAATCTAGACAGGTAAGCAGTCAGGTTTTCATATTAGTCTGAAGCCCTGAGGGAAAGTAATAAAGATTATAAGGCTGTGATAATCAATATGGTGTAGGAGCACATCTTGAGGAGGACAATAACTTCAAGCTTTTGTTTCCCTGAAGCACAGAATGGTCCCTTACCCTCAAAAATTTTATTGTATGTTAATAAATAAAATGTTTCTCCATTCCCTGGATTTGAAATTTTATGTGTGTTCTCATTTATCATAGACCTTTTATACTACCAGTATTTGAGTATTTTCAATAAGGTATAAAATTTTCCAGTGGGAAACTAAATTAAAGTTTTGGTGTGTGGCAAAGACACAGGAAGAGAAGAAATGTTTGATTTGGTCAAACAGATCTGGAACTCAGATTATCTACAGAAATAGGGTAGATATTTTGTAAAGAGTTCCTTCTCTAGACTGGTAAGAAAGTTCAGTTCAGAAGGCAAATCCATTATCTGAGATGTGTGGTGATACATCCATGACAGTACAGCAGAGCAGGGAAGGTTGGGAGTTTATCATGAGGAAATGTGAGAGAAGAAAAAAAAAAGGAAGCAATATCTGAAAGTCCAGAAAGACTAGTGAATGTTGGTTAATTGAGGGCATCCAGTGGCAAAGTAACCATTCACCATTCAAGAGAGACAGTAACTATTTGAAGACATCTGTTTCATTTGCTTGTATTTATAATAGACAGAGTTTATACTCAAAATTGAAAATTAATATATACTGGTGTAAACTGAAATAAGTCCACTCGGTTGAACAGGGACCAAGACGTCCCCAACTGTATGAGCATTAAGCCTTTAGTTGCTGGATTGTGGGGGCTTCTGGAGGAGAGCCCAAGCCTGCAAAGTCAGTGAGAAAGCGGGAGCTTGAGTCATTGCCAGTCCAAGTTCTTTATTATTTTAATAAATAGTTCATTCAATACCAGAACAGACTGGCCAAATACAGCCTTGACTACATGTCTATTAGTAGAGGGTTTCAGATCAGGCTAAGAATAAAATGACTAAAGAAAAGAAGCAAGAAACTTGCTTGCTCAAAGATAAAAACTGGTAGAAGGGTTATTTTTGAAAACTACTTTACTATGGAGATCATCAAAATTGACTTGATGGAAGAGTCTGAAATACCAAAGGTATAAAACATGATCCTTTTTTCATTAAACACTATCTGCCATGCTTTGAGAAGCCTACTTCCTCCTGGATAGTGTGCTTGCTACCTTCATCACATTTGGGGATCCCATAGCTTTTCAGCCACTTTTTGCTGTGACAAGGTCTTATATTTCTTGTTAAGAATTTTGATTATTTTACTGTTTCAGCCTCATATTTAATTCATAGATTCTCGCCTTGCCTGGGTGCAACCTAGACTTGATGTTCAAGCTGCTCTAAAGATGTTTGGGGTAGTAAATGATGGGGATGAGTGGGAGTGAAGGAAGAGGAGGAAGGTACCAAATGCCCTGATTCCTCACATTTCTTCATCCTTTTCTGTTATTTGTTTGGGTTGGAATAGGGGAAGTAGAAGGACCACAACATTCTTACATGTAACTGTCCTCAGGCAAGTGGCTATCCATTTTCCATTGTTGTCACTGCTGCTTTATCTTCGGCTTTGAGTGTTTTCTATGAATCCGGAGCCCACTTCCTCCACAAATATGCTTTTGGTGTACTTCAGAACACTTTATATAGTTCTATATAGTTAACTTCTATATAGTTGCCTAGTGTGCCAGGCCTGACTGAGATTCAGCCTCTTTCCACCTCTCCTCACCTACCTCCTGTCAAGCCCCATATTATGGCCATATCACAGACTTCACAAATGGAAAGATATGTGGTTCCCTGCTGCTCTTGATGACATAAGAATTGCCTTAAGCTAAAACTAAACATTAATTGAAACACACAGAAATCAATTGAACAGGAGAGAGTCTACATTGAATGATGTATTTTTTTTAATAAGGAAAGGAAAGGTGGTATTTTCTTTAAGTAGGAAAAATTAAGTCTAGTGAGGGAAACTGTGAAATAGACATAAACACGTGAGTGTATGTGTGGTGTGTGTGTAAAAATTATTTTTTGAATTTTTTCCACTTTGGTCTTGAAATGAGAGCTGAGTAGTTCAAATACAGCCTAGATGCATTTGCAATGCACCCAACCAGGGTTATTTGAGGAATTTTTCCTCAGAAGTGCTAGAGGTTCACCAGCAGAAATGGCAATGGGGATTATCCAATGTAAACCGTACCTAGCTGATAATCATTATAAATCAAAGAGAACAGCAACGGTACGGTACTATTAAGAACATCCAGGAAATGGTTTTACATGTGTTCTAGACTGTGTAAGGAGACGAATGAAGCCAAAATAATGATGGCAGGCTTGCTGAAAACAGGAGAGTCAGAATTCTTGGCTATGATGAGCAGCATAGTCAGGAACATATACATGTTCAAAAGGATAGGTATATAGGTATACCTTATGTTCTCCTTCTGAAAATTCTGCAAGGTAGGAAGATCCATGTTTATTTGGGGAAACTGAGTCATAAAACACATAAGTAAATATGTGACAGGCAAAATTCATTTGCACTGATTCCAAATCCCCCATTCTTTCTATGAAGTAGAAATAGTTAATACATATAGTAGAATAGTTAATACAGAATATTGGAATATAAGAATTGGGTTATAAGCTGGGTTTGATTAAAGAATAAATCATTATTTTATAATAAATCCTTGTTCTCAATTTCTGTTTTAGAAATTGTTTTGTTTTCTCTACTGAGAAAGATAACTGAAAAAAAAAAAACCTCATAAGATTTATATAAAACATCCTTTTTTCAAATTCAGGAAGTTAGTGTTCTCAGTTGCTTTTGAAAGACTTATTTAAGCCCAGAAGCTGCTGTGCTAAAAATTGCAGAATGTCAAATCTACACTCCCCTATACATTTTGTGTTTTATCATAAAATTTAAATAGTTATATGTGCACATAGCAGAACTATCATTTGCATGAAACTTAACTAAAAAGTAAATAGTAAATGTTTCAAATAGAATATAAAAGGTGTAATTGCTTAGCTCCTTTGCACTTCTACTCTTTCTATTATGAACAAGTGCTAAGGAAATGATTGCAAGGGGAATTCCAGGCAACTGTTCCATCTTTATTATATTGCCTGAACTCCTGTGAAGTTTTGCTGATATACTAAGTAGACCATCCAAGTGAAAATAATTCTATAATAAACATTATTTTCGGAGCTTTGAAGAAAACAGTTATTCCATAAAGGTGTTTTATGAAACATGTCCTTGTAAAAACAAACACTCCAGGTAAAATGGGTTCCATGAAAAAAGTAATTTGAGAAACACTACTTAACACATCCCTATATACCCAATCATCCCGTGAGAGATTTAGCATGTTTATCAGCACAAGACCATGAATATTTCTGCAGCAAAAGCTATTAATTTTGTTTGCTTTAGCAAAACTTGAACTCAATATAGCCGTGTGGGAGGCAGTATTTGGTAGCAGACAAGAGAGTGTGGTCTCTGGGGTCAAAAACTGGGTTTAATTTCATTGTCCATTTTTTAAAATCGAGGTAAAATTTACATAATATAAAACTATGTAAGGTGACTCATTCATTGTTATTTAGTACATTAGCAATACATTCACAATCTCTATCTAATTCCAAAACATTTTTATCACTCCAAAAGGAACCCTGCACTCATTAAGTAGTTGTTCCCTATTCCTCCAACCCACCCTGCTCCACTATGAGAAATCCTCTGAACATCTACTTACACTCCTTGAGACTCAGTTTTTCTCAGCATTCCTAAAAAGACAGGAATGGCTTTCACCTTATATGGTAGGTGTAAGGATTCAGTAAAATAATCTATACAGAGCACCTAGAATACTGTAAGTATTAAATACATGTTTGATAAAAAGTTCAACTTTTTATGCTAACATCCATGGAATAATTGTTTGAGAAAGTACTTTAGAAAAAATGCTAATAGAAGTCTATAGAACAGGAAAAGACCTCTAAGAAGTATTAGAGCAAGAATTCCTTAGGTGCTAATGAATCTCGAATGATTAGAATTAGAGTTAGAATGATCACTCACATTTATCTCTGTCTTTGCATATAATGTTTATGGCAAAAGTGGTTTAGAGGTAGAAGTTAGAGCAGAGAGGTGTTGAGGGAGGGACAGAAGTCCCCAGGAATTAAGACATGAATGAAGGAGATGAAACAGCTGACACCAACAATAACCAAAATCTAATTATTTTCCTGTTGATTCCATGGATATTCATGATTATGAGATTTCTAAAAAGTACCCTTGACATGGAAAAGCAACATGTAAAAATATAAAATTATCTATAAGCATATATTTATATGTATGTAAATGCATGCAAATTTAATTATAGGTATAATTTTATATAAATGGAATCATATTCTACAATAGGTGTATAGCTCTAGAAGAATTTTCACTGAAATGAGAGCAGTAATTGCCATACTATATCAGAAATTCAGGTGTTTTTCATTTGCCTCTGTAATCTTTTCCATAATTTAAAATTTTCTACATGACTATATGCTATCTTACCAACAGAAACAAAGGAAAATGCTATATCCACTTAATAGAGACACTTTGCAATCAGATCTTGTTTGATATTTTTACCTGACTTGTCTTGATAATTGCTGGAAGACAAACCGTAAGTGTCAAAATGATTCTGTGCCTGATGCACTTCCGCTCAGTTCTTTTGTCTCCACAGAAGAAAGAATAAAGGAGTTTGTGGAGTCTTCCTTTCCCCCATCAATACAAATTAAACTCTTAAACCCTGGTAATCTAAAGCAAACTGGAGCTCTCAATATCTTTTTTCCTTCTTTCTAGTTCAGTCTGTCCACATTAAAACAAAACAAAAAACGAAACTCCTTTCTCCCCCAAAACACAATTATATCATTGATTTATAACTCCTTTACCTGAAAATTTTACAAAATGTAATATACTCAGTGATTTTTAAAGGAAGAGAATAATTTGTCACTCTTCACTACATAGGCAAGATTTATTTTCTATTCTTAATCTTCAGTCTGTACTTTCTTCGTTTGCTTCCTGAACAGGAGGTAACACAGGATGTAAGCTCCTGAAGTGGTTCTTAAATTTGAGTGTCTTCATAGGAATCCTCTGAGATTAAAATGCAAATTGATGGACCCCACCCCAGAGTTGCTTATTCTTGAGAACGAGGTCTGAGACTCTCTAGTTTACAGTAATCAAAATGATACTGAGGCGGGGCACCTGGGTGGCTCAGTGGGTTAATCCTCTGCCTTCGGCTCAGGTCATGATCTCAGGGTCCTGGGATCGAGCCCTGCATGGAGCTCTCTGCTCAGTGGGGAGCCTGCTTCCCCGACCCCCACCTCTCTCTGCCTGCCTCTCTGCCTACTTGCGATCTCCCTCTCTCTCTCTCTGTGTCAAATAAATAAATAGAATCTTAAAAAAAAATGATACTGAGGCATGGATTACACTCTGAGAAACATTGGAAACTTTATAGCCCTCAATGGCTAAACAGCTTGCAAAACTGTGATTTAAAAAAAAATAATTTCTTCCAGTTTTTTCTAAAAGCATTGGTAATTCTTTTTAGCTCCTTTCCTTGAAAATGTGTTTGGTTCAGGTAGAGCATGACAACTTATCCATCATAATAATCATGTGGACTGTCCCCAAATGTCAAATGCAGAAACGATCAAACAATCTACTTTTCATTTCATTTCTTTATAGAATAAATATAATCCAATTGCTTATATCAAGTGAAAGAATCAAATCTTCAATTATATTGTTATTAGATTGATGTGATTTCACCAAAATAGTTTTGTTTGCAATAAATTATTTAGTACATAGTATGAAATAGCAATATAATATTTAATTTATATACTATCTATAGTTTAGGATTTTTCTTTAAACTGTCTCAGATGTGCTAACACATTTTCCCCTAAACACCCCTGAGAAGCAGATAAGAATTGCTATTACCACCAATTGCAGAGAGATTGAATCACTGAGTTAAGTAACTGGAAGAGGGTCATGGAGTCAGTGACTAAGTCAGAACAAACACTTCATCTCCTAACTCCTTGATCAGTAATTTTCTCAACAAATCCTGTTGTGTATATCTCTACCTGTAAGAGTTTACAAGTCATTCAATTTCCTGAGAAATTCTTCATTATGGACATATGAGAATTTATACCCTCTAGAAGGTTGAGACCTGGAAGTGGAAAATCATATTAAAGACAAGTCCTTACTTTTCAAAGATAACTTAAAAAAAAAAAATTCCTTGAATGTCCTTGCCACTGTTCCTATTTCACAGAGTACTTCATTCATTCATTCATTCACTCACTCATTCAGTCAAGGAACTGATATTTACTGAGCACATGTAATGTGTCTAACACTGCAAGTAAACAGGACATTGTCTTGAGTTTGTGCAGTCTACTAAAGAAACAGACACACATACAAATGGTATGATTTAACAGCTGCTCTCTTGGAACTAGGTATTATGTGCAAAGTGACTTAGGGGGAAGAATCTCTGAATCCTTTTCTTCTCAGAAATTCGGAAATTTGAGCTAGTATTTGAAGGAAGGGCAAGAATTTGCATGGATTCAATGTGAGAATAGGGACATGGTCAGAGGGAAAACTTGAAATATAATGTAGCTGTATCCCATCTAAGATATAAGAGCAGATTCCTGGATTCAAAATTCAGAGGGAAAATAAATACATTTATAATTTTTGGAGGGCATTTACACCACATTGGAATCCTCATTTTTGGAACCTGGCATTTTCCAAGGAGAACAATGTGGATCATACTCAGAGAAATGACCCTTAACACCATGAGCTTTCCCGATTAAAAACATTATCTCTCTGGCAGCCATACTGACTTAGAAAACTAGATTTCTCTTTGTTATACAATGTATACAAGCAAACACAAAAGAAAGCTAGTGTTTTTAAAAGGTAAAACTAAACTTCCTAGGCTGGTCTTGTATGCTTCAGCCTGAAGGGTATTTTTGCAACCAAGTAAGAAGCCCTCAAAATGTAATGGAAACACTGACAGACACTTAACTATACCAGCTCTGGTGGGTACAGCCATAATTCACTTCATAATACAAATTGATATGTTGTCCAGAGGGTTCCCTGCATTGGTGTTATTGAGTGTCTTTTGAAAAGTTCTGGTTCTGGGCAATGAAGCTGTAAAATGAAACTGAATGATTCTCTCTGAAATGGTTTCTGAACGGGGCCCCTCAATTACGGTAGTGGTATCCTTAGGGCAGGCAACATGGAAATGTCCTATGAGGACTGGAAATATAAAAATAATAAACCAAAGTGAAAACAAACGATCAAACAAAGTTTGTTGTATTAAGTCTAATGTTTCTTCCCACAAGGTCTACTTAAAAGCTGAGTACACCAGAGATGAAAAAGGGCAGCTTGTTTTAAGTGGGGTTGGTTGTTAAGCAGGTTAGGAGTACACTCTGTATTTGCAAAATTATGTGGCGGGCCAAAGTTTAGCCATCCCTGTGATCTTGATGGCCTAAGTGTCCTATGTGTTTTATAATATAATGCAAATGACTTCAATCTGAGTTAGCCACATTTCCAAATACCACTTAGGGCTTTAAAGTCTTGTCCTAGAAAGGTCTTGCCAGGCCACGTTTAATGGATCTTCTAAACAATGTAAAAAGATTTCTCTAAATGTGTTACACAGCTTATAATTTTAGTGTAAAAATAATTGTCTACTGTCCCCAATACTGCTCTCTTCCCATATGCAATTTTTGAGGCTTTTTGTTGAAAATGTTATAATGTCACTTTCTTCTCTTTCAATGAATTCTTCCAACCTTGGTCTTAAGATTCCAAGTGCAGAGTTAGGGTTCTGACAAGTAGTAAAACTCCACAGAATTCAGAACATAACACATAATCCTGAAAGACACACTCAATTTTCACCAGGAAATTAGGAGACAAGGATTCTAGTGTCAGCTTTTCCAATGTGAACTATATAGCCTTGAGTTCACTATAACCTTGATGGGCCTTAATTTGCTCATCTCTGAAATGAAGGTCACAGACTACCTCTTTGCATCCTTTAATGCTGTTCCATAATACCATTTAAGCATGCTAATGAATTGCTTTAAATATTGAAGTCCACATTATACTTTATGGAAAAGCAAAACTGGCAAGATTTTCCTCTCAATTACTTGTGCTAATAGGGGCCAAAATGGCATGGATACTTTAAATTCACAGATAATCCCCAAACTTCAATTTAGCTAAATGTTCCAACCTCTTCTCCTGCCAAACCATTTACAGGGGATTCAAATAATTAGCACACACTAGCATGAGATTTGTCTCCTTTAAAATTCCTGCCTTCCCTATTGCCTTACCACTAGGAAATTTTGATACCTAAATCCCCCCACTGCCCCACCAAAAATATATGAGGAGTAAATCAAGTATAGCTTGTTGCATGACTACTTATCGGTTATGGTTCAAAATATTCCAACACTGTTACTATTAATAACAATTTAGAAAGGGCTTATCCTATGTCAGGTGTATTACAAATCATAGTGCCCGATCACTTTGTCAGGTAGCCTGTTAGTTTCCTAGGGCTGCCATTACCAAGTTCCACAAGCTGAGTGGCTTAAACACCAATAAATTTATTGTCTCACAGTTCTGGAGACTAGAAGTATGAAATTAAGGTGTCAGGAGAACTGGTCTCTTCCAAGGGTTGTGATGGAGCATCAATTTCAGGCCTCTTTCCCAGCTTCTGGTGTTTGTTTGTTGGCAATTTTCTGGCACCTTTGACATGTAGATGTGTCTCTCTGGTCTCTGCTTTCATCTTCACATAGAGGTCTCTCTGTGTCTCTGTCTTTCACATGGTGTTATTTTCATAAGGACACCATTCATATTGGATTAGGGGCTCATCCTACTCCAATGTGACTTTGTTTTAACTGCATTACTTCTGTAAATGACCCTATTTCTAAATAAGGTTACATTTGGATGTACTGGGAGTTAGAAGTACATATATGTACTTTTATGGTGGAATACAACTCAATCTGTAAGAGGAAAGTATTATGCTTACTTTGTAGATAAAGTAGCTAAGGTTGCAGTGTTGAATTAATTTTCCCAAGGCCACAAAACCAGTCAATGGTGGAGCTTGGATTCACATCCAGATTTTATGGTTTCATTCATTGTTTAGCAAATTATCTTGGTACTTGTGAAGTTCTGTCAGTCTCCCAGGGCTAAGAATATTAAACATATACTTTTGGATAATTTAGGTATTACAGAGGATTCATCAACAATGAACAACATCCAAGATTCACTCACGGCACCAAGGCTCACTATGCACTTGTCAGTGTTGACCCCAAGTAATCTTGAATTGTGTGTATATAATAACCTTGAGAAATCCAATAATTGAGGGCCCCTGTAAAAAAGATTTTCTAGTGAAATATAATTGACATACAACAATTGTTTCTGGTGTACAACATAATTGACATTTGTATACATTACAAAATGATCACCATAGTAAGCCTAGTATCATCTCTCTCCATTCAAAGTTACAACTATTTTTTTTTGTGATGAAAACTTAAGATTTACTTTCTTAGCAACTTTCAAATTTACAATATAATGTTACTGACTGTAGTTACCATGCTATACATTATAGTATGGTAACTATACATATGTGTGTGTGTGTGTGTGTGTGTGTGTGTGTGTATAGTTACCATACTATACATTAATTCTTATGACCTGTTTTCTTTTCAAAATTCGTACCTCTTAATCATCTTAACCCATTTGCCCACTTCCTTATCGCCTCCCCCTTGGCAGCTGTCAATGTATTCTCTGTATCTATGTGAATTCTGTTTTGTTTGTTCATTTGTTTCGTTTTTTAAATTCCACATATAAGTAAAATTATACAGCATTTATTTTCCTGTCTGACTTACTTCATTTAGCATAATACCTTAAAGATTCCATGTTGTTGCAAATGGAAAGACTTCATTCTTATTTTGACTGAATAGTATTCCATTTTATTTATTTATATATATGTGTATGTGTGGGTATATGTGTATGTGTGGGTATATGTGTGTGTGTGTGTGTGTGTGTGTATATATATATATTTATATCTTTCACATCATCTTTATCTTTTCATGCATCAATGGACACTTAGGTCATTTCTGAATCTTAGTATCTTAAATTATGATATATATATATATATATATATATATCTCACATCATCTTTATCCATTCATACATCAGTGGACACTTAGGTTGTTTCTGAATCTTGGTATTGTAAATAATGCTGCAATGAATATAGGGAAACGTATATCTTTTTGATTTAGTGTTTTTGTTTTCTTTGGGTAAATATCTAGAGGTAAAATTGCTGCCTCATAGGGTAGTTCTATTTTTAATTTTTTGAGGAACTTCCACATTATTTTCCCTAGTGACTGCACTAATTTTTATTCTTAACAGTAGTGCACAATTGTTTCTTATACTCCACATCTTCACCAACACTTGGTATTTCTTGTCCGTTTGTTAGTAGTCATTTGGGCAGGTGTGACATGGTATCTGATTGTTTTGATTTGCAATTCCTGGTGATTAGTGATGTTTAGCATCTTTTCTTTTGTCTTTTGGCCACATGTATGTCTTCTTTGGAAAAATATCTATTTAAATCTTGTGCCCACTTTTTAATTGGATTGTTTTTGTTGCTATTAATTTCTTTCATCAATGCCTTATGTTTTTCAGTGACATTACAAGTTTTTACCATCTTGATTAAATTTATTCCTAAGTATTTTTTTGAACAATTATAAAGGGGATTGTTTTCTTTCTTTTTCTTTATTTTTTTTAAAGATTTTATTTATTTGACAGAGATCACAAGTAGGCAGAGAGGCAGGCAGAGAGAGACGGAAGTAAGCTCCCTGCTGAGCAGAGAGCCTGATGTGGGGCTTGATCCCAGGACTCTGGGACCATGACCCGAGCCAAAAGCAGAGGCTTTAACCCACTGAGCCACCCAGGCACCCCAAGTGGATTGTTTTCTAATTTCTCATTTGGATAATTTGTTCTTAATGTATAAATACAATAGATTCTTGTAAATTCATTTTGTATCCTGCAAATTTATTGAATTTGCTTCTCCTAAAAGTTTTTTGATGGTGTCTTTAGGGTTTTCTATATATAAAATTATGTCATCTGAAGATACTGATAGTTTTACATCTGCCTTTTCAGTTTAGAGACCTTTTCCTTCCTAATTGCTCTGGTTGAAATTTCCAATAACCTGTTGAATAAAAGTGGTGAGAGTGAGAAAAATATTTTTAGGTATTCAGTAATTACTTAGTAAGTAATTGGAGATGGTACCTAGTAGGATTATTTTGTTTTATTGTGTGCTTTTGTGTGTGTGTATATTGTGAGTGTGTGTGTGTGTGTGTGTATTTCATTTAAGATCCACTCTCCTATGGCAGGAAAAGGATAATTAACATTCTGCAGTTATATAAGAAGTTTCATTTGTAGGTCAGTTAGCTGTCATCACATTTTTTATCTTTTCCCCCCATCTTGCTTTATGGCTCTTAAGAGATTGGCCCTTGTGAAACTGGCTGGCTGCCCATTAACCTTGGTTCTTGTGAAACTTGACTCTACCCTGAGTGCCTTTAGTTACTATCCTGTACATAAGTGGATAAGACAGAAACTTGGGAATTGAAGGGCGCAGAGGGCTTCAAGAAAGGGAAAGGAATACACAAGTGTAATGATTAGGATGAATAGGAAAGATTCCATTAGGTCCTTGAGTCTCTGGGAGTCCTCAGGTTCCTCCAACAAATAACCCTTATTTTTTAATAGTTTACAAAATATTCTCTCCCTTTAAAATATCTTCACAGTGTTTGGATAGTATAACTGATATTTTGCTATATGGGGAATTACTTACGTTATTTTTTTAAGTGAAAAACTGTGGGAAGTTAAGGAGACAATTAGTTATTAACAATTTAATATGAATTATTATGTTTAGCCTTTGCTTTACAGAACACTCACTGAGATTAGTTACAGTGAAATAAGTTGAGGTTTTGATGCATGAGTTGGGAAAAGGAAGAGATAAGTAGATAGGGAATGTGTTTACTCAACGAATAGAGTTTATGGTGGAAGCATTTTGGTTTGTGTATGGCTATCTCTTCGCATTGACAACTTTATATAAACTAGACTTATAATCTATTTGTTTTATAACTGAAGAAAAGCAAAAATTATTTGTGAGGGTTATTAGCATTATTTTATTTGTGAAATTTCAATATTAGATACATGGAATACATAATTGTTAGAATAAATTTAAATGTCTAAATAATTATCATCTTTGATTGCACTTAGAATATGCATTGGGAAGATTAATGAGGGAGTTGACATAATGGCAAATTCTTTGCAATTTGTTTTAGTAATGGTTGGTAAACCGGGAGTAACCTTAAGGAAAACAGATTTACATTAATCATACAAAGGGTGATTTTTCACAGTTGTTATCAATTAAAATACTAATTTCCAAAATCCCATAGCTGCTTCTTATGAAGTGCTATGCATGTGATTTCATACACAGTAGTCAACCTATCAACACCCTTTATTATTTCACATAGGTCATAAAAATTGTTGCTGGTTATCTGAAGTGACTTTAGCTGAATCCAACTTTAAGTGGCTCCTCCTCCACATCCTCCTGCTCTTCTTCCTCTTCTTCCTAGTTCTCCTCCTACTCTTAATCTTCCTCTTCTCCTCCTCTTAATGGATAAGAAATAGAAGGAGGAAGAAGTACTAAATTAAGAGCAGTTCTAATAACTTTACTCCCCACTTTTGTCATAGGACTTTTCCAAATGAGCTGTCAGATTCCATATAAATCCAGTCCTGAGGCCTTTCTTCCTCCAAAAATATTAGAACACACACATGATATATTATTTAAAAAATCATGCCTCATCCACTGATTGTGAGGTGTATACACTCTGTAGATTCTATATAGAATATTGTCTTGTTATGGAGTCTTAAAAGGAATTAAGACTGTTAAACAATGGCTGATCTGATAGTAATAAATATTTGGTAATGCCATCCAGTGTTTTATTATACTCACTGCTGCTAGGGTTTAGGGGATCAATAAATAATGCCCTGTTATTCCCTTCCTGAGTTTAAAATCAATTCAGAATTAAGGCCCAAGAGATAGACAAATGGAGGTCAAGTGGCCAGTTTTCTTATAAACAGGATTAGAAAATGTGGTTTTAGGGGCGCCTGGGTGGCTCAGTGGGTTAAGCCACTGCCTTCGGCTCAGGTCGTGATCCCAGGGTCCTGGGATCGAGTCCCACATGGGGCTCTCTGCTCAGCGGGGGCCCTGCTTCCCTCTCTCTCTCTGCCTGCCTCTCTACTTGTGATCTCTGTCTGTCAAATAAACAAAATCTTAAAAAAAAAAAAGAAAGAAAATGTGGTTTTAAATGTGTAGGCAAATTGACTGAATACTCCACCACTAAGTTAAGCCGACTTTCCAATTTAGTCATTGGCACGTAGGAACAACCAAATGCCTCCTCAACAAGGCCAAGTTGACCCCTTTTGGTTTGTTGCATCAGAGAAATTGACTGACTTGGGAGGACTAAGAAGCACTGGAAGAGGCAAGACACCAGAAGGTACTCAACTAGATGTCCTCCGCGCCTTCTGCTGAACTTCGGGAAGAGTGGAGATGGGAGAAGGCCATGTGGGTTGCTCTAATGCAGACCCTCATGAAAACAAGAGACAAAGGAGAGAGGGAAGAGTCTATTTGACATCCTCTATCTAGTGGTTCTCTTAACCTGTTGAGTTTTCTTATACTACTCTTTTCTTCCTTCACAAATTATTACTGTTCATGTTGTCATTACAGATTAAAATATTATGAGGAAAATATTATTATTAAAAATAATAATAGAATGTCTCTGATATAAAAAACATCAGGGGCACCTGGGTGGGTCAGTGGGTTAAAGTCTCTGCCTTCGGTTCAGATCATGATCCCAGGGTTCTGGAATTGAGCCCCGCACTGGGTTCCCTGCTCAGTGGGGAGCCCGCTTCCTCATATCTCTCTCTCTCTCTCTCTGCCTGCCTCTCACCCTACTTGAGATCTCTGTCTGTCAAATAAATAAATAAAATCTTAAAAAAAAGAAACCTCAACTATGGAGAATATAATTTTTCCATTATTGAATTCCTAGAATTTGATTAAAATCCCCCTAATTGAATCACCGTGCTCTGTGAAAATCCAAATAAAAAACCAAAATTGCTTAGTTAAGTCCAGAGAATTAAAGTCCAAAATCAAAATTTTTGCTCAGCCAGCCACCAGTAACTCTTGTGATACCATTCGATAAAATTAGGTGTAGTTCCTTCAGTATTTCAGAAGCACTCTTGATTTTTCCATGTAGCTTTTATTAAGTATATATCCCTTCTAATTAATTACTTAGTTTGGTCGGTTTTTGAACATTAAGGAAATTGAATAATGCTCGACATAATCTTCTGTCTTATATTTTTGCTAGCCTTGGTTCTATACATCTTTTAATTTGTGTAGCTGTAGTTCATTGACAGCAGATGCCACATTTTATTTTTCTCTTCCTTGAATCATTGCTTCTTTTTATTGTTCTTGTTATTAACAATTAGTTAATAACAATCTTGTTGCTAACAATATTCATGCAAGTATTCAAGAATTCCTTTAGTATGGGATCTTACTTTTTAAAAAGTACAGTGAATTAATAGAACACACAGTATTATTACAGCACAGGTTTTATTTATTTATTTTTTAAAAAAGGTTTTATTTATTAAAGAGATCACAAGTAGGCAGAGAGGCAAGTAGAGAGAGAGGAGGAAGCAGGCTCCCTGCTGAGCAGAGAGCCCAATGCTGGGCTCCATCCCAGGACCTGGGATCATGACCTGAGCCGAAGGCAGAGGCTTTAACCCACTGAGCCACCCAGGCGCCCCACAGCACATGTTTTATATGTAGCAATGCAATATCCTACAGGATTGACTGGTCAATCATGGAGGAGGGATGAAATGTCTAGTAATGTCTTGATGGGATCATAGCCCTGCTATGATGGCAGTCAGTCAATGCAGTTATCTATTTTCCAAGACCTGTGAACTCATGCATTATTATTTCTTTCATAAGCTGAATCGTGAATAACATACTGACCACATTTTAGGGAACTCCAGCTGTTGATACATTCCTTTCTCACAGAGTGTCATTTGAAACTTTCTAGACATTTTGCTGAATTTAGAAACTTGTAAAGTTTAGTCAATTACCAGGTATAAGCTGAGGTGGTGTCTTTCCCAAGTGGCATATTCAAAACCTTTTAATTTGGATTTTTCATTTGAGTCCTGGATTTCTGGAGTCCCAATGCTGTAATGAATGTGAATTCCATCTTGTGACATGGTTCATACACTCTCTGTGTGTGCACTCATGTATGTGAGCACTCATATTAAGTTCTGAGCGGCAGCAAAAGCTAACAAGAACACTAGATATGGAAATGCTTCAACCTGTGAAACATGCCTTCCGGGAAGGGTTCATCTTCTAACTCCCATGTGTTCCATCTGGAAAATCAACTTGATCTGAAACTGTTGGTAGTCCTGAGGAATGTGACCCAGCGGTCTGGCCAAACCTACTACCACTGCCATGAACTACTCCCCAGAATGCTCTTTTCCAGACCTTGAAAAACTTCTCTTCCTTTACAGACATTACAAACTTCTTTATTTTTATAATACCTTTTTCAGTAGGAATGGAGGTGTTGCTAGTGTTCTATTTCCTGCTGTGTTGTTCTCTTACACATTTTTGCAAGGGAGGGTTAGCTGAGTGCTTAACTGTTCAACCTGTTAAAACTCCTCTAACACTTAAAGGACTAATACTGGTTGCAGGTTCAGAATGTTCTGTTTCCGTCTTTCAACACTTTGTTTTGTGGTTCAGGAATTTGCTTTGATTGTATACTTCTCTATATTTGTTTTTTGGTCTTATGGCAGTTAAAAATTAAATGAGTACAGTAACTGTCAAAAGGAAGGGGTTTTTAAACATAATATTGTCCAACTTTACCTCCTGAAGTTAAATAACTCTGTCCAAGGCATATACTCCTAAAGAGAGCATAACTGAGGCAGCGGCTCAAAATATTCTTGCCTCCTGGGGATTCTTATTTGCTATGCTTCATCCTTTCTGTGTCTTCTCTTATTCCACTTCTCATCTAACTTCTCAAACAGAACCCTTAATGACTAAGGAGCACATATCTCAATCTATTATAAATTATGCCAACTTAGTAAATACCAATTTATGAAACTAACTTTATGAAGTCTGAAGAATTCTGTGCCTATGCCAAGCTTCCTGGTGTTTTCCTCTCAATCCTGCCCAAATTTTCACCTGAGAATTGGTCTAATAAACTACATCTTGAAGAGGTAGTTTTCCAATAGTGCTACTTTGGATCTCCTCGCAGCTTTCAATGACATGCATCTTTATTTTTTCCCAAGAAGATAGTTTGATCTCTTTATGCAACCTTGCCTTTCAGAAAAGAAAGGCAAATTTATTTGGGTATAAGGAACTTTCTCGTTTAATAACAATTAAACTTTATTTTCCCCCTAAAACTCTTAGTTTGTATTTCACTTTCACTTACGTATATTTACTTACATATATTTATTTCATATATTCACTTTCACTTACATATATTTATTTTACTCTTTAAGATCACAACCTATCTCTTAAGAACAATCTTTTTCTTCTTCTAGGTCAGGCTATTTTTAAAAATTTTTTTTCTTTCATAATCCCATGTTAAAATTGACTGAAGTACATTTTAAAAAGTGCTGCAGAGTTTTTTTTAGATTTTTCTGAGTAAACTGTTTCTTGGAGTATTCTTACAAAAACTTAACATTTTTTTTTTCCAAAGTCCATTGGGTTCGTTCTTTCTTTCTTTCTTTCTTTCTTTCTTTCTTTTTTTCTTTCCTTTCTGAGACAGAGTGTGAGCAGAAGGCTGGGGGTGGGGAGGGGCAGAGAGAGAGGAAGAATGAGAATCTTAAGCAATCTCTGGTCTTGATATGAGGACCCTGAGATCATGACCTGAGCTGAAATCAAGAGTCAGATGTTTGACCAACTTAGCCACTCAGGTGCCCCTTTTTTTCTGTCTCAACCAAAAATGATGGTCTATTTTCTTTATAATAAAGTTCTTCCATTTTTTATTTGCTTGTTATTAAATTCAATTATTACATTGTGCTGGAAGTTACCTCTCAATCTCTAGTTAGCAAATCTAAAGTCATTTTATGACTGTGTATAAGTGATATGGAATGATTTGAGCTTACATATAATTGACATAAATTTTTTTAAAAAATCGTCTTTCTACAGTTCCTTTCCTTGCAGTCATTTTGGAGGAACAAAACATGGAGAACTGTTGTCACATTCAGCTACTTCACCACACCAAATGCAAAGGCACTTTGAAGGGGATGGAACAGTGAAATTTAGGAATTGAAAAAAAAAGAAAAGTCCATTATGGCTAGAGCATAAAGTTGGAGAAGAAATTAAGGCCAGAAAAGCAGGCAAAGGGCTAGGTCATACCAGCTCATAAAGACTCTGGTAAGGACCATGAGCAAATTCGAGTTGAGAATCTTCAGAAAATTCGTGCAGGAGAATGAAACAGCTAAAATCTTAGGAGAAGAATTATGATATGTAAACAAAAATCAGGGATATATTGCTGAAGGAAACATCAGTTTGTCCTGCCATGATGGGGAAATTGAAGGAATGAAACCTTGCTAATGGATACCTATTTTCATTAGAGTCTTTTGCTTCATCTTGGTGTCTGTGTGCATTCTCCAGGACCACATAGCCTTTTATTCAGATATTGTGCAGGAACTGAGATCCAACCAATATGATTTGAATAGTGATAGTGATTTAAGAAAGTGAAATTGAGTAAGATGAGGTTTTACAAATTCTGATTTCATTTTATGGGCATTTTGGTGGAAGAAAAATATATATTTTTTCTACTTCTGTCTCCAAGTAGGACTAATGCCTTCATTTTCATACCAGGAAATAGTTTACCAGTAAAAGTAATCAGAATTACTAGATTTGTCCTCAAAAATAAATTCATATTTAGCATAGCATGAGTTGTAAAGCTGTCTTTTTTCCCCCCACATTGGATCTAAGGCATAGCCATGCAATCTGTTTGCAGTAAAATAATTGTCCAAGCAAAAGACAAGACATGATAAACTTCGGTGCTTTCAAAATATTTGAATTTTAGTTTGAGTCTGTGTTATTTTGGTTAACTTATTTCTGTATCCAGATGATGTCTGGGTAAAAGGCTAATGTGGTCCTGGAGAATTAAGTATATTTGGGGAGCCTGGCTGGCTTAATAGGGAGAACATGCAGCTCTAGATCCTGGGGTCCTGAATTCAGGCCCTGTGTTGGGCATAAATATCACTTAAAAATTATAAAATAAGCAAATTAAATAAGTATTTTTCATTTTAAAAATGCACTTTACCAATCCTCTTTACTTTGAACATTAAAAAAGTTTTAATCAAAAAATTACTTTATTCTATATAGCTGTTAGTTGGTTTGTTATTATGGAAATCAGTTCCAAGGAATTTTGGTTTTATTTCTGATATCAACATATAGTATTTTGGTATTGCAATATAACTGCATGCAAATGAAATTTCCATGCATATTTTTATTATTGTCAAATTTTTAGTATTATTAAATTTACTGACGTCCTCACATAAAAGCTACATGATGAATTACATTATATTGTAGTTTACAATATTAACTGCCATTTATTGAGCACTTACTAATTATTAAGTACATTAAGCTTTCATTAATTTCTTTACCCCTTTATTCAACATGCTGAATGACCAACTATTTGTTAGTAATTACCTATAGCTGCTGGATAAATCAAAATAATAATGTCTCTGTTTTAACATTTTATTCTTTTATTTTTAAGATATTTTGTTTATTTATTTATTAGAGAGAAGAGAGAAAGAACAGTAGGATGGGCAGAGTGAGAGAATCTGAAGCCCACCACAGGGCTTGATCGTGACCAGAGCTAAAACAAAGAGTTAGTTGCTCAACTGACTGAGCCAACCCAGGTGCCCCATTTGAGCATTTTAGATCATCTGGGAAGATCAAAAGTTTATCACATGTCTTTACAACCAAATAAAACATTGCATAAACGTTAAAAGTGCTCAGAGGGACAGCTACAGACATTTCTAAAAACAAAACAAAGCAAGGATATCAGAATAGGCATTCCTCATTTAATTCTCAGAATGACTCAGTGAGCCTTATATAGTTGACAAGTAATGAACAAATATGTACTCCATTCTGAGGAAAGTTCCTTTTGCAGATGCAATTATTATCAAATCTATTTCCTTAAGCCGCTTCTCAAAAACACAGGTGATAGCCATTTGAAGCTTGAGAATCAGAATTACATTGCCTTCCTTTAAGCTTATTATTTTCCAAAACAACTTAACTCCCAGAGTTAGCCACAGGGAAAGCAAGTACACTAAGACAAAAAATACTCCCCCCGCCAAAAATGCATCTGAAATCTTTTCACATTATTTTTTTTAATCTACCATGAATAAGGAAAACACAACAAATGGAACTGATTCTGTTTACCATGCTATCCCCTTGTTAAAAACAGGAACTAGAAGAATTATCTCCTTAGGAATCACTCAAGAAAATAGTAGGTTAATGTTGCAAATGTACAGTGTTCTTTGAAGAAATTTCCATGCTTCATCACCTGCTATCTGAGACACCATGAACACCAACTAACTGAAAATTGTTTGTATCTCATTTAGGTATTTATAAATCAGTTTGTATAACACTGTCTACTAGGCTAGCTGTGAACACCAAGAGCTTCAGTGATTTTTCCTCCATGCACCTAGTTTCTCCAAACACCTGCCTCTGTACTTTACTCGGTTGAAATAAAAGGCATTTTGTTTTTAAGAAACTTCTTCATGGAATGGTAAAAAATGGATATTCATCCCCCCAAATGTATTTTCAAATATATAAAACGAATGAACACAGTTTTTTTCCCCATAACATTTTTCATATAGTATGGTTTCCAGTATACAGTATTATTTCATATTTAAGGTTTTCATATAGTATGATTTCTGATAATGAGACTCAGTCACGGTGAAAATCCACTCTAGACATCCAAATATAAGGTTTGAACACGTCTCAAGGTGCAATGTTAGGTATGGGAAAGCATGGCCGGCTGAAAGCTAGCAGCAGGTGGAATCACCTAGTGAAACGTGGCATACAGTTAAATTTTTGAGGGATTTACTATGGCAGCTTTACCAAATGGAACCAAATGCAGGGTAGAGGTGGGCAGGCAGGATAAACCACAAGTAGTTGGCAGCAGTGAAACAAACTGGTAAGATGAGGATGTAGCCAATTTAACTAACAATGTCAGAGTCAAATTTAGGTCCTAGAAAATGGTATTCCAGGCTTAGTGCTTTGACAGCTTAAACAACCAAAAATCAGGGTTTTGGGGGCAAGATTATTGAATTTAGGGACTGACTTTTTCTGAGTGCATTGGAGAAGGATCTTGTGAGACATTTCTAGTGGGTTCTACCCATCTTCCTAGGTTAGACTAAAAGTGATCTGGTTTTTAACCAGATAGTTTTTAACCATAGTTGTTAACCCTAGGAGCCACATTTGGGAAATTTTAACTTTCTTCCATGGTGCTGTAAATAAATCTGGAAGTTTTTTTTTTTTTTTAAAGATTTTATTTATTTATTTGACAGACAGAGATCACAAGTAGGCAGAGAGGCAGGCAGAGAGAGAGGAGGAAGCAGACTCCTGCTGAGCAGAGAGCCTGATGTGGGGCTCGATCCCAGGACCCTGGGATCACGACCTGAGCCGAAGGCAGAGGCTTTAACCCACTGAGCCACCCAGGTGCCCCAAATCTGGAAGTTTTTGAAACAGAGTGCCTGAAGTTTATGTGTGATGGGTTCATGAGTAGACATCAGTGGCACCATCAGTACTAAAAACTGAAAGTGACTGATTCAAGAAATATTTATTTAGTACCTTCAAAGTGCTAAATTTTAGGCACCAAAATTATAGGTATGAAGTAGTAATAATGATAGACAAAGTGAACTCAGTTGACTTTCTAGTGGTAGACAGAAACGGACTCTTACAAAAAGTACACAGTATCCTTGTGAAATATACCCACAGAAAACACCTTTACTTTTTCCTTTCAGTTACTTAGGTTTTTTTTTTTTTGTTTGTTTGTTTGTTTGTTTTATTTTTTTCCAATTTATTTATTTTCAGAAAAGCATTATTCATTATTTTTTCACCACACCCAGTGCTCCATGCAAGCCGTGCCCTCTATAATACCCACCACCTGGTACCCCAACCTCCCACCCCCCCGCCACTTCAAACCCCTCAGATTGTTTTTCAGAGTCCATAGTCTCTCATGGTTCACCTCCCCTTCCAATGTACCCAAATTCCCTTCTCCTCTCTAATGCCCCTTGTCCTCCATGATATTTGTTATGCTCCACAAATAAGTGAAACCATATGATAATTGACTCTCTCTGCTTGACTTATTTCACTCAGCATAATCTCTTCCAGTCCCATCCATGTTGCTACAAAAGTTGGGTATTCATCCTTTCTGATGGAGGCATAATACTCCATAGTGTATACGGACCACATCTTCCTTATCCATTCATCCGTTGAAGGGCATCTTGATTCTTTCCATAGTTTGGCGACTATGGCCATTGCTGCTATAAACATTGGGGTAGAGATGGCCCTTCTTTTCATGACATCTGTGTCTTTGGGGTAAATACCCAGGAGTGCAATTGCAGGGTCATAGGAAGCTCTATTTTTAATTTCTTGAGGAATCTCCACACTGTTCTCCAAAGAGGCTGCACCAACCTGCATTCCCAACAGTGTAAGAGGGTTCCCCTTTCTCCACATCCTCTCCAACACATGTTGTTTCCTGTTTTGTTAATTTTGGCCATTCTAACTGGTGTAAGGTGATATCTCAATGTGTTTTAATTTGAATCTCCCTGAGGGCTAATGATGATGAACATTTTTTCATGTGTCTGATAGCCATTTGTATGTCTTGATTGGAGAAGTGTCTGTTCGTATCTTCTGCCCATTTTTTGACGTGTTTGCCTGTTTCATGTGTGTTGAGTTTGAGGAGTTCATTATAGATCCTGGATATCAACCTTTTGTCTGTACTGTCATTTGCAAATATCTTCTCTCATTCCGTGGGTTACCTCTTTGTTTTTTTGACTGTTTCCTTTGCTGTGCAGAAGCTTTTGATTTTGATGAATTCCCAAAAGTTTATTTTCACTTTTGTTTCCTTTGCCTCTGGAGACGTATCTTGAAAGAAGTTGCTGTGGCTGATATCAAAGAGATTACTTCCTATGTTCTCCTCTAGGATTCTGATGGATTCCTGTCTCACGTTGAGGTCTTTTATCCATTTTGAGTTTATCTTTGTGTACGGTGTAAGAGAATGGTCGAGTTTCATTCTTCTACATATAGCTGTCCAGTTTTCCCAGCACCATTTATTGAAGAGACTGTCTTTTTTCCATTGTATATTTTTTCCTGTTTTGTCGAAGATTAATTGACCATAGAGTAGAGGGTCCATATCTGGGCTCTCTACTCTGTTCCACTGGCCTATGTGTCTGTTTTTATGCCAGTACCATTCTGTCTTGGTGATCACAGCTTTGTAATAAAGCTTGAAATCAGGTAACGTGATGCCGCCAGCTTTATTTTTGTTTTTCAACATTTCCTTAGCGATTTGGGGTCTCTTCTGATTCCATACAAATTTTAGGATTATTTGCTCCAGTTACTTAGTTTTTAGGATCATTCAGAGTCAGGAAGGGGGGCGGATTAAGATGCTGCTATCACTGATCTCACCAAGTAAAAAGAGTAGGCAAGTGGGATCCATTTGAGCCCAGAAAAAGGCAATGATGTTGACAACTTGGAAAATTGTATCTATAGCACTAACATCTCAGAGCATGTTCATATAATTAGTTCATGGCTCTATGTACAAACCCTTATTATAGCATTTTCCATGCCTGGTAATTATTTATTTACTTCAGTTTTCACTGAACCTTTTAAAAGCAAAATTGAGTATCAGTCACATTTGTTTCTAATTCATAATTTCTTACTGAATGGATGAGTGGCTATATAGAGATTATTGTAACATGAGATAAGACAGGAAAAAACTAGAAGGCATACTGAAATATGTTGTGGCCAGTTATTCCCACATCAAACTACATTTACTAGCACAGGCAGTCACATTCGCTTTCAACATGAGCAGCTCTGATTCACAGGGCTGTAAATGGAAGACTTATGTGAAAGTCTTTCCATGGTTAAAATAAATTTGATGAACTTTGGTTTAAAACATCTTAACACAAATCATCTCTCTCTACCTGTTATGTGCCATCTAATACACATAATACACTATATACACACTAATAGTTCTTTGTTAATGTGCATATTGGATACTAAGAGAGGTGTGCAGTAATAGTTTTTTTTCCCCACAAAATATCTGTGAAAGTGGCACTCATTGCAAAGAAAAATTTAAGAAGTGCCAACTTTTATGTTGAGGTCATTGTTATAATAGCAAAGATTTTGTGTATACCAATAGCTAATATATATTTAATGAATTATAGCAATTTAAACTAAAATGAGATAATATTGTAGAAAATGTACGAACCACCAGCAATTCTTCAAATTCAGTCATGTAGAGTTTTAAATAATAAAATTTATTTTATATCTATAGAATATATATTAGAATATATAGAAAAGAATATATAGAATAATAGAATATCTATAGAATATCTCTAGAATAGATATAGAATAATAGAACATAATACACATAATATATACATAGAATTTATATATATATTCTATATATACATATATTCCTCAACATCTACATTAAAGATCTATCGAATATGCTTATTTTTAGCTGAATCTTTTACAATCAATCCTGCTACTCTGCTTTGCACTTCTAAGAACAAATCTGGTTTCCCTAAAAAAAAAAAAAAAAAAAAAAAAAAACCATACAAACAAAATGTAAAAATGTTCCTCCAATCAGGAGTCATGTAGATAATTGCATGAATCATCTTTACAATTCATCATAAGTTATCATTCATTTGATGAGCCCAGTAATCTGGAAGGTTGAATTAAATAACTTACCCCAACTGAGTTAAAATTTAAAAACAGATAGTTTTGTACTTAGTAAAAACACGAGTTTTTATTTTCTAAAGTAACCAGAAGGAGTTAAACTTACAGAAATGGGAAAGTATTACATGAAAACTTCGTTATTCATACCACCACCACCCCTTTTTTTTTGGTTTGCAAGGAGGTTATCTGCCACTAGAAAGTTTCATTACATTTCTTTTTAAAGTGGAGAGTTAGTGTAACTATTTTTGTTACAACTTGGGCTAAATGATATCTAGGATTTATCTGTTCTTTTCACCTACACGTAAAGCAAACTTGGAAGAAATTTGAAATTGAAATTGTTTTTTTGAAATCTGTATGTTTGCCTAGTTTTAAAAAAAAAAGGTGTATATAATTAAAACATTTGTAAATTAAAAAAAAATTGAGAATGGTAGAAGTCAGTAGTTGTGCAAGAGAATTCTTAAGCTTAAAAAAAATCTATTAAGTCAAAGAAATGTACGTAAGAGTTTAAAAGAGCAGGACCTAATAGACATATGGCCAAAGCAGATAAATTACATGGAGCATGCAGACATTAGAAATCTGGGGGATGTTGATCGTTAATGTGGCTATTAATGTGAAGAGGAGAGTAGTTAGTTGCATTATATAGACTTCTATAATCAATTATCCTATGTTTTATCTTCTCAGAAAAAAAGTCAAGGTGTAACTGAAACCTAAAAAGAACTAATCAAACCTACTCTTAATTTTTATGAGGGCAATTTACCAAGTCAGAGGAATCCCAAAATATACATTTATTCTATAGGAGTGAAGTTTTGGGTGATAAGCAGTAAGACTTGAGGAGTAGAATAACACGTGTGATATTTGAATCTCTTCTTTCAGTTCAGGGTCATAACTCTGGAAAGGGAAAAGGATGGGGACTGTGAGCAGCTGACTACATGGATGGTGTCAAGGAATAGATTATTGTTTATGGCACCAAAGAAATGGGCTCTTAGGAAGGTCATACCCTATCTCAGATCATGGTTTCTCTAAACTTATGAGCCCTCAGTAAGGTACACTGTCCTAAGTATCTTTTTAGGAATAACTTGTTTAATTCTTTTAACAATCCTGTAAAAAACTGTGTCTAAAGATCTCCTGTTTATTGATAAGTTAACTGAAGTTTAGACAAATTATCTAAATTAATAAAACTCAAGAACAACGGGGGTCAGAAAACAAACTCTGGCCTGTAACATAACTGCTTTCCTCCGAAGGATCAGAAGTATGCATTTGGCAGGTGACTTTCCACTTAACATAAAATGGTTTTATTCATTCATGCATTCACTTTTTAAATTCATATTTATTTATTCATTTAACAAACACCCTCTGAGGTTCTCTGAACATGAGGCTTTGCAGAAGATGGAGAGAGAAACATCAGTGGGAATGGTGTCCTGAAAGGCTTAGCTGAAAGGAAAAGATAAATTATTTAAATAAAAGGATAAACATGGACATCAATTTGGAATAATTGGATGACATAGACAGAGGTACAATTATGCTCAGTAATTATCAGGAAGAAACTAAAGAAAGAATAACAATAGAATTGATTTTGTGTCTCTGTATACCAGTATAATGAGTATATGTAACATAAAAAAAGGAACTTGAAATTCTAACAAATGTAGTTGAATATAATCCCACAGGCACCAATAAACATTATTTGAAGTACCTATTTTGATCCAGAGAAGTGAGTTGAAGGGGTGAAAAGACTTGACACTCTTCTTTTTTTTTTTTTTTAATTTTATTTATTTGACAGAGAGAGATCACAAGCAGACAGAGAGGCAGGCAGGGAGAGAGAGAGAGAAAGAGAGAGAGGGAGAGAGAAGCAGGCTTCTCGCTGAGCAGAGAGCCCGATGCGGGACTCAATCCCAGGACCCTGAGATCATGACCTGAGCCGAAGGCAGCGGCTTAACCCACTGAGCCACCCAGGTGCCCCCAAGACTTGACACTTTTAAGGGACATACCCAAGTGGAAACTTAAGGGTCTAAATGGAAAAGCTTCCTGGTACATATTTATGTGAGAAAAAAAGGAGGGACAGGTACAATGTTCTTGTATGTCTGCCATATGTTCTTAAGGCTGACTAATGTTATGGGTGAGGTTCTTTGATCTAAACTGTTTAAGAAAACTGTTTAAGAAAACACTGTTTGAGAAAACTCATGCATAAATAAAAGTTACATGTCTCTAACTCCATCACTACATACACACTTTGTTTCTACCCTTTTCTTTCCTTTTTTTTAACCAAAATTCAAAGAAGAAAAATATGTATTCAATTAACTGTATATGTTTAGGTTACCATTCACCACCTAAAGTGTTACACTTCTAATCTAAACACTCTTCTTAAATGACTCTTACTAAAGCAATAATGAAGGCCAAATTTCTGTTTCATCATCTTGGAACACTCTGAAGAACATTTCACATTTCTGACCCTTTGTTCCTTTGTTCTCAGCACCTTGCTCCATCTCTTAAGTTTCTCAGCCAATTTTTCTTACTGAATTTTTTGTGCCTCTTGCAGAACTGTTGGGGTTCTTCTAAGTATCCATTATTGGTCATTCTTTTGTGTCCCTCTTTTCTCCCATGTTTTATCTATCATTAAAACATTGATAAATTCCAAATGTGCATCTCCAGTTTATTACTTTCTTTTGAACTCCAAATCTATATATCTAGTTGGTTACTAAAACTGCCACTTAGAGAAGCTACAGGATTCAAAACTCAATACATTAAAATTTTACTATTACTATTCCTTTACTACCTCTTCAGATTTCTTCATTTTAGTTAAGGGCATCATCACCCTACTACAAAATCTTCACTGCCTTATCTTCAAAGGTTTAGTTAACTACTGAAGTCTTGCTGTTAACAAACCCCTCAGTTTTGGTTCAAAATTGTATCTTCTAATATTGGTCATATGTCTTTCCATCACATTATCTCAGGGCCCAGCTACACAGAATTTATTGCTTATTGCCACCCATGTTGTTATAGACACAATGTTTTATATTCAGAATATGTATTCACCCCAGTTAAAACCTTCTTTGACTCTCTCTGGAAGAGTTGGCAACTTTCACTAACATCCACTTTTTTTTTTTTTTAAACTAATGTTAGTTGCTTTTATTTTGAGAGAAGTCAATGTAAATGCTGTTAGATTTTTATTAATTTCCAACAAAATCAATTTAGAAACAAAAGCAATACTAGAGATAAAATGGAACAACTTAATAAGTTTCTATTGGGCAAAAGGATATAAAATTTTTAAATTTGTATGTATTTCTTAAGTTAACCTAATGAAGACAAAAATAATTATGGATCTAAAAGGAAAGAAAAAAAACCCTCAAAATTATAGTGGGAGATTATAGCATTCATCTTCCAGCATGATTAACACATATAATATAATTTATGTCTACAGAGCTGTGCACACAATTACAGAATATATATTGCTTTCAGACTCACACAGAACATTTGCAAAAGTTGACCAGTCGCTGGATTATAAAGCAAGTTTCAATACTTTGTAGGATTTATATTATGTAGCTTAACTGCATTGTGTACAAATTAATTTGAACTAGAAAATCTCTCTATATTAGGAAAATCAAAATGCATGTTTTTGGAATATTCTTGAGAAAAAAATTTGACTTGAAGACATTCACAAATGAATGAAAGTTAAAATGCTATGTAACAAAAGTAAAGCCAATGTTAGATGAAAGTGTATTTTAAGTACATGTATAAGAAAAGAATAAGGCAGAAAATCAGTTATAAACATCTGTCTCCAGGAGTTGGGAGAACACAATACATTTAACCCAAATACAGATGAAGAGGAGAAATAATGAAAATCAAGAGGTAATATAATGAAAAATATTACTATGTACATTGTACCAAACATACAATAGAGAGGATCAACAAACCAAAATTAGTTCTTTGAATAAACTGATAAAAGTGGGAGATATTGACGTGACTGACCAAGTTAAAAAAAATGAGAGGGGTCAAAAATAACTGTGAGTTGGAATAAAATGTCAAATCTCTATAAGTACTAAAGATATTAAAAAGACACTGAGAAGCTGTTCAAAATTACTTTTAAAAATTGGAATTTTGAATGCAATAAATTTTTAGTAAAACACAATTTAAAACTGACAAGAGAAAGAAGACAATCTAAGTAATTTTATACCTATTAAAGAAATGTAAAGAATAATAAAAAACCTGTATAAATAAAACTCTTAGTATAGAAAGAATCTTTCTTAATATGATAAAGTGTATCTACCTAACACCCATAACAAATACTGGACTTAGTAGTAAAATTTTCCCCTTGAGATCAATAAATGGATGCCCAGTATCACCTCTTCTAGTCCTGGTAGTCCTAGGAAGTGCAAAAATGCAAAATATAGACAGATGTGCATGTCTACATGTCTGTGTGCCTACATGCAAACATGCATGCATACATATAAACACATTTTTATAGTTTAAGGATTTAAAAATAACATATGAAACATATTATTTGTATTTGATGTGAGAGTACAGCTAGTGAATTAGAAATAAGATACAGATAAATTGTCGGGACGCCTGGGTGGCTCAGTTGGTTGGACGACTGCCTTCGGCTCAGGGCGTGATCCTGGAGTCCCGGGATCGAGTCCCACATCAGGCTCCCAGCTCCATGGGGAGTCTGCTTCGCTCTCTGACCTTCTTCTCGCTCATGCTCTCTCTCACTGTCTCTCTCTCTCTCAAATAAATAAATAAAAAATCTTTAAAAAAAAAAAAAAAGATACAGATAAATTGTCAATTTTAATGTATGGTTCTACCAAGGTTTCTCAATATCAGGTCAACTAAAATCAATTGCATTTCTACATACAAATAATAAATAACAAATAAAAGTGCTACATCTAATAAAATAAAAATATCAAATAGATAAAAGCAGTAAAGTGAAATGGTAATGAATTCTGATTTTTGACACATTTAAAATATTGAAACTTAAAGTGTTTAATGTATCTCTTCATTTTAAATACTTTTTAGTTACTTTAATGTTATAGGCAATATTAACTAAAATTTAGCAAAAGTAAAAAAATAAAGAAATAAAAGTAAAGACACTTGGTCAGTAGGAATGCAAACTGGTGGAGTAACTCCTGAAAACAGTATGGAGTTTCCTTATAAAGTTAAAAATAAAACTACCCTATGATCCAGCGATTGCACTACTAGATATGTACCAAAAAAAACCACAAAAAGACTAATTTAGAGGGATACATGCACCCTGATGTTTATAGCAGCATTATCTACAATAGCCAAATTATGGAAACAGTCCAAGTGTCCAGTGACAGAAGAATGGATAAAGAAGATGTTATACAAAGATACAGATGTAGTGAAAAGAAGGGCCATCTGTACCCCAATGTTCATAACAGTGATGGCCAAAGTCGCCAAAATGAAAAGACCAAGATGCCCTTCAACGGACTAATGGGTAAGGAAGATACAGTCCATATATACAACAGAGTATTATGCCTCCATCAGAAAGGATGAATACCCAACTTTTGTATCATCATGGATGAGACTGGAGGAGATTATGCTGAGTGAAATATGTCAAGCAGAGAGAGTCAAGTATCATATGGTTTCACTTAACTTGTGGAGCATAAGGAATAACACAGAGAATATGGGAAGATGGAGAGGAGAAACAAGTTGGGGGAAATTGGAGGGGGAGATGAACCATGAGAGACTGTGCACTCTGAGAAACAAACTGAAAGGTTTTGGAAGGGAGAATGGTCGGGGTTGGGTGAGTCTGGTGGTGGGTACTATGGAGGGCATGTATTGCACGGAGCACTGGGTATGGTGCATAAACAATGAATTCTGAAACACTGAAAAAATAAATAAATAAATAAAAATCTTAAAGAATGAAATCTTGCCATTTGCAATGATGTGATTGGAGCTAGAGAGTATTACACTAAACAAAATAAATCAGTCAGAGAAGGACAAATACCATATGATTTTACTCATAAAAGTAAAAATAAAGAATTAATGTCCATGGGGCACCTGGGTTGCTCAGTTGGTAAAGCTTCTGTCTTCAGCTCAGGTCATTATCTCAGGGCCTTGGGAAGGAGTCCTACAGCAGGCTCTCTGCTCTGCAGCGGAGTCTTCTTCTCCCTCTCACTCAGCCCCTGCTTGTGTGCTCTCTCTCTCATTCACTCTTTCTCACTCAAATAAATAAATAATTGAAAATTTCTTTTTTTTTTTTTTATTTATTTGAGAGAGAGAGACAGTGAGACAGAGCATGAGCGAGGAGAAGGTCAGAGAGCAAAGCAGACTCCCCATGGAGCTGGGAGCCTGATGTGGGACTCGATCCCGGGACTCCAGGATCACGCCCTGAGCCGAAGGCAGTCGTCCAACCAACTGCGCCACCCAGGCGTCCCTTGAAAATTTCTTTTAAAGAAAGAATTAATGACCAGAATTTAAAGAGTAGTGAGAATGTAACAATAAAAAGACAAGCAGCCCAATTGAAAAGTGGACAAAGGATTTGAATAGTCATTTCTCCAAAGTTCTACAAATAGTGACCACATAAAAAAAAGTACTCAACATCAACATCATTAGTCATTAGGGAAAAGCAAATCACAACTGCAGTGAGATAGCACCACTGTCTATAATTATAATGTCTACGATGTCACTGTCTATAATGGCCATAATTTGTTTTTTAGTGGAAAATAATAAGTGTTGAAAAGTATATGGAGAAATCATAATCCTCATATATTGCTGGTAAGAATGTAGAATGGTGTACTCACTGTGGAAAATAATTTGACAGTTTCTCAAACAGTTAATCATAAAATTATCATATGGCCCAAAAATTCCACTCCTAAATAGGAGTCCCAAGAGGACTGAAAACATATTTTTACACAATAACTTGTACATAAATGTTTATAATAGCATTGCTCATAACAGCCAGAAAGTGAAAAACAGCCAAACTATCCCTCTGTTAATGAATGAATAATAAAATATGCCATAGTCCTTCTGTGGAATATTACTAAGCAATAAAAAGGTAAGGAATGCTGTATGTGCCACAACACAGCTGGTCTTTGAAAACATTATGCTAATTGAAATAAGCTACACAAAAATGTCTGCATAATTCCATGTCTTTGAAATATTCAAAATAGTCATATCCCTGGATATAGATTAGAAACTGCCTGGAAAGGAGGATAAAGGAGAACTAGGATCGGTTATTGATAGGGTTTCCTTTTGAGATGCTGGAAATGTTCTAGATTTAGTGGTGATGCTCTTATAACACTGTGAACGTACCATCAACCACTAAATTGTACAATTTAAAATGGTGAATTTTATTTAATGTTAATTATATTTAACAAGCTTAATAAACTCTTAACGAATGGTAGAAGACACTTCCTACCAGATGCCAAGGTATATTACAAAGTTACATTATGAGAGATGGTGTGATGTAGACAAATAGTCAAATGCAATACATTGACATCTAGAACAAAGCCAACCATCTATGGGCACTTAACTTATGCAAAACTAGCATTGTAGAGCAGTAAGAAAAGTTAAGACATTTTCAGTAAATTTTGTTGAATCAATTTGTAAAATGATGAAATTGTTCCCCAACTCACAAAAAAACCATTAATTTCAAATATTTTTTTATTATATATGAGACACAGAAGGATGATAACATAACAAAACTTTTAGGAGAATGTAGAGAATAAACAGGACACAAAATAAATAAAAATAGATTGTTAAATTTGACTGTAGTAAAATTAAGAATTAATGTTCAACAAAAGTCACAACTAGTGAATAGAAGTTTGAGCCATGAGTGGGAAGTGTATTTTCACCACATGTAACCAGCAAAGGGCTCATAACTAGAAGACATAAAACACTTCTACAAATTAATATGGAGAAGACAACCCACAGAAAATGGAAAGAAAATTGAAAATATTTGCTTAGTATATATAAAAAACATATATGTACATACATGACTAATACATGAAAATACACTAAAACTCAATAATCAAGGAAATGTAAAATTATATTCTACACAGTAAACTAATAACTAAAATCAAGCAGAATACCCATTTTCGGGTGAATGTGTGAAACAATAGCAACTCTCATACATTATTTGGCAAGATTTTCTAAAGTAGAACATATGCACATTTTATGACATAGTAATTTACTCCTATGAAATATCCAACATATACACGTTTTAAAAGGATGCTCATAGAATTATTGCAATTACTAAAGAATTCGTAATTACTAAAGAATTCATAATTACTAAAGAATACAAAGAAACAATCTTTTTATCTGCCAAAGGAGGATTGAGCATATAGATGGTGTAATATCGGTCCAACGGAATATTACAGAGTAATGCAAATTAATGACAGCTACAAGGTGCAAGACAAGTGAATTTCACAAGTGTGGTGCTAAGGGAAAGAAACTAGACATAGAAGAAAATGTAGTGTTTAATTCCAATTATATAAAATTCAAAGCTAAGGCAAAATAAAACTACAGAATGATCAAAAACTCTGGAAACATTAAGTAGCAATATATAATACATAATTTATTGAGATGACAATACACAATGCATTCAAGGACATGACATGATCTGTTCAAAGAGCCAGCCCTCTCTGGCAATGCAGAATCCATATATCCTGCAAACAAAGGCAGAACACGTGGTGTCCATGCTGCATTTCCACAAATCCCCACATATGCAACTGTGTTGTCTCAGATGGTTTGTATTTGCACTTGAACCTGTGCTTTAACATAACCCACAGGAAATAATCAAGTGGGTTCAAACTGTGTGTGTGTGTGTATGCTGTGTACATACATGTGTCTGTGTACACAATGTGTATGTATTTGTGTGTATGCTGTATGTATAAGTATGTGATTATATATTAGGCATATATGCTGTGTGTATGTCTGCATATATATGTGTATAAACATATTCACACTGTGACCAAAGGCTGGGGACGTCTGGTGTCAGCCATGTTCTTGTTCTTTGTGTGGTGATTACAAAAGTGTTTACTTTCTGATAATCTATTGAGCTTTATACATTAGTACTTTTGCAAATTTCTTGTGTGGTTTTCAAATGACAACAAATAAATGACTTAAAATATGGAAAGGAATGAAAATTGGCTTTTTGGCTTGTGAATAAGATCCTAGAACAGAGGCTTCTAGAATACAGTATCCACTTTACACCGGTGAAGACATGCTAAGGAATTCAAAGAACTCTGTCATGAGACAACAGAGTGGAAATATTTGCTCCTCCTAAGTGAAGTGTTAGTCCTCTCAACTGATTCTAGGTGCTAGAGAAGGAATTTTTAATAAATTCATTCTGGGTCATTTATTACCAGTTAGTGATCCAGCATTATAGATATAATTCTGACCGGAGAACCTAATATAAATGCTGTGAGAATAAGGGGAAGTTACTTACCCATATGCACACAAAACCCTAGACATGGTGTCAATTCTTTTTCCCCATATATTATATTTTCCATTCTTTTTCAAAGGAAGATATGTGTTTCAACACTTGTACAAAACATAATTTCAAACTTGATTCCCAAGTCAGAAAGAAAAGGTGATCATCAAATGTTTAAAAAAAACTTTATTTTATAATAAAATGGTTAGAAGTTCAATATTTCTGCTCAAACACAGAGAACGGCAGGCATATTTACAAAAGGCCTCACAATGTTTGCCATTCCCTTTACACAAGACAACATTTATAAAACCTCTGCATCCCATGGCAGGTGCTGGGTCTTCTCTTGGGGATTTCTGGTGTTCAGATATTGTCTTTCATTTGAACTTCAAAAACCTTTAAAAAATAGAAGCTGCGTTTCAATATAATTTGAAAGTTAAAACTCTTTTATTTTTATCATTGTAATATCTTCCATGGATTTACTTTTCAAAAATGAATCAAAGCCCAAACTAATTGCTGTCTGATAGCTAGCAAAGGCAGAAAAATTGGAAAAGCTTTTAAAAATGAAGCTTTGGTTTGCCTCACCCACAGGAAAATTGAATGCAAGTAATAAATAGAGAATTTCAAGTATGTTTAATAATGATATTCCCCTCTTCCATTGAGAACTTAAAGAATAAAACTGAATAACTGCTATGGTCACGTGGGTAATTGGAAATCTGATTTTAGGAGCAAGACTGCATTCCTTTTCTTTGTTTTAATGGCATAATAAAATTTCAAATAAACACATTAATTTAAGTGAAAACATTTTTTCACCCATGAGACTGATTTTCTAAAGTATTCTCATCAGTCTGTAATACTTGCGATGATTTTGTAGAATTATAAAATTTTATTGCATGTATTTTTTAAAGAAAACTAAAATATCCCCCCTTATTATTTTTATTAGGCTTGGATTCCTGGGATCATCTGGTGACTTCAAGAATCTGGTAAGGCACTTTTTTTAATGTAGCATTATCAATATTTTTGTTTTATTTGCCACAAATCTTTGGGAATTTTTGTTTTTGTTTTGCTTTTTTTCCCCCCCTCTCTTAGTCTTAATCCATTTTCTTAAATCCTCCTCATTTCCATCATCTGTAGCTGAATCTCAGAAGGCCAATTGAAGGTCAGTTACATCTTAGTGCATTTAGAATGATTGGATAAATCCAGATACTACTTCCAGATTCAACTTCATGGGTCAGGAAAACATTCCAAGGAGTGGTAGCATTTGTTCCTTAAGGAAATAAAACTCACCATAGAAAGAATCTGAGATAAGAGGATCGTTCAGGTAAAAGGTAGAAAGTATTAATTAAAAGAAAATTTTTCTTTTAATATCAAATGCAAAAATTGCTTCTTGGATAAAAACCATGGGGTCTGAATATGTTGACTAGATTATAATTTTTGTTGTTGTTGCTACAATGTTGGTATTAAGGTTTAAATAGTATAAAACTAGAAACATACTGAAGGCACTGCTCTTTTCACATGGAAACTTTTAAATTTCTTATGGCATTTGCCTGGTACATAGACATGAGAAAGAGAAATTGTTTAATTAAAAAGCTGAGATGTTAAGGTAGAAGTTTTTCTATTGCAACCTAACCCTAACCCTAAAATGAATAAATCTTAGAATCTACCCAGTCTTTTTATTTTTCTCCAGATATTATTGAAAGTTTGACAACATTCAAATTAATATGTTGGGATCCTATTATGTTCTGAATCTCTGCAAGATTATAAAACATTTTCTCTCATATTCTCTTATTTAATTTTCTAAAAAATATAATCTACCTTGGATTTTTATTCTTGTGCAGACTGGGAGTCCCACATTATTTTTTTTTAAATTTCTAGAGTCACTTTTCTATAATACCCAGCTGAGTGTAATATGAAATTCCATCTTGACAGATTGCAGGAGTACTGTCTTAAACACCATTCTATATTAATAACTGGTTATTGCTTGGTTAGAATGGGAGGGTGGTTAGAGTTGAGCACATCTTTTTGTTGTGCATTACCTTTTGCTCCCAAATGTTTTCCATGGTTTCTCAACTAGTACCTTCAGGCCATCTTCTCATGACTTTTCTATGCAACTTCAAACTATCCCAGTCTATACCTTCTGCCAAACAGTAACAGAGTAAACTGTCATATTTAAAAACTATTACTGAAGACTTAGTTTAAGCTAACAGAATTACAGCACAAAAAAGGGAAACTTAAACTTGTATCAGGTCCTACTGCTGCTGAAACCACTGGGTATGCATTCCCAAAGGGGATGGCATTCTCACTTCCTTCCTCAGCACCAACACTCAAATGTATTGTGCAGGTCCACATCCCTTCCAGCAGAATCCACTCTGGTGTTCCTTATATTTGAGTCAGGCCATTTAAGTGTAGAATAGATTAATGTTACAGTGGTCTGCCAGCATTTTGCCCAGCCTACGAAGAAGACCAATTGCTCTTTATCATGCGGACTTTTCCTAGGTATGAGTAGGATATTGCATTACCTTCGGTTAAAGCTATATTGAACTTGCTCCCAAACAACTCTAGGTTACATATTTAGCCATAAATAGGAACGACAGAAACTTGAAGGTTCTATTTTTCTTTAGCAGTTTGTACAACTCCTGATTACATTTTCAGCCACTAGTTATTCTCAGGATGAGAACCCTTCAGTACTTTGTGGGAATGGGAAGCTTCACTTAAGCATTTTTTGGGAAGGAAGAGAGACCTGCGGATCTTACAGACAGCAGAAATTTCATGTCCACATGTCCAGCATTATAAATTTCAGAGTTCCTGTATTTTTTCTAACCCTAAACCTTTTCTTATTTATATTAGTGGAACTTCTTCCTGTAATTATCTTTTATCTTAATTCCACTTTCCTTCCTCATTTAAATTGTCAGTGTGTTCTTCCCAGTTCTGATTATCACAGTTCATTATCTTTTGGGTTTTCTTCCATCTTGTAATTCATCTCCTTTCTAATCCATGTCTCACAAAATAGAGAGATGATTCATTCTAAAAGAACACTCTCAAGACTTATATATCTCACTGTGTTTCTTGTAAGGTTTTTGTTGTTGTTGTTGGTTGTTTTTGGTGTATTTCTTTTCCCCCTAATCTGCTGTGTAAGATCTAATGGAGTCCCACCACACTTATTCAAAGCAATCTTCCTTGCTGACAAACCAGGAAACTCAAAGCTGGTCACATTGCTCAGTTCCTTCCTCTCTCATTCCCCATTGTCACCATTTCTGCTTTTGTGAACAGAGTGATCTTCCAATCTACTCATATACCTGCTTTCTATTCATCCCTCAGTGTGTAGTTTAACTCCCATTTTCTCCTGGGAGTCTTCATTTAAAAAAAAAATATTGTAGTTTTTGATCTTCCCTCCCCAAACTCTTTATTTTCAGGATCACAAATTTCAGCACTTTACCTTATAATGTCACATGCTCTAAGGTTCTTTTGTTATGTATTTTCTATTCAGCAATTTCACAAGCTTTTAAATGAGGTAACAATGTCATTTTGTATTGTTTACTATGGCTTACATAACAAATTTCTCTGTGTTTCATAGTTTTTGAAGAAATATTTTCAGCTGACTAACTTGTTTTGTCTCACCTACACTTATAAAGACCAAATCCAAAATTAATTTCTATAATTGTTTGCTTCTAACCAATTATGACTTTCAAAGAAAGATGATATGAACATGGAAGACTATAATAGTATTACCTGAAACAAATTCTGCATTATATGATTCATTCTAGGAAATTCTTTTTAGAGTAAAATTCAAAGAAAAGAAAATAAGTATAAAATTTAAATCAGAATAGTACTGAAAAATAAATGATAATACACAAGGTGTTACAAAGTAAATAGATAAAAATATACCCTATTCAATTATAACTCTCAGGCTAAAAAAGTAACATTTACTCTGGAACTAAATGTCAGCAATAAAAATTCACTTTAATATAGCAGAGCTAACATTTCCTACATTGAAGTTGAAAATATTTACAGGAAATCATATTGTAGCATTTTTTTCACTTATATAAGATAATGTGTTTAATTCTTACAATTCACTGAATTTTGTATCTGTGTGTGCAATTGCAGCAATCTGTTCCAATTCATAAATTTTATTTTCTGCACCTGGAGTTTGGACCTTTTAAGAGGTCAGAATAATAACATATGCACAATTATGTATGGTTGAAGGGAATTCATATTTTTAAGCAGTCATTGTATATCAGGTGTTAGGCTAGTTGCTTTTTCTGTGTAGTCTCATGTCAACCTTCTAATCATACTTTGAGTCATACATTTTGGCCAGCATTTTAGAGCTAGAATACTAAGGATTAGAGAGGTTAATTATTTCACATGTAATTACTCAGTAAATTAAGATACTGAGATTTCAGTTTATGCCTAGCACTCCAAAGACTCCAGTGAGATGCCTTCCCAAAGAAAACTTACCCCAGTAAGCTTTTAATAAAACCTAATTCTACATTGGTTTTATTGGAGTAATAACCCTGAAAGCTGATACATAAATAGTTAAAAAAGAGATTTATTCTTTGTACTTACACAGTTATTTGAGAAGATGAAAGCTTGCTTATTTTAATTCCAAGGCAGAAAAATTGTTAGAGTGTGCCCAAATTGGGTGTGTGTGCCTGTGTGTGTGTGTGTATCTTTTATGTCATATGTATATCTCTTATATATCTTTTATGTCATATATGTCTAGCTATATCTATTATATATGATGTACAGATATGTGATAGAAATATTCATGTATATACCTGTGTCATTAATAACAAAAGCAGAATCTATGGAAACCCACATAATCTTTCTGTGTTTGGACAATGGTGATTAATATATACTTTATTCTCTCATTCATGTTCTCAGGTTTTAAGGCAAGTTTTATGTAAATTTGTTCATCCTGAATTTTTTTTTAACGGTATTACAGGCAACCTGCAAATTGCACTCATGTGCTTAGCATTAGTCGTGGAATTTCTTTGAAGTAATATAAATTATTCAACTGGAGTACTGCATCTTCCAGGAATTGAGTGCTAGCCTTTATATAGAGGGTTTAAAAATATTTTTGGGGTACATGCTGCAGTATCTTGATGTTGTTAAGTAACCCCACCCCTTGAAAATTAATTGTCTGGTATTAACATATTGTGTGTTTTGTGAGTTTTTTAGGTGGTATGTGAACATTGAAGGGAACAAACCACACACATATGTCTACTCATAGGTTTGAATTAGTATATCAAGATAGTCTGTTAATTTTAAGGCAGTATACTGTTACTGAAACTGTTTACTGTTAGTATGCTATTCTGATGTGAATTTTCATGAAGGGAGCATAAATCCTATGGTCAGAGACCAAAGGAAGGATTCATAGTCACAGAAATTCATTTCTCCATGCATCTCTTCACAGTTTATTGATTAACTTACTTATGCAAACAGTCTGATAAAGGTTGGGTGATAGAAAAACAATAGGACATGACCCTGACTTCAGAGATCATTTTATGTGTTCTATATAATTGTGCTGCTTTTACTTTTTTTTTTTTTTTAACCTGGCATTGTTTAAAATTCTGAGATTTGTTTTAGATCTTGCATTGTCTCCCTTTACCTTGCTGAGATAGCAGATTATTGGAACCATGAGGATAGTGTGAGAAATGTTGCTAGTGCACATCAGTATCTGGGTTTCCTTTCACTGTTGAGCCTGAAGGAGATTATATTCCACCTTCCAGTTTGGTGGGGTCATGGGGTTACTTCTAGCTAGGGAAAAATGGGAATGTGCTTTTCTATCCTCTCTGCCTCTGCACAAGAGGTATCAGCTTGAAATAATGGGACTAAAAGAGCAAGTCATCCTGAATCCTTGACTCACTGATGAAAGACAGCTGCTGTGGCAAATCCTTCAATTCCACAGCCAGCTGAGAAGATTAGGAAGTGTTATTTTGTCTTGAACAACTGAGGATATTTTGATGTGTTTTGGGTTTTTTGTTTTTGTTTTGTTTTTTATTTGGTTTCGTTATAGCAACAAGTCTGCCGAAACGAATCAAGTTGTTCTGGGAAAATGGGAATTGTAGTGTTTAGGAATTTGTAGTGTAGTTCTAAAATATGGAGTCCGTTTCTAAAGGTATATTTTGACAATGATTTTTTACTTTAAAGTAGTTCTCTCCTATCACCAAGTAATCTTTGCTTGGCAAAAGGCCCCCAGATAATTGTCTTAGGAAAATGTGTACCAAAATATTTGATAAAAATCAGCTATTATTTCCTTAACAAATATCTTTAGATGAACCAAACATGAAGTAGGGGGAAATACAGACAAAATTAGATTAACTGATTTTGAAATGGTACGTGTTCAGTTGAAGAATGATCAAATTTCTTGTAATGATACTTTTGGTTCTTTAATCTTATCTGGCATTAGGGATAGATCATATAAAGAAAAATTTTATTAACTTAAAAAGATTCTCCATGTCTTAGAGGGTTTCACTGAGGTGTGACACTCAGAGTAATCTATATTCAGCTCTTTAATTTTTGGAATGACCTAAAACAACACCTTCTCTTATGTCTTATTCTTTTTTTTTTTTTTTTTTTACCTTTTGTAGTTGAAGTCTCCATATGCTTTCTCATTTTTACTTTTCAAGAGATGTACTCATTTAAATGCCACCAACATGCCCTCCAGCAACATTTCTACAACAGCTAATTAATTAAACATAACCCCTTTTCTTCACACACAGGACTGGAGATCAAAAATAATTGTATACAATTATCTGGAACAGAAAGAATTTAAATGCACTACTATGGAAGGGAGCACAACAAATTATGCCTCTTGAAGTATTCCATGCCAATCATTAATAGCCTCTAAAATAGTTGTAGGACATCAAAATTTACCTCTATAATATTTATTCAACTCTTAAGAATCAGAGTTACTACATCTGGAATTCAGTCTGACTGGTGTTACGTCCTTTCAACAATTTCTATTAACCTTGTGTCTGCTTGTTCCTCTCACTTAATTTCACCTCAGGATGGAGTTCAGGAGACCTTTGTAAGGCAGTACATTCCATTTTTGGGAGACTATTAGTTTTTAAACATATTTCTTCAGCACTCAGCAAATTTATTTCATATTAGTAGTTAGCTCCTCAGAGTGGCATAAGACTCATAGACTTGTGAAAACACCCCTTAGTTGGACTATTCTAGAGTCAATTATCAGTTGAAAGTTAGCTTATCTACTTTCCAGCCACTCTCATCTGACATAGACTATTAATAAATGCTTTTATGAAAACAATTTAAACAAGGATTCTAATAAATATACTGGCATTATCTTCTCTATCTTAGTACTAGTAGATTAAAAGAATATTTTGTGGTTAATGAAGCACAAGTGTACACAAGCATATGTCCCCCTGCTTGATTTTTTGCCCACTGTCCTAAGTCAGGCAGTACTTCTCCGGGCATTCACCAAAACAAAAATACTACCCTAATGCTTTTAAAAAATAGATATAGATATAGATATGTATTTTAAAATTTCGTGTTTATTGTTCTCTGTGCTCACATGTTACTTCCTCTATTTGGAGTATTCAGAACACTGGACTTTTGTTCATATATGACATAATAAATATGTCATACCATATGTCATACCAGGGATGGTCAATTATTTGTAGCCAATGCCCTGTCAACTTCTCATTTCCCTCCCTTTGTTTGTGAGAGAGATGCTAAGACAATCATTTCCACTTTGTTCCAGCCTGAAAACAAGTCCTGTGATATAAACTGTAGTATTAGAAAAAGATACTTTGAAGAGGTTCCCATAAATATATTGAGGCATATGAAATGGTCTTTGCATGTGTCATTGCTATTTTCTAGCTGTTGTTGAATTGGTTTTATTGTTAGTGGGAGATATATGGTAGGAAATGTATTTCATAATTTCAGAAATAGAAAAGGAACAGGAAAACATGAAAAAATAATAAAAATGAGATTGAAGAAAGGAAATATTATAAAATATGTTTAATTTTTCCCAAAAAATGTAAGCATAGAGTTTTGTTACTGACAGTATATGCTTTTGCTTATCATGTAAATATTGATTCACTGTCAAATAAATACCTTTTCCCTGTTCTATTGTTACATTGACATAGAATGCACTACTTTGTCTATATTTCACTGTTCCAAATTAGACAAATTACTCCTCAAATATGTATATATTATTTATTCATTTAAATATTCTTTCTACCAAATAATATAGCCCCATTAATAATAAATTCAAAGCAGTATCCCCTGGGTCTGGGTGGCTTGTCAATTAAGTATCTTCCTTTGATTCAGGTCATGATCCCAGGGTTCTGGGATCAAGCCCTAAGTTGGGTTCCCTGCTCAGTGAGGAGCCTGCTTCTCCCTCTGCCTCTTCCCTCTGCTCACATTGTCTCTCTCTTTCTCTCTCAAAAAAATAAATAAAATCTTTAAAAAAAAGAAAATAAAACAGTTTCCCCAAATTACCACTAATTTTCAGTCAAGTATGATGTCATACATATGCATTTGTGTTTTTGACATGTATATTGTTTCCTTTTTGCCAAAACCAACAAAATTGATTTAAGTTGCATTTGATCTTTTTAAATATGCATTTTATTAAGTTAAATTTTACAACAGACCATGTAGACAATTACAATTATTTTTTAAAAATGCTTAAAGACTATCAGCATTTTGCTGTAGATATTGAGCAATAGGAAGGGAGAAGCTGGGTGGACTTTAAGGGAATGGGCTATACAAACTGACATAAATATGGTGGATTTTACATTGTGCTGCTGATGGCTACCTACTCCAGAATTAGAATCCCACTTCAGCCTCTATCCTTGCTTCTGAGATATCCATTATAACCTAAACATGTGTCGTGGTTCCTATATGTGGAATGCACAGGTTTGGTACATATGTGTGAAAATGGCAGTGTTTTCACATGGACCTCTGAGTGAGGATGTTTTTGGTTTAAGATTAAATGGTTAAAACCAAGGAGATTTCTGGGAAAGATCATGATAGAAGATTAATTCTGGAATAATGTTTTCTTGGTATTATATGACGCAACAATGTTTTCTGTTAAATAGATGTACAAGTGGTCCATAAACCATAGTGTAGGATTTATTTTTCTAAAATAAAACTCTAATAAGTCAAATAAATCATGTTTCCTATTTAGGCAGCTATATCGTTGGCTATTATATTCAAAACACTGGATTGGCTAGGTTCTAGCTTTAATTTTGTATGGTTCTCCTGAAGTCATCTGTTTTTTTAATCTTCTGCTAAGAAAGACTTAGCATAGTACTCCTTCCATTTTTGTTATTTTCAAAACTAAACTTAAAAACTAAACTTAAAAGATCTTTGTTGAAATGGCCACAAAAGTAATCTAAACAAAATGAGTGAGTTTTATATATTCTTACTTTGAAAAATAAGCTCATTAAAAAGTTTATTATTTACTCTTTTAACTATTAAAGTACTTAATGTTATATAGAATTACAAATTTGTGAAAATTACTGCCTTTCAATTCTGTTTCACATCTGTTTGGAGTACAGTTTTAAAAATGTGTTTCTTTTCATACTGAGGTGAAAGAGCTCATTTTTATAAATGAACACATTCTCTTAATATTGTGATACATACTTCTTTCTATCTATATAGCCAGAATTTGTGTCGAGATTCTTTTTGAAGTTGGGGATTTACATGGATTTAATTATGGCATATTCTATCTTTTTAGCTTTATCAGAAACAGGTGTTTGTCTTTTGATTCTACAAATGAACCAAAACTGTCCATTCATTCTTTTCTTTGTCTAGAATATATTTCTCATGTTTTACTTCACAGCTCCAACCAGACCATTAATATGAATTTTTATCATTAATGCTATGAAATTATAGAGGCAACATTAGTAATATGTCATCTGTGCAAGGATTTAGAAGTCAAATAATCAGCATAAGTCAATTCAATAAACATATAAAGAGTTTTTACTTTGCATCAAACTGTCAAATTCAAGAGATTTACAGTTGAAAAATATACTGCCTTCCTTCAAACAATCCATAGTGTAGTCTGGAAAACAACCCATATATTATAGTGCAGTAAAATGTGTGCACACCCATAGAAGAATGTAATCAAAACATCCCATTTTAGCTCTAAAGAAGCTAAAGTCCAGAGACAAATAATTAGCCCAAAGTCAAACAGGTATTACGATGAAGATTCAGAATAAACTCAAGGTGTTCTTATTTCTTTCTTCTCTATTGATCTGCAACTAAGTATAGTAGAAAGTTAATTAGCATTGCCTATATTTTCTTCTTCTTTCTCTTAGAAGTGGCACACACACACACACTCACACACAAACGTGCGCGCATCACGCCATATTGTATACATACCAACAATAAAAATTACGACATACTAAATACTCCTAATCCTGCATTATGTTTAATTCATCCCCCATTACCACTACATCACCATTTTTTTTAAAGGATTTATTTATTTATTTGATAGAGAGAGAGAGCAGGGGGAGGGGATGAGGGAGAGAGAAAGAATCTGAGGCCGACTCCCCACAGAGTGTGGGCGATGACGAGGGGCTCGATCTCAAGATCTTGAGACCATATCCTTCACTGAAATCAAGAGTCAAAAGACTAACCCAACTGAGTGATCAAGGTGCCCCAAAACACCACCATTTTTATATGATGCTAAAGGAAGGAAATTAACATATATTGAGCATCTACCCTGCTAGATGACATCTATTAAACTCAACAGTCACATTGTTGCCTGAAAGTGTGTATTTTTAGATCTCACTGTCCACCCCCATCACCCTCACCTGGAAGACTTGGAAGACTTCTTACAACTATTAGCTTCACTCATTCTTTAGGTCTTTAATCTCCTCAGATTTCTCAAATTCATCTTTAACTACATGCTTCTTCCCCAATACCACATAAAGCACTTAGTAAACAATATTACAGTCTATCATAGTATACTTCCAAGTTTTTCTATTATTAATAATATTTACTGAAAATAATTTTATATAATCTGCATGCCCTTGAAATAATTTTTAATTGAGGTATAATTGGTGTAACATTATATGAGTTTATGGTGTATAACAATATTGCATTATTATATATTATAAAGTGATCACCACAGTAAGTCTAATTAACATTTTTCACCATACATAGTTAGAAATTTTTTCCTTTGATGAGAACTTTTATGATTTATTCTCAGTGATTTTACAATATGCAATACAGTATTAACTATAGTCATCATGCTATATATAATATTTCTGTGGTTTATTTTATAACTGGAAGTTTGTATCTTTTGACTTCCTTCACCCATTTCACTACCCGTGCCCCACCTCTAGCAACCATCAGTGTATTCTCTGTATCTATGAACGCAGGTTTGGTTTTTTTTTAAACATTTTTTTCAATTTATTTATTTTCAGAAAAACAGTATTCATTATTTTTTCACCACACCCAGTGCTCCATGCAAGCCGTGCCCTCTATAATACCCACCACCTGGTACCCCAACCTCCCACCCCCCCCGCCACTTCAAACCCCTCAGACTGTTTTTCAGAGTCCATAGTCTCTCATGGTTCACCTCCCCTTCCAATTTACCCAAATTCCCTTCTCCTCTCTAACGCCCCTTGTCCTCCATGCTATTTGTTATGCTCCACAAATAAGTGAAACCATATGATAATTGACTCTCTCTGCTTGACTTATTTCACTCAGCAGATTACATATATGAATGAGATCCTTGGTCTTTTTTCTCTGACTTATTTTACTTAGCATAATATCCACAAGATCTATCCATTTTCTTGCAAATCACAAGGTTGCCTCTTTTTTTTGGCCGAATAGTATTCCATTTTATATATATACACCACATTTTCCTCCATTCATTGATGGACACTTAGGTTGTTCATATATCTTAACTTTTGTAAAAAAAAAAATGCTGTTATCCACTAAGGAAGGGCACAGGTATTTCTTCAACATAAGTTTTCATTTTTTAGATAAATAGCCAGAAGTGGAATTGCTTGATTATACAGTATTTCACATGGTAGTTCTTGTTTTTAAATTTTTGAGGAAATTCCATAATGGCTGTGCCAATTTATATTCTCACCACCGGTGTACAAATGTTCCCTTTTCTCCACAGCTTTGCCAACACCTAATATTTCTTATCTTTTTTAGTAATAGCCATTTTAACAGGTAGAGAGTGATATCTCATTGTGGTTTTGATCTGCATTTCCCTGATGATTAGTCATGTTGAAAATTTTCTCATTTACCTTTTCCATCTGTATGTCATCTTTAGAAAACTGTCGATTCAGGTTCTTGGCTAATTTTTAAATTGAGTTGTTTGTTTTGCCATTAAGTTGTATAAATTCTTTATATAATTTAGATATTAGCCATTATCAGGTGTATGATTTGTAATTATTTTCTCTCACTTGGTGGATTATGGTTGTCTTCACCATGCAAAAGCTTTTTAGTTTCATAAAATGTTATGTATATACTTTTGCTTCTGGTGTCAAATCCAAAATTTGTCACCACGACTATGTCAAGGAGTTTACCACCTGTTTTCTTCCAGGGATTTTATGGTTTCAGGTTGTACATTTGAGTCTTCAATCCATTTTGGACACATGCTGCAATGTAGCAGTACAGTTTTATTTTTTTACATGTGGCTGTCTGATTTTCCCAAACCATTTAATGGTGCTTTTAAGAGACACTATTCCCCCATAGCATATACTTGGCTTCTTTGTTGTAAATTAAGTGACCATATATATGCTAGAGTTTATTTCTGGATTATTTATACTGTTCCATTGATCTATGTGTCTTTTTTTAATGTGATTATCAAACTGTTTTCATTACTAAAGATTTGTAATACAGTTTGAAATCAGGTAGTGTGATGCCTCCATCTTTGCCCTTTGACTTAAGATTGCTTTACTATTTGGGGTTTTTTGTGGCACCATACAAATTTCAGGATTGTTTGTTCTATTTCTGTGGAAAATGTCATTAGAATTTTGATAAGGATTGCATTGAATCTGTAGATTGCTCTGGGTGGTATAGACATTCTAACAGTGTTAACTCTTCTAGTCAATGAACACAAAATATTTTTCCTGGTACTTGTGTTGTCTTCAATTTCTTTCATCAATGTCTTATAGTTTTTAGTTTACAAGTCATTCACCTCTTTTAAATTTATTCTTAAGTATTTTATTCTCTTTAATGACATTGTAAATGATATTGTTTTCTTAATGTCTTTTCTGAGAGTTGATTATTAGTGTATACAAATGCAACGTATCCTGCAACCTCACTAAATTCATTGATCAGTTTGAAAAGTTTTTTGGTGGTCTTTAGGGGTTTCTATACATAAATGTCATCAGCAAATAGTGACAATTTCATTTCTTTTCTGTGCTGGATGCCTTTTATTTCTTTTTCTTGTCTAATTTCTCTGGCTAGGACTTCCATGTTGAATAATAGTGTCAAGAGTGGACATCTTGTCTTTTCCTGATCTTAGAGGAAGAGCTTTCAGCTTTCACCCATGGGTATGAGGATAACAGCAGCCTTGTAATATATGTTTTAATATGTAGATGTACATTCTCTCTATACCTACTTTGTTGAGAGATTTTATCATAAGTGGGTGTTGAATTTTGTAAAATGCTTTTTCTTCATCCATTGAAGGAATTATATGATTTTTATCCTTCATTTTGCATGTGGTATATCATTTTGATTGATTTACAAATGTTGAACCATCCTTGCATACCCACTTGATCAGACTATATGATCCCTTTGGTGTATTATTAAACTCAGTTTGTTAATATTTTCTAGAGGATTTTGCATTTATGTTCATGAGGGATACTGGACCATAATTTTCTTTTCTTGTGGCATCTTTGTCTGGTTTTGGTATCAAGTTCATGCTGATCTCATAAAATGAGTTTGTATGCATTCCTTTTTCTTCTAATTTTGGAAGGGTTTACGTTGTTTTACTATTAAATCTCTTTTGAATATTTAGTAAAATTCACCAGTGAAGTGTTCCAGTCTTAGATTTCTGTTTGTTGGGAGTTTTTGATTACTGATTCAATCCCCTTACTAGTAATTGGTCTAGTCATATTTTCTGTTTCTTCATGACTCAGTCTTAGTAGGTTGAAGATTTTGGGGAATTTATCCATTGCTTCCAGGTTGTCAAGCTTATTGATGTTCAATTGCTCATAATAGTCTCTTTTAAACCTTTGCATTTTTGAGATATCAGTTGTAGCATCTCCTCTTTCATTTCTGATTTTATTTATTTAAATCCCCTCTCTTTCTTGGTAAGTCTAACTAAATGTTTGCTAATTTTGTTTACCTTTTCATAGAAGCAACTCTTAATTTCATTGATATTTTCCATTGATTTTTTAGTGATTATTTCATTTATTTTCCATTCTTTGTTATTTCCTTTCTTCTGCTAACTTTGGGCTCGGTTTGTTTTTCTTTACCCATTTCCTTGAAATGTAAAGTTACATTTTTTATTTGAGTTATCTTGTTTCTTGAGGTAGGCACTTAATGCTATGAACTTAGAACTGCTTTTGCTGTATTCCGTAGATTTGTTATGTTGCAATCTTATTTTTATTTGTCTCAAGATATTTTTGGATTTCTCTATTGATTTCTTCTTTAACCCCCTGTTTAGTAGCCTGTTGTTTGATCTCCACATATTTGTGAATTTTCTGGTTTTCCTCTAGTAATTGATTTCTAGTTTCATACCATTATGGTAGGAAAAAACACTTGATACAATTTTCATCTTAAATTAGTGTCCTAACATATGTGTGTCCTAACATATGGCATATTTTGGAGAAGTTCTTGAGAGCAATGTATATTCTGTTAACTATATATACATATATATCTATACATATATATGTATGATACGTGTATGAGTGTGTGTGTACTCCTTCTGGTCTGATGAATCATTTAAGGCTCGTGCTTCATTACTGATTATCTGAATGATCTATCCATTGATAGATAGGAAACAAGATATTAAATATCTTAAAGATATTGATAGAAAGCAAGATATTAAAGTCCCCCATTATTATTATATTGCTGTCTATTTTTCCACTTAGATTTGTTAATATTTGCTTTATATGTTTAGTTGCTCTTACAAAAAATATTTTTATAGGAATGGATCTCAAAAAGTGGGGTTGCTGGAAAGAGGTCATGTACAATTTTAGACTTTGAAAGGTATAATCTGTGTGTGTTTGTGAATTTTTCACATTTCTTGCCCATTTTCAATAGAATTTTTATAAAATTCTAAATTTTATAAAATTCTTACTGAGTTATAAAAGCTCTTGTATGTTAAAATATGTTTAAAAATATGTGAAAATTTATGTCTTATTTTTTAATGCATTTATAATGTGTCTTGCCACTCAGAATTTTCATGTAGTTGAATTTACCAGCTGTTTCCTTTTTGGTTTTTAGTTTTCATATCATGTTTAAAAGACTTTCCCCCATTTCAAAATTCTATACTAACTCATTATATTCTCTTTTGGTATTTTTAGAGTGTTTATTTATTTCAATTTTATTTTGCATTAATCTAAATTAGTTTTGCTGCAAAGCATGCCAAAAAATATAGCTTTACTTTTTTGGCAAAGAATTATTTAATGGTCTCAATTCCATTACTGAGCAATCAATATTTCACTCACTGATTTAAACTAATGAAATAGTATTCTTATTGTCATTAGAATTTCCATTTTTAAAATATTCATATGCCAAAATATGTTTCATGCCTATAATAAGAGCTCTTAAAGTTATCTTACATTTGCCCAGAATTGTATGGCTCTGGACAGAAGCCAAGTCAATCTTTGCAACATTTAGTCTGATTTTGCAATAACATTTAGTATTATAATGGTTTAGCAGAGCAGTTTTTCATATTACTATGCAAAAATATATTAACTCAATAATCTTCTCTGAAAAGGTTGTTATGAGACAAAATATACTGTACCCCTCTAGTAAGAGTAGCAGTCTTATCAATTAGGGTAAAAAAGGTAACTTCATCCTAACATTTGAAAGGAAGCTCCAGTGCGGTAAATCTGTAATCCTTATTTATCAACTTGTATTCAGTATTTTTTTGTTCAAATGGAGGACCTGTTTAAAAGATATATTTGTCATATTATGACATGATGTATCTGCAAACACTACTTCAGACACAAGACATTCTATTTTGAATGTGAACCTTAGACAAGTAAAAGTTCAACTTGACTAGTGGCTAGAAGTTGGAAGCGTAATCTACCTTCTAGGAAATACTTTTTGAGTGTCCCAGCTCTTACAATGTAGAGACACAAGTTCAGAGAAGAAATCCCCTGATTAATGAGGAAGTCTATGAAACTAAGTTTCGCAAAAGCTCCAGTTTATAAAAATGGAGACAAATGACCATAATTTAGTGAAATCTTGCAACATCCTACTGAAGATGTGTTCTTCTAATATTCTTTTCCTGTATTTCTCTCTGTCCCTGTGATGAAAACAGCATGAATGTACCTTGGCAAGGTGGTAGCTTTAACAAGCCCACTGTGGCACCTCTGTAGCCTCTGCCACGGGCGGCTTTTCCTTTCATAGTTATATTACTTGTCCTGCTGTCCTTAAATTCACAGCTGCTGGCTCTGTCAGTAAAGAATCTTGGTCGAACACAAACTTTCACAGTAGCTCCCAGGGAAGCAGAAAATACCACAATACCACTTTATGGGATAGAGTGTCTTATCAATGGTTTGTGAAGCAGAATTCCTGAAGACTATATAGAATGTAAGAGAAATGTATTCATTGTCTATGGGAAGCCTGCCACTAAAAAATAATTTAAAAACAAAGAAAAAAACCCAGCATGAATAGAATAGTTTATATAATACCCTCATCTCTCTAGAAATAGTGTTTTAGGAAACTCTGTGCTTATTTTTCTAAGGTGACCATGGGCCAGCTCAATTTTAGTTCTTCTGTTATGCCTTAAAATGTCAAAATTTTTTTTAAAAAAATGTCAAAAATTAATCTCTCCTGCACTTAAATAACCATTAATATATGGTTTAGATGCTGCACTTTGCACTGGTATAATCTGCTGTTAATAATTTTTGCCTGGTTGCTTATGATACTCCTCCACTCTGTAAATAACCAAGGATAGCAGTTTGACTCACATTTCTTTATATCTTTCATAATGGGTAGCATGAGTCTAGAGATCTAAAAGGACTAGTGACATTTTGGTCCATCTTATCTCATTATTCCTACTAAGCAGAACTATGATCTCCTTTCCTTACCTTAAATTTTCTTGGTGTTTGATTCTGTCCCATTTCAGTAACACACAGGAAGAATTTACATCTTTAAAGCTTTGTTCTTAGACAAAAAATAACAAAAAATAAATAAAAAGAATATAATAGATGCTTTATCTCTAATATTGTCTGGCAGAAATAAGCTGCACTTCTTAAGTACCAAATGTGAACATCAGTGTAATGGATCATTTATCAAGTAGAAAAATCTTTCCCATTTACAACTACTTTATTTAAAAGTTTGTGCATGGCTTAGTGAGTGATGACCATTAGGATTATTTTTCAGGGACCTGAGCAAGTCAAGTTGGACAAGAAGATTAGTAGTTAATTTAGCAAATGGATATTTCATTAACGTATTGTGTATTCCTGGTCCATCGTAGACTTCATCTTTTCAGTTCTTTGTGTCACTACAGCAATCACACAAAATTGTATGAAAAACAATAAACACAATAAACAATAAAACAATGTTGTGTAGACTTTTAGAGTTAAATTAAGTAATAGACTATTTTAATGCATTTTTAATCTTCTTTTGTTCAGTGCTCAGATGGAGTAGAACATTTACTTTATTCTGGGACCACCTGGATAAACTAAACTAGAAAAAAAAAGTCAGCCTAATTCATATAATAATCCACTGCAGTGTCTGATGGATACATATATGTTTAAAAAAATGGTGATGCATCAAAGAATAGGTGTGTTATCTAGCAGAGATTTGCTGTCAACCATTACCATGGTTTGGGATGCCTTTTTTGACAAGCTGAGGAAGGAACCTTTTCTCATGGGGTAGTATTTCTCTTTCCCTGAGGGTTTAATTTGTTTTTGACTGAAAAAGAGCATTATGCTTTTGGCAGTGTGCAAATTAAAAATATTAATGAACTGAAGTAAAAAGTAAATTTTTTTATTATTATTAAATTGCAACCAAAGTTTATGTTCATATCTCAGACTTGTCAGCCTGTCACTGTTTCCCTAGGCTCAAGCAATAGGGGAGAAAATCTGATGAATTTTATTTCTTCGGGCTTACGGTTATTGCTTATTTCTTTTAGAAATAGGAAATGCTGTTATTTCCTTTTTCAGTCCAGATGGCTACTATTTTCATGCTCACGAATAAAAGAAATCAGAAGTAAGTGAGGAAAAATATTTCTTATGGTTATTTTATTATTATTATTATTTTGTATTTGGTTTCAAATGACACAGAAACTCAAAATTAAGTTCTGCAGGTTAAAATCAATGAAAAGCTTGTTTGGTTTTTGTTTTGCTAAGCTGGTGCAAGACCTCAAATCACTAATGTTGGATTGAATCCTAAAAGAAAAAACATGTACATTCATGCATCAAAATGACAGTATTTGTGCCAAGGGAAATGTTACTGGTTTATTTTCCCATTGAACAACTTTGTGTATAGTTGGTTACAGCCGTTTAGCTTGGAAACCATGACATGGCTCTGAAGCAGACCTGTCTAATTATTTAGGTTACGTGAGTTCATTTCACTTGTAACTCACATTAAGAAAACTGTTTGAATAGATCAAGGTTCCTCAACCTCCACACTACTGACATTTAAGGCTGTCAAGTGGATTATGGGAAATTTAGCAGCATCCCTGGCTTCTAACTACTACATGCAGGACTAACCCACCAGTAATGGCAAGAAAAAGACTCTCTAGACATTGTCACTGTCACATGGATCCGAAAACACCCTTTGTTGAGAACTACTAGAATAAAATAGCTATAACACTGATAGAAATCCTTTATTCTCAGTATGGTATCAATTAATATCTCTTTATAGATATCAACCAATGTCTATGTATCAACTAATCTATATCTATATGTACCTATCAATATGTGTTCTGCTAGGTATCAAACTATGATAATAACTTATGGACAACTTTCTGAACATTCTCAGACTAAAAATGGTGTAGTGTTGCTTAATCTAAAAGAAGGATTTCAAAATAAAACAAGATTCAGTTGAAATTTCTTCTTGGTAAATAAAACTTTTCAGTTCTCTTATAAGATTTTTAAAATTAACTATCAAAACAATAAAAAAAGTCTTATTAGAATTGACAATACAAAATCTTTTAATGAAGTCAGAATGATCTGAAATGAAACAAACCTTTAAATTCACTCTGAGTAGCTTCCCAACACATAATTAGAAATCAAGTACTTGGATAAAGCTGCTGAAGTTTCTGTCTTTATTTATTTACTAAGAATCAAAATAGATTATTTTGTAGGCCTAAATCTTTAGTAATTTTCTTAATTATACTTCCCATTATTATTATCCACTGGGGTCTGGAAACAGCTAACGACTTAAATTGTAAAATTCTATGTTGTTGCCCTCCTTCTGTTACTAATTAACTATTTAAATGAGCTAAAGTACTTAACCTTCTTTGAGCTTTAGCTTTCATAAGGAAAAAGATGGAGTAATATGCTCTCCTACTTATTTTACACCTTTGTGTCAGAAATTTAAAAAAAAACAAAGATTAGATAAGACATTAAACTATAAGCCCTAAAGTATATTCGCTATACTGATAAATTCAGCTCATTATGATAGATATGCTACATAGGAAAGTGGTATTCATAGTAATGACACTAGAGAACTGTTCTAGACTCTTTGACAAAGAAGTAACAGAATCCAGCCTGAAAAAACTGATGTTTGTTGAATGTGATCAAAAGAATTGTTTTCTACTGAATTATAGTGCCTCTAGATTAGCAATTTCATAAATATTCACATAAGCCTATGTAAAATGCAGAAAAATAATAGTCTATTAATTGGATTTAGTAATTAGATTTTTTAAGAAAGAATATTAATACATACATTAACATGGAGAAATCAACCTATGTAGACCACATTTTTCTAAATCTCCAAAGTCTGATTACATGACTGCTGCTATATATATTGTGATTACTTCTTAGGGCAGTAATACAAAACAAGCAGTACTTTTCTTTTTGACCCTTTAAAGATTATTGAAAGTTTGCCTTCTGCTAAACAGAGATGATCTGCTACATTACCCAGATACTGCCTTTCCCTTTTTAGAACAGGCAAACGTGAAATGTACTACTTAATAAAGCAGATGCAAGGTTTTGTAGTATGTATTAAGATAGATTGCTTATGTGAAATGGAAGTGGATATCATAAATCAAGATAGCTCATTATACATTTCTTGTTTTATAGTAATTTATCAGTTTATTTTTAGTTTTTTTTGTTGTTCAGATCTACGGTTCCTAGCTGAGGGGAGGCTTCCTTGTAAAATTTGGTTACACATATGCCTTTGCTACAACAAAAAAGTGAAGAAATAATATCTTGCCATTGCAGATGTATGACAGCAATTATTGAGAAAGTTGGAGAAAGTCATACTAAATTGATGACCTCCTAACAATGGCATTTTGATATTTTGTAAATAATGAGGAAAAATGTTTCAATATAAAAAATACCACCGAAAATATAAGTAGAAACACAAGAATCCACAAAGTCGTAAGAAAATAAGATGTATTTCTGAATAAACATCTTTTCTTAACACTGTTCTGTTTTAGGGGGCACCTGGGTGGCTCAGTGGGTTAAAGCCTCTGCTTTCGGCTCAGGTCATGATCCCAAGGTCCTGGGATCGAGCCCCACATCGGGCTCTCTGCTCAGCGGGGAGCCTGCTTCCTCCTCTCTCTCTGCCTGCCTCTCTGCCTACTTGTGATCTCTGTCTGTCAAATAAATAAATAAAATCTTTAAAAAAAAAAAAAACTGTTCTGTTTTAGTATTTGAACCTCTGTGAAACCATGTGTTCTTGCCGTACAACATTTTTTTTTCCTTTTACATTCACAGCAATGTTGGCCAATTATGGTCATGTGCTATAACCAACAAGGCTTTTTTTTTTTTTTTTTTAATTTTATTTTTTCAGTGTTCCAGGATTCATTGTTTATGCATTGCACCCAGTGCTCCATGCAATCCGTGCCCTCCTTAATCCCCACCAACAGGCTCACCCATCCCTTACTCTCCTCCCCTCCAAAACTCTCAGTTTGTTTCTAACCGTCCACAGTCTCTCATGGTTTGTCTCCCCCTCCAATTTCCCCCAACTCACTTCCTTCCATCTCCCAATGTCCTCCATGTTATTCCTTATGCTCCACAAGTCAGTGAAACCATATGATAATTGACTCTTCCTGCTTGACTTAGTTCACTCAGCATAATTTCCTCCAGTCCCGTCCATGTTGATACAAAAGTTGGGTATTCATCCTTTCTGATGGAGGCATAATACTCCAGTGTATATATGGACCATGTCTTCTTTATCCATTGCTGTATAACTTTTGTGCAAACTTATTCAGAATAAAAAAATTTTATAAGGTTTAAATTTTTTGACATTTATTCACTCATGAAATTGGTACTATAGATGTTAAAAAAATATAATTATTGCCCTCAAGAGGCTCCTGGTGTAATTGATGTTATACAATGTGGCGAGTCCAAAGAAGATCTAGGATTGGCAAAATGAAGGAAATAATTCATTTTAATGAAATCATAATTTTAAGAGTTATATTTTTTCATTAATTTACAATAAGATTTCTACTACATAGGGATCAGAAAGTTGTTTTCTCAGTAATATCCTGAATTAGTTTTTTTTACAAATCTAGGTATTATGCAAATTTCCATCAAATTGTTAAGTGAATTTATACAAGTAATGGTTATTTGAAGGCAGCTTTTTCCCTTCCCTCAACCTAGATAACCTCTACCAGCCAAAGTAGAAGAGAAGAGAATTGTGACTAGGAGGAGACTGCCCAGGTAAACAGAAAGAGTAAATACATATCTGAATGGATCAGCCAGAGATATCCTAAAATTAATAAAATTAATACAAAGAGAAATCCAATAATTATAGAACTTTCTAGGTGGTTTCTCCAGAAATCCAATATACTCTTTTGACTATCACAAACCCAATAAATAACCTTAAAGTAGGCAGAAATTATAGCTAAAACAAACACTATAGTTCCTCTCAGTAGTGTTCCCAGTTCTTATAGAGAAACCTCTCTGGGTGTCATTTGGTTTCCTTGTTCTTACTGTTGAACACATTTTTATATGCTTAGTCATATTGTTATCTCTCATATCACTAGTTAAAATGCATTAAAGACTGAGCAAAAGAATTCTGCAGGTAAGTATGTGTCCCGGAGAGGTAAAAACTGGCAATGAGAGTGAAAATGAGAGAGAATCTCATAAGCATAAGGAATTTTAAAGCATAGCTATGGGGAGCCTTGATTGCGTGGACATAAACTCTACATTTCAGTAGTTCTTTCCATAGCAGATTGCACCCCAGTGGAATAGTGAAACTGCTAGCACATCATCAAAAATAAGATGAATTTGTACCATGTGCCTGTAAAAGAGAAAAATTAAGCATTTAGCATATTTTATGAAAATTATATTTTAAAGGAAAAAACTTACTTTTTTGATAATTCATATGTGAAACTCTTTTTTTTCCAGGATGATTTCAGAAAAATGTTGGTTGTTTAGTTATTTTAGAAACAGCTTAATGGATAATTTGAACAATAATATTGCCATTTGAATTAGTATGGCAGCATTATTCAGAAATGACTTAGCTATATCAATTCTATTGCACATCAAATGCCCTATCAAACAAGCATTCTCAACAATTTTTCCTAAATTGGTTTCTATTAGAAATGGATTGAAAATAAAGTAGATAATGTCTTATCCATGACATAATGATTTGCATCTGATGTAGGTTGAATAATGAGTAATGAGATTTCTTTTCACAAGTGTGTGATCCCTAAAGATCCAGGAAGGAATAAATAAAATACAATAGTTTTTATTAATAATAAGATCAAAATTTCCAGAATATACATTATGTACATAATGCCATTTAATATTGTCTTTAAAATACTGATTCATTTGCATCTTAAAAATTTAAAAAATTTACTGATTTGTACAGTTCTTCTATGATCATTTCAGTATGTCTAAATAGTCTTTTGAATTGATGTATGATAAGGTTTTTAAATTTGTCTGTTGTTTCTCTTTGTTTGTTTGTTTGTTTCATTCTGTATAAAACACGTCTTCTCTCCATTTAATACATGTCTCTTCCCCTCACTCCCAGCTGAAGAAAGTCTTTTGTTCTTTTAGTTTTATTTCTTTTTTTTTTTTTTAAAGAGAGTTTGAGGAATAGGACAAAGAGAGAGGGGGAAGGAGGGAATCTTAAGCAGACTCCATGCCCAGTGCAGAGCCCAATGCGGGGCTCAATCTCACAACCCTGAGATCATGACCTGAGCCAAAATGAAGAATCCAATACTTAACCAACTGAGCCACACAGGCTCCCTGAAAGGCTTTTTTATGTTAGATTTTTCTCTGACAGAATATTTGAATACACACTGGGTTTTTAAGTGTTAGCAAATGTATGGTGATGTGAAAGGCTATTGTAGGTAATGATTTAATACATCTTTCACCTATTTTGGTATTTGATAATCCATGTTATAAAACATAAGAAATAAGTCAGGCTTGATCAATTGTCAGTGAAATATTTTGGAATAATCAAAATCATTTGGAAAGTTTTTATCCAAAACATAATACATGAATATTAATAAAAAAGAGATAACAAAAGGAACAATTTGTTGTTTTTCATGCCGGGTTTGTACATTTTCCCAGATTAGTGAGTAATTCAAAACACACTGCATGGTAATCAGAGTTAACTGTAACACAAGTGGTAGTTTCATAATAACAAGTAGCTGTCATTTATGCAATCTCCATGTGCTGCTAACTGTGCTATGTGTTTTACATAGGTTATTGGAATTAATCTTCACATGGACTTCACAAGGAGATATTAGTATACTCATTTTGTAATTGAGGAAAGCACTGTTCAAAGAGATTAAGTAGTTGGCCTGAGAGCTGGGCAAACCATGGTCTATTGCGCTTTGAAGCCTAGTGCACTCTCCACGAAGTGAGGCTCTCTCTCTGTTTTATCTGACATCACTGGCAGAAAGCCCATATACTTTAAAATGATCAAGTCAATATGAGGCTCTATATCTTAGAGTCAGATTTTTTGAAGAATGGACAAGCTGATAAAAATTATTTAATTGAAAAATCATTCTACAAAAATAAAAAATAAATTTTCTTCAATCTTTTAATATATTAAAAGTGCATGTATTTTAATGTATTTTATGTAGTACATACATAAATGTATGTACTACAAAACTAGTTAAAGTAGTTAACTTTTAATATTATAAGTAGGTATATTTCTCTTAAAATGTTTTAGTATACAGTACTTTTTAAACTAAGATTATTGTAGTTTAATCCTCATGCACTATCATTAATATTTTATTATGAGCTTCTAAGACCATGGAGAGCAAAGACCTCAAGTGTTTGAGAAAGCAGTTTCTATTTTAGATAGTAGGAGTTATCTTATTCTTGGTAAATGTAAAATAAAATATAAAAACACTTTGTTTTATTAATACCACTTGAGAGTGTTTCAATATAAAAATTTAATTTTTCATCTTGGTACAATCATATTTCAAAATATTGGATTTCAGACTGTGATACTTTCTTAGCTTAATTCTACCTCTAATTAAACTAATCATAATGGAAAATGTAGGTCTACATTTCAAAATTCTTCTCAAATCCTAATTCATTTATAGTAATTCAGCACAAAACCACCAGCATGAGAATGGAGAAACCATTATGAAATATTACCTGTCATATGCAATTCTGTGAATGTTTACTGAATAGTACTTGACCTAAAATGCAACCAAGTATATAAGATGAATTTCTAGCTCCACGAGAAGTGGCCTGTGTAGCATTAAAAATTGCTCACATTTATTCCATTAAATAAAGAAAAAAAAGAAAGAGCGAAAGAGATGGCTTATATTAAACATGTAGCTTGAGGGATCCCAATTCAGTTATCTATTGCTGTACCTTGAAACTTAGTGTCTGAAAACAACAACAATTTTATTTTATCTTATGAATTTGGGGGTCAAGAATCTCGACAGGGCTTAGTTGGGAGATTCTTCTGTTTCATGTGGCATCAACAGATGCCACTCTGTGATATTAGGTAGACAATGACTGACCTGAGGTGTACAAGATGGTTTCACTTGTGTCTGGTGCTTTCATGGGTATGACTGGTCAGCTGGACTTAGCAGTGTCTGTCAACAAGAAAACCTTCATGTAGAATTTCTGTCAGAGAGTCAGGTTTCTTGCATGGTGGATCAAGGCTTCCGAAGAAAGCAATCCAAGAAATCCAAGAAGAAGCTGCAAGAATTCTTATGTACTAGCTTTGGAAGTTCTAGAATATCATTTTGACTTCCTTATTTTGTACAAATGTGTCACTAATTCTAGTCCACATTCAATATGAGAGGAATTCTACTGAACCTTTCAACTGGAATATTGTCAATAAATTTGTGGCTACCTTTCTTACATCATCCACGGGGCATCTCAAACCAGATTCTCTCCCATTGTTTTCTTTTTCTCTTTTGATTTTCTTTAGCTATAGATTCAGAGCACATAACAGAATATATAAGGGAGATTCAAATGTCTTTTTTAAATCTGACTATGATTAAACAAAGACAAAGAAGTAGGATGTTTTTTTCTTTTTCTTTTTTTGCAAACTGCAAGAAACCAGAATGCTCTTTGATGATCTGAGTCATAGCTCCTAATCTGTTAGAATGTATAACGATGCCCCACACTTGATTTGGAAAAGATCCAGCAAAGGCAGGCTTTCAGTATAATGTCCAGGTAATTGAAACTTACATTTTAAAAGTTGCCTGGTTTGGAGTGCCTGGATGGTGCCATTGGTTAATTGTCTGGCTCTGGGTTTCTTTGCAGGTTGTGATCTCAGGGTCATGAGACTGAGCCTCACCTCAGGCCCCACACTCAGCCTGGAGACTGCTTGAGATTCTCACTCTGCCCTTTCTGCTCATGCACTCTCTCTTGTTCCATCTCTAAAATAAATAAATAAAATTTTAAAAACCAACAAATAAAAAATTTATCTGGTTTTAGTAACCTTGCAGAACCATTTAATAAAAACTAAAATTAGTCAAGTAATTATTTTTCAATACAAAGTCCTGCTTTCTGTAGTTTTGTTATATTGCTTTGAAATGTGATACCAGATATTTTTGTTGCAACTTACTTTATCTCTTAAGACTATTTTACTGTGTTTTTAATCTTCCTGATTTCTAAAAAAATATGTGTCAGTTCTAGGCAAAAAAGATCACATATTAACCAACACATTTTTTTTCAAACAGACAGACTATTCTTTATATAATCAATAGCCATATATATGCAAATAATAATATTTGCTTGATATTTTAAGTTAATGTTTCTCATAATTTAACATGCATATTAATTGCCTGAAGGTATGTTTTAAATGCAGATGATATGTCAGTACATCTGGGGTGGAACCTAAGTTTCTGCATTTCTAACAAACTGTTGGATGATGCTAATCCTTTTGATAAATGAACCACACTTAGCATCCCAAGGTTTTAAGTGATAAAATGATGTTGAGACAAAAAGTTGTAGTATTTATAACAACTTGAATTTGGATGATATAATACATTCTTTTTAAAAAGAGGATAGTATTAGGTTGACTTTACAGTATATACCCAAATTGAGTTGGAGACTGAGTTCTTGCCATTCTTGTCTCCTTGCCCCTCTCACATTCTTCTTGTAAATATTACAAGAAGCTAGCAACTAAGTGTTCTAATTAATGTCACCTAGATTCTTCCCTTCTTCATACCTCCACTCCTATAGTTAATCAGTTACTACCACTTCTAAGTAAGCTGTTTTTTCTACTTCCCCTCTATATGATGAGCATTCTGCTTCAAGAACATATTTATCTGAAAATTCTTGTTCTCTCCCATTTTTTTACTAGTTTTCTCCAAAAAATGGCTTGAATTTACTAATTCTACTTTCTTCTCTCCATTAAGTCTTCACCTGGAGTCTTCGCTGGAGCTCCCCTTCAGCCTATGTACTGAAATTATTTCCTCTGATGTTGGCTAATAAAAACCTCCACCCATCAAAGGTTTGATGTTTCCTGAGGGTGCCTGGGTGACCCAGTTGATTAAGCACCGACTTTTGGTTTTGGTTCAGGTCATTATCTCAGAGTCAGGAAATGCGGCCGGATATCGGGCTCCGTGATCAGCGCGAGTCTGTTTTGGGATTCTCTCTCTCTTCTTCTGCCCACGAGTCTGTTTTGGGATTCTCTCTCTCTTCCTCTGCCCACTCCCACTCATGCTGTCACTCTCCAAAATAAAATCTTTTTTAATAAAAAGGTGAGAGTTTCCTTAATCTTTTTGGCATTTTTGGAACATCTGATCCAGAAACAGCCCACTGTGAAATTCCGTGCTTCTTTGGGTCCGTGATACTGTATTTTGATGAGCTTTCTCCATCTTCAGTTTATACACTCCTCTTTTGTTACAACTCACTAATATAGACATGACAAAAGTGCTCTTTTTCGATTACCCTCTCATTTATATACTGTCTCCCAAAGTTAATTCTTTTTTTTTTGTTTTTTGTTTACTGAGATATAATTGATTTATAACATTATATTAATTTCAGGTGTTACAACATAATGATTAAATATTTATAATGTGAAATGATCACCACAAGTCTATTTAATATTTGTCACCACACACAGTTGTTTTTTCTTGTGATGAGACTTTTAAGTTCTACCTTCTTAGCAACTTTTAAATTTATAAAACTGTATCAATAACTATAATAACCATGCTGTACATCACAGCCCCATAACAATTTTTTTTAAATAAATGAAAGTTTTTACCTTTTGGCTACCAATTCATTTTTTTAGATTTTATTTATATGTTTGAGAGAGAGGGAGCATGTACATGCACACAGTTGGGAGGGGGTAAAGGGATAGGGAGGAACAGACTCCCCACAGAGCAGGGAGCCTGATGTGGGGCCCTATCCTAGGATCTCAAGATTAACCTGAGCCAAAGGCAGCTGCTTAACTGGCTGAGCCACCCATGGTCCCCACCAATTCATTCTTAATCATGGTTCAGCTCTCTTCATTCAATGACTACCAAAAATATACTCAGCCTCCACCCCCTTTTTCAACCTGTTAGGAAAAGACTTAAGTTTTCAACTAACTTTTGATCACTGTGTGTATAAAACAAAACCTATTTTCTTCTCTTCTAAAACTCTTTCTCGTGAACTCTGAAATTATTTTAAAAGCAAAATTATCCGTTTCATTTGAAAAGGAAACTGGGTAATTTTAATGTTAACATACCATCTCTCATATATAACTTAGTTCTAAATCTTGTCTACTTTTCCTCTCCAAGTTTTCTCCTCTGTCTCCTATTCTCTATCCCCATTTTTACCATTCAGAAGACCAGTGACTTACTAAATGCAAATTCATCCTCAAAGTCTTTGCAAATACCAAATACGACAGGATCTGTAGTGTAATAAATTTGACTTCTGCAGCATTTAAAACCTGATAACCTGCACTTAATGACAACTCAGTTTTCCCCCACGGTATTCGGTTGTTCACCTACATTTCCAAACTAATTGGTCTCTATCTCCAGCTTCTTACTTCCCATCCACTCCAAGAATTGTTAGGGTAATTTTTCTATAATGTAATTCTATTTCACATTTGATTATTTTCTATTTTGAAATGGTTTCTTATTGTATGTAAGGTACAACTACCATCATAGTATAAAGTGTTCTTTTTAAAAATTCTGTGTTTCAGGGCTCACCTCTTAATTTCTTCATTGCCTATCTATGCTTTGAATATATCAAACCCCTGCTCCTCTCAGAATGGGTATTAGAAGTCCTTCAATATCTGTATATAAAATCTTGTGCATTGCTTAGCCTTCCAAGCTGTTCAACCTTGGAAATACTACTAATTTTTTTTTTGAAATCTCAGTACAAAATATTTAGAAAGCTTTTCTGACTTTTCCGAGGTGAATCAAGTCCTCCTTCTGAGTTCCCTTTGCTTCTCTCCCTCACCCACATGAGCACTCTCTCTCTTTCAAATAATGAATAAAATCTTTAAAATTTTAAAACAAAATAGTACCTTGTTGATTCGTGTTATCTATAATTCCTTTTCCTTCTCAGGAATGGAATGACTGAATTATAAACCTGGGGTCTCTATTGAGACATCCTCATTACATAGAGGATTATATGCTTATGATGGTTTAATAGTTAAAATAAATAGTTAAAATAGTTAAATAAATAAATAGTTAAAATAAACTATAACTTTTAAAGAAATCTTCTGTTAAAGTGCTTTTTCCTAATATATCAGCAACCAAAAATATCCCATTTTGGAAAATGCTAACTTAGAAGAACCTGAGTTTTCTTTTGACCAGCTAAGTGCCATGGAAAGGTCACAACAGCAGGGCTTTTATTTGCTAACAGTCTTGTTTCTTACATTTATTGAAATCAGAGGGGCAATTAAAGTTTCAGCAGGGGAAAATTATCCATTAATTAGAGTTAGAAGCAAGAAGCCATGAAGTACAGGTGATAACTGTATATCAGAACAATTAGTCTGTCTAGAAAATCAACATGATCAAATCAGAGTCACTATACCAGCTTCTCATTTAATCTGAGGTTGCAATGTTTTTCTACTCCTTGTGAGATAACCCTGCAGAAGGAACTTATATCTGACACGTAGACATCCTTCAGAATTAATCATTATTTCAAAGAGGTGTTGGTATACTGATGTCTATTATTTTTAAAGAAACTTTTGAATTTGAAGAGAAGAAAAGTGACATTCAAAATGTAAAATTCCCTATTTATAATGCCACAATGTAACCTAGGATAAATACAACACTTATGTTGAAAAAGATACTGATCTATATATTTATTTCTTGTGATTGGTATTGATCAAGGCTCATTTATTATGCATATATTGTGTTTTTTTTGTAATACTGGCTTTGGGGAATACATTGAACTCCTACATATAAGTGGAATAATTTTATAATGAAAGAAATTTTTTATATTTCTCTAAATTTTACTTAAAATCATTTTTTAAATTTTCCAAGAGATTCCAACATACTTTTAAGTAAGAAAATAAGTATTTCTAGTGCATACATAATGAATAATAGCAATGTATAAGAATACCATTATATTATAATTCTGTGTTTTTCTGCAATATGGTAATTTATTACATATTATTTCTAGAGTTTATATGTACAAGGCACTCTATAGGACTTTAGAAAGATACATATAACCTAACTCTTGCCCTCAAAAAAATTATGTTTGTAAGGGCACCTGGGTGGCTCAGTCAGTTAAGCGTCTGCCTCTTGATTTCAGCTCAGGTCATGATCCCAGGACCCTGGGATGGAGTCCCACATAAGGCTCCCTCCTTAGCAAGAAGCCTGCTTCTTTCCCTCTCCTTCTGCCCCTGCCCCTGCTTATGCTCTCTTTCTCCCTTTCCTTCTCTCAGATAAATAAATACATAAATAAACAAGCAAACAAATAAATAAATAAATAAAAACTTTTAAAAAATTATGTTTATAGAGAAAATGAGATGTTTACATAAACAACAATAATATAAGGTTAAAAGTGATGGGTACCATTAAAGAGACAATAAAACAGCATGTGAAAGGGGCGCCTGGGTGGCTCAATGGGTTAAAGCCTCTGCCTTCAGCTTGGGTCATGATCCCAGGGTCCTGGGATCGAGTCCCACGTCGGGCTCTCTGCTCAGCAGGAAGCCTGCTTCCTCCTCTCTCTCTCTGCCTGCCTCTCTGCCTACTTGTGATCTCTGTCTGTCAAATAAATAAATAAAATCTTAAAAAAAAAAAAACAGCAAGTGAGAGATTAGAAAATTTTAGTAATTCAATTCAATATACATACTGATTTAAAACTATGAACAGTAATTTCTTATTATATGCATAAATATAACAATTAGTTTTTGTATATATGATACAACTGCCATCATTATTAAAATATGTTATTTTCTGATATTAAGTTTAAGAGCTTATCTCTTATTTTTATCTATTAAAGCCTCCAGTAGATTTTAATCAGTGTCTTAAAGCTGTTGGAATGCACAGATGAGGAAGATATGGTTTCTGCCATCAAATAAGTCACAATCTAACAAAGAGCTAAAGATGTAGACAATTACAATACTGAATATTTTTTAAAGATTTTATTTGTTAGAGAGGGAGATAGTGAGAGTAAGCAGGAGCAGGGGTGAGAGGAAAAACAGGCTCCCTACTGAGCACGGAACCCAATGTGGGGATCCATCCATCCCAGGACCCTGCAATCCTGATACGAGCCAAAGGCAGACAATGAACTGATTGAGCCACCCAGGTGACCGAGAATCAACAAGATTTTGAAAGTATTTTATTGAAAGATAAGTTAATGGTAATCACTAATGCAGAAACAAAATGAATATAATTATTTACAACTTTATTATTAGCAAATTCTTAACAATATGTCATTGAGCTAGAAAACACAGGATTCCACAGAATCCATAAATGTGGAACAATTCATAACATTTGTTACATTTGTTTGTATTCCAGAGAAGCAGGTTGACTAGAATGCAAATTCCAGAACTAAACCATTACTGCTAGCATGATAACCACAGCCAAGATACCCAATTACAGGTTCTTTCTCAAAATACAAACTGGATTTTTTTTAACAGAAGGAATTTTCTTGTAGCCCTTTTCTCAGCTAATAAAGACAAGTAGGGGCTTGTCATTAGAAAGAAATTAGAAATTAGAAAATTAGAAATGAGAAAATTTCATAGTAGCAAAGAGAAAATCATCCTAAAAATAAGTTTTTAAATAAAAAGGCAGACACACCTAGTAGTGAAGCACCAAATTTTAATTACTTGTTTGATTAATACTTTTTTCATAAATCTATAAAGCAAAGTAGTTAATAAATAGAATAAATTTAGGTTACAAATAATGATTCATAATTTGAACTTTGCCTTAAGTGTTTTATCCTTCTCTTTTGGCCTCATGATTGTTCGGATTCCTCTTTCCAATCCTTCACTCATTAGTCTTCTTAAAAGGAAATATATTTAATTGACATTAACTCCACATTCCAGACATCTGTCATCAAAGTGACTATTTTAACACGAGGTTTTTAAAGAAAATACTCTATTTCACTTAACTTAAACTGGTCTTATGTGGTGGCACTCTGTTCATTTTACAGACGAGAAGGAAGGCAGAGAGAAACGTTGGATACGTTGTGGCTGGTTATGGAAACAGACACCCAAAGCCATGCGGTCTGTCACTGTATAACTAACATTTAAGAGACTCAAACAACAGACAATAGAAACACATGCATACTTTAAATATAAGACTTATTTAACCACACAAGTTTGAGTTTCACTTGACTAATTTATATTTTATTTACATTTAATAGTTACTATTTTCAACTTTTCCATTTTATTTTTATAGAGTATGTATGTATGTATCCATTTATATCTATATGCCAACCTATCTTCCTATCAAGTATTCTTCTAGCTAATGGTCCACCCATCACTCTCTCAATATTTAAGGTATAGCATCAGAGTGACATAATATTAGTCTAAAATACAGACCCCAGCCCTAGTTTTAAAGGATCTTATTGGATAAAATGTGTCTGGAACTGGGAAAGTTTAAAACGGGTGTGCTAAATTTGTGGGAGCAGTTTTTTTTGTTGTTGTTGTTCTGTCACCATATAGGCTTCATAATCATTAAAAGTACTGTTCTTTCAGCTAAGTATGTTAAACTTTATGAAAATTTCCCTACCATACCCACATTTTTTTTCCAATTTATTTATTTTCAGAAAAACATTATTCATTATTTTTTCACCACACCCAGTGCTCCATGCAAGCTGTGCCCTCTATAATACCCACCACCTGCCCACTTTTTAAAACTCACTGAGGACCAGAGAGCACAAAGCCAGAGTCTGGCATTAGGGAACTACCATTTCTTGTAGACAGCCTGAGGCTGTTTATCCTTCAGGAAACCCCTGAAACAGGTCTCAGAGGATAACGATTTCTTTCCTATGTGAGCTCCCACAAAGGGGTTCCACTTATCCTGTCATCTAAAGGGGTTATTTCTTCCACCTGTGTAAGGTTTATTTTAGTAAATTGTATTTCCTCATTTTAGCAAGTTCTGCATTTTGGGGCTATTTATGTAGACAAGGGTCTCAAGTTTTTTTAAACAGAGCTTCTCTCTATTTCCTGGGAAATTGTAAGTCTGACTATATTGTTAATGATATGCTGTGCAGATCTGTGTGTGTGTTTATGTATTTGGCACACCCTCCTTTTCTTTCCACTGGGTTCATTTATTACATACTTATCAACATCTGTTTTGAGCACTGGCCCATTAGGTGTTAGGATTCAGAGGTTAATAACACAGCTTGAACTCAGTTCATGACCTAATATCAAAATAGAAGTTCTTAGAAGACAGGGACTGTGTTTTATTTCCTATGGCACCAAATAGAAGGCCATCACACATTGGAAGAAATCAGTATATATTTGTTGATTTAGAAACCTTTCTTTCAGAAAGAAAGAAAGAAAGAAAGAAAAAGAAACTTCTCTCAAAGTTACATGTGTATTCTCAGAGTTCTTAAGTATGAAGACTTCAAAGAGTATCATTCTTTGCTTAAGGTTGTGTGTATGTCTGGTTACTTAACCTCTATAAATATAGCATATGTGCATATGTATTATCCTAAACATAGATGTACTATACATAGGTTATGTTAAAGTAATCAAATCTTAAATATAAGATTTAATATATAAGCTGGTCAATCTTTACAAAGTCAATATGGATTACAAGATAACAAAATTTATAGCACCCCAGAAGGCTCTTTCTGTTACCGCCTTACATTTGTGCCTCACTCCAAAGGTAATCCCCTTCGTTGGGATTTCTATCAATGTAGATTATTATCTATTCCAGACAGATATCTGTTCATAATAATATGTCCATAATAATATTATCTATTCTAGATAGATAATGTATCTATCTATCTATCTATATTACATAAATAATATACAGGTTATATATAGATAGATATAATATAATATAGATAATCTATAATATAATATAGATTATTTAATAAGTGTATATAGATTATCTATTCTTTCACCATAGATCTGACTAATAGAGCGGCCCTTGAAAAATGTACTAATCAGTAAATAGCAAGTGAATTGAACCATTGAAATGTTTGTAGATAAGTTCAAATGTAGAAATTAATATAACATACATATATGCACAACTCAAAAGATGACATGATAGAGGATAAACTGAGGTTGGAGTAAATTTGGTAGCATACAGTATTACAACATCCAAGAGAAAAAATTTTAAGAAGGACAAAATAGTAAATACATTGTTTAAAAAACAAACAAAAATATCAACAATGAAAACAAAAGGAAGAGAAAAAAATCCAATACAAGAGGAGTATTTAGCTTTTTTTTTAGGAGAAACTTTTCTTTCTTTCTTTTTTTTTTAAAATATTTTATTTGTTTATGTGACAAAGAAAGACACAGACAGAGAGGGAACAGAAGCAGGGGGAGTAGGAGATGAGTTTGAGCCGGGAGCTCCATGTGGGGCCTAATCGCAGGACCCTGGGACCATGAACTGAGCCAAAGGCAGATGCTTAAGGACTGAGCCACCCAGATGCCCCCGTATCTAACTTTTTAAATGCAAAACTTTGGAGAATATTTTGCCTGAAAATTAAGTAAAGTTTGCCTGAAAATTAATAATTTCATATATATTTCTGTTGCAAATTCCTTAATGCTTTCCCCCAAATATTCTAAGAATTCCAGATTTCCAATAGCATTTTTTCTTTCAAGATTTTATTTAAATTCAAGTTAGTTCATATATAGTGTAGTACTAGTGAACAGCATTTTTTTAAGACAGTTCAATGCTTTCAAAATGGGTTGGAGTTTTAGTTGTAATTAAGAGATAAATATTTTTTGATTGATCAGTTAAAACAAATGTAAACCTTACTCTTTTCAAGAAAGAGAAAATTATGTTTTTGACAGGTTGCCTTGCATATTTTGCTTTGGCTATTATTGTATGTTTTGAAACATTACCAGGAGGAAATTAAGTTATATATAGATGATATAGATATAGATAAAGATATAGATATAGATATAGATATAGATATATTTATATAAATAGATAAAATAACAGAGGAGTAATACACTTAAATACATATAAATATTAAATCATGGAATGTTGCAGTAATAGTTTTCCTAAAATAAAATACATTTGTTCTCAGTTTTAAATCCAGTAAACTTATACTGAACTTGCATTTTGGAAGTAAACTCTTGTTTTAAGTGTATATTTATGATTTATGTATTTTTGTGGATTATACTTGCATTCTTCTAAAAAAGTGAGATCTAGAAACTACATGTACTAGAAACTATATGTATACTCTATAAAAATAGCCATACATTTAAAGATTTTGTGTGCTTATGAATTGGAAACTAGTTTTATTTTCATATCTGGTAAATTGATAAGAACTATGATCAGCATACTCGAAAACCAAATGTAGATAGAATTATATATCTAAAGTTAAGCTTTCACGTTTTCTTTAAAAATCCATTTGTAAGAGGATAAAGGAAAAAAAATTCCACTTATAAATATTTAAAGTAAATGGTTTTTGCTAAACAATAATAGATAACAGTCCTTAAGTGCTCACTGTATTCCAAGAACATATGCTTTAAGTTGGCAACTCAAGTAAGGTTCTTAGCACTATGAAATATAGTCTGTTCTTATTTTAGAGAGGAAGAAACTGTTACACAGAGTTTAAATAACATGTCTAGGATCAATAGCTAATAAATGACCGAGAAAAGATTGGAGTCTAAACAGTGTGGCTTTAAATTCTATGATCATAATCACTCCTTTTGTTCTGCTCTAAAGACTACAGCACTCGCTAGATGCCATATGTAGAGCAAATAACCCAACCTAGGGGGAAAATTAAGAAATTGACAAATGCTGGCCTAAAACTTCAAGATACACAGAAAAAAATTCTAGAACGTTTATCTATTGCTAGAGAAATAGGTCTTGCTATACATTTACTGAATATTAAATAATTTCCTACATCCTTACTCTGCCTCATCCCAAGCATTTTTACTCAGTTGCCACCTGAAAGATAAGCAACTATCTCAAGGCAGAAGGAAGATTTTTCTTCGAGTTAAATTGAATGGCAAAGGAGAATCTAGCCAGGGCCACAGAGAACAAAGTATCTTGATGTTTTCAGGACTGAACTGATCTAGGGAGTTAGCATCTGACGTTTAAAATGCCTTCAGTCATATACCTTCTCAGTGAAAATGTTGGTCCAACAGTGGTAGTATCTGGGGACTGGAAAGTGATAACATTTCACATATTATAGTGTCATGTTAGATATCCTGGAGGCAGCATTTTGAATTCTTCTTGCTATTTGAAAGAGATTCCATTCTTTGAGTAATATAAGATGTTAGGTGGTCTTTCATGGTTAACTCTCTACATCTAATGTTAAATGTTCAAGTTGTCCTCTTGTTGAACAAGGGATTAGTGGTATCTTCAATTACAAGTTGGGAATCTGACTTTTTTGACAGTGGGGTTGAGAAAACAGTTCCTAGAGTTCTTAAAAATACCCTTTAGGCTACAAATAAAAAGTTCTTCTTGTCATTTTCAGAGCATTTTTAAAAATATTTAAGAACATTAATGTTCACCATGCTTGCTTCTGCCACCACAGGTTGTTGGAATCATATAACTGCTGTTAAAGTTAGAATACTTTATCTTTGAACCTAAGGTAATCTAGGTTCTTAAGAAAGCTTCCCTTGGGATTATAAATAGTAATGTGCTAAAATGGCTAATCATCTTTGAATTTTCCATCATTTCTGTTGTGATTTTTATGCATATGAGATGATACATTACATAATTATATCTTACACTACCGTCTTGAGCACTAGGTGCAATTTTATCTTATATTTTATGTGCTTCCATGATAAATTCATATTATCATATGATTATTAAAATCTAATGCTACAATGCAGCAAGCAAATAAATCTTACAACCATGGAGCTCACTGTCTGTGTTTTTATTTTTCTGAATGCTTGCTCTTAAACTCGCAGAAAGAAAAACATATAAAAGAGCAATATATCAGTATTTATATATCATTGTAAAGACTTTCCTATCAGTGAAAATGTTTTTCATTGAAACTCTTATTAGCTCTCTATCTTTTCCAAAGGTAAACCAGGGCTGTCGTCTTTTATGTGCATTGTTGCTCTTTGAATTACTCTGATAAGAAGGAAAATTAACATATATCTTGTTACTTTGGTTTGTTGTTTTTCCTCGATTGTTGTCTGTCCTTAGTAGTCCATTTCACCAGGGTCTGGTATCTATCCCCAAATCTCACTTTTGTGCCAGAAACCATGCAATTTATTTGACAGAGTTCTGTGTTTCCAGTAGTCTGCTTATTTAGGCTTCAAAAAAAAAAAAAAAAATCCATTTACTTCTAAATGCCTGGTAATTTTGTCTTGTCCCCCTTCAGCTGGGAAGCAGCTATACTGCATGTTCAATTTCTTAATTAACAACAGTTCATTTAACTTTTTGAATATAACTTTTATAATTTCAGTGACTAGCTAATTAGTACTTCAAATCTTCCTACCAAATGGCAGAGAAGAGTAAATATTATCAAATGGGAATCCAAAATCTTATCTGGAAGAGCTCGCTACTCAGAACGTTCTATTTCTCTCAGGTTTCTTTTCTTAAAAACGTGATTTTGGTATTCTATCCTTAATATATCTATGTTGATTTGGGTATAAAAACTAGTAAATCTATCACTGATGACTGTCCATATCTTGGTTATTAGTTAAAGTTTTTTCCAGTGACCATCCCCACCACCACCTGACTTGAGAGCTAGACCAATATCTTCCCAGGGTTTTGAGGTCCTGGAGCTCTTGTAAGATTAAGCAAGATGTGATGGGACTGATAGGAAATGTTCATGCAAAACAGTCCCAGGGGTATGTGCTTGTAGGAAAATTCCTAAAAAGATGGTGGGTGCAGGAAAGTGAGGTTTTTGCTGGAAGGATGGCTAGGTGGCCTCTAGAAAAATGTCTTCACTGCTGAGCTTGGCAGTGAGCTATCCTTTCCCCAGGCATTTCCAAGGCTCAACTTCCAAGCTGATAACCTCCCTCCTGCTTTCTTCTCTTGCCCCAGTCCCCTGTTAAGACTCCCTTTCCCCCCATCCCACACACACTCATATTGATCTTTCCCATCAGAAACAAAACAAAAGATACACTAGCAACCACAAAAAAGAACACTCTTATATTCTTGCTTTTTAGAAATAAACCTTGTAAGTCTCCCAAAGAAAGATCCTGAATTATTAGCTGATGGAGTTGATAGAAAATCTGAGCATTGTCAACACATAAGGGAAATATCTGAGACAGTCATTAGAAAAAAAAGAGTGTACCCTTAGGAGTATGGGGGAGAGGATCCAACACAACTATGGGACTAGAGAAATCCAGGTTAAAAGAGCCTTAAACAATCACCTAATCCTAATTCCTGACCTCTTACAGTTAAGTCTCAAGCCAGTGCAGACTTCAAGGAGGATGACATGCTAGCAACCTGGCTTATAAAACAAATCTTTCATTAATATCAGTGCCAGGTTTGTGTTAAACCATCTCTTAGCTGTTATCCAGAGGCTGGCAAGTTAAAGCCTCTGCAAATTATGTATTTGGCAGTTTAACGAGGTTGTCAAGATCATCAATTGTCAGAGAAAGAGAATGGGTAATGACAAGGAAGAAAGTTCAAGGTGATGTCTTTGCTAAGCTCTGGAATGCTAATAACTGGGAATAGACATAAATACAGCATCCCCTATATAAACATAAATGATTTTACCACATTATTACTTTCTTATTGTCAACAGCTTCTACATCCTGAGTGGTGTTTCCCTTGCTGGTTTTTATGTGCCAATTATTTTCTGCTGTAAGTCAACAACCACCTAGGAAACCAACACTTTGGTGATCACCTTTTAATTAAAACAACTGCTAAACTCAACATTCGCTTTTCTATTATTAAAATGACTTGCTTGCTGCATAGGGACAACATGGAACAGATTAATTTTCCTCAAGGAGATAAAAGATACAAGGAGAGGGGAAGTAATCTCTCCCAGCCTCATATGGTGTTTGCTTCTTTTCAGATGTTCTGATTAAAAAAGATATCAAAGTGAAAAAAGGTCACACGGGGTGGCAGTAGGGGCCCACATGTGGTAGCATGCTGGGTTTAGACAGTATTTTCAGTAGGATTATGTGTTGAGATCACATCTTTATATACCATTTGTTTTGATACAGCTCAAATATTGCATGGGGACAGTATTTACCCAGGCTATTAGGAGATCAGAACGCAGGTAATGAACGAGGAAAAAAAAAAACAAAAACCTAAAGAAAATAATATCCATTCAGATGTTTTAATATCTTAAACTGATAATGGTTCAGTCCAGTGTAAGAATATAGAGTTGATTAAGTAAACAATCTGTTAATCAAGGAAACAAGCCTCTACATCCTAAAGCCAACTATAGAAAGAACATTGTGTTTCAGCTTAAGACACTTTAAAATACGTGTTTTCATTACATCAATTAAAAAAATATATATTCCAGGGGGACCTGGGTGGCTCAGTGGGTTAAAGCCTCTGCCTTCAGCTCAGATCATGATCCCAGGGTCCTGGGATCGAGCCCCGCATCCGGCTCTCTGCTCGGCAGGCAGGGAGCCTTCTTCCTCTTCTCTGCCTGCCTCTCTGCCTACTTGTAATCTCTGTCTGACAAATAAATAAATAAAATCTTTAAAAAAATACATATATATATATATACACGTGTGTGTGTGTGTGTGTGTATATATATATATATATATACACACACATTCCAGATTGAAGTAAATCAAAAGGTAAGCTTTGATCAGTATTTACAATTTTAAAAATATTTGTGTTTCCAACATACGCTTATTTTTGAAATATCTATTATACATTTGGAAACTACATTAAAGCAGTAGTTCCCAGTTGCTGCTTTGTAGCAAAATTTTCACTAGTCCACTATAAAAGGGTTAAGTGAGAACAGCATAGATCTTTATAATGATTTATTTAGTTAATTGAAAGATGATTCTTCTCTGACAGAAAGTCCTATTAATTTTTTTGGGTGGTGGCAAATATTCCTTTCTAAACACATTTTACATTTTAAAATGCAAATATTTATATAATTTTCTTTAAAATATATTTTTGATAATTGTGGTAACATAATGTTACACATTATATTGTTTCTCAGTATTTTAAACTTTGTGAAGTCAAAAATTTAGGACCATCTTCCCTAAGCCCAGAGCAAAGTCCCCTTTATGTTGTGACTCCTTTTGTTGAAATGACAGAGAACCAGAGACAGTGGCTGAAGGGGAAGGGAGGTACAGGTTTGGATGTGGTACTCTGTGACTGGGGCTTTGATAGACACCATGTAACCACAGGCTACATAAATGCTTTGTATAATTTTGTCACTTTCACTGTAATGAAGGATTCAAAGAATAGCACCTTAGAGCCACCAATCTTAATAGATAACTGGGAAACATCAACTTAGTGTGTTTCCATCTGAATACAGTAATAGGTAACTGTAAATTATTCAGTTACCACAAGATACTGTACACACACAGTTGTAAGGTGCTGAAGTTTGTGCTAGTCTTCACTTTCTCCTGCCCCCGACACAAAAAACTTACTAAAGCCGTATCAGTGTTCCTATTTTAGAGATGACAAAACTAAGGCTCCAAGTTAAGTAATTATCTAAAGCAGTTGTGCTGTGGGGGACAGTACCATCTAACAGTGCTTTCAGGTAACTTTTCCTGATTCTCCATTAGAGCATGCTGGAAGCCACAGTATCCTGTTTTATTTTTATTATCTATTAGGTTCTGGTTCACTGATTATACTGATATTATCTATAAAGCCCTTGAATTTCTTCAGGCTTCACATAATATTATCAATCATCTGAGAGATGGAATTGCAGCCTTTAGGGACTGGGGAAGAGCTTAGGGATTTCATACCATGGGGCCTAATTTTTGCTGTTACCTTCAGAGTCACAACCTTCCACCTCTGCAGACCTAGCCAGAAGAGCTGACCACAGCAGCTGCTGGAGCTTAAGCCTGGAGGACTGAAGGATTCTGAAGTGCAAGCAAGGGAATCAGAAAGTATCTAACCATTCGTGGGAAATCCTATACCCTTTCCTTCCACACTGTGTGGGACATTAAGGCTGCAAGAAGCAAGAAAGAGTAGCACACTATTAATATTCACAGAAGTCAGCTGAAAAAGACATGCACTTCTTCAGCTTATCCATGGGAAGAAGTGGATGGTCTGAGTGGTGTGGCAGGGGGCAGCTCAAGCAGCAAAATGCTTTTTTATTAAACCAGGCTTTTTTTTTTTTTTTCCCTCTTATGTCAGTTAACACCCAAACAGTTAAGAAGTTGTGGCCTTTTCTCCTTTTGATCCCAGAAGGGGATGTGGTGGAAATAAATCAAGATACTTAGGCATCCAGTCCTTCAAGTAATATTTTAGTAGTAAGTAATGACCAGTCACCTCTTCCCAATAACCTCTTCCAATAACTCACATAACCTTTGCCTTTACATAGGTAAATTATGTTTATTTAAGAGCATGATTTTTATAGATGTAAGTTAATTGCTCTTGATTTATTTGCTTTGGTAAACTCCATTCAGATCGAAATCAGGTTTACAAAATGACAAAAATAAAAAGGACAGATTTCATTTAGCCAGATATTTTAGCTTTGAATGATGTTTACTGATTATTTTAACACTATATTTTAAAAACTTAATTGACCATGTTGTGATAGATGAAGTTTTAATAGGTTAAAAGCCAGCTTTATAGTGATTCCTACAGTGAATGACAGCTTTTTCAATCAGAGATTCTCAACTTCTCAGATTAAAAATATTTAGCTGATAGTAAGAAAATACTTAAGATAAGTTTGTTGCAAAGATTATGAATAAAAGATGAAGTAAAAATCAGTAAGTAAATTTAGAAACTACAGCCTTATAAGAAAAAAAAAAACAACTAGTGTACATCTTGTGATAAAATATTTTTTAATTATTATTGAATTGATTATTCTTGGGGTTAAATATAAGACTATTTCTCATTAATAGAGGCTTACCAAATGATTATAAAAAATTTTGTGTTATAAACTTTTTAATCTAAAAGTACTGACAACAGTTCTAGCAATTTGTGAAAATAAATTGCTGTTCTATAATTTTGGGGCTTGAGAGACAAATGAATGATACCAAAATAGCCTTTCTGTTTATCTTCTAATTTTCAAAGCAATATATTTAAATTAGATACTTTGGAGCCCCAGTTTTGAAACATTCCAATTCTGCAAATCAGAAAATTTATTTATCCTTTTGCAGATTACAGAAGATAAAGGCTTTTTATCATTTTAAGTAGAAAAATAGTTGGGATGAAAAATTATCTTGACAAGATTGCTTGAAATAAAATATCTTTGTAAGATTGAGAAGCTATTATGAGTCATATAACTGTCAAATGTAAGTGAATCTTAGCAGTATTCATTGTTTTCCTGATATCCCTATTTATCTTGGGAAAATTTGAAAGGGAAATATTATTTTAAAAATATTGTTCTCAACAGGAATAAACATAGATTATTTTATATTCAAAACCAAAAGATGTATTCAGATAATCTTGTGACAGTTTTGCACATCTTATATCAATTTTGCTATTTGAGTAAGCACTATTTCACTCCCATGTGCTATTATTTATTCTGAAAATTACTGACACACTCTGGATTTCAGGAAAGATTGGCAGAAATAAATATTTCTTACACCTTCATTTTGATTTTAATCAAAACATCTTTGAGTCACTGAAGTACAATTGAACTAACAGGTCAGGCCTTCCTGATTTTGGTTGCTGTTCTTGCCTCATTCATTCACTCATTCATTTATTCTTTTTTATCATTTGTTTGTTTATTTTTTATGGTAATCTATCAATCTTTTCAAGGTTGAAGAATCCACGATACCCACCTAGTTTGGCCTGGTGCATGTTTTTTGAGTGCCCACTCCGTGAAAGATCTCACCATTGGAATTTGCTGTTGCCATCCTGTGATGTTAAACATTTCTCTGTAAACTATTACTTATACTGACCCATGGCTTACAATTTTTTAGCCAGATCAATTCAAGATGGTGTATACTTCCATCCAGTGACTCATGGTCTCTATTTTTATAGAGATTTCATAGTTATGTTTTATTCTATTTTTATTATTTTTTAAAGATTTTTATTTGACAGAGAGAGACACAAGGAGGGAGGGAACACAAGCAGGGGGAGTGGGAGCCGGAGAAGCAGGCTACTGGCGGAGCAAGGAGTCCAATGCAGGGGACTCATTTCTAGGACCCTGGGATCATGACCTGACCCAAAGGTAGACGCTTAACAACTGAGCCAGCCAGGCGCCCCTATAGCTATGTTTCAGAGCTGGAGTTAGAGGTATCGAAACTTTGTTTCTTCTCAAATTGGTTTTTATTTATTGATTATATATTTGTCATCTTTGCTGATCTTTTGTCTTTTATGTATTTATCTGTATATTCCAAGATTCCTAGATCAATGGTGACTTCTTTTGTGTATAGCAAAGTATTTGTGTTTATGTGTGTGCGCTGGAGAGGGGAAGGAGTAAAGGGATGGGGGAGAGAAAGGATGAGCCATGTTTGTGTTACCTTTTGAGTTTTTTAATCAATCAATCCCTCCACTCCACCCCTGGCTTTTTCCCCCTTCATCATTTAATTGCTAAAAGGCACCTCTCCCTTTCACTACTTTGTCTCTCCAGGAAGTTTTGGAGACTACCTCATTACATTGTGCATTCTTTTATGCTCTTCCCTGGTGATGAACACTGGGTGTTGTAAGTAAATCATTAATCATTTAAATCATTAAATCTTATACCTGAAACTAATTTACACTATATTAACTAACTGGAATGTAAATAAAAAACTTGGAGGAAAAAAAAAAGACTAGTGAGCTACCTTAAAGTGCTTAGTTTGAAAATATATAGAGAGGTTCTGTTTTCTTATCTTTCCTAATTGTCTCTTGTCATAGTGTGCTTGTCAAAAATCTCAATTTTGGGGGTGCCTGGGTGGCTCAGTCATTTAAACATCTACTTTTGGCTCAGGATCGAGCCCCACATTGAGCTCTCTGCTCAGCAAGGAGCCTGCTTCTCCCTCTGCCTATGCTTCTCTCTCTCTCTGTATGTCATGAATAAATAAAATCTTTAAAAAGAATCTCAATTTTTTCAGACTTGTTTTATGGATTGGAATGTGGTCAATTTCTATGAATGGTGGATGTGACATGAGAAGAATTCCTTCTCTAGTTTTGTATATGGGATTCTACATAGGTAATATATCCCCAAATAAAACTTACTATATTTTTCAAAACTTCTATAGCTTAACTATTTCTGTTGCCTGTTTGACCAATCAATAGTTGAGAGATATGGGTTCATATTTTTCACTATTATAGTAAATTTGCCAATCCACTCCCCTCACAGTCCCCTGCCAAGAGTGATATGAAACATATTTTTCCTCTATGGGTAACAAAGTCTTTTTATTTGAAGCATGTAAAACATATTTGGAATCCTATCTTCTTAGTAAATTGAATCTTTTAGTGATACTTTCTGTATGGAAAATTCATTTAATATTAGAGTTTATTTTGTCTACTATTAATATAGTTAACAACATTTTAAGTGACTTATTTTTATATACCTTAGTTTCAACCTTCTCTGTGCTTAGGATATTTGTATGTCTCTCAAAAAGTGTATCATTTTCTCTAGGAGTTCACATTGGATTGATCTTTGTGAACAACCTGAGTTGTTGCTTTTTTTCTAGTAGGATTCTTCCCTTCAGAAATGATTTGAGTATGTTTCTTCCAGGAGCCAGAAGACACTACAGAACTAGATTCCCTTAGCTCATTGAAGAGCATTGAGCTTAATCCGGGAGTCTTTGACCTTCCTTCACATACACCTTAAATCTCCTTCCACATACTTCTAGTCATACTAATAGTGGATCCCACCCTCAAAATGACCCTCCTTTTTGTATTTACAATAAACTGTTCAAAACTCTTATATCTTCTCATGATTATGGACATTTGGTAGGGTTTTGTTTTGTTTTTAACATTGTGTAAGCCCTGGAATGCAACAACAACATATATGTATAATGTAGTTTCTAGTTAGTAAATGCATATGTGTTACCATCTATATGTGTGTTCTTGGAACTTTTAGAATCTTCCTCCATTTTCAGACATTGGAGTTATGCAGACTCAGCTTGTATGCCTTGACCATACATATGAGAGCTTTAATCTTATGTTGCTAAATCTTTTGTAGCTTCTAATTTCTCATCAGTGAAATTGGATGAATAATGACCTTCACTCAGGATTTCTATAAAGACTGAATTGAAGGGATAGATAGAATTCAAAATGGATTTCTAATCCCATTCTCTCTGTGAGGTAGCTATGTATAATGGTTCTTCTCATCATACAGCTCCAGGATTAACCTGGTTAGGAATCCATCTCTGCCACTTATTTATTAGCTGTGCTATATCAAGCAAGTTACTTAACTTCTCTATGATGCCATTCCTCATACAAAATAAGAATAATAATAGTGTATTCTTCATAGGATTGTTTTGAAAGAGTTAATCTTTAATAAACCTAAAATAGCTACAGACACAAGTAAAACATTATCTAAATATAGATAATATAATTATATTAGTTCACCTAGTGATTCTTTTTTGTTTTTATATTTTGCTCTTTGTAAATTATCCACCAATATTTTTAATTTATTAAGATAATCTTTATTAGAGATGATGGAATTTACTAATAATTATACTTACTTGCATTTGTTACAACTATAACTCAGAAAATTACACTGTAGTTATACTACAGAATCATGTAGAATGATATCTGTTTTCTTTTATTTACATATTGAAAAAAGTAAATTCTTCTTGCTTTATCCTGTATCCTTCTTAATAATTGAATGTCTTACCCCATAGTGGTCTGTTCAATGTGATTCATTTTTCACAGCAGGTAGACAGGCTGTAAAGGTTGGCTCACCCTCTCAAATGTATCCCTGACAAGTCCTGATGGTTTAATGTACTGTGGCAATTTTTATTCTTCTCATAAAAACTCCCTAAGCATAGTCTCCTTTGGTTTGGAGGTTTCATGGAGGCATATTTGTGGCAACTGTGTCTCTTTTCTGTCAGCTACTCTGGTCCTATTATTTTTCTTCCACATTAAACACACTTTTTATAGTGCCTTATATTTATTTTTAGTTAACAGAAATTACTCCTAATTCTCTGTCAAATATTACTCTACTTTACTGTCAGATGGTTAAAGTTTTTAGTCCCTTCTATCTGAACAAATGTTGAAAAATAAGCTAGAACAAAATGAAAGGACCAATAGAATGTTTATGAAGGGTGATGATGAGTGAATTAATAATATTACAGTTGATAACATCACTGGATTAGAAGCATATCTTAATGGATACATGGCAATAATCATCAATATATATATTCAGTATTTAAATTGTCAATAATGATTTTAATATACATATACATGGTGTTCAGAATTCTTATAAAGGTTATTTCTTTTTTAACATTTTTTTAAAAGATTTTATTTATTTATTTGACAGACAGAGATCACAAGTAGGCAGAGAGGCAGGCAGAGAGAGAGAGGAACAAGCAGGCTTCCTGCTGAGCAGAGAGCCCAATGCAGAACTCGATCCCAGGACCCCAAGATCATGACCTGAGCAGAAGGCAGATGCTTAACCCACTGAGCCACCCAGGTACCCCAGAAAGAACTAGTTCTATACCAGTCACTCAGGATCAGTTGGTACTATCAGTTGTACCTGGAGAAACTCTGTGTGTTGTGTTCCTTGTCCACCTCAGGAACCGGAAGTTAAAATTACCCCTCGTGGTTATTGTAGAAGTCAGGGAAAGAGAACAAGTCTGCTATCAATTTGTCATTTCACTATCATTTTGCACTAGACCAGCACATAAGAATCTAACTAAAAAAAAAAAAATATGTGAACCAAAATATCAACCAAAACATAAATTTAGGATTGGCCCCTGAAGATATATGGCCCCCCAGAGTTGATTCTTGTGAGTCAGGAGTTGCGGGAGAAAGCAAAGACAGTTTATAGGAGCCATTGTTTACATTGATGTCCTGAATTTATAAAACCATATTGGTCTAAGAAGAGAATAAAATCAATTAGCTGAACTGATTAAAAGTTTAAAATAATAATAATGATAATGATAATAATAATATAATAATAATAATAAAAGTAAATAGGTACAAATACCTTTAGAGAGTTAGCAAGTGCCAGTGGCAAGTTTACAGTTTAAATGATTAGTACAACTGAATTTCTCTTTATGCTGAATGAACAAATCTATTAAGAGCAAAGAAGATAAGAGTTAGTTTATAATTTCAGGAGTAAGAAAAAGCCAATCAAAACTTAATTGGATCCATTTAGAAGAAAAAAGATAAACAATGTACTAAAAAGGCAGTAGTAATTAAGAAGGCATTTAAGGATTAATACAATATACTCTAATATTGTATGTCTCAGGGTAACCAAATCAGACCTAATTTAGACTTTGAAATGGCAATTAGCAAAAAATTCTACTAATAAGCAAAATCCTTTGAAATTTCTTTTTTTATTTCTAGAGAGGAAATGTGAAGTCTTGCTGAAGACCATTCAGGAAATAAATTGTTGGGTCCAGATGGTTATTCAATAGTGTTGCATAAGGGGGAAAAAAAATGACACTGGAATTCATTTCCTTTATCAGTCGTGCTTATAATCAGTTCTTGTTTTTAGAGCTTCTTCCGTTTTCCATGAGTGAGACCTGAGGGCTTATTATTCAAAGGCATATAGCTTTGACAAAGCAAACTATTATTTGAGTTTGAGGATCTAGGATTCTAGTTTATGTTTTGAACTGGAAAATGGGCAATAATTTACCAATTTTCACAAGAATTTTGTTTCACTAAGTTTTTTCTAATAATCTATGCAGGTCGTAAATTCCTAGTTAGAAATATTTGCAAACGTGCCATTTCCAAGGGAATGTTTTGTAAAGTGGGCCCCCAGACTACCTGCCGGAAAGTTAGATGGAATGCTTGACAAAATGCAGACATCCACCCCCATTCCACCCCACAGACCTTGGCATAAATATTTCTGGTTGGCATGCTGGAAATCTACATTTTGATAAGAATCACAAGTGACTCAGAGGCATGCTAATATTTGACAACTAGCTCTCGAGGCATCTGCCTGCCTTTACCAGCTACTCCAACCAGCTACGACCGCTACGCTCATCATCCAGCTTTTGCTTCTAGGTGATTTGGTCTTTATTGTTAGCACTTGTATCTCTTCTAAAAACCTCTGGACTATTAGAGGAATTCGTTTTTAAGGATAGAACTAGTTTGTTTTCTTTTATTTTTTTAAGATTTTATTTATTTATTTGACACAGAGAGAGAGATCACAAGTAGGCAGAGAGGCAAGCAGAGAAACCAGGGGAAGCAGGCTCCCTGCTGAGCAGAGAGCCCAATGTAGGGATCAATCCCAGGACCCTGAGATCATGAACTGAGCCAAAGGCAGAGGCTTAACCGACTGAGCCACCCAGGTGCCCCAGGGTTAGAACTAGTTCAAAACAGTAGACAATACTACTACTATATATAATTAAAATAATAACTCCTTACCTATTTTGCCACTGTATAGTTACAAAACATGTTAATATACACTTATCCCATTGCATTCAGCAGTAAGTGAAGGAGAAATAGTTTTACTGGGTCTAGTCACAGTACCCACAAACCCATTCAATAGTTTATTGAAATACTGTTAAGCACTATAAGAAAAGTAATGTACCTAATTAGAAAATGAGAATGAAAGAGGTTAATAATCATTGTGACAATCTCAGAATGTATATAGAAATAGGATTTGAACAGGTTATAGAAATATTTGGAGCTTTGATAGATATAGAAATGGTTAAAGAAGGCACTGGTGCAAGAAAAAAAATGTCATAAGAAAAAAAATTATGGACATTAGAAAAAGTGAGTTGGGTTTTAACACCTTGAGTAGTTAGTTGTCAATGAATCACATGGAGAAAGGGAAGTGAAGAAGTCAAGCTGTAAAGGAATGAGATGATAAAGTAATATTAAAGGCCAGGCTATGATTTTGTGTCCCACTGAGTTTGCACTTGTGGGTAAACATGGAGTATGTTCAAAAAAAGTGACGGGTATTGTTTATTTTTTAATAATACTAATAAAAATATTTATCAGTCATTCAAATGACCCACACCTTTTTGTTCATGATTTGTATGCAACAATGTATCCATGGAAAGGGAGGGAAAGAATTAGGAATAAAAGGGGTGATAGGAGAATCTGATATTAGTTTTAAATCATCCTGATAAATTAATATGATAGATGAACTCAACCAACTCTTCCTTTTAGAATGAGGATGTTTGGAATTTATTGAAGAGGAAAGAAACTAGACACATGGATGAGGAACTATTGCAGTGGTATTGTTGAAATAAAATAAAAGTTTTAGCTAAAATAGGAGAAACAAAAAAAATAAAATTTGTGGAGGTCAACTTAACAAAATTTGCAAACTGATTAAATACTAAGTTAATGACTTAAGATGCACATCCCATTGGTTGTCGTAGGAGTAATATTTTGTTCGTTTTTAACTGTTGTTATTATTTTTATAAAATTGAGCTGTGTTTACCTTTAAATTTGTTAAGTTTTTAAATTTTTTAATTAAAAATTTAGTAACTTTTTTTTTTTAAGATTTTATTTATTTGACAGAGACAGAGAGAATACAAGTAGAGGCAGTGGGAAGGGAAAAAGCCGGCTTCCGCTGAGCAGAAAGCCCACTGCGGAGCTCTATCCCAGGGTCCTGGGATTATGACCTGAGTAGAAGGTAGATGCTTAACTGACTGAAACACCCAGGTGCCCTAAAATTGTAACTTTTAAAAAGAAAAGGTGAAAGCTGCACAAATTTCTACCAAAAAGGGACACTATCCTAGAAGTTGAACATGCCCTCAATGAAAGATAGGAAAAACCAGACAAATTACAGAAATGGAATCATAGTGCATATATTGGTTTTGGTACAGTTTTATCACTCTACATTGTGTCATAGACATATTCGTGTGTCCATCAAAATGTATTAATATCATCCTTTTGAATGACTGTACAGGATATCATTTTACACATGTACAGTATTTTAATTAGCCAATCCTTTACCAATGAACACTTTATTACTTCCTCTCTTTTTGATATTATGAATAGAGCTTCAGTCAGCATCCTTATACATATTTATTTCTTTGGCATAAATGCTTAGATGTAGAATTTTTGTGGCAAACGGTATACACATTTGATATGTGGATCTGTGTTGAAGAACGTCACTTACTAAAAATTATACCAATAACTGACAACAACATTTCATTTTTTGTATACACAGCACTTGGTTTCCTTAAAACTTGAGAAGTTGGGGCACTTGGGTGGCTCGGTTGTTGAAATCAGCATCTGCCTTTGGTTAAGCATCTGCCTTTGGCTTAGGCATGATCCTGGAGTCTTAGGATAAAGCCCTGTATTGGCCTCCCTGCTTGGCAGGAAGTCTGCTTCTCCTTCTCCTTCTAGCCCTTGCTCTCTCTCTCTCTCTCTCTCAAATAAATTAATTAAATAAACAGAAATCTTTAAGACTTGAGAAGATGATTTTGATCTCTTCATACTTTATATCTTCCCTGTTTTGGGTGTTAATATTCTTTCTTTTGCTATTATAACAAGCAAAAAATAAACATTTGAAATATGGTATATCACTTTAATCAAATTACCAATCAAATGCTCTGTAGTATGCTCCCTAGAATTTTGGCAGGCAAAATTCCTAGTTTATCTCAGTGCTGTGAAAGAAATATTTGCATAAAATCAGTCATTTGAAGACATTTATATTAATATTTTTAATGTAACCTAGGAAAAGAAGGATAGCAATAAATTCAAGGAGTACTATCTTGAGTGTGTTTCATGTGGGATGTGGGGCTATGGCCGAAAGAGAAGGAGGCTTGAGACCCCTAAGACCTAAGTTTGAATCCTTGTCCCATCCAGTATCTGAGGGGCTCTGTGTAAGATATCTTAGCTCATGGAATATCAGTATCTTCAGCCATATATTTAGGATCTCCTCTCAGGAAACCAGAATACCATGGTAAGAATCCAATCAATGTTAGTTTCTTCCCCCCCCCACACACCCTTTTTTTTTTCTTCTTAAGATTCTATTTTTAATCTTAAGGGGAAAAAAAAGGGTGTGTGGGGGATTAAGATTAAGTAATCTCTACACCCAATCTGGCCCTTGAGCCTACACCCGGATATCAGAAACCCCATACCCCACCAACTGGGCCAGCCAGGTGCCCCTCCTTCTTCTATGTTCTATCACAGTGACAATTTATGTTTTTAAAGATTCAGTTATTTATTTGAGAGAGAAAGCAGGAGAGAAAGAATCCTCAGGCAGACTCCCCACTGAGTATGGAGTCCACTGACATGGGGCTCGATCTCACAACCCTGAGGTCATGAGTCTGAGATCATGACCTACGCCAAAACCAAGTCAGGTTCTCAATTGACTGAGCTGCCCAGGCACCTCTCACAGTGACAACTTATGTATTTTTTGATATCAAAGGAAAAAAAAAACTACTTTTTCTATTAACTAAAATTGTTTTACTCTGATATTATCTTGTTTAGCAACTATTCTACATGTTATATAGTTCAAACAACGGACTGAACAGAAATATTAATGAATACTTTATATTTATATCTTATTTGTATGTCCATCAATTATTTATGGATTTTAAATAACCCATTCTAGGTTTTTATCTATAACTGGAAAGCTGTCTATTCAGCTTTTTGAGACAGAATAATATTTTCTAGAGTTGCCATTCTGAGTAATTTTCTCTCTCTCTCTCTCTTTCCCTCCCTCCCTTCACTGTTTCCTCCTTCTAGCCTAACTCTTTCTTTCTTTCCTACATGCCCAATCTTTCATATAATCTGCTTAATATAAATAAATATGCATACACAAAGAGAAGAGTGACACTGATTACTCGCTTATGTATAAGAATTCAAGTATATATAACAAGTTTTAAGTAATTGAAATAAATTCCATTTTAAAGCATAATTTTCTATGCTTCGACTGAAGGGGAAAACTTTTTTGTGTGTGTGCTTACACAACTCTAATACGCTCTAGTTTCAGGAAACCAAAGGTTACTAGTTTAGAAAAGCTTTCTGAGATAGAAGGTTTCTCATTAATATACAACAAAGGTAGAAAGTACTTGTTCACTGATTTTTAATCAGTTTATGACATGGACTGCAAGGCTCCTTCAAAAGGAGATTCTGCTTGACTAGTAATACATTAGCAGTAATCCAGTGATCTGTCCATGCATTAAGGATACAATTTATTTTTCTACTGATCAGTTCTTTTCCTAGTAAAATGAATTGTCTAACTTTTGATGGAACTGTCTAACAAAAGAGCTTTGTGGATGAAATTGACAGACCTTATAGGTTCAGTTTGGTTTGAATGCTTAAATTAGAAGCCCTTGTATTAGGATTAAAATGGGAAAAGAGCTGATCTAATTGCATGTCCGAGCAGATATGTCAAATCTGGTTTCCTAGGAACATTAAATTCTAGCTTAGTTCATAAATGTGGTTAATATGTGAGAAGAGAAGTGATTCTTAAAAGCTAAAGAACTATTAGAAGTAGATTCTCCTCACTCTATTCTTTAGAAAAAGATTCTTGTATGTCAGTATCAATAATTTTGCTTTAATAGCAATTATTAAGTTCATAGATGGTTATCACTACCAACAGTAATTTCTGCATATGCTGTTAGGACTCACACCTTTTTCAATTTTTTTAAAAAAAATTAATTTTAAAAACAGGCTGTGTAGGGGACTCTACAAACAATTCATTTCGCTTAGATTCATAGTTTGTCATTTATTACCTTTGTGAGTAAATGTTGTTCTGTATATACATAGTCTACCTATCAATTATTAACTAATATAATTGGAAGTAATGAAAATAAAATCTATTTCACTGAAATTCATGATTTAGTATCTGTGAAGAATGAGTATCTGTGAGAAAATTTTTAAAACTTTATCTTTAAAATTACCTAAACCAACTACTACACTAGTAACAAAATTAATTTAATTTTGTGTATCAAACTTTGCCTTTGACATCTGAAGTATGAATTCAATCAGGTGTTACAACAACTATTTTAGAAGAAGCCATTAGAAGCCATTAGAAGAAAGTCATTAGAAGAAAATTGTAAGTAATATATATGTTATGCATATAAACATAATAAAATATATATGCATATATATGCAATATAATATAATATATATATGTATTCTTACTTAAAACAGTTCTGTGAAACTTTCATTATTATGTTTATTTACCAGTGAATAAATTAAAAAGCAAAGTCAGGTCTTAATGATAATTTGGACATGAAAGAAAGAAGAGAGAGAGAGTTCAGTTATGATGCCCATGTTTTTTACTTGAGCGAACTGATTGAACGGTGACATTTATTAATATAGTAAGATTGGTACAGGGATTTCTTAGAGGTAGAAGTATAATTCTATTTATCTTATGCTTGAACTATCTATGAGAAGACAAAGAAGTTAAATGGATAATTGTTTCTACCAGTCTAGGCTGAATTTTTATTTTAAAACATATCTTATTGAGATGATGTCACTTTTTTTTAAAAAACTTACATTGAACTTTATGTCCTTACTAAGAATTGTTATGAAGTCAAGTTTCTTAATATACCTACTAAGTTCATTCATAAATATTTGTAGTATTGTAATGGGTATATCACACATTTATATATTATTCAGCATAATTTTCTAACCTGTTTCAAAATAAGTATTTTCCTCCCATAATATTGTTGAGTACAGCAGAGGTGGAAAGAGAGAAGTGGATTAATGATATCAATTCACTCCAATATTTAATTTCAATTCTGAGCTTTTTTTCTTTAAGATTTTATTTATTTGACAGAGAGAGAGAGATCACAAATAGGCAGAGAGGCAGGCAGGGGAGGGGGGAGCTGGTTCCCTGCTGAGCAGAGAGCTTGACGTGATGTATGGCTTGATCCCAGACCCCTGAGACCATAACCTAAGCCAAAGGCAGAAGCTTACCTCACTGAGCCACCCAGGTGCCCTAATTCTGAGCTTTTGATTATGATACTTTTGCTAGTTATAATACCTACATTCATAAACATGTGTTAGCTTTTGGTTTTTAGCATCAAGTTTTGCTGTTTATATATCTCCAACTTAGATAGGAATTATGGAATGTAAGCTTTTTACAAAATGATAAAATTCACAAATAAAGGGAAAAAATAAATTTGATTCTTGCCTCGGTTAAAATGGATGAGATTTATTGATCTAATGATAATAACTTCAATAGAAATGAACACAACGAAAAGTCTTTGTTCTCAAGAACTCTAACGTCCAGTGAAAGACAAAACATGCATAGGGCGAACTACAGAACAAGGTAGACTACAATGAGCATCATGTGAAAGATAGCAAGATCCAAGTGGTTTTATTGTTTTGGAGCAGTCCCATCTGTGGATTAATTTATGTAATTCTGAGAAAGAAGAAGTCTTCAGCTGATATGTGTGGTCTAGTCATCTTGGACATTTTGCTTTGTCTTTTTAGAATCTTACCTTGTATGGAGCATGTTTTCCTTACATAAAGAATCGATTGAAGTAGTGATTGAAAATATTTTTCCAACTTTTTCATGCTGATACTATGCAGATATTTTAACAGCGAAGAAAACACTATTGCTTCATATGGTGTAAAATAATAAGAAATACCATAGCAAAACTAGGCTCCTATATCTTTGTTGATGGTTTTCTCCATACGTTATTGCTTATTTATAGCACGGAATGTTTTCTCTTAAAGAGAAGCCTATTGCTGTTGTAGCAGTAATGTGGTGCAAATAAAATCATGATCACATTCCTTTGGGAAATGCAGCTGCAGTTTTCCAGTTTAACTACCTAAGGTATATATTTGAACAGTTTTCTTTTTCTACTACACATAGAGTTGAATGTCACTTTCATAATAATTAGATAATAGGTTTGTTTTGATCCTCTATAAAAAGATTCAGTAATAATATATGTAAGTACTGGAACAGAGACCTTACCTTCCCAGCCTTTGAAGATATTTTATGATTGTATAAAGTATTAAAAATGCTACAGTTCTTTACTTTTACATAAAAAAAACTATTTTATAATTTCTTATGGATAATGGCAATATTTGACTACTTCTATAAAATCAGGCATTGATATACTTTAAATTAGATCAAGAATTATATAGATATTAAGTATATATTGTATGTGTGTTTTTCTGTGTGCTTTGTGCGCATGTGTTTGTATATTGCTAAGTAGTATTAAAAACTCTTAAAATCTATAAGAACTGGGGAGTTCAAACAGTCAGATTCACCATTGCACTGGTGTATGCAGGCCTCAAAATAAATTAGCATTTTAATACCTGGGGTGACACAAACATTCAGATCTCTTGATTCTCAGAGAGTCTTTCTCCTTTCCCTCCTCACCCATCCTTCCCTCTTCCTGTCTTTCCCCTTTTTTTCTTTCTTTTCTTCTTTTCATTTTTCCTTAGATGATTAAAATATAAATCAGATCATATCACTTGTCTCCTTCAAACCTTAGTGTATGACTAGTATTATGGGCAAGAACCCAGATAAATAGTTTTAAACAGGTTAGACATGTTTTTCTTGTTATCTTGAAACTTGCAGGGCTGAAAAGACAAATATAAACAAATAAACCCATACATACATATTCTATGTTGATAGAGTAAGCCAGTAAGCCGTGTAAGTATTCCACATATCTAATGATACCATGGCTTAGTAGAATTGTTAAAGGGTAGCCATTATTTGTCCATAGAAAATAAGATCGAAGGGGGAGAGGAACCATGAGACACTGTGGACTCTGAGAAACAAACTGAGGGTTTTGGAGGGGAGGGGGTTGGAGGGTTGGGAGAGCCTGGTGGTGGGTATTAAGGAGGGCACGTATTGCATGGAGCACTGGGTGTGGTGCATAAACAATGAATCTTGGAACACTGAAAAAAGAAAAAAGAAAAGAGAAAAGAAAAGAAAAGGAAAGGAAAAGAAAAAAAGAAGCTTGCTTCTACATTGAAGCATTAAAAAGATATTTGGAAAACATTTAAAAAAGAGTATGGGAAGACTGAATACTATGTATCACTTTTAAAACATAGAGTTCATTTAATTCATTTGAAGCACTAGTTTTTAAAATATTACTTTTGTGGGGGGGGTGCCTGGGTGGCTCAGTTTATTAAGCATTGGCCTTCAGCTCAGATCATGAACCTAGGTTCCTGGGATCCCGCATAGGTCTCCTTGCTCGTAGGAAGCCTGTTTCTCCCTCTCCCCCTCCTCTCTGTGCATGCTCTCCCACTTTTCTCTCTCTCTGACAAATAAATAAAAATCTTTAAATAAATGAATAGATAAATAAAATACTACTTTTTGGTTACTGAATAATAGTTTTACATATTTAGTTTTAATTATTTATGTTAACACAGAGTCTTAATTATTAATTAATTATTAATTAAAAATGGTATATGTAGAAGTGAGAAAGGGACTGACTCATCTTGATTCATTACAAAACATCTGGATTGGGATTCTCTCTCTCCTTCACCCTCTGTTTCACCCCAAACCCCATTCAGGTGCTCATTCTCTCTCTCTCTGTCTCTCAAAAAAAAAAAAAAAAAATCTGAACAGCCTCTCACTGAAAATATATAGCATACATTTACTGTTTAATTTTGACCCCCACATACAGGAAAATTGCTTAATATACTAGTGCTTGATTTTTTTCTTTTTCAAGTAAGAAACCGTATTTCTTTGGGGGAAGTCATATGTTGATGCTTTAGCTACAAAACTGGATAGTAGATAGTTACCTAAGGAAAACATGATTTCCCTATGAAGCTGTTTAAAAAGTTAGCTTTTAAGTCTTAGTTATGGAAAGTCATTGTTTAAGCATGACACAATGATCACAAGATAACGGATTCTGGCATTGACAAAAGTAAAATTTTCTTTTTTTTTTTTTTTAAGATTTTATTTATTCAACAGACAGAGATTACAAGTAGGCAGGAGGCAGGCAGAGAGGGAAGAAGAAACAGGCTCCCTGCAGAGCAGAGAGCCCAATGTGGGGCTCCATCCCAGGGTCCTGGGATCATGACCTGAGCCAAAGGCAGAGGCTTTAACCCACTGAGCCACCCAGGTGCCCCGAAAAAAGTAAAATTTTCTATTTCAGGCTCTGACTATTATCATGGGAAGGAGGGAAAAGCTTGCAGTTGGTGGTTATTTGAATTCTGCTAAAATTGTTAGTTTTCTATGCATAATCTGTGTGTATGTTGGAACAGGAGCAAGTGAAACACTAGAAATCACTCTATTTTATGCTCAAATGTCTGAAATCTTTTTAAGATCCTGATAAAGTGTTGTCATCTCCCAGATGAACTAAGAAATTACAGTTTCTTAGAATGCTTATATATATGATCATGTCAGTTTAACTAGCAGTTTCAGAAAACATCATATGTACTGGGGTTACATCTTCACCTTAGCTTCTATTTTGCCCAGATCCCACATCTCAAGAACAACTCATGCCTTGCGCTAGAGAAATACTGTCAATTTATTTTCTAGATCCCACCCTTCTCGCCATTTCTACCACTCATCAACCCAGGGCACTGACATTCCATGCTGAGACACTGAAGTAATATTTTAACTCGTTTTCTTCCTTGCACCTTTCCATATATCCTGACTCCCTGACTCCCTTTCCCTATACCCTGACTCCCTCCATGAAAACTAGATGATCTTATTAGATCAGACAATGTTATTCCTCCATTCTGAACCAGTGGCTTCCAATTTCACTTAAAATACATTCCCCAACCTTTATGATCTTAGGCTCAGGTACTTCTCCAGTCTATCTGCTATTTCCCTTTGTCCAGTTATGAATTACATGGCATTTTTTTGAAGTACAAGGATGTTGTTAGCATTTAACAGGCCAAGCAAATGAAAGGCAAATACCCGTCTATGTTAATTTAAAATGCAATATATATATATAAATTTTAGAGATTTTATTTATTTATTTGTCAGAGACAGAGGGAGAGAAAGCAAGCAGGCACAGGCAGGCAGAGAGGCAGAGGAAGAAGCAGGCTCCCTGCCGAGCAAGGAGCCCGATGTGGGACTCGATCCCAGGACCAGGACCTGAGCCAAAGGCAGCTGCTTAACCAACTGAGCCACCCAGGCGTCCCTGCAATATGTTCTTAAAAATGAACAGTCGAGGCCAGTTTCTTCCATTGCCTCATGTATTTTAATTTGGTTGGATAGGTTGTTCCCTTTAAATAATGCTGAAGTAACTGTTGTTTAAATGAAAAGATAGCAGCACCTGTAACATATAAGAGAATTGTGATCTTGCAAAAATAATGTTGGAAGTCTTCTGGAAGCAAATAATTTGGCAAGATTCAAAAGGAAATTAAGCATGAAAGTCAAATGGGTTCCACTTGCCTAGATTAAATATGTAACAGAAATCAGACCCCATCCTTTCTTTAGGTCATGGGGAAATGTCCCACCATATTATAGTTCACTGCCCAATTAAGTGCTTTATGAAGGGTTTGTGGATTTGCCTTACTTTAAAGCATACTGCACCAACTGCTATCAAAGGGAAAATGATGGTCCATTGATTTGTAGCAGTGTGAGGAGCCTTATGGTCTTATGTCAATGTAGGCTTTAAATATCTTCTGTGCAATATGTTAAAAGGAAAACAAAATAGCCAATAAAAAAACAAGTTCTCAATTAAGTTCTCAGCAAACTGTAACTTTGGTTACTGATTTTCTGAAGTGCAAAACTTTGAAATCATTAGGTAATTTGTCTCAACTTTTTATTGTATTGTTGATAATCTTTATCTCATTTTATTATATTTTTTTCTACTGTTATGAAATAGTTAGAAGGTTAGATGTTTCATTTGGTCAGTCAAATTACTTCCGAAGTATCTATTGTGTTTCAGGCTCTCTGCTAAGTTTCTGGGATTCAGCATTATTCACCAACACAGTTGTCATTTATTGAGTGCACACTACATCCAAACATAGTGCTAAATTTTTGGCATACTATTCTCATTTTTTATATTATAGACTTTATTTTTTTAGAGATTATTTTGGTTCACTAGAAAATTGAGAGGAATGCGCAGTTCCCATAGACATTACACATTCGTGAATGTCATGTCGTTGGAATAATATAGTAAGCATATTGGCTTTGTTCAGTTAGTAATTTGTATTTAAGATTCCTCCAGGTCTTTTTGTAGCTTGATAGTTTACTTATTTTTAGTGATGAATAATATTCCATTGTCCGGGTGTACAGTTTATTCATCCATTCACCTACTGAAGGACATCTTGGTTGCTTCCAAATTACAGCAATTATTAACAGAGCTGCTTTAAAAAGTTCTGCTCAGGGGCACCTGGGTGGCTCAGTGGGTTAAAGCCTCTGCCTTCAGCTCAGGTCATGATCCCAGGGTCCTGGGATAGGCTCTCTGCTCAGCAGGGAACCTGCTTCCCCCTCTCTGTCTGCCTCTCTGCCTACTTGTGATCTCTATCTGAAAAATAAATAAAATCTTTAAAAAAAAAAAGTTCTGCTCAGGTTTATATATGGATACAGTTTTCAACTCATTTGAATACATACTAAGCAGTGCAGATGCTGGATCATGTGGTAAGAATATGTTTATTTGCGTAAACAATCACCAAATTATCTTTCAAAGTGGCAGCACCATTGTGAATTTGTATCAGCAGTGAATGGATTGCTGTTGTCCCACATCTTCATCGTTATTGTTATTGTTTTGCATTTTCGTCAATCTCACAGGTTTGTGGAGGTAGCTAATTGTTTTAATTTGCAAATCCCTAATGTACATGATGTTGAACATCTTTTCATATACCTATTTTCTACCTGTATACCTTCTTCGATAAAGAGAGTGTTCAGACTTTTCTCTATTTTTAATAGGGTTGTTCATCTTCTTGTTGTTGAGTTTTAAGACTTCTTTGTACATTTTAGATAACATTTGTTATCGGATCTGTCTTTTGCAAATATTTTCTCTCTGTTTGCGGCTTGTCTTCTCAGTCTTTTGACCGTGTAGTTTTAATAACAATGCTGTAAATTAGGTGTTGTGATCCCCATACTAAAGATAAGAAAAATTTGTTAGGGTTTTTAATATATATCCTTACCTCAGAGAGACTAAGCAAACTTTACAGATAACTAGGATATATACATAAGCTGTATTTAAAAAAAATAATTTGAGTAAAAAACATTATTCTTAAATATGTACATATCCTGGCTTTATTTATTTATTTACTTATTTTGAAGGATTTTATTTATTTGTCAGAGAGAGAAAAAGAGCACAAGCAAGGGGATCTCCACAGAGGGAGATGCAGGCAGAGGTTGAAACAGGGTCCCTGCTGAGTAAGGAGGCTATGGGGACTTGACCCCAGGACCCCAGGATCATGATCTGAACGAAAGGCAAATGCTTAAGTGGCTGTGCCACCCAGGATTCTCCATATCCTGTATTAAAGCAAACTTTATGAAAGCATTTAAGGATTTCTTGAAGTCAGTGCTATGATCAGTTTTATCTTAGGCTTTATTATAGGGATCCCTTTAGAATCTGTTTAAAGGATTAAGTCATTTATTCCATACTTAGCACCAAGCCTGATGTGTATATGCATGCTGTATATTTGTGTGTGTGCAGATCTCAATTGACAATATCTTGCTTTTGACATTGCACCTGCCTCTGGCCAGCCTCATAATCAGATTATCTTAACCTGCAGAGGACTAAAAAGATAGATAACCAAACTTGGGAATGGAGAACTTCGCTATGAATATTTGTTTTCATTATCTAAAGAGTTTTGCATAGTTTGTTTGGAATGCTCAGGTGCTATTTTTTGTTTGTTTTTGTGTTCTTAATAGTGTTTATAATGGATAAGTAATTATCAGTTAAATATGGTGTTATTATGAATTTCTTATGCTTTGTGTGTCTGTGTGTATAATTTATTTGCAAGTATATACTTAGACATATGTGTATAAATATAATTAACACATTGCTCATATTGAAATCATTACTTATCTCAAGCATTAACATTTTTTGAAAAATATTAAGCATGCTACTCCCTGTCACGAAATTATACATGTCGCATTTTAGTATTCTTATAAATTCTCACTCTTACTGCAAATATTAAGATTAGGGGACAATAGGGTTATTAAAAATCTTCCAGGGCTATTACCTGCCTACTTACATGATATTGCAAAGAAGCATTATAATGTAGCCTGGGGTTGGATAAAAAAGTGTATTCCTTTGTAAGAATGAATTATCAGAACCAGCCCATTATTTTCAGCTGAAGTCTTTGATCTAAGACTGTGGCCTTGGAAGATTTCAATTTTGTAACCCTAACCTTCCTTTCATCATGTTCTAAGTGAGGTCTATAATATCTTAGCTACATCAAAGCAAAAATAAAAAGTTCATATATAATAAAAATTACCAAAAACACCATTTAAATAAGTCTTCTATGAAAATAATAGATTTTAAGATTTTTATAAAGAAGCAAGAGAAGTCTAATTTGTCTTTATCACTTCAAATACCATGTGTCCTTAGTTAATAGTCCTTCAAAACAAAACCCCTTAAGGGGGGAAAAAAAATCCTGTAAGTGTATCAAAGAGTAAAATGTAGATAATGTCCAAAACACTAAGTTCTAACACTGGTCTTAGTTTCTGTAAGCAAAACATTTCAATGTTTTTTAAAGAATTATTTATTTATTGGCGGGGGGTGGCAGAGGGAGAAGGAGAGAAAGTCTCCAGCAGACCACACGGAGTGCAGAGTTTGAAGCAGGGCTCAGACTCAGGACCCTGAGATCATGACCTAAGCCAAAATCAAGAGTTGGTGTCCTACCCAGGCACCTCTGTTTTGTTTTTTTTAAGATTTATTTATTTATTTTAGAGAGAGAGAGAAAGTCAAAGCTTTTATTTGGACTGCTAATTTCTTCAACTAATTTATGACATGGTGTCTGAGTAAAAATTTTCTCATGCTATTGTGTATAGTTTCCAACTATAAAAACAGGTAAGCACCTTACTAGCAAACTCATTTACTATGGAATCTCAAGGCTGTTGATTGTTTTGTTTATGTTTCTGTAAATTAAAAGGAGAGAATTTTCTTTTGCACTTTGAAAAAATAATTCTAAATTTGCTAATGAAATTGTATATTTACTAATTAAAAAATAATTATTTTGTGTTTAAGTAGAAAACGAGGATGGGGAAAATTTTAACTGAAAGCAGAACTTGGATAAAGTCCATATTGAACATTTGTTTCCTTATAAATGAGAAATTGTAGCTAGGAGTACAACTAAGCAGAAAAAAAAAAAAGTATTGGGCACCTTAAAAGTGGCATTTCTCCCCACCTCTGGTCACAGAGATAGAAAGTGTTATGTTGAAATCCTCCCCCTCAATGTAATGGTATTAGTACAGGGGCCTTCTGGAGGTAATTAGGACTAGATGACATTATAGAGGTGGGGCTATCATGAATGAGGTGAGGACCCCTTTGTCAGTCATGAGAGAGTTTGTTTGCTCTGCTCTCCACCATGTGAAAATACAACAATGTTGGTCCTCTGCAGCTAAGAAGTGGGCTCTGACCAGAACCCACCATGCTGGCATTCTGATCTTGGACCTCCAGCTTCCAGAAGAGTGAGAAACAAACTACTGTTTTTTTATAAACCATCCAGTTTATGGTATTTTGTTACAGTGGCCTGAGCTAAGACAGAAAGTAAAAGACCTTGAATTTACCTTCGAGGAGTTCAGAATTTGTCTTATTCCAGCTAGGCAATAAAAGAGTTAAAGGGAGCCTAGTGAGATGATACTGGTCAACTTGCCCAGATTGCAATGTCAATAAACTACAAACTTTCCTTACTTTCTTTGAACAGGAGACACAGGATTTTATTACACAGTCTGAGAGAAGTCTCTAAAATCTAAAAGGAAACAACCATTACACATATTCACGAAAATGATCAGTTTCACATATTTTGTCTCAGATTATCGGCTAGTATGTTGGTGGAAAAGCAGGGATGTTAAAAAAAAAAAAATCAGATACAGGAAGTGTGGGGAGAGAACAAAGGGCTTCAAACCAAGTCAGTATATAGCATGACAAGGAAATACTGGTAATAAAGCAGATAATCTTTAAGGAGGTTTAATTAAACATTAGAAAAAAATGTATATCATTGCTGTTATAAATAATGTGAAATCTAAATTGCCATAATAATTTTCAAAGCTTATTCTCATATGGTACCAATGTATCTTTTACATATGAGTTAACAGTTTGGTGATAGAAAGTGTAAGACTCAACTATCCCAGTCATTACAAGAAGACCATGGGACTATTACTTAACTTTCTTTTAGACACAGTTGCCTTACTGTGGAAGTAGTAATCCTTAACTCTTGTATTTTTGTAAAGAAGAATTATTTGTATAATTTCAACTAAATCACCTGCATATATGATTTACAGAAAATTTATTTTCTGTAAATTATATAAACACAGAAAATTTATTCATGTTTATAAATATTTAATAATTATAAGTGAAGCATATTTATAAATATATATCACACATTTATGTGTAAATTCATATTAAATTTCCCTTATATAGAAACTATAATTGTTTATTAATATTATAACTATATCTTAAATTAGATATTGTCTATTGTATACAATTCATTGTAAATATAAACATAAATGTTATTTGTTTAATTATAACTATAATATATAGTTTATATATATTACTATTTATAGTAATATATATAGTAATATATATTATATATAATAATATATAGTAATATATATATTATAACTATAATTATAATTATATTTGTTTAATATATATATACAATATGTATGTATATGACTGCCTTTTGAAAATGTGATATGCTAGAGAAATTTGTAATATCGTTACATTATTATATTTACTAGATCTCCCATTATTATCCACAGTTTACAAATGAGGCTGAAAATATTTTTAGAGATTCTGAACAGCATTTACATACCCATCCAGTGGACATACAGCAGAGCCAGGACTCATACCTAGTTATTCTAACTCCAGTCCCAGGTAGAGGTAGCAGGTTGGAGATAGTTCTGCCATGTTAGGAAATCACTGCTTCCATATATTTTACATCTTCTAGCAATATGTGAGAATACACCTTTTACACTTAATTTTAATGTGTTTCTGCATGTGCAATATCCAGTTTTGGCAAAGTCTTTCTTCATATGTGCCTGAAAAATTACCATTTATCCTTTAAGACCAAACTCACATTATATTAACAAAATTCTGTTTCACTATCTGAAACATAAGGCAATGTAATTAAATAATTAAAATCTCCAGATTAAACAAATTAAACAAATAATTAAAATCTCCAGATTAAACAGATCCATTAACATGTATTTAAGTCAACTTTTCCATTATTTATTTATAATATATATAAATTTGTGTTATTTATATTATGTATCTATAATGAAAAGAAATGGGGAAAATAACTTATTGAATGACCACACAAAAATAAACCATTCTTTTTGGCATCTTTTTATTCCAAACTTTTCCTCAAATGGTTTTCTTTGAGTATTTTGGAAAACTAGTTGTGATTATATTGACTTTTATCTAGCTTCTTTATATTCCTTTAATCATTTTCAATATAATAATAAAGTTTTTAAGCATACCTTTTGGAAATTTAGATTTTGAAAAATTTTTATTAACATAAATAGTGCTTTGATAAACATTTTTATGTGTAGATCTTTCCTGGAAGATGGTATTAATTTTAGATTTGATTCTTAGAATAGCTTGATTAAGTGGATTAACTTTATTCAATAGTAGAAAAGTCTTCCAGACAAGTAACATAAAAGTGTAAAGTGACAGCAACAGAGAATTAGAACACAGGAAGTGATGTGCCTGGTATTCACTTGGGGTAGATACATTCTCCTTTAAAGAGTTAATAAAATTCAAAGCTTTGGAAGAAAAAATCCTAGTATTAATATTGTAATACAAACAAGCAAACACGTGTAACCAAACTTACATGAATTCCCTCCTTGGTGAGTTGCGAAAGAAACTAGACCAGGTAGAGTTGTCAAACAAGGTAAAATTTATTTGCTCCAAATAAGAATCACCAGAAATAACTAGCAAAGCTGTGAGTCCCTGAGCAAGGGTGGATGGGTTCCTTTTATTTAAGGTGAGGATGAATAGTTTAAAAGAGAATCCCTGTCTTTGTATGTAAAGGTAGTCATAAGGTGATGCATTAACCTTAAGGAAACAAGCCTGTTATGTAAATGTAGCATGTTATGTAAATCAGGCTTATGCTCCTCCTTAGGCAGATATTTTATTGTTATAATAGGCAAAGGTAGTTGTTAGTCACTCCATGGTACTTCTGCAGAGGCATGAGTCAGGGATTAAGCTCAGACTGGTCTGGGTGGCCTGAGCTGCCGGGAGGTCTTATCAAAGCAGTTTCCACTACTCAGGCAGTGGTATTGGTTTCCATCTGCCTGAGTTAAAAGATAAGCTGGAAAGAACTTAAGGAAAAATGGGACAAAAGTCGGTAAGTACTAGCAGGTGGGCAGTAAAGGTCATGTATAGGGATCTAGCTGGTGATCCAAGCATCAACAACAAACTCATGTATAGGTAGAACTAGCTTCTCCCTCAACCCCTTCCCTAGGACTTGATTTATGTTTGTATTTTGAAATATTTTTAATAGGTTCCTAATGTGTTTTTTGTTTGTTTGTTTGTTTGTTGTTGTTTTCCAATTTATTTATTTTCAGAAAAACAGTATTCATTATTTTTTCACCACACCCAGTGCTCCATGCAAGCCATGCCCTCCATAACACCCACCACCTGGTACCCCAACCTCCCACCCCCGCACCACTTCAAACCCCCCAGATTGTTTTTCAGAGTCCATAGTCTCTCATGGTCCACCTCCCCTAATGTGCTTTATAGAAAGGTTACATTGAATTGTGTTTACTTTATAATTCATATATTTACTTCAACAAGTATTTACTGAGATCCTACTTCTGTTCAATTCTGAGAATTCACTGATAAACAAGGTAGACATGATGGTTTCCATCTCCTAGTGAGAAAGAGGGACTAAAGCATGGAATCGACACACACATATGATTATATTATCAGATCACAAGGAAACAAGCAGTAGAAAGGAAGAGCCTCACTGATCTGGTGACATTTTAATCTGAGAGTTCACTGTAAGAAGGCTCTATCTAGTCATGGTAAGAGAAGGAAAGATTTTTCAGTCAGAAGAACTATGGAGGGTGCCTGGGTGGCTCAGTGGGTTAAGCTGCTGCCTTCGACTCAGGTCATGATCTCAAGATCCTGGGATCGAGTCCCGTATCAGGCTTTCTGCTCAGCAGGGAGCCTGCTTCCCTCTCTCTCTCTCTCTGCCTGCCTCTCTGCCTACTGTAATCTCGCTCTGTCAAATAAGTAAATAAAATCTTTAAAAAAAAAAAAAAAAAAGTTTAAAAGAACTATGGAAAAAAAGTCTTAAATCAGGACCCAGAGAAAGAAGACAGTATAGGTGGAATAGAGGGAGAAAGAACAAAATTGATGGAAATAGGAAGGCCTTCTAGGCTACTGAAAAGAGTTTGAATAGCATTATTCCTGCATAGGATGAGGAATGATCTTTTAGTAGGGAAAGGACTCTTGTTGTTACGTGAAAACAGATGAGATGGAAGAAAGAGAACTGAAGATTAAAATCAAGAGGCTGACCTACACAAAGCTGATACTAAGGAAAGAAATGCAAATCTTAGGACTTAACATTTGACATGGAGTTTGGTGGATAGGGAGAAAGGAAGTGTTTGTGGGTAAAGCAAAGTTTCCGTTGAGGGCAATTGAATGTCCAGACAGGCTAGAGACATACCGGAAGTACTGTCTTGTCTGCTTACCTCTCACAACTGCAGATGTGAGTTTAGATTTTAGAAGCAAGTTCTGGATAAAAAAATAGAAAACTAATACAGAAATTCTCTGGGAATGTATGGGATTGGGTTCCTATAGAGAATCTGTGAAGTGGAGACACCCCAGAATATATCCTTCGGGAAGATTAACATTTAGAAGACTGCTTATGAGCATCCCTGCTGTTCTGTTGCTATTAAAAAAATACTAAAAAATTACATCTCATTTCAATTTGCATTTCTTTGATTTTTTTGGTTGAATATATTGCATTCACTATATGGTATTTAAAATCATTTTGACAGAAATAGGGAGTATTTATGATTAAGGCAATATATTTTTCTAAAAGAAAAATTGTGCAATATTGTATAATCTTAAATGGAGTAGAATCCAGCTAGCAAGTGCTTTAACACTAACTTACAGAACCTCTTCAGGAAACATAGTGACATACAAATGGTTTGGCAAATAAAGTACCAGGTGTTTTTTAGAGCCACTATGAATATACCACAGTGCTGAGCCAAAAAGGTAAATAGGCATGCTTTGATTTTTAATTCCCTCTACTTCTCATTTGGTCTTTTCCTATAGGTAGCATGACATGCTACTACTATATTTCTAAAACCTGTTTACATGTACTCTAACACATTAATTTTACTTAAAAATAGGAACATATTTTTTAAAAAATTAAATATGAAGAGATATAGGTTATAGAAGACAATGCTAAGTATTTTATTGTTTTTTAAAACTAACACCTTCATCTTATCTTAAATATGGAATGCTATATTTTAACAGTAATGTTGATAGGATAATCAAGTAAATACATTTATAATTACCTGTTAATACGGGAAAGTAATTATCTTACTCCAAGGTGGTACCACATTAATGAGTACAAAATCAGTAACTCTAATTGTGAGAATTTCAGATACAATGAAAATGTAAGAAATATTTTAGTATTCTCAGGTTGAGATAAGACTCCATGTCACTAAAACTAGGGTGAATATACATTCTGGGTTTTATTTCTTTTTATAAATATAAACTAATGTTTCTTTCTTTCTTTTTTTCTTCTTTATGGTTTTGCTTTCAAAAAAAAAAAAAAGTTTCCACTTTTAGAGTATATAATTAATCACCTAACTTTCCTTCCCATATTTTTTCAGGTAAGTTTTAGTATCATTGAACTTAAGAAGTTTATAATGACACTGGCATAAAGGCTCTTTCTAATTTTGCTGTTTTACAGATATTGAGCATATGTTTTTAGACCTCAAGGTGAAATATGTAGTTTGAGAAAGAATATCCAGGGGGCACCTGGGTGGCTCAGTGGTTAAGCCGCTGCCTTCGGCTGAGGTCATGATCTCAGGGTCCTGGGATCGAGCCCCGCATCGGGCTCTCTGCTCAGCAGGGAGCCTGCTTCCTCCTCTCTCTCTGCCTGCCTCTCTGCCTGCTTGTGATCTCTCTCTGTCAAATAAATAGATAAAATCTTTAAAAAAAAAAAAAAAAAAAAGAATATCCATGTTCCTCACATGCCAGTTTTGGCAATATAGTAGATATACGTAATAGTGGAATTTCCAGGGTATCCTGTAAACATATAAAATGGATCTGAATGTAAGAAATGAGTAGTCTTCTAGAAAATTTATTGTATATGCCTATATGTTGTATATTTGCAATGTCATTATTTACAGGTCTTGAGTAATACTTCACTCTTGGTTTGTTTACTACCTCTCAAAGTCTTGCCCAGTTTCTCCAGCTGATCCTGAGGATTTGGGAAATTCAAACCTTATCAACAAGGCCCCTCCACTTGGTGGGTCAGAAATGCAGACATTCCCTATGATATTTGTTTAATATGTGAACCTGTTCTTTCCCTACTGCTAGTCTTTACTATTGTGACTTAAATTTTGCTTGCTTGGTAGCTATCTCAGCTAATACCTCCCTGAGGGATTTCATGTTTCTATTTCCCACCTCCAGCTTATTTGAGGGTTTGGGCTATTTGTTTAGTTAGTTTGAATTTTTGTAAAAAAAAAAAGTTTAGAATCAGAGATAAGGGCAAAATACAATATAGCAAACATACCTTATATTTAGGGTTTGATTTACATAGAAAAAAAACCATAAAATTGACTTTATTGCTACATTCAAGGAATATTGGATTCAAGTCCCAGCTGGTATGATGCAGTATTGGCAAATCTCTGCACTGCCTATGGATTGTTAGGTCTGGGTGCTCTCCAGAAGTTTTTCTGCCTCTAACTATCTGCACCTCTGTGTCTCACTTGACTATTAGTTTTTGTAAAAGACTTGTATATAGACTCAAATAAGTGAAGGAAGTTATTTGTAAATACAAATATAATACATTTTCAAATATGTCTTAAAAACTTAGAATTCTTTTGTCAAAATCAATATAATGACAATCAGGAAAAAAATAAAATTTCCATTGCCAAGGGGGGCAATGAAGACAGGGGGAAAGGAAAAAAAAAAAAAAGCACAGAGGTTGAGATCACCATGATTAAACAAATAATTTAAAAAACATTACAAAGGGGAGCCTGGGTGGCTCACTGGGTTAAAGCCTCTGCCTTTGGTTCAAGTCATGATCCCAGGGTCCCGGGATTGAGCTCCACATTGGGCTCTCCACTCAGCAGGGAGACTGCTTCCCTTCCTCTCTCTCTGCCTGCCTCTCTGCCTACTTGCGATCTCTGTCTGTCTAATAAATAAATAAAAACTTTAAAAAAAATTACAAAATATGTTTCATGCTGAAACAAAGGAAGGGATATGTGGAGGATATGAAATGAATGTAGAAAGCTTGAGAACTGAAGTGACTACAAAAACCTTTTGACATTGGAGTTTCAGGATTCTTTTTTTTTTTTTTTTAAGATTTTATTTATTTATTTGACAGAGAGAAATCACAAGTAGATGGAGATGCAGGCAGAGAGAGAGAGGAGGAAGCAGGCTCCCCACCGAGCAGAGAGCCCGATGTGGGACTCGATCCCAGGACCCTGAGATCATGACCTGAGCCGAAGGCAGCGGCTTAACCCACTGAGCCACCCAGGCGCCCCAAGTTTCAGGATTCTTTAATTTGAGCTTTGCAGTGTAAATATAAGTTAAATCTTCATCAGGGAGTGAGAGATAGGATTTAAAATCTAGGGCATGACCAAGTTGTGAAGACTAGTAGGAAATCTCCTCTATAAAGCCAGGATTAAAGGTCAGCCCTCACAGTGAGGGTGGTGAACAAGAAATGTACCCATTGCTCAGAGAGTTTCTGTGAGGAAACTTGAATGTTTTGACAATGGCAGTGGGTGGAGGGATGAGGCAGGGTTCCTATAAGAACTTATGACAACAAGCCAAATTTGATTTTTAGCTCATATTTACATGATATCTATATGAGAAATGATTTACAAATGGTCTCATGTTGGTGATTCATATACATATGAGACTGGCAAAAGTATAAATGTTCTTGAAGGAATTGTATATTTAATCCAGGCTTCAGAATAAAGAAGTAGAACCAAACACAGTGGGTATCAGTAAATAGAAAATTGCACCCAAATCCAGACACATAAGTAAATCAGAAAAACAGAAAAAGAAGATCTTAATAGTAGCCAGAAGAACATGCAGGTATCTTTCAAACTACTTTTTGTTATTCTGCTAAATTATTTGTCAATACTTCCCAACAATGGAAATTGGAAAACCTTAAAATTGTATCTTAAATGTCCTAAACAACACACATACATGTGAGTGTGCGCACACACACACACACACACACAAATTGGCAACCTAGAATTCTATGCTCTAATCATACTGTTACCAGGTGAACTGAGGAGACCTCAGGTCCTGGGGCCTTGACCCTCACTGAACCTTACCTGAAAAGAGTAGCCTAAGGGTCGTGGTCTTGTTATGGGAATGAATTCAAAGAGAGTCCAGCAGCACAGCAGACAGACACCAAGCTGGAGAGTTTACTAAAGTGAAAAGTACACTCTCAAAATATGAGAGTGGGAAAGCTCGCGCGAGAGAAAGAGAGAGATCTGCCTGCCCTGGGGATTGTCTTTCCATATTTTATTGGCAGTTGTTAACTAGAGGGCAGGATAGTTATTACTTGGGGTGGAAAGCAGGGTTTTGTGCTATTTTCTACTAATTTGGTTGGGGGCTTCTTGTCTTAGCATCCACCATCTTGGGCCTGTCTGGTTTGAACCAGCTTCTTGTGGAGTGCTGCCAGGACAGGCCTCTGAGCTTCTACAGGACTTCCTGATTGCTGATCTCCAGATATCCTGTTAGAACCTAACTGCCTAAATTATCTGTATCTAGTAAGAATTTCTTTTAAGAGCAGACAAAGGAAAGACATTGAAAGACAAACAAAAATTAAAGTTAAAATCAACAGATCCTCAGTAAATGAAATTTTAAATATGTAACTTAGGCAAGAATGAATGTAGTTCCAGATGGAAGATCTAAGATGGAAAGCATCCTGGTAAGTAAAGATAATTAAAAATATGTTTCTAAATATAAATAAACATGAAATGTATTCTAAACTAGCACAAAACAACAAGGAAAGCAGCAGTAGCAATACTAATGTCTCATTACCAGAGTGTGTTGGGGGAACAGTATAGACGCAAATGCTGTAGAAACTTTCCTTGTAATTTTGATGGAGAGTACCATTAAAATCCACTTTATTTTTGTTACATTGTTTAAGAGAAAAGTCAAGATATGAATGTTAAGATATTAAGGGTTAATATTAAAATACTAGACACAGAGAACATAATTTTCAAAGAAATAGAGGAGGGAACGGAATAAGAAAAAGAAGGGAAAGGAAGGAAAGAAAAAAAGGAACTCTAGGTGGGTCTGATTCTAAAATGTATGGCATTTGTAGCACCCCTTGAATATACCCCAAACTCTAGACTGTATTACAGCTTAGATGCTTAAGCTAGAATACCGAAAAGTAAATTGAAAATGTTTTGATTATTTGATACTTCCTTTAAGCAAATAAAAAAGATATGTGGAGGGGCATCTGGGTGGCTTAGTCTGTTGAACATCCAACTTTTCATTTTTGGCTCAGGTCATGATTTCAGCATCCTGAGATTGAGCTGTGTGTCAGGCTCTGGGCTCAGACCAGAGTCGGCTTGTCCCTTCTTTCTGCCCACCCCCCCCCAACTCTCTCTCTCTCAAATAAATAAATAGGATCTTTTTAAAACAGTGGAAAAACATGAAAATTTCTATAATGCCATCCCCCCAACAAAAACACACACACAAAAAACAAAAGAACAACCAAATATCACCAACAACAAATCAATGTCTATTTTAGTCTTCCCAAATTAAAAAAAAAAAAAAAAAAGTTTAATACTGGTGTTCTCAAATTTTATGTCATTTTGTCTATAGAACAAGTCTTAGAAATAAGTATTGTTATTCCCAGTGAGGAAACTGAAGCTCAGGGAAGTTAAGTAACTTGCCCAGGGTCCCATAGTGGAAGAGTCTGGTTTCAATCCCAGCCCTACAGAAAGCTTATATTCATTATTTTATTATGGCACAGCTGAAATGAAAGATAGTCATTTTAATGGGCTTGTAAATCTTTATTCACACCAAATAATTTGAAAATGCTCTTTCTGAGAGTAGAACAGCCTAAGCACAGAACAGAGATTGGAGTAGTATCAGCAGTCATCAGTGAACATACTAGATTTTTACTGTATTAAATCAGCTAACCGAGAAGCCCAGACAAGCTTGATGTTCTGCTGATCCCAGATTCCCTTCTCTGTCTTCCCAAATGCAGACATCCTTCAGCACTTGAGATCTCCTTTTTCTACACAAGGTAAATCAAAATGTCATGAAAGCTGAATAAGGCTGCAGCAATGTACACTTTCTGCTGTACCAGACAGATATCTACATAAACATTTTTTATGAATAAAAGTAATTATCAGCAATACTTTTGTATTTCTTGAATAAAATGAAATACATACATATTTTTAGGAAAAAAAAAAAGAACAACTTAGAGGCACCAGCATTTTAAAAAACATAAGCTTGCGATTCATAAAACTTCCTGTTAAACTTAATGACTTTAGCAAAAATTTCTAAGTAACTGGTAGATTTTACACAATAGTAATAGCTGTAGAATATTGAAATGCATATTAGTTTCACTGATATAATTCTTTAGCAGACAATGGTTAAAATTAAGGTAAAATTGGTTCCAAAATGAAACATCTATTTTAGAAAACTAGGATTTATTGTGTTTGGAAACTCATGATGTGAGTTTTGGGAAAAGCAGCTTTATATTTTACTAAAAGGGACTATTATCTAAGAACAATCATTTATATAGCTTCTGATTTGGCAATGATCCAATGATATCATTATGATAGACAAAGAAGCGAGGCTTTTCAAGCTTTTTAATTTAGAAAAACAGATTTTGTTTTATTCTTCTATTTTCTATAATATGTTTAAAAGAGAAGATAGGATTAATTTTATAAGGCAAAGACACAAAGAGAAGATTCACTATCACATCCATCAACCACAGTTGCCTAGAGCATTATTTGCTTCCTTCATGAAGAAAAATACATTCTTGTATTCAAACTGCTCATTCTAGAATCTTCTTCACTGGAACAGGTACAGTAGAAAAAGCTGTTTCCCTAGCAGTCCTGGAGTTACAAATGCAATTTGAGTTTAGTGATTGAGACCCCGTATTCTTTTTATAATGTAACTCTGCAAAGCCTAGAGCTTTTTATGTGACTGGTTTTGATTAAGTATAATCTGTAATTTTATGTGTTGTCCTTTGTTATCAAGATACCACTAGAATCCTCATTGCATAGTTTCCCTGGATAAAAAAAATCCCCAGACTTCTGTCAGACCAGGGTTCTGTAATAGACATTCTAGACTGTGTGGCCTGAAGAATGCCTGCCTCAAAATTCCTTGAATAATTGGTTTACATTGTAAATGTAACCTACCAACTAAAATCTCTCTCTGATGGGAATTCACATTTTAGCAAGCTTCTCTGTAATTCTTATACATATAGAAATTTGAGAACTGGCATTTTAAAGGTTTGAAGAGAGTTAGAGGCAGCTCATTCTAAGGACAAGATAATGGACTTTAAAGTCTCAAAGACTAAGATTTTGTCCTAGGAGGAAATTACGGTGTGCTCTTGCAGCATAGTGGCTGTGTGACCCTAAGTACATCCCTTGATCTCTGAGCAGTAGAAAGATAGGTAGACAGATAGATAGACAGATGGCTGAATATCTGTGTATATAGTATCTATCTATCTATATATAGAGATGTCTGATTTTTTTTAAAAAAGGAACCCATGGTTATCTGAGTAGTCATTCTCTTTACTTTCATAAACCTTCTTCTCATTTTTAATTGCGAGGTTGTTCAGTTCATGGGGTTAAAAATGAAACCCTTTCCCATCTTTCTTTGCCCATCATCTCATTTGAAGAAAGGTTTATGGAAACTTAATGGTCTTTTTTTGCAAAACACTAGGAAAGATTTGAGCCTATCCTGTCACTTAGACAACTAATTACACCATTACATGCTGCAATTACAATTAAAGATTTTCAGCTGATGAAAGGCATGTTCACTGCATTCTCATTACCTGATATTTCCTTGCCAACACTCAAGAGTATCATGATTTTGATGAAACAAAAACAACTCAAGGAGCTATATTTGCTCAGTAACATCAACAGAACCGTTCAGGGAGCCTGTTGCAATTCCCTTCTGCCCCATTGCATTTTCCCACCAAGCTATTTAAAGCTATAGTTTTCATTAATTCCTCACAGATCCTGTTGGCTGCCAAAATCATTAATAATTTCTGCTGATCCAGCATGATCTCTGTGAAACATCACAACCTGTTAGGTACATAGAGCAATTCTGGCAGTAAGCCAGTTAGATCTGGTCTTAAGTTGACTCAGACCAGATCAGTCAAGTCAAATAGCTTAGTGCCAGCAGTGCCTCGCAAATCATGCTCTTGCCTTAAGTGTCCATTATTTACAACATCCTCCTAGCAGTTGCAAAATCAGACAGATGGGTCAGGGCCGAAGGACACCACCTTTGCATTCTCTTCTTCTTCCTTTTTGACTTATTCCTGCCTGGGATCACCCCTTGGCTTCCCAGCCCCATAAATGCTATCAAGGCCAATCACCATTCTGATGTTTGGTCCATTTTAAATCATCCCTTTTGAGTAATTGCCTAATGTCAGAATATGAAACTTTTAATGGTTAGAAACCTGAAATTTCCTATGGATTTACCTTCTTCATGGAGCTTTAGTAGTTAAAAAGTTCTTCATTGTATTAGTTATGACCAGTTATGACTGTGCTCCAAGTAACTGAAAACCTGATCTGAAGTGTTTTAAGTGAAATAGTGATTTATTGTCCCAACTAAATGAAAAGTGCAAAGGCTTCAGGCATGGCAGAATATAGAGATCAAAAAACAATGTCTTTGGGCTTTTGTTCCTTTCTCATGGTCTCTCAATTCTGCTTCATTGCTTACAGACAGGTTTTCTCCCCTAAATTCATGAAATAGCTACACATGCCCTGGGATCTCGCATTGGCTCATCTTCAAAGGCTACAGGAATAGGGACAGCCACTATTTGAGCATTCATGGCAAAGTGCTATTGAACTTTGCTGGCTATATTTAGATCACATGCATGTCACCAAGCCTCTCATTCTGGGGAAAGGAATGGGGTATTCTCATTTATCTTGAAAACACCATATATCTGCCTTTGGATCAGGTTTGATTATCCCCACTTCTACCATACCGGCTGAGAGCTGAGAGCTGAGACAGATTAAGAATAAATCTACGTTTAGTTACAAGAGTAGTGAGAACAATGATGAAAATATAGAGTCCTTATAGTTAAACAAAAATTACCTTCTTAGAGGTGTCTCTCATTAATCTATTATTGATTCTTTATATTCCACACAACAAAAGCTATATCTCTCTTCTCTGCAATCTGCCAATTCTTGAAGCAATGACAATGTTCTTTCTTCAGACTGCAATATATTTAGGATGACTAATTAATGCAACAGGATCACTTAAGTTTTAATACAAATTTAAGTTAACAGTAGTATAGTATGTAGATCAATGAACCTAATCTCTGGAGGCATATCAGAATTACTTCACAGAACACTGAAAAAGGAAATATGCCTGTGTATAACCACACCAGATCTATTACCTCAGCCTTTGGGAAGATGCTGCACAGATATATACTTTTTAAAGATTTTATTCATTTATTCGACAGACAGAGAGCAAAAGCAGAGAGAGTAGCAGGCAAGGAGAGAGGGAGAAGCAGGGTCCCCTTTGAGAAGGGAGCCCGACAGAGGGCTCTATCCCAGGATATCTGGGGTCATGACCTGAGCTGAAGGCAGACACTTAACTGACTGAGTCACTTAGGTGCCCCCAGATATATGTATTTTTTAAAAGCTTCACAGAAATTCTCATGCATGATTTTATTTATAAACCACTGATCTTTATAGACTGAGGGAAATTATAAATCTATTATTTTCTATCTGGCCAAACAATAGCAAAAGGATTTTTACCTTGTATTAACTGTCATATTTCAGAGGGACAAAGATAAGTGCATCCTATTCATGAGGGAAATGACCAGAGTGAATCTGTGCCTTTTGAGAAATAGAAGTAACTCACCACATGGATAATAAAAGTAGCCAGTAGCTGGAAGGAGAAAAGAAAAACAACAGTATCTCGGGACTTATTTCAGAAAATTATTAGAATTTATCTATCCATTTATTCAAGAAATATTTAATGAATTCAAACTATATGCCAGGTCCTAAGCTAGATACTGGTATTAAAATGAAGAATAAAAAACAGTGATGGGGTGTGTTCAAAAGGAGCTTACAGTCCAAGACTGAGACAAATACTACGTATTTAAGCTATTTTTGCCTGCAGACACCAAACCAAAGTGGTTTAATAATTAGAAAATTATGAACTTGAAACCGTTAGTATACATGAGGGAAAGAAGTGAAAGTTAAAAAAATAAATATCTCAGTTACCTCGCTAAATATCCAGACTCTTTTCTCTTTACTCTGCCAGCATTGGTGTTGACTTCATCCTCAAACCGATTGTAAACTGTTTACTGCAGTTTCAGAGACTAGATCCAAATACAAAATAATTAGAGAAGATGGAAGACCGTCTTTCTTTTTATTTCCATTATGTAAGTGAAAACAAGAGTCCTAGAAGTCCCCCATCAATTTTTTTTTCTTACATCTCATTGGCTAGGTTGAGGATACACAAAAATCATTGCATCCATCTTTGGGGAAAAGAGAGGGATTATTAGAAGTGGCTAACCCATATCCAGATGATGTGGATATTGAGAGTGAACCAAAATGTTTGCTACAAACATTAATAAATTTCAGAAACAAAAAAATATGAATGTTTGGAAACCTCTACTAGGGAAGTGTGATATCCAGAAAGATTTTCCCGAGGAAACTTAAGCAGAGAGCAAGAAAATGAGTTTGAATCAGTAAGGAGAAGATGGAGAAGTATTTGGAGCCAAGGAAGAGCATGTGAAAAATGTCCCTGGACAATGAGGAGTCATAGAACAAGGGGGAGTCATAGAGATATTACCACTCCTATGTAAATGAGAGCCAAAATGAATAAAGGGAGAAAAGTGAGGATTTTGAGATGATGATACTTTCTTTGACTTGAGTATTGCTGGTGAAAATGTAGAGAACCGGACTTGACTGTTTAGAGGGAGCATTTGGCAAGACTTGAGATGAATCAAGTATGGATTGGGTGGAGTGTTTTGGGGAGTAAGGAAACATATGCTGCCAACAATGACGTCTGGGTTTCCAGGCTTGCCAAAATAACAGGGAGCCAAGGGAAGTAAGACTGTATAGCAAGAAATAGAGTAGAATATCAGAAAAGGAGTGGCAGCAAGAATAACAGGTTACAGAGGGGCTGCATTAATGCTTCTTAAATCTGTCACTGGCTCCAAAGCCTAGAGAGTGTCTGCCCTTCACTGTGAAAATGTAACCAAGCCCACCAAGCCCCTCATCATAGTCCCCAGAATTCAATGAATTTGGGAATTTAAGTAAATAATTATTCTTAGTCCAACTGAAACCATTAAGCTCCCAGACAGGAGCAGTTTTCATGGAAAGTACAAGATCTTATTGGTAAGTATGGGAGTATTCAGTGGGGGAAGAATGGGCTCCCCAAGGCACCCCTAACAACAACAACAAAAAATAACAAAACTTCCAAGTAGCAAAAACAAACAAATAAAAAAAGTAACGCTTCCCCATTACTAAATTGGTAAAAGGCTCATAAATAGCAAATAGTAAGCCCTCAATATAATTTGAAAGCATAACCCTCTCAAATAAGGATTTTTTTTCACTTATATTCTGTTGGTGATCTTGTATCTTCAAGGGAAAATAACAACAACGATGTATTTCCGTTTTCATAGCTATAGATGCCATTCTGAGCTCAAAAATAGATGGACACTTTTTAGTTGGTCTAATCCATTCTTTAAAAAAATAGTAAGGATGTGTTGAGATACTAAATGTCATTCACTCAATATACTAGTAAACATCAAATGGCGTCTAATCCGTCCATTCATCCATGTTTAGGTGGATTTCTTCACTTCATTCTTAATCTCTTTTCATCCTACAGCTTTATACAATCTTAACTCTCTAACTAGTTATCCCACAATGCGGCTAACATTCAAAATAGCCTAAGTATTCAACATAAAAGTAGCATGTAATCCCCACTCTGTGGATACTGGTACTTACCATGCCCATTAACACAGTGGGAAGTTATCCACCTTACCCTACACCCATTCAAATGAGGTGTATATGCCATCAGCATCACAGAAATCCTTTCTGAAATTGTATATCTTAATTTTTGAGCTTTTGGAATTGAGTGCTTTTTAGATTATATCTTCTGACTAGATAGAAACTACTGCTGTGAAAGATGTTATTTTATTATGTATTCACATTTTGGTGGTTGTATAATGGAAACATGAATTTTACCTGACAGAGTTGTGATCAAACACTTCTTTCTTCCTATGGTAACTACGATTGTGTGAATTTCAGTATTTAACAATTTGATCAGAGTCATTGCAGAAACACACACTCACACAGATGAGTTCATATGATGTACTATATGATCACAGCATTTTTTATTACCGTTGTTCACATCTATTTTTTAAATCCTGGAGTCGCATAGATATGTCTATCATAGAACTTAATGACCTGTCTCATTCTTTGTAAGAAGGTCAAAGCTATGTTAAGGCATCAAAACAAGGATAATGTGCTTAATGAGTTTGGGAATGTTTCAAAATTAAATAGCAGTATCTTTCCTTCATGCTGGAGCCATATTGAATTCTAGACAGCTTTGTTCTCATTTTCTTATCTCTTCTCTTCAAACCATTAAATGTAATGCTCAAAGAGATCCCATTTGTAAGCAGTTTTGAGTTCTAAGAATAGTAAGAAACTTTTGTACAGGGACTATTTTTTCATTGGCTCAACATGTACTGATTGAGCAACTACATACCCATTAGGATTCTAGGTGCTGAGGATACAGCAATGAACAAAACAGAGGAAACAATCTCTACATTAGTGGAGTTCATGGGAGACTTTCATTCTAGCACATATATTTGCATGTGTACAAATATACCAAGTAAAAGGAAATGGGCAATGTCAAGAAAGTGGAAAATTATGTAAAAGCAGAAGAAAGTCATTTTAATTAAATAATAAATTATATTAGCTATCAAGAAAATGAAGAAAAGAAACTAACATCTATTGATTTGCTATTATCTGTCAGACATCATATTGGGTATTTTTAAGTACTGTAGCAACCACAGAAATTTCAGTATAATTACCTGAGGTTTCTGATCCATCCATCCACACGTGAACACAGTTTTGACACATGATAATTTCATGGGGAACATCATCCTACTTTTATGATCTAGACATTTCTGCTATGTAATTGAAGCTGCTTTATTAAGGTGAACATATTACTGGCTGATAATACCTAGCAATCTTAAAATAAGTAAAAAATCACATAAAATAAAAGATTTAGATGTGATTAGACTCTCTCATAAAGGTTCATATTTGGGTAACATGTTTTCTTCAGACAGGTAGGGGAAAAATTAACCATATAGACTCCCAATTTTGACTCAGTGCTGTGTGTGTGCATGGTTGTTTGGGTGGTAAATGGATATACATAAAGTCTATTTATGCTAATAATTTTCACTGGAGAATACAACACAAATTATTCTGAGAAAATCCTTAGGGGAAATGAACTTCCCAAATTTCAAGCAGATGGTCTTATCTAAAAATGTGTCTGTGTAAGAGATTTCTTCCTGCTTTGAAAGCCTTACTTTTCACTCACTCTGTATGAGATAGCCTACAACCTTCATGATGTGTTTTTAATTATTATTACTTTTTAGTAAAGGGATTATGAGATCACACCAACCAGATTTGGCTCTCAGGGAGCAGGGAAGAAAGTTCTCTTTAAGAAAGAGTCAAGTACCTGGGTACCTGGGTGGTTCAGTCAGTTAAGCCGCCTACTTTTGATTTCTACTCAGGTCATGATCTCAGGGTCCTGGAATCAAGCCCCAAGTTGGGTTCCACACTCAGTGGAGAGTCTGCTTCAGTATTCTCTCTCTCCCTCTCCCCCATCTCTCTCTAAAATAAATAAATAAAATCTTTAAAAATGTCAAATACTACTTTTGAAAACCATAAATAAGTAATATATACCTTAATACATTTGAAACTTCCACATTCTATATGCAAGGGCAGAGCACTGAATTAATATGTATGTTATTTTGAAACAGTGCATATTTGGGAATATTTGAATTACGAGGTGTTCAGAACATGTTGCGTCAGAATATGTTGCTCTAGCATATTGATTATTTTGAGTTGAAGGCATTTGAGAAATTGTACATAAAGGGTCTCTGTGACCTTTCCCCTTTTTGATGAAAAGAAGGTTCATAGAATACCCATAAGAAAGATATTCTCCCTATACCAGGAAAAGAACATTCTTATCTCCATATATGGACCTGTACAAATAAACCTAATAAAATAACCCTTATCTTCCATTAGTTACCCCATGTATATCTTAATCACTGTCCCATGGTTAGCTGCCCATATCCCAAGTCCCATTGTCTTTTCATATTATGACTATTCATCATCCTTTGTTTAAAAAGGAATATAGGTGGGGTTATGGACACTGGGGAGGGTATGTGCTTTGGTGATGCTGTGAAGTGTGTAAACCTGGCGATTCACAGACCTGTACCCCTGGGGATAAAAATATATGTTTATAAAAAATAAAAAATTTAAATAAATAAAAAATAAAATAAAATAAAAAGGAATATAAAGTTTTTGGCTTAATCTCTTTCGGTCTTCATTTTCTTTTTGAATACTCCCATGTGTACCTAAAAATATGGAATAAAATCTGTACACTTTTCTCCTGTTATTCTATTTTAGGTCGGTTTAATTCTTAGGTCACCCACAGAAGCTAGGAGGGTAGAAGGGATATTTTCCTCCCATGCAACTACATTTTGATGAGATCTCTAGTAATACCTTATGATCTATACAATAGAGCTCAAATTCCTCAGCAAATATGATGCTGATTTTTCTTACCCACTGACTATAGCATTTCTTTCTAATTTCGATTCCTTCCCCCATTGCTTCTCAGCTGGTCATGTTTCCCAAGGATTCCCTCTGATTCTTGGTTCTTCTCCTTCAATCCTTGTCATTCATCAATGTCTGGCTCAAAATCACATCCTCTGGAAAGCCTTCTACAAACTTCTAGTTTCCCATAGTGGCACATTTACATATTTACACACTTAACCTTTAATTGTATATATACCTATATAACCCTCTCATTTTTGGCATAGTTTATCAGGCATTCTTTTGAGCCCCCTGGTGACATCCTTGAGGTTAAGCTTTATATCCTACATAGAGGTTGAGGAGCTCCATTAATAAGAGGTATGTCAAAGCAAAAAAAAATAAATAAATATAAATAAATAAATAAATAAATAAATAGAGGCAAGCCCACATTTTATTAACTTCTTTTTGCCATTTTATTTTGTTCCTAATACATTTTGTATTGGAATGATTGATTTTGCCATGTTCTGAGGAACTAGTGCTATTAAACTCTATTTGCATTATCAAGTTCAGTTTTTATACTATTTTGATGAACTTCTTGCAAAGGATTAGTGTCAGTATTATACTGTTATTGAGGTGTAATGATTTGTCTTTCCCAATTACTTATGTTTCCCAATAATTAAAAGTTTGTTTTAACTGCCCAGCAAATGGCTGAATCTAGCTGTTTGTTTTTGTGGTGTAAATGAGGCTCTGATTGTTTTTCTATTGTGGGATGATGCTCCCTGCTAATTTTAGATGATTGTTTTTATGCTTTGCTGTGTCTAGTGTCATCAACAACAGACCCGAAGATGCAGTCAGAATACACAGATGATACGTTGCTCCTTTCCCTGTGTTACCTGGCATTCCTTGTGTCTGCGCTGTGTTAGAGATGAGGCTGACTATACTTGGTCTGCATTTAATTCCGAAACACAAGTCTGAAACCTGCTGAATCCTACAGTCTGTGTTTAGAAAAAGAAGAAAAGTCCTATTATTTAAAATAAGGAATGCTGTGTAGTGAACTTAGGAAGCCAAGGAAAACTGTTGTACCTTGCTTTTAACTCAAACTTAATATTTGAAACAATAACTCTTGTCACTTTTCTACGTGTATTAGGTACATGCCAGGTAGAACTGTTGTATACATTAGAAGGTCTATAACTGTGCTCCTTCCTTCAGGTGCATCTTGCTTAATTTTCTTGGATTTGTACGATTTTACACCTGGGAAAGTAATTAAAGATTATAGTCTAACTATATTTTATTCTTTTTTTTTTTAACAAACAAGACAACTTGTGTAAAACCACACAGCTAAGATGGTGGTACTGGAAATTAAACGCTTTCCCATGTGATTGCAAATGCTCTGTTCGTAATCTTTTGTAACAGACTTCTCTTGCTTCCAGATGATGGCAGAATCATATATGCTTCTTTATGTCAGCTGCCCCTTTCATTAAAGACATGGAAAATGAAAAGGATTTCTACATTCTGCTCTTGTGTTTCTACTCTTGTGTTTTACTATCTTTAATAATCTATTTTCTAATCAAATTTAATTCATCTTTTTAATCAATACATATTTATTGAACACTTTTTATATACAAGTATATTTTAGGCTTTATGGGGGAAAATTGTGAAAAGCTTAATTACTGACCTTACAAAATTTACAGTTTTATTGGAGATATTAGATTATATATAATCATGATAAAATGCAACATGTGAATAATGTAAAATCAGTTTTTTTTAAAGTCTCTACTATTTGGAATATGCGTGAAGGTTTGTTTTTTTTTTTTTTCCCAGTCACTATCTTCTTTCCAGGTTTTATACACTGACTCCCTCATTTTCAGCGGCTCTTTTAACGGCATCCTGTGTTTAGGTTTTGTACATTGTTAGCCACTTTGGATTAATAAAATTTTCTTATTCGAGTATTTGAACCTACTTGAGTGCATTTTAAAACATCCGGTTCTGTCCATGCTCCCTTTCATCCCCATTCCTCACTGCAAGCCGGCCTTCTGTCTTCAGTGACTTAAACAGGAAGGTGTGGGGAAAATGGGCCCAAGGCTGGGTCTCAGAGACCATTTATTTGTTGTCTTCTCTTCTATGTTGGAAGGAAAAAGATCAGGAAAAGCGCAAATATCTTCTTAGGTAACTGGGAAGGATGACTTCTTCTTTACTATAAAGCGAATGCCCAGCATGTTGTCTATGACCTAAATGAAAATGAGTGGCAACCCCCATCCTGTCCCCAAGAAGAGGAGCTCACCTCATTCTGTTCTCTTCAGAATTTGTGAGTCCTGGAAGAAAGCAGGTCACTGTGTCTGCCTGACCTTCTGGTTGTGCATCTCCCCTGATGCTCCGAGAGAGACTGCAGCCCCCAGTCCCAGCCCTTTCCTAGAATAACTGTCAGATCCAGGAGCACGCACTTGAGCAAACTTCCTTACTTCCCAGGAGCTAGAAGCTGAAGTCAGGCAGCAGCTTTCACTGCCTTCTTCCTGCCCATGTCTGTTTTTGTCAGGTCTCACTGGTTCCTATTTCCCCCATTGTTTGCTGCATGAGAGACAAGATCCCTGATCAGATGTGGAATGTTATCCTCCTGTAACGCCCCCCAAACTGTTTTGAGTGGTTCCCTCAAACCACCCTCCTTCTCAGACTTTGAATCTGGGAATGAGAGCAACCCATTCTTTCCCTCAAAGGTATTTTCCTCTCTCCTCTACCTACCTCACTCTCTGTCAACTGACATTTTGTATTCCTACCTTTTTGGGTAATGTAATTATCTAGTGTTTCATTGTTCCTATTATACCTTACTAAGTTTATCTTCTCTATTTTTTTAATAAAGTAATGTGCTTTTTAAAAAAAAAAAAATCACCTGTTTTAAAAGGTAATCTGTGATTATTTTCCTCTCTCCAATGTAATCTTTCCCTCTGCAACCAGTTTGGGAACCTCTCCTCCTGCTGTCTCCAGTAGTTTCTCTTGGAAGAAACAGAAAGGCTTCAGTTAACAATCATTAACTGTGATACAGTTATCACATTAACTGTGATACAGATACATTGTTAATCATTAACAATGATACAGTACAATTTAAATCTTATTTGTGAAAATAAATTTTTCTTTCACTTTATTAACAGGTACCTTAACATTCTAGCCCCATCTTACTTAGAAGAGCTGGAAAAGGTGTGAAATTCTAGTGTTGCAAAACAGTGCTTACTTTTTTGGAGGAAAACCCTGTCAAATTGATTTAAATTGATTTCATTTATCTCTAGCTCTCTCATCAAGTACCAAATAATAAATCATTAACATAAATAGCAAATAAAGTGAATATAAACAAATCAGGCAGAAGAGGTAACTATAAGACTATGACAAGTTTTGGCACTGCTTCTCTAAAAAAGAATTTAATTTTTCTTGAATTCTAGAAAGTTCTGAGTCTGTCTTATTCATTCCCAAATTATTCTAAAATTCATATTAAATTAATACTTGATGTTGACAAGTTTGTCATTCAAACTGTCTCTCTTATTGATTCCTCCATCTAACATCAATATAGTTATAATTTCATGGAGAGACAAATGGATTTATAGTCAGAATGTCTGAATTTGTGTCCATAGGGGCACTTACTAGATAATTAATTTTGAACAAGGCATTTCATTTTACCCCTAGATATCTGTTACAATAATAATTGAGTTCCCTACCTCACAGAGCTTGATTCAGTTTTAAATTAAATATCACATGGAGAGTACTTAAGAATTATAAAAGCTTGGTTCTCATCTATGAGTTTTAAACTTTTAAAAATCCACCTTCCTTCCTTCCTTCCTTCCTTCCCTCCTCTCTCTCTCTCTCTCTCTATTCAGCTTTTGTTTACTTTTTAATCAAAGAATCCAGCTATAAGTACAAATATGGGTTTTATTTTTTTAAAGATTTTATTTATTTATTTGATAGAGAGAGAGAAAGCATGAGAGGGGAGAAGGTCAGAGGGAGAAACAGACTCCCTGCAGATTTGGGAGCCTGATGTGGGACTCGATCCCGGGACTCCAGGTTCTTGACCTGAGCCAAAGGCAGTTGCTTAACCAACTGAGCCACCCAGGCACCCCTTGGGTTTCATTTTTTAAGCCATTTAAGACAAATTCTTTCCCAGTAGTTTGGAAGTATGAATTTGCATGTATGTGAATGCCTTCCTTTATTAGAAATTTATAAAACCCTATCCCATTTGTTAAGCACTATGCTAGGTGTTGAGAAAGAGCAGGGTATAAAATCGGACAGAGCCTTAGGTTTTAGTCTGCTTTTCAAGCTTCTTTATGAAAATAGCTATTACTATCAGCATCCTACCCACACGGCACTAACCTATGAAGGTATTTCAGTGTAATATGGAATAGGTTTTGCTTCATGAAAAATGCAGGCATCCCCATTGTCTGTGGGGCAGGGACACTGGAAACAACATGAATGTTTCCTCACTTTAAACTTTTCTTATTCCAGAGCAGAGGTGGACAAACTATAGCCGTTAGACCTAATCTAGCATTCTGCAGTTATGGCAAACAAGATCCTATTGGAACCCGGCCTTACTCGTTCATTTACCTATCATCTATGGCTGTTTTTATGCTACACTGGAAAACCCAGCACTTGTGACAAAACCCTACATTCCTCAAAGCTGAAAATATGTACTGTTCAGCCCCTTACAGAAGAGACTGTTGATTCCTGCATTAGAGAAAAATCTCTTCATTGCTGTCCATCACAGTCCTGGCTCTCTACTCAAGCCAGAACCATGATATAATTGACTCTGTTCTCTCTACAGTTAACTGTTCTTTGCTCTGCTGTCCCTTCAAACAGAACTTACCCTGTCATTGCCTTTGAAGAAACTTCCCCAAATGGCCTTGTGAGTTCTTTGTCTCCCTTAGTTGCTGTGGCCAGCACCATGCATACACAAGTAAGAGCTGTCCTGTGGTCATGTTGAAGGGCAGTCACCCCAGACTCTGAACTCTTAATGTTTCAACATTTCTCTTGGTTCAAAAGCAGTTTTTCTTTCAAAGGAGTATTTTCTCAGAAAACCTCTTTACTAATTCAGAGGTATTGACATTGTAGGAGAGTCTAACCAGGAAGCCAGAGCTGCTAGAGTTAAAAACTGGTAGAAGCTCTCTGACAGCTCCCCACTCCCTATACTGCTGGGCCATAGTCCGCTCTGGCCACTCTGATGGCATCTTCCAGGCTGCAGATAGTCCTGGGCATTCTCATTGCATCAGAGCCTTGGATACAGGCCAACTGGCTTCTCTGGTTCTGCCTGAGATCCATTAACTACAGCCTGTGCTGCTTCTTCCCCGTCCGTTTACATATTCTCTGCCCCCACCTGTGTCCTTATTCATAACCCCACCGTAACCCATCCACGAACTTAGGAGATGTTTCAGACTGGAAGGAATACTGACAAGAATTGGGTAAGGGCAAGTCTGAATACACTCCAGTCTATTAACAGGTGACTTTAAATACTTTGATTACTCTCCTAGGCCTAAATGTCACCACTGTGGATTTAATAGCCACTTAATGATAGTGGTTATTTTTCAACCCTATGAATCAGCAAGAAGTAGTCAAGTATTTATTTTTCTTCCTTGTAATGATTCTTGAGCATGACTAAATTTTAGAGAAAAGCAAAGAATAAGTAAACCAAGACCACATTGCTGGTTAGCAACCGAGATAGGGTAAATATCAACTCCTCCCTGCTTAAAATCCCTACTTTCCCAACTAATTTATCCAGTTTATCTGTAGTAACGGACCCTAAAGCAACATGATCAGAGTTCTGAGGTCTGAGACGGCAGGAAGACCCCCACATTTAGCACTGACAGTCCCACCGAAATAGACGTGAAAGAGCAAGCAAACTGGGCCCTGTCACCCTGCATTAGGTCTTTTTAACTGAACTCTTTTCCAAAACAGGTACAATAGTTAAAAACAGGAGTTATTAGAATATCAATAGAAATGGGGAAGGAAAATCATAAATGTATCGTTTTTAAGCATACGTGTAAGCTCATGGCAACCTATACTTTCATTGACTAGGACTTGCTTTTTCCTCTACTGGGAATGGGTATTTTTTTTTTTAAGATTTTATTTATTTATTTGACAGAGAGAGATCACAAGTAGGCATAGAGGCAGGCAGAGAGAGAGAGAGGAGGAAGCAGGCTCCCCGCCGAGCAGAGAGCCCGACTCGGGACTCGATCCCAGGACCCCGAGATCATGACCTGAGCTGAAGGCAGCGGCTTAACCCACTGAGCCACCCAGGTGCCCGGGAATGGGTATTTTGTTTTTCCACACAATCATGGTTAAATAAGGACAAAAATTGCTCCTTGACTTATGACTTCAGGTGTTGGTTGATTCCTGTCTGATTTTCTCTAGTGATCAGTGCTTCTCATGAGGATGGGTTTCTAGAAGGCTGTTCTTTAGAAGTCCCAGACCCCACTAACCTAGTTCATCAGTTACCTTGGTTTTAAACTTTCACTTACGTGTTTTTCTATGTTTTCCATTTGTCCCAAATATTAGTTTTATCAAATCTATAACTAAGAGAGATTGTATAAGGAAAATATTATAGAATGATTGTAAAAAGCCCTGCTTCTTGAATATCTTTTTTTTTTTTTAATCCATTGACCTGTTTTCACAAAATTGTCAACTTATTGCACCATGTTTTTCTAACTTCAGTATCTGTGAGATTCTAATTCAGTATGTCTGGGATTGGGCCCAGGAATTTGAGTTTTTAGCAAGCATCCAGATGGAAGCAGGTGGATCATTGGACCACACTGTGGAGTAACCTTTAAATGATTGCTGTATCATTTATATCCTACTGTGTGGCACAGTGCTAAGTGTTTAGTAATAAATTAGTTGACTGAATAATCAAAAGTGCTAATTATAAATAAGACAATTTATTCACTCAGTGATGCATTGTTTCAGTGCTCAATGAGTGACTATCATGTGTTGAACATTATAGGATTATGTGTGTGTGTGTGTGTGTGTGTGTGTGTGTACACACACAATACATGTATGGACACTATAACTAGAAAAAGGCACTTTATGCATACCCTGTGCTTCCAAAGAGCATGAACTCTAGTGAGGGTTTGGAGAAACTAAAAATGCCATTTCATGGTAGTATTTAGATGTTATTAAGATGGAAAGTGTACAAAAGAGTGATAACAAAAGTAGAAAAATAACATCTTGTCTCTTGTGTGTTAAATGAATTATGTGAAAATAAGCTGGTAAATTGTGAAAGGCAATAGATAACAAATAATAATATTTATAAATCTCTCCCCCCTTTATAGAGATAGCAAGGTACCCCTAGCCTCATTCAGTGTGTTGACTGGATGCCTCAGCTCACCTTCCTTACCCCACAGGGTAGCAAATTTGATATTTCTATCTGAATTTCCATCAAAGGAAATATATGTTGCCTGTCTCTGTGACTTAAAATCTGCAGGACTGTAGGTAATGTCATGCTACCTGAACTTTAAAATGTTTTTCAAACTATAGTAACTATTAAATATTTAGTTGAATTTCTGGAAATAAAGACCCTTGTCCTGAGGTGCCTAAACAGAGTTTACCTCTTTACCAAGCATGTAAAATGATACTGTGGTACGATAATCCTTAAAGTTACTTCACCTGAGCGCACCTGGGTGGCTCAGTGGGTTAAGCCTCTGCCTTCAGCTCAGTTCATGATCTCAGGGTCCTGGGATTGAGCCCCACATCGGTCTCTCTGCTCAGCAGGGAGCCTGCTTCCCCTCTCTCTCTCTATCTGCCTCTCTGCCTGCTTGTGATCTCTGTCAAATAAATAAATAAAAATTTTAAAAAAAGTTATTTCACCATATTATTATTTGAAAACTGTAAATGTATTTTACCAATAGTTAGAATGGACAGTTTGAACTTTTTTTGGGGGGGGGGATCCATGCAATGTCTAAACTTTACATAATTGTGGACTTCAATAATATAAGCATTGAACTTGCATGAAGTTCATGGAAAGTAGCACATTGAAAATTCTGTGATACATCACTAGGAGTTTTGGTTGACAAATACTTTTGTACATTTTTTTCCCCTTTGAGATGTAGACTTGTTTTGTTTATGCAATATGGGATACAAAATAATGAGAAGTAAAAGGAAGAAATGTGAATCATCTATGTATTAATCAAGGGCTCATATAGACTGCATATTCAACATGACATTTTCTACACAGTGTGCCTAGTTTTTGTTTTGTTTTGTTTTTTTCAGTGTCCCTAATTCTTAAATTGCTACTTGATTTCATGGCGAATGTGTCTTCATGTGAGAAAATATGAAAAGTGGAAAACAAACTATTCATCTTGGCTGTCAGTACTCTGAACTTCGAATTTAATGAGTGCTAGACATACGGAGAGTTGAATATAGCAGACGAACGGACTGTTTGGAACAACGTCGGTCCTTTTTGTCCCCTAGCCTATATATGAGGCACACTAAGTTATTCTGTGTTCCCAAATACTTTCCATGTAGATTCTGTATTTTGAGACACTTTTTGGCTAGGAGATTTTTGGAGACTTTAACAGGAATAGGATGTAAAATTTAAAAAAAAAAAAAAATCCAAGTTAGGAACATTTTGAGAGTCTGCCCAGAACACCAGAGGCAGCTCAGGCAGGCCACATGGAACCGCTGGCTTAGTCCGTGGCATGAGAAAGACCCCCCGGTCCAGGCGGGCTCCACTTCAAACTTTAAATGTATTAGAAAAATCGAATGCTTCAAAAAGCAGATTGCATCTTATAGTCTTGTTTTTCAAGTTTAAAAATGTCTTAAGAGAGGGTGATGCCTGTTTGGGATTTATGATTATTACTCATGGGCTTTATGGCTCTTTCTGCTTTCCCTCCGAACACCCGCATCACGTCCACCAGCGAGCATCCAGAGGCAGGCTCGTCGCTTCAAGTTGTTTTCATAATAATTTATCCTAGAGTCGGACTCCATTGTTCTGCATGTATTACATGGAACTTCTATGGAACATCAAACATATTTATTGATAGGAGAAAATTGTGTCTTTATGAGTGTTTCTGTAATGAAATAGGATGAGGGATGTGGAAAGTCACTGGCAGTTTCAGTTCAAGAGGCGCTCTTCAGGAAGAGAAAAATGGAAATGTTTTTATGAACATGAAATAAAACTCTAAAAGTGATGAGATGTTCTTCTAATATCCACTGTTCAATAATATATAGTCATAGTGTCCTTTGTGAATGAAGAGGGCACTGCAGATTCTCTCTGGCTGCCAAAAGTGTTAAGTGTTCGCAGTTAGAGGAAATGAGTTTTACACACCTATTCCTTTGTATCCTCAGAGCCTGGACAGTGATACTCTCACAGATATTAAGACCCCTTCGGTGGTTTTTAGAAGGGTACCGATGACCATGTTTTTGAGAAGTTCTTTATCTCCCCCAAGCACCCACATTCCTGCCCACCACAGACATCAGTGCAAGCGAAACCGGGTCTTAAGTTTAATAGCTTTGACAAGATAACCCTCCATCTCTTGGAGCACTGGCTCGCAGTAAAGGCTATTACCTTGTTGGCCATGTACCATATCACTTTGCTGCCTGCTAATGCTTTACTTCTTTCTTTTCTTTTCCCTTTTAATTTGCATTTAAAAGAGCTAACAACCTCACTTGGCAAAGCTAACTGCTGATGTAGCTAACGATAAAGCACTATGGCATCGCTTGAATCTCAAAAATTAGAAGAAAATAAAGAGCTAACATATATTACTTTTTTTTTCCCCTAAAGCCAGAGCCTACTTTAATTTTGTCAAAATTGTGAAGAAGAGCTTCCCAGTGTGGGCTAGGTCATATGTGGAAAGGTCAAATTGGGAAACTATAGGGGGTGAGGAGGAACTGATTGTAGGGAATAAAGACCATTAAAAGACAATGAGAAATACAGGGATACATGGAATTCTCCACAGTGAGAGAAGGCTTACTATTTTATTTTGCTTAGTTTAAAATTTGGAAACATCAGTTCAGAGAGACACAGCTTTTCTTATAAAGCATGTTATGAAAGCCAAACCTCCCAATATTTCCAATATGGTTATCAAACTATCCTAATTTTGTACCTGCCCTGTGTGAGAGATTAGGTTAGTTAATGGATAACATAATAATTTGACATAGTTTTTCCATTTAAAGGGCTTGTATTCTGCTTGAATATAGTCATTCACAGCCTTTTATATTCTGGAATATGTACATCCTTCTTTCTCTGCAGTAGGGATGTGCTAGTCTAAACATATCTATGAATTCAGCAGCTTCTTCTCTCTAGAGGATGGGACAATACCAGACACAGTAAGAATCAGAAATTTAAAAAAAAAAAAAAAAAGACTTTATAGCTCCTAGACAAATGGAACATTCTATTAGAAGGACTTTAAAACTGAGGAAGACTATGGAAGTGTGATGATGCTAACTATCTGCATTGAAAACAAACTATCTGTCCATGCTCCAGTCCCCTTTTCCATATGTGTATGATTTACGTAGAACAGTGTCAAAATCAGTGAATGCCAAAGTTGAAATAAAAATCTTTAAGAGTTACTTTAATTTAACCCCTTCATATGCTGTTTATACTTCCTATCTCTTGAGGATTTTGTTTTATCATTTATTTTCCTTCTCTTGTATCTTAAACATTCAGTTCTTAGAATGTTTCCACTTTCATACATCCAAGTCTCTCTCATCATATGGCAAATAATCCAAAATGCCACCGTGGTCCCACTTATCTTTACAGCAGTCCTCTTTTTTCCATTGTCAAGTATGTTGAAAGAGTTCTTTTGCTCAAAGTTTATATCTCCTCACTTTTTGTTCATTCATTCCAGTATAATATGAAATGTAGCCTCCCCCAATTTCATTCTTCCAACCATTAACCTTTATGTTGCTGAAGCCAAAACACATACTTTTCATTCTCCTTCTTGTTTTTTCTCTGGCATTTCATTTCTGGAAGTCTGTTTGCTTCCAGTATGATACTCTCTTGCTTTTTTCTACTCTTTGGTAGCAAGAGGTAATCATATACTTTAAGTTCCCTATTGAGGTTTCATTCCTCTGTTCCTTAAACGGCAGTGTTTCCCAGAGTCTTCTCCAATACTGTTCACTTTTTTCCTATATATTCTTCTTGGGTGATTCCATTTATATTCATGGCTTCAGCATAACCTGGAAAGTTATGATTTTCAAATATATATTTTAAGTTCTATCTGGATAACAAGCCTATACGAAGTAGTATGTTCATCAGTCATTCAAAAAAAGTAAATTACTTGTGGACAGTTTAGTTAAGTTTTATGATGCTTATGAGTTAAATTAGTAGTTATAAGCACAATTATAGTATTGAGCACCGACTGTTTTTTTTTTTTTAAAGATTTTATTTATTTATTTGACAGAGAGAGATCACAAGTAGGCAGAGAGGTAGGCAGAGAGAGAGAGGAGGAAGCAGGCTCCCTGCTGAGCAGAGAGCCCGACGCGGGATTCGATCCCAGGACCCCGAGATCACGACCCGAGCTGAAGGCAGCGGCCTAACCCACTGAGCCACCCAGGCGCCCACCGACTGGTTTTAAGTCTTAAGTCAGTTACTTGACCCTGAGTAAACTACTTTAATTACAAGGCTTTGTTCCTTCATTTGTAAAATGAAGTACCCACTTCATAAAATTTCCATGAGGATGAAGTGGGATCATAATTGTGAAGAGCTTGCAACATAGGTCACAATAAGTAGTAGCCCTTATTGTAAAAAAAAAAAAAAAAAAATGATCTCTTGAATAAGTTTCACTTCTAGTTGTAGAAAGCCAAGGTGGCACTCTGAGCCCAATCAGGAAAGAGAAACCATGTAGTAAGTTAAAGCAGGATAGTTTAATATAAAGAATCATTGATTCTGGTAAACAGAACTATAAGATATAAAGAAATTCTCTATGATCATCTAAGACTGAGAGAAAGTACTGTATCTAAAGAAGGATAAACTTGAAAGGGGTTCAGACCCTCAGGAGAAAATGTATTTTGGCCCCTGGAGAGCAGCTGACCACTGGTTTGGCCAAAACTGGAGCTGCTCTGCAAACACCAGGCCACCGTCCACAGTACAAAGAGCAGGCAACAAACAGATGATGGCTGGATCTGCAGTGGAACTCCAAGTGCCAGCAGGGGTGAAAGGTTGTCACAGCTTGCTCTTTCAAGAAGGACTGACTCCTTGGTGTGTGACCTTCTGGACGCAGGCAGCAGCATACAAGCTGTGCTGGCTTTGTCAGAGGAGTCCAGGCTGTCTGTAGAAATGTTATTGTCAGGATGAGGCTGAAAGATCAAAAGACACATCCTGGGCTTGTGGCCGCTGAACAGTTCCTCACCAGAAGTCCTCATACCCACACCGCTACAAATTGGAGAAGTCTCTGCCTCCTGCCGCCCTCTACCAAGAAAGCTTAACATTGTACATTTTAAAGGAGAAATGCTAAACAAATGTTGTTGTTTACCGTATTGGAGGTGTATTTGGAACTGAAAGGCAATGAATTGATAACTGACACAGCAGATAGGCTTAACAAATACAGAAATAATCTAGAAATCACAACACCGTAAAAATGTGTTCAAATACTGTGTTTTGCTCTATAGTTCTTTCAGTTCCAAGTTTTTTCATATGAAAAATTGGCTTATATATGTATAAGGTAACTTTAATTCACAATTTAAATATGAATACCTATTAGTTCATGGTAGTTATGCATGTGCTAGAAAACAATTTAATGAATTACAAAATAGCACATTGAAGAGATGCTATGGTCTACTGAACCAAAAATCCAGTTTTTGGAAACTGCCTACACATAATTTACCCATCGAATGTCAGTTTAAAATTTGCACAATAGGCCATAAGGATTTTTATGAGTTTTGTGTAAATAATGACCCACTTAATATGTTTTACAAAGGAGTATATTTTAAATAGTCTTTCATTTTTCTTTGGTATACTCCAAGAAAGGGTTCATTTCCCCCCCATTACCTAAAAAGGTTTTTTAGAGAAAATAATGTAAAAAATTACTATGCTGAACATGATGCCAGGAGAAAACTTAAAATCCATGAAAACATGAACTTAGTGGAACTTCTAAGAATTACTTTGTTATAGCAAAGTGACATGGCATTAGAATGACTCCCACTGGTTATCAGGTCAGCTTTGATTCCAGAAAATGTACAACTAAACACTTTGTAACCCCAGAACCATACCTTTAATTCCTTTAATTTCAATATCTCTAATAATAATTTTTACCAATAACTGACCATTTATTGAACATCAGACTGTTCTGAGTTCTTTTTATGTTTATCACATTTCTTAACACAGCAGCAAGCTCTTATTGTCATCATTGCACAGATTAGGAAAGTGAGGAGCCTTACCTGTTCAAGAGAATCACCTCAGAAGCTGAAGGGCTGGGATTTGAAATTTTTTGTTTGTCTCTGAAGTTCCTACTGATTTTAAGCATGTTCCTAACTCTAGGTCAAAGTGGGGGTTTATATTTCATAATCAAAGGTGTTAAAGTTAATGGCTCTGCTTCTCAAACTTTCATGGACACAAGGATCCCCTGAGGACCTTCATCAAATACAGGCTCTAAGTAATAGGTCCAGAGTGAGACTTGAGATTCCAAAAGGCCCTCATTTGGTGCCCGTATTACTAGTTCATAAACCATATTTGGCATAGAAATGGTAAGTGACAATGGAGCTGTTAATAGACCAAGATATTAATGATACCCAAATAACTTAAAGATTTTAGATCTTCGGAATTTATCTGAAGGAGTTGAAAACTTATCTTCACATAAAAACTTGCACATAGGTGTTTACAGTAGCTTTATTTATAGTTACCAAAACTTGGAACTGGGAAGTCTTTCAATAGGTGTATGGATAAAATGATACCTGCAAACAAAGAAGTATTATTCAGCACTAAAATAAAAACGAGCTATCAAGCCCCCTGAGAAGACATGGAAGAAAACTTCAGTGCAAATTACTAAATGGAAGAAGTCGATGTGACAAGGTCACATACTATAAAACTTCAACAATATGATGTTCTAGAAAAGATGAAACTGTGGACACACTGAAAAGATGAATAGTTGAACGGAGTTAGAGAGGGTTGCATTGTTTTTATTTGTTTGTGTTTGTTTTTGTTAGGGCACTGAAAATGTGCTATGATATTATAATAATGAATATATGAATATATGCTATTGTAAATTTGTCCAAACCCATAAATGTAAATATTGAGAGTGGACCATAGTATCATCTATGGAACTTGGGTGGTTATGAGGTGGCACTATAGGGTTATCCTTGTTAATAAGAATCATTATCATCATAACAAGTATTATGATGATGATGATGATTAAAAAAATACATCTCTGGTGAATGACTTTGATGATGGGAGAGGTGCTATGCTTGTGTAGGGCATGGTGTACATGGAAATCTCTATACTTTTCTCTCAATTTTGTTGTGAGCCTAATTTTATTTTTAGAAATAAAATCTAAAAATCAAATAAAAGATGTCGACAATCTACCATACCTAGGAATAGCAATCATGAAGGTAATTATCATTAGAACTCAATTTTTTTTTTTAATCCAGGTAGGAGAATGCTTAAACTTTAAACTTGAAAATTTAATAACTAAAAAATACCTTTTGTTAGATTTGAGTTATTACTAATTAAACTAGTTATATCTATTGTCTATGTAAATCTACGTATAAACTTTTTTTTTTTTTTTCAAGACAGAAGTAGGGGGAGGGGAAGAGAGGAAATCTTAAGCAGGCTCCATACACAGCAGGGAGCCGGTCTTGGCTTGATCTGACAACCCTGAGATCAGGAACTGAGCCAAAATCAAGAGGCTGATGTTCAGTTAACTGAGCCACCCAGGAACCCCTACTTATAAACATTTTAATACTAGTTTATATTGGTTGAAAGATTTCTGGTTACAGTTTTCAAAATCGTTTCACATCTGTGGCTTTGTTCAGAGTATAGTGCATGGACCCACAGCATCAGCACCATCTGAGAACCTGTTAAAAAGGCACATCTCAGGCTCCAACCCAAACCTTCTGAATCACGATCTGCATTTAAATAATACCAACACTAGGTTTCACATGCATAGTATGGTTTGAAAAGGACTGCTCTCCAAAAGCTGTGATTTGAAAGATCCACGAAAAATATCCTCCAGTGGTCGTTAAAAGTGTGTATAAACTAAATATATTTTGTGATAAAATAAAATAAAATAACATAAAATGGTGACTATGTAATAATCACAAAGTAGCAGTGTTTATATTGACAACAAAGTATTTCCTGTAACAGCATGAATCAAAATTGTCTAAGCAGAGGCTGCCTTTGAAGAACATTTTCTTTCTTTCTTTCTTTCTTTCTTTCTTTTTTCATTTTTTTTTTTTTGGGTTTTCAATTTTGTCTTTATCATCCTTCCATTTTTTTTTTAAGATGTAGTGAAAAATTATGGTAATTACTGACTTCGGATAATTGGCTGACACTGATCATGGGTGATTATCCCATCAGCATCTTGACCCTTGAAAGGGAAGAAAAGAAAGAAAAACAGAAACAGATCATGAGAAGAAAAACCACTTCTTTAATTTTGCAGTTGACTTGCCCTTTGAATTTCGTACTGACACCTCCACTCTGGCCTCAGCAAAACAACAGGTGCAAACTGCAGATGGATCCCCTCGCAGCGGCAGACAGACACATCTGCCACTGGTTACATGAGTCTCAACTTGAAAGATGGCCAGCAGCAACCAGATTTGTGTCCTGGGGTGGCAGGGCAGAGGGCTTCTTTGAACAGTCAGGATACTTACAGGATGTGCTATTTTCGTCTGAGCACTCAATCTAAGTCTACGTTTCTAACTTTATTTCAGAAGCTTAAATACTGATCTTCCCCCTCCTGCAGGGAGGTATAATTAAACATCTTTCTTCAAGCTAAAAAAAAAAAAAAAGGAAAAAGGGACCTTAAATAAACATATTTTCAATTTATGTTTACTTTATATTTATCAATATTATATATATAAAATTCACCCAAATGTCATTAATTATGCTCCCCAAATGGAAAGTTTAAAGTATTTTGCAATAAATGTCTTAGTTTTTTTTTTTTTTTTTCAATTTGGCTCTCAGAAACACATAACGTATTTACATTTTTGTGAAGCAATTGGATATTTGTCAAGTCTTACATATTTAGAATTAGTAAGGCAAATATTATTCTGCCAGTTCGAAATGTGAGTTTGTGTGTGTGTGTGTGCATGAGAAAGAAAGAGAGAGTGAGCACAGTTTTAATATCTGAATGAGACCTGGATATATTTTGGTGTGTAAGATAGATCAGAATTTAATATTCTCTACATCAAATGACTATTCCAATGTTGATATTTTTATCCTTAAATAATTCTTCATCAGTCAGTGAATATACATGTGTTGCCACATAAGAAATATATGTCTGTGAATGTGTAATTAACACACATGTATGTGCATGTATTTTAAAATCATGCATTTTATTAATTAAATTAATTACATTAAATGCATAATTAAATATAATTAAATATATAATTAAATAATTAAATGCATGCATTTTAAAGTCAAGATTACCTAATATACAATGAATAATATAACTATATAGGAGAAGACTCTACATGTCTATGTTTCTATAGCTACATACAGATTAGATGAGATCAAATATTCTGTACATTGGATTTCTGTTTAATTTTTAAAACAATATTATTTCCAGTTAAAGACATTGTTATTGACACACATAAATATACAACGTTAATAGTAATCAAGTAACTACAAATCTGAACAATCAGATATCCTTTATTTTTCCTATAAAATTTTCAAAAATTATAACGATCAGTATGAAGACTCAGTTCACTGCTGGTAAAGTCATCGGATATGCCAGATATGTATACTAACCAGTTTTATGTGCAAAGATGCTTACTGAAGCATTTTGCTGTTAATGATAATTTGGAGACAACTTAAATATTCAACAGTAGAAGTTATGTTACATCATGTAACCATTTTAAAAAGTACTTTGTTAGAACACTGAAACACAGAAAAAAATGCTCACAATATGAAATTAAATGAGAAAAAGACAAAAATTTAAAAAAATTTAAAAAACTCTAATTGTTCAATCAATATCCATCAAGTGCCTACTTTTTTTGTTTTTGGTAAGCACTGTGTAGGTATTTGGATATATTAGTGAACAAAATGGAGGTTCCTGGTCCATATATATCTTATGATTAAGTAGTAAAAAAGACAAAAAACAAAAAGATTGAAAAATTTAATAGTAAAATGTTGGTGGTAAGATCATAGGTGAGCCATACATTATTTCTACCTCTCTGTATCTTCTAATCATCTACATGAATATGGGTTACTTTTATTGTAATAAAAATACACATGTTTGGGGTGCCTGGGTGGTTCAGTCTTTAAGCGTCTGCCTTTGGCTCAGGTCATGATCTCAGGGTCCTGGAATTGAGTCCCGCATCAGGCTCCCTGCTCCACAGGGGCCTGCTGCTTCTCCCTCTCCCACTCCCTCTGCTGTCTTCCCTCTCTAACTGTGTCTCTCTCTGTCAAATAAATAAATAAAATCTTTTTTAAAAAGCCAAATATTTAAAAATGCAAAAAACTATCAGAAAGATAATAATACTACCTAAAGTGTTGCTTAACTATACTGTAGTCCCAGTTAATACTAGTGCTAACTAATCCTTAGTTCTTTTTGAGTATTCAACCATTCCCTCTAGACTTTAAGCTTCACACTATATATATATTTTTTAACGTTAAACTTCAGACCACATGTATATATACACACATATATATATTTTACTTTTTCTCCTTTATCCTAATTTGTTCTAAAAAATGTTAATGAAAATATAATTAGTTGCAATTAATATGCAAATATGAATCTTTAGGCCTAAAATTGGTTTGCCCGGCCCAATTTAGCTGTGTAATTCTAAGCGATTATCCATCCATTTAGAGTAGTGCTTTGATAGTGTACATCTAGTTTGAATTCTCTTTGTAATGTAACTCAATACTAATTTACCTGAGACTGTATGATTTGTGATTTTGTCATTTAACCAAATTATTTTTACATTTGCATCTAATATTTTCAAAAATATGTTTAATGGCTGCATAATGTTATAGTTGTTCAAGTACTAAGTAGGTAATTATTCTCAGTTGCAGCATGACTATTATTATATTGAAATAAACTACATTAAAACACCTGTTAATGGATTCCTAACCTACCTCTACTGGGTTACACACTGCTGAGTGTCGGATTTTAGCACATCATTCCTTGACATCTCTGTGTCAGTGCTCCAAAGCACAAGTGTGCATGGAGATGAGCCCACTAACATGACCATATGGAGAAGGCTGGGAAGAAGGGGACCAGAGGTATTTGGAGAACCTGTGCCATGAGTACAAGGAACAGCCATCATTCAGCTTCAGCCAGTTGCCAATCAAGAGTATTAGCCTAAATTTTCTGATTTTTTAAATAAATTAAACTACTTTTTTTTTCCAATTTATTTATTTTCAGAAAAACAGTATTCATTATTTTTTCACCACACCCAGTGCTCCATGCAAGCTGTGCCCTCTATAATACCCACCACCTGGTACCCCAACCTCCCACCCCCCTGCCACTTCAAACCCCTCAGATTGTTTTTCAGAGTCCATAGTCTCTCATGGTTCACCTCCCCTTCCAATTTACCCAAAAGCACATACCCTCCCCAATGTCCATAACCCTACCCCCCTTACCCCCCTTCTCCCAACCCCCCTCCCCCCATCAACCCACAGTTTGTTTCGTGAGATTAAGAGTCACTTATGGTTTGTCTCCCTCCCTATCCCATCTTGTTTCATGGATTCTTCTCCTACCCACTTAAGCCCCCATGTTGCATCACCACTTCCTCATATCAGGGAGATCATATGATAGTTGTCTTTCTCTGCTTGACTTATTTCACTAAGCATGATACGCTCTAGTTCCATCCATGTTGTCGCAAATGGCAAGATTTCGTTTCTTTTGATGGCTGCATAGTATTCCATTGTGTATATATACCACATCTTCTTGATCCGCACAGCAAAGGAAACAGTTAACAAAACCAAAAGACAACTGACAGAATGGGTGAAGATATTTGCAAACGACATATCAGATAAAGGACTAGTGTCCAAAATCTATAAAGAACTTAGCTAACTCAACACCCAAAGAACAAATAATCCAATCAAGAAATGGGCAGAGGACATGAACAGATGTTTCTGCAAAGAAGACATCCAGATGGCCAACAGACACATGAAAAAGTGCTCCATATCACTCGGCATCAGGGAAATACAAATCAAAACCACAATGAGATATCACCTCACACCAGTCAGAATGGCTAAAATCAACAAACCAGGAAATGACAGATGCTGGCGAGGATGCGGAGAAAGGGGAACCCTCCTACACTGTTGGTGGAATGCAAGCTAGTGCAACCACTCTGGAAAACAGCATGGAGGTTCCTCCAAATGTTGAAAATAGAACTGCCCTATGACCCAGCAATTGCACTACTGGGAATTTACCCTAAAGATACAAACGTAGTGATCCAAAGGGGCACGTGCACCCGAATGTTTATAGCAGCAATGTCCACAATAGCCAAACTATAAATTAAACTACTTTTAAATGTAAACTTTCCCAATTAAATAATTTGCCAATCAACCAAACACAACATACTAGCCAACTGCATTTGGTTTCCCAATAAGGAGAATTCAAACTTAGAAAACTGCCACATTGTCACTTGTTATAACCTTCTTGAGATAGGTTTTTTTGTTTCTGTTTCTGTTTTTTTGTTTTTTAAACATAGCATAAGGAAAAATTTTAAAGAAAGGCTTAGAATTTTTTTGTATGTATATAGATACACCCTCACCCTGAATTGGAGTCAGGTTTATTGCTTTTCGATTAGAAGATTCTATTTTAAGTTTATTGTTTTAAGTGTGTGCTTGCTTTTTAAATTGTTAGGTTTTTTAAACTTTATTTTTTTTAAGATTTTATTTATTTATTTGACAGACAGAGATCACATAGGCAGAGAGGCAGGCAGAGAGAGAGGAAGGGAAGCAGGCTCCCTGTTGAGAAGACAGCCTGATGCAGGGCTCAATCCCAGGACCCGAGATCATGACCTGAGCTGAAGGCAGAGGCTTTAACCCACTGAGCCATCCAGGCGCCCCTAACTTTCTTTTGATAAGAAATCAATGTAGGTTCATAAATGTCATGGATAATCATGATGAGAAAATGGGGAAATTAAGTATATGTGTACAAATCACACATCCAGTCTCTTGCTTCTTAAGCATTGTATACTCTTAGATCTCTAATCTAATTTTTAAAGAAAATGCAATGTATAATAAATCTTGAGTTTGGAATACTATGTATAATCACAATGTTCTAGCATCTCGAAAGTAGACAGGGAAAATAAAGAGCCAGAAGAACAAAGAGAAGCTATTTTATTATTTTTTTCTAAACCAAGAATAAACAGTAAACCAAGTCTTAGTGACTATAAACTCAAGGCATCAAGTCATGAAAGAGGGTAATTTTTATAAAGTAAGGTACAGAATAATCTACCAAGGTATCAAGCAAAATTGAATCTGATAAATCTACAACTGTTAATATAAGTGCTTGGCAGGAAATCATAGAGCAAGTTCAGTCCTACCAGTTCATGTGCACAGCTGTCACCAGAGGACAGGGGTAAAATTCTGACTAGATGCAAAGGCAAAAATACAGAAGCTATAGGGAAATTTCATGTCATTAACATTGTGAGGCAGCGCTTTCTCAGCTCAACAGCCTCAATGATGATGTTTTGTTTATCTGCACATCTATATTCTATTCATGGACTTCCCATGAGACTCAGACGGTGTCCCTAGTAGTCTTCTGACAGAGATGCCCTTGGCAAAGGACCACTGGTTACTTTAGGGGGAAAGGAGGTATTTAGAGAGATATTTGTCTTGAGGATCCACACTATTTTAAGAAAAGATAATGCCCCCTACTGTACAACCTGAATCCAAAAACATTAGGATGATGTTTTAGGTGAAGGTTTTAAGGAAGAATATTACAGAGGTCAAATTCCGTGCTCCAGATGTGATAAAATTGTATACATTACCTAATCTCTCAAAACTTATATAAATTATTATTTTAATATAACAACAATAATAGTAACTGATTGTTGGTAAGCAACATGCGAGAAAATATATTGTGTATCTCACGTGAATGATTAATTTATCCCTATGTCACTCTGTGAGGTAACTACAATTGCTACATCTATTTTCAGATATGGAAATAGAGTAAGTGGCAGAGCTGGGATTTGATCCTGATCAGTTTGATTCAGGAGGTAGTAAACTTAACCTCTTTGAGTGTCATTATGTTTAGTTGTTTGCTTGATAGGCAGTCAAGTCTGGTTCTAACCTTTATTTAACCCAAGTCTTCAAAATGGAAGGTCCATTCATTTTACCAGGCTGCCTTTTATTCAAAAGAGGAATATTCGGGATGCAGCTGATCACAAAAACCCCCGAGAACTCCCTCATTCACTTCAAGACTAGGAGCGTTTATTTATCCTGCTTTAATCAAATTATAACTGAACCAAATGAGAGTTTGTCCACTCAATGCACAGCAAGCCAATAAGAACTGATGCAGAGCTATTGCAGTGAAGAAAAATAGACTGTTAATGGTGTGGTGCCACCCATGAAGCTAATGCTTAAAAGTCCTGGACTCTCTAATGGTCGGCAAGTGAGGATTTTTAAGGGCACAGTTTGGAGGAGGGGTCTCCTGAGAAGGTGGACACTGTTGATTGGAGGCCCATGAGACCATACTAGCAAATGTTCCAGAGTCATTTCATCAAGTCCCCCAGAGGTCTTCTCCATCCTGAGGGATTTGGAATCTGAAAAACATCTCTATCCCTTATGTTAGAAATTTCACTAAGTACATCTGATGATTGTATCTATTTGTGAGATAGTGGGGTTGGATTCCTGCAGGTGCTTTGGCCAGTTTAGCTGTGCCTGGGGAAGATATGGCCTCTATTATTCATTCTTTCATCTGAAGTGACAAGATGGAAGCCAGCTTTAAATGTGATTGAACTGTGACTTGTTCAATTTATGCCATAATCTAAAATCATATTGCTACTCTTCTTTTTTTTTTTTAAAGATTGACTTATTTATTTATTTAAAAGAGAGTGAGCGAGGAAAGTAGGGGTAGAGGGAGAGGGACAGAGAACCCACCAAGAGGCTCAGTCTCATGACCCTGCGATCACAACCTTGTGATCACGTCCTGAACCGAAACCAAGAGTCAGACTCTTAACCAACTGCACCACCCAGGAGCCCCATATTGCTACACATTTAATGTTTGCTTTTGTAGAAAAGTAATTTTATTTTATTTTTTTTTCTTAACTTTCTGGATTCTTCTGACTGGTCTATTAATTAAATTGATTAACATTTAATTTTGTACTTATGGGACCCCCACAAAGACATGAAAAGCTTCAAGACAGGCAATTGAGGCTTACATTCCATCCTGAGATAGTTAAGTGGTAGGGATCTGGGGCTTCAAAAGGAAGGGAGACAGTTAATAGAAAGACGATAAAAGCAAGTGTTTGGAAAACAAACATTTGACCTGCAGAGTCAATGGGACACAGAAAGGGATTTGGACAAACATATCTTGGCGAGTTCCCCTTAGTCTGGTACCCTTATCCTGTACCCTTTGTAGAAATTTCTGGTGGTAACTGTCTTCCTGGACCAGGCCCTCTAAGTTCTCAGAGGCAAATAAGGACAAGGTAAAAGTTTTTTAATCAGTGGGGTCTTAATTGCTTTCAACTCAAAACAGTTCATATGACAAAGGGATGCATTTCGTGGCAGGCAATTTTGCTTTCCTTTACTTTCAAAGGCCTTTAAAACGCCCAAGTGAATAAACAATTACATTCAGTCTATATAAAGGGTGTTGTCATTCATCTGTTTTGCATTGGGGAGTTTTCCTTTGAGGGTAAATTCCTCTGAATTGTGCTGCCCTATGAAAGCAGATTTGCTCACCACTAATGCTGCACTACGCTGCCCTTATGATATAGCAAAAACGCATCCTTTATAGCAATGACAAAGAGTCAGATTTCTCCACCAAAATGAGCTTTCCAGATAGTTCTGTATGCCTTAAACACTGAAAAACGACACTCAAACTACAGCCTGTAGAGGATGCTAAGACATAATCTACGTGTGCTTCACTCTCAGTTACTTTCTTGGGCTTTAAGAAATTCCTTTGTCCACCTCAATCTGCTGTTTTAATAAGGACTTCAGTAGTTTTTCTGATGTCAGAGAACTTTCATTTTAGAGGAATATATTTTCCCAGATACCTAAAATTTTTATGATCAGAAACTTTTATTTATTTATTTTTTTAAGATTTTATTTATTTCAGAGAGATAGTGTGTGGAGAAGGAGAGAGAGAATCTGAAGCAGATTCTGAGTTGGGTGCAGAGCCTAATACCGGGCTCAATCTCATCACCCTGACATCATGAACTGAGCCGAAATCAAGAGTTGGTCCCTCAGCTGACTAAGTCACCTAGGTGCCCCCAACACAGACTCTTTAGCTTAACATGTAAGTTCACAGCTTTTCTCTAAGATTGCCAGACTTTATCAGGTGCATAGCTTCCCAAATATTGGAGGAACTTTATTCTAGTGGCGTGATGCACCCATTTCGTTAATGGAGGATATGGGAACAGGCAGAGGTAGAGGGAGAAAAAAACTGAAAGTATTTGTAGCTTAAAAAAAAAAAAAATCCCCAGATTTCATTCTATCATACAATAAGCTTCAAAGAAATTGCTGTTGTGTTGAGCCCAAACTAATTATAATGAGACAGGACCAGATAATGATAATGTGCTTTGATTTTAGAATGAAATTCAGAAAATAGCTCCAGGGTCTGTTTTTAATGACATCTCCATTGATAAAGGATGTAAAATTTTCCAAGTCTATTAGCTAGTCTTTTAATAGTAAATTTGACCAAGTGTAATGACACCTATATTTTCTTATTAGAGTGCTTATGGTTATCTACATAGTAAATGGCAAATTGGAGATTTATATGCCATTTAAATTAGGTTACATCTAGGAAAATTCAGTCTGGGTCATCATGGGAAGACTGCTCTTAAAATAGTCTAGTGGAACGTTTTAGGTGGTTTTCTGTAGTACCAAGAGGCATTAATATAATAAGAGATTCCTTTTTAGCAGAAGAGTTATTTAAATAGACAGCTGGGCATTGTAGTGCAAAACAGGCAGCAGCTTAGTTTTGCACTTTGGCCTTTACTTATAACATAAAGGAGTCTCATTATGACAAGCCCCATTATGACAGGAAATCTGTCTAATGCAGCTCATTTTGCTCTTAATCCAAGGAGCTTTAACTACCAGAAGAATTAATCTCACTAATAATAATAAGTAACATTTGTAAGGACTTTGAAGTTCACAAAGGATTTTTCCATATAGTTCCTGCCCTTGTATCATTGCCCTTAACTTCCTAACTGTTCTTGACACCGGCCTCAACTCCTTCCAGTTCATTCTTTGTATTGATGGTCAAAAACACGAATTTCATCGCAGTATTTTCCTGATTATACATCTGCAATGTTTCCTTATTGCCTACATAGTACAGTCTAAGTCATCAACAAACCATACAGTGCAGAAAATATTGCTTGTGGGGAAATCAGATTTTCCATGATGTACACACAGAAATATAGCAAAATGTATCAAAAAGTTAAAGACAATACTATAGGGAGAAATAGATGTTGTAAATCTTTGCTAGTCTTGTTTCCTAACTTATTTTTCCATATGAAGAGTTCACAGCTTCCAATGGCATAGATAATACAGTTCAGGGACCAGATAGATCTAAGACACATTTTTAAATGGCTTATATATATTAAACACTTTATTACAATCATGGCATAATACTTAATACATAATAGCCACTCTACAATAATGTTCTAAACTTTATTTCAGTGTTGCAAGTATTGTATAACATATCCTCTGATGTAAAATTTCCACAAAGACTCAGGATGATGTTATGATAAGGTTCTCAGAGTATAAATTATGTGAAAATACTGGGCAAAAGGAAAGGAGATGCTTTGTCAGATGATAATAGAATGCTGCAAATTCCTATTCAAAGAGACTTTTTTTAGAAATCTGAGTTTATGAATGTATATTTCACAGTTGAAAATAAGCTCTGGCCCATTAGATTTTTACCTACATAATATCAAGGACAACATCTTGATAAAACAAGATTATGAAGTTTATAAGGAAGTAGTAAAATCTATCTTTCCATACAGATTAACATTTTTGTTCTAGTTTCTTTTGGAATCTGCATTTTTTCTGTAAATTATGAATATTTCTTGGTCACCAGATGTTCTCTTAGCCTACGTTCATTTGGTAGTATACTGAAGAACTATAGAAATGTGATTAAAGACCAGGATGTAAATGTTTTGGGCATGGAAATGGATCATATTTGACTTTTTCAAACATGCTCTTGAAAATTTGCCACTCGTATGTACAGACACGACTTAAATTTCTAAATGTATTAAGGCATGAAAAAGGAGATATGGTTTGAGGAAATGAGTGTAGTAATGCTTTTTATGGGAAGGGCCAGTGCAAAATTGCCAGTTGAAGAACATTTTATGGAACATAATGTATTTGCATATTGTTTTTAGAGTTAAAAAGATTTCTTATACTGAATGTTGGAACATCTTTCTTTAACAGCATTCATTCTAAGACATATAAATACATTAATTTGTTAGAACTAAAATTTCACAAATCTTTCTTATATATAAATCACTTAAATTACAAAGAACAAACATTCCCTTCACAAAGTATGAATATACACTTGCTTAACTTCAATCTTAATTGAACTTGATAAATATAATTTGATTTTCAAGATTGTTCCTATCATGTCTTATTGAATAATAAGAAACACATTTAAATTTGTTCTGTATTTCTATGATATATGTTGTCACTGAAAACAGTATTGTATTGACTGGATGCATTTTGATTGTTTAATTATACCTACAGCTGAAGATTTGTCACTGAGATGGTGCTATATATTTACATGTGTTTACAAAATAGTATTATTCTTTCACTTTCAGTGCTAATGACTGAATAAAACTGGGAGCCAACTCTCAAATATGTTTATGTTTCCCAGTAAAAAAAAATGAAATTTTAGAAGTTAAAGCAAAATTATGTAAATCCAAATTAATACTATAATATTTGCAATAAAAATATACAATGAATATTGGAACACTGAAAAAATTAAAAAATAACAACAAGAATTAAATAACTTTTTAATCACTTGTATGTCTTGTTTGGTATCAGTTGCAATTTATGATAAAGAAAAGTAGGTAATAAATTTTTACTCTTCCTACTGTTTTTACTATCTCCATGTATCTTATAGCCTAATATGGCTTATATAAATTTTATTTGCTATTTCTCACAGTTTTGAAACTAGGGGTACCAAAGCTGGATATAACCGCTGGCACTTAAACATCTTAGAGCTGTCAGTTTTTTTGGGTCCTGTTTATATTTGGTTTCATCTGACTAAGTGTCAACTACTCATGTGCATGCAACAGGTGGGACAATTCATTTCATTGTCCATCCCTGCCTAAAGTGGACCACACAAAGGTATTTTGATCAAGCCTGCAGCATATGTTCAGTCGTATTGTCTACTGTTCTAGAATCATCCTGTCTAGCGGTGTATCTTATTTATGCATTACCTCTTCTAGTCTTCCTTTGATCAAATATTTGCTGCATTTTAACCTAATCATAATCATTGTTCTTACAGATTAAACTTGATCATAGATTATTTAAGAAAACAATTTTTTTCTTCCTCTTGCTCTCATTCTCATGTATTTTGTAAGACAACCTAATCTTTTAAAACACATAAAAGCCAATTTAAGGACCCTTAGAAAAGCAATTTTCTCTAGGATAACCCAAGTTATCATTCTTATTATTTAGAACTTTATGAAATAGCTGAATCATTCACAGAGATAAATTGGGGGAGAGAAAATAAACCAGTAGTGGTTGACTGACATTATTGTTCTTCATAATTAAAAGGTAGAGGAAGAACATGGAAAAAAACTTTCCCCTTAATGAAAAACTTTTCAAAGATTATTTAGAGAAGATTAAGATATGGTAACATTGGAGAAACCACATGTCAAGGAAGACTCCATCATAGCAAAAAATCTTGTATGTATGCTTTTTATAATAATGAAAAAACTCACAGTTACACATTACCTACAAAGAAAAAGGACTATGATGTAGGATGAGTTTACTTATATGTTGCATCATTTAATTCCTACAACAGTCTCTTGAGGTAGGAATTGCAATCCTCACTTTAGGTATAAATTACCAGGGCGATACTGTATTATATAGAATAAAATTGCAATTATTTAGAATGAATTGGTGATTACTGCTTCACCATGTGTTTAACACTTTCTAGATGCTGTTGTTTTTAAAGAAAATTGGTATGTATAAATGTAAAACTTCAATATATTGGTGAGATCAGTAATTGTGATCCCTTTCAAGATTTAAGAATCCATTTTCTGGGGTGCCTGGGTAGCTCAGTGGGTTAAAGTCTCTGCCTTTGGCTCAGGTCATGATCCCAGGGTTCTGGGATCGAGCCCCGAATCGGGCTTTGCTCAGCGGGGAGTCTGCTTCCCTTCCTCTCTCTCTCCCTGCCTCTCTGCCTACTTGTGATCTCTGTCTATCAAATAAATAAATAAATAAATAAATCTTTAAGAAAAATAAATAAAAAAATAAAAATCCATTATCTCATTAAATGAAAAAGGGCTGTAATTAAAGAAGAAGAAACCAGGATGGTTTGTATCATTAATTTTATTATTTACATTTTTTCATCTTAAAAGTTAATGTTAATATGTGTAATGATAACATAGTCTTTTTCAAAAAGTCTGACTCCCACAATTACTTTTAATAAAAGCAAAGATAATAGGAAAGAAGTGAACAATGTTACGTAATTTTGTGAAAACATAAAATATTGAAATTGTCAGACTTTTTTTTGGGACTATTATCTCTTTAATAATGTAATGAAAATAGTAAAGAAAGAAAAGAAGATAGCAGATCATCTTCTCAGAAGATCCACATGTACATACACACTAATACTCCAATCCTTAATCAATTAAAATCACTTTAATGTATGCCGCAGTAGTATGAAATACAGAGTCCACAGATTTATGATGACCTAACATCGTATAATTATTCATTCCCTATAGTCTTCATGCTTACTCCCAAGGACTCCAAACCCCCCTTACCCCCCACTATTTGTTTTCCCTAGCACTTTCACCATCCAACATGCTATTTAATTTACTTGTGTATTGAGTGTTCATTGTCTGTTCCACTTCCTATAATGCAGCTTTCATCAGGACAAAGGGCTTTGTCTGTTATAATCAACAGTGCACCTAGAGCAGTTTCTGACACAAATCCGTCTCTCACTACTTCCTGAACCAATAAATAGATTCATGGAGACTGGATATCTTATACGAAGATTTACAGTCTGAAATTTGAATTTAAGAGCCTTTCATTGAATTGTTGATCCAAATGTCCCTAACTATATCTTTTCAAAAGTGAGAGATCATGCATACTTTTATAAGGTTTTTAGGATGAAATAGCAAACATATAATTTTATAATAACCATATATTACTTATATGACTCCACAGATTGTTCCCTGATTTAGCTATAGAGCATGGAGACCAAAGCCAGCACTTCCCAGAAGATTACCAAATATCAGTAATAAGTGTCAGTGGATTGAAAGTCTCTTTAAGGGTAAATTGATTTTTACAACCTCATAATGACTAGAAAAATTTTATCAAAATAATCATAAGTCATGTATTATTATGGCAAGTAAATTATTAAATTCTCAATTACACACACACACAATGAGATCTTTATCCCCAGTGAGTTACACTGGTTGTTACCCAGGCTTTTTCTTTGATTTATTGACTGGTTTTCACTGTTTTATTTTGTTTTCCAGCATTGTGCTCTTTCTCTCATATTTTTGGGCCATTTCTCAAACAGAATATCCAGGTTTCATTACCAATGGTAAGATGAAACCATGGACTTAAAAAGTCACCTTAATAACCAAATGTATCATGAAACATACAAGTAGGAAAAAAAAGTCTGTGGGATCACTAGCCAATATATCTTTATCACAGCTGCTATTGAGAAGACAGACTGATAAAATGTGAGAAGATAATTCCGATTGTGTGAGGAAGGAAAAAAATCTTACACTTAGAGACTATTCATTAAATTTTAGTACAAAGGAAATTTGTTATATAGCTGAGTTATCAGCCAGTGAGTGAAAACAGAAGGATGAACAGTTCTAATTGTTGTAGAACACTACCCAAGATGTGTGAGATTTGGCCTGAGGATAAGTGGGAAAGAAAGAACAGTTAAAGGGAGCTCATCAAACAGTTGATATTCTTTTTTGGGGTGGGACTCTTGGTTGTCAGATAGGAGGAAGCAGGCAGATGTCAAAACTCTGTTCATAGCTCCTTCCCCTACAGTGACACAGATCCTGTTAGACCCTTCTCACAGTGAAATAAATGACTCTGTTCACATGCCAGTATGTTCGACTAGAACATTTATTCTCCATGATATGACTACACCTTAAAACCAGGGCCAACTGGCAAACAATGAGTGAATGAATGAATGAACAAATGAGATCTCTGAGTGGTATCCACAGAGAATGAGAGTTTATTACGTTTGTCTAGATAAGGGACATACTGGGAATGTAAGTTTTGTTTGTTTGTTTGTTTTACCTAAACTTGTCAATTATACTCATTTCTACTATTACTCACTTTCAGCTTAAATTTCATTATTATCTTCTCAAATAATTTGTTATAAACTCTTAGCCAACAATTAACCTTGTTCCTGAGTTTTCTTGTACCCCTGTGATACTATTTTTTGTTTGTTTAACCAGTCTGTGTATCCCACACACATGAGAACCCAGCAGTTGAGATATTAACAATGTTAAATAATCATTTTCATTAATAGGATATATGTGTCCATTGATTCAGGTCTTCTTTTTCCTTTCATAGTTTCACAATTTGCTGCATGAAGTCTGTAAATATTCTGCACCCAAATAACAACTAGGTATTTTATAGCATTTTCTTCATTCTGAACGGTAGCCTATACTCTACTGTGTTTTCTGACTTGTTATTGCTATGTAGAGAAATGTGCTGATGTTTTTAAGTTTACAGAAGGCCTTGAAATGCTGATTATAACAACTGGCATTTTAGAAATACGGGTTAAAACATAGAGAAAAACAAAGAGAACAATAGTAAATTAGACAATAAGTTTGATAAAATTACTCAGAATGAAGTGCAGAGAATTAAAGATAAGAATATAAGAAGAGATTGAGAAAACTGGAAGACAGAGTGAGGAGAACCAGACTATGGTAAAAAGTTCTAGGAGGGGAGATTTGAAATTGGTGGAAAAGCCATATTGAAATAGCACCCAGGAAAGCCCGGGCCTGCGCTGGTGGGTCTTGGACAAGTCCAAGAGGGCATGAAGCATAGTTAATGGCACAGACGTTTGGTTTGAATTAATATCAGTTAAAGTCACAACTCAGACATTTACTAAAAGAGTGAGTGGTCTTGTATAAAATACGTGTTTTCTCTAAAGCTCAGTCTGCTCATCATCCTAATGAGCACTGTGTGAGCTCCTAATTTATGATATTGTCATGGGACTCAGAAAGATAATACAAAGGCACTGCTCAGTATTTTGCCTGGCATATAAGCACTAAAGGAGTATCACCTGTTTTATAGGATTCTAGAAGTGTAATGTTACTTATATTAATATAAAACACTAATATATGTAATAAATTAATGTAATAATCAATATATTGTATATAATTCTATATTAATTATTAATGTCTTAATAATAATGTAATGATTCATATACTACATGCATTATATTAATATTAATTGTACAGAGGTGCTAAATGATATTTTTAAAACCTGTCATGGGGTTAAATGCAATGTTCCTGGGAGATGAGACCATTTATTGTGCATATCCAGCCGACTATCTATCATCCTGGTAGTAGTATAGTCTTCTCATTTGTCAGCTCAAAAGGCTCCACTTTGGGTGTTTAGGAACTAAGGGGCTAATGTCAGGCAATGGGTCACTTTAGATTAAAAAAATAATAAAGCTTAGATCATTTTTCAGAATTACACAGCTGAGAGTGATAAAGCCAAGATTCAAACCTATGTCCACGTCTATACACATTTCATTCTAATAAGCCACTATGAGAGGAGGCACTGAGTCACTGAAATGCAGAATAAGTGATGGGGGAAGCCTTAAAAAATATGTTTACCAATAATGTAAGAAAGGAGGAAGGAAGGGAGGAAGAAAAAAAGAAAGGAAGAGAAGTAGGTAGAAAGTAAGGAAGGAAAAATATACTATGAATGAATTTTAAATAGAATAAGAATTTGGACATCGCTTGTAACAAAAAAAAATTAAGATTTTTTTCTTTCTAAATAGATGTTTTAAAACATCTGGGAAAGAGTTAAATCAAAAGATTTATATTAGTTTCCTCTAAAAAATTCTTTATAACTTTCCATACTTTTCACCATGAAAATTTTATTACTTTTTAGTAATTTCATCAAAGTGACTTTCTTAAACAAAATGCAGTAGTCAAGGTTCAGAAGAGCAAGAAACTGCATTTGGAGTTAGGATTTTGAAGAAAAGCAATAGTGTCTTATTATAATAAAATCAGAATATTAAAAAAAAAAAAAGGAAAGGTTGGACTCCCACCTCCTTTCCTTCCTTTCTTACTCCCCTCACCCTTTTTCCCAAAAATATGGTAGTTCAGAGTGTGTACTGTATAAGGGATCCAGACTTTTTTTTTTTAAGATTTTATTTATTTATTTGATAGAAAGCAAGAGAGATAGCAAGTAGACAGAAAGGGAGGCAGAGGAAGTGGGGGAAGCAGGCTTCCCGCTAAGCAGAGAACCTGATGCCCTGCTTGATCCCAGGACCCTGAGGCCATGATCTGAGCTGAAGGCAGAGACTTAACCCACTGAACTGCCCTGGCGCCCCAGGACCCAGACTTTAATCCAGTGCCAAGATAGCACTGCATCCACCAGGAGAAGATAGTCAATTCTTATTTGGTAACCTTACCCCTCGTATTTTTGCATGTTGGTGCTATGGTGGAAGCAAGGGTCTTAGTTGTGAGGCTCTCAGTACTAAGGATATAGTGGGGACAGTGGGAGTAAAAACACGAACCGTCAGCTCTTTCCCTAAGCCAAGTGGCCACTGAAGTCCTGCATGTATGGCAGAATACCATCTGATCTTTCTCCTTTCCTCTACTGATAATCATACCATGGACTATTCCCGTACTGAATCAGCAATTGGACAAAATACTCAAGGCGAGGGATAGTAAGCCTCACTTTTTTTTTTTTTTTTAAGATTCCATTTTATTTGAGAGAGAGAGAGGTCTTGAGCAGAAACGGAGGGTGGAGGGGAAAAAGAGAGGGAAGGGAAAAACAGACTCTCTGCTGGGTTGGGCTCTGTGCTCAGTGGGAAGTCTGCTGGAGATTCTCTCTTTCTCCCTATGCCCTTCCCTGTGCCCCTTTTTTCTCTCTCTCAAACAAATAAATAAACTTTGAAAAAAAAGAAAAGAAAAGAAAAGAAAAAACACAAGATGCTAACAAAAAATATTAGTTATGGTATCAAGGAAAATTAGGACAGGATTGTGCTCTTCATCAACACTGCTAATTTAGTATTGGGCATACGATATTCTATTTAATATTCTGGTATTTCCTTATTTTAATGCCAATTTTTTTCAAATATCTCTATATCTTTCCATCTGTTTCTTGTTCACTTGCCTGTTCTGTCCATTTGTAGTAATGAACTGAAGCTACTTTCTCCACCGTCATCCATGACACATCTTTCTCTCTCTCTCTTTTTTTTTTTTTCCCACAAACCATTGATGTTTTTATTGTTCCTATCTCTTCAATTTCTGGCACTGTTGACTTTCTCTAGTTTTATGAAATTTTTCCCACTTTTGTTTTTGCACCTCTACAATACTTTTGTTTTTGAATAGTTCTCTTAAGGATGCATATTTCTGTAATTATCAGGTTGAACAATCAGTACTCCAAGGGTATCATCCTAAAGCAATTTTAGCAGGCTTTTTCCTTTCCTGTTTTGATTAATCTATAGGATTACTTCTTTATTCCTAAATGGAATTTAAGACTTCCATTGCTCTTTAATCACTTTCAAATATAAAATGTTGTGAAATCAGTACGGTTAATATGCCATTGTCAACTATGGTGATAAGCATTTTTAACTTTGTTTAAGGTTATGACTTTTTTCTTTTCTTATTTGAATGGGCTGATAGCCTACAATGGGGTGGTCACTTTTGTTTGTCTTTGTCCACTTTTTGATTTTAACTATGATTTTGATCCTCTGCCTTTCCCTCCTCCCCTCTCCATATTAGAGCTTCTGAAGATGTTTAAGGGCCTCTTCCCTCTCTCTTATTATTTCCCTTACTTTCTCAGACACTGGGAGCTTCCCATCTATAGCTTGTTTGACACACGTCAGTGCATCTTCACTCCTGCTAATTACTTCTTTCTCAGTCCCAAAACCTGCTTTCTCTGACTCTTCCAGTTTCTTCACAGTAGAATAGTCTTGTCAAAAAATGGATCCCAATTTTATTCATGATAAAGTTTACACACTGACTTGTGTGATTTGTGAATAGCTATATATATATATATGTATAGTATATATACATATATATCTATATATACTATATCTATCTTAAATTTCTGAAAGACATCTTAAATTAAGGTATAGAGTTTTTTATATTTCCTTTTACCCAAATATTTAGAATGAATTTAAGTTAATAATAGTTCAGTGTATTGTTCAATTCACATACATAATCCTATTAGGTCATTTATTTATTTATTTATTTTTACATTTTTTTAAAGTTTAAGTTCTTTTCAGTGTAACACAATTCATTGTTTATGCACCATACCCAGTACTCCATGTAATACATGCCCTCCATAGTACCTACCACCAGGCTTACCCAACTTCCCACCACCCACCCCTTCAAAACCCTTAGATTGTTTTTCAGTCCATAGTCTTTCATGGTTCATCTCCCCCTCCAATTTCCCTCAACTCCCTTCTCCTCTCCATCTATTAGGTTATTTAGATACTGGTTTAAAGAATATGAACTGGTACATATGCTAAAGTCTTTATTCTTTAACCACATCCTAGACTACATTATTTCAGCTTTTTGTTTGTTGCTGTAGCATCTGAAAGAAAACTTGCAATCAATCATTCCTTCTACATTTTGTTAGGATTAGAAAAATGAGGCTACCATCATAAATGATATATGAGGTGATTTTTTTTTAATGAGGTGATGTTTTAAAACCTTTCTGTATATTAACAATCACAGTTGACCTCTCTAAATTAAAAAAAAAGATATTCTTTATAAAGTAAACAATGGAAAAATGCAGTATGATATCATTCTTCCAAGAACCATTAAGGAAATACAAAAGGTGCCTCTGAATACTTTGTTGAATATGTAAAGGTGCTTACATGTGACACTTGTATAATGTGTAGAACACTCAGACAAGAATTATTCTGTTGACATGCTGTTTATTTTTTATGGCTTTTCTGATCAAAAGATACTCACTAAAGAAACCTTTACTAGTTCCTATTTCTAACTCATCATTATGCCTGAAACATTAGAATAAGCACTATATAAATCAGACGAGATCGGGAGCGTTCAGGGTGGTATGGCCGTAGACTATAAATCAATACCTATTTAACTTAAGTGTAATGATAAACAATGTACACATGCCTATTCTTTTGCCCATGAATAAATACATTTACTATGGTTATTCTTAATTAAATATATTTCTCCTAGTCAAATATAAACTTTTCCAAAGAATGTGTGTGTTCATAAGATAATGAACACTCCAAAGAGAAAAATTCTTTGCACTAGATGATAATAAGAATAATGTTTTGCATAAATTCCATTATAAAGCCCATCTTGAGAACTGACAAAATACTTTAACATTGGTATCTAAGGAAATGTATCTAATTCATTTATCTTTCAATGCTTCTCTCTCTCTTTTTTTTTTTTTTTGGTTCTGTTTTATTATATTCTTCCTTTGTGTTCTAAAATAATCCAAACTAAACTGACAGTTTTAATGCAAGAGGGATAGTATAGAATTGCAATGACTGCGTCATTAGCTTCTATCATTTATGTACAGATACTACAGTACTATCCTACACTATCATGCCAATAGATAGCCAAGACTCGAAACACCTTTACTCAGGCAACAGATGCCCTAGGTCTTGGGAAGCAGATGTCTTCTTCGATTAAGGAAAAGCATGCTGAGGTCATTAAGGATTTTACTCTTTCTGTACAGTTGGTGGATGGGTGCTGTGCTGTGTTGAGGAAGGGATAAGTTGTCTAGCTGATAATGCATACCTTCACCAAATGCTAATGATCAGAGGAAAATGACTAAACTTCCTCGATGACCTTAATCTTGGCTCTCCCCTAGTTTTACTTCCAGGACAGAGCATCCTCTACCTTAGAAAGATTATCTCAGCTCTTGGAGGTGCTCCCTGGGAAAGTCCCCATGCTCAATCTCTTGGTATTTGGTCTCCACCTTCTTGCAATCTGGAGTGACTCCTTCCCACATTCTCAACCTTTCCATCAAAGGTACTGCCTCTTGCCTCAAATCTCTTTCATCATATTCTTTCACAGGAGTGTTAAAGAGACTGTTTGAATCCAAGCAACAACAACAAAACCATGTTTCCTGTTCTTTAAGGAGAAACATTGTCCAATATTCAAACCACTACAGAAGTGAATACAGATATAATATCAGATATACATAAGTGTGTGCATGTACATATTTGTATTCCTCACCCTTTCTGCAGTAGAGAAAAGGAAGCTAATATTTTTCTGTAGTCATGTTTATGAAGGTGGGTGATTATACCACCACTACTACTGTGCATTCTCCAAGTGTTGATTATAGAAGTAAAAATGAAAAGAGAAAACCTTAAAGTGGCTACATAGATTTATTTTATATGTATATTAATCTTTTATTTGTTTATTTGATAAAAAGAGAGCATGAGAAGGGGGAGGAATAAAGGGATAAGCAGACTCCCAGCTGAGCAGGGAGTTTAGCACGGGGCTTGATCCCAGATCCTGAGATCATGACCTGAGTCAAAGGCAGATGCTTAACTCACTGAGCCACCAGGAGTCTTATTTCCTAAATATTTTAATTATCAACATCATCATCATAGCTAATATTTGGTGAATAGTTACTATGAGTTAGAACTTTTCTGCACACTTTGCATACATTTTATCAGTCAATCTTTGTAATCAAGTATGAACTTTTTGTATCTCCATTTGGAGGAATTGAGTCTTAAGAAAATTTTAATATTATTTTGCAAAAGACATATGTTCAATTTTAAGACAAAAATTTATCAATTTTAGTTTTTAGGTGTTACTAGTAAAGGTGACCATTTTATGATGCTTATTTATCATTTGAAGCAATCCATGCCATTTCCTCTTTCTTACTTAGGTCATTGGAGTAATATTTACTCCTAAAGATTAAAAGTGTTGAAAATTATCTAATAGTGAGAAAAAAAATACAGCTATAGTTTTATCTGATATGTGTTTAGTTTTTGATTTTTTGAGAGTAAGAACAGCACACTGTGGCAGCATATGACAGATAAACTCAGAAAAGTCTTTTTAAAGATTTTATATATTTCTTCCATAGAAAAATTAGGGATTTTTGATTACAGATATATTCACTTTTTTCGCTTATCTCCTAATATATTTTCTTTTACAAATGTTGTCTGTTAATTTAAACCCGGTGCCATGTTCTCCTTTTCTCTTATCTCTTTTAAATATAGGACAAGTAATACTGATTTGTAGCAATTAAGACAGGTCGTCAGTTTCTGATTCGTCAGTAAGCCCATGGAAAATAGGATATTTCTTATGTAGTTAATCAAAGCTCTAAGACAGCCTTTAGCACATAGTGTTCCAATGATATTTCAAATGTTTAACAGCATTAGATAGCTTTTGAGGTAATTATGACTAGTATTCACAAATACAGTACCAAGATTTATGTGTTACTGGAGTTTTCTTCTTTGAATCTAAAATGCCATGAGCTATAAGACAAATCATTATTTTTATAAAGCTCTACAAAGGGAAGAAAAAAAGCTAAATTATTCCATTAGGTATGCATCTTGATTTTAGGGATGTTAAAATTTGAAAAGCAACATATGGTAAACACATGTAGCAGTAATTGTTACTATTTGCAGCTATATGAAGTCGTGTTTATGAACAACAGAAATAGCACAATCACACAGCCCTGGTGGGAGCAGAAGCTGGTGCATTCTTCCTGGAGGTCATTTTGCTAATACCAATCCGAAGCTATAAAACCATTCATATCTTTTGACTCTGTAATTCCTCTTAACCGAAAGAATTAATGAGTGATGTGGAGATATTTAGAACACCTTCTACATGTTAGGTTCTGTCCTAAGCATTTGGGATTTGTCAAATAAGGGAATGAAGATCCTTATCTACATTTTTATGTATTTTTTGAAGATTTTATTTATTTGGAAGAGACACACACAGAGAGAGAGAGAGGATGAGAAAGGGAGAGCACATGTGGGGGGAGGTAGAGGGAGAAGCTGACTCCCTCTGAGCAGGGAAACTGCTGCAGAGCTCCATCTCAGGACCCCGAGATCATGACCTGAGTAGAAGGCAGATGCTTAATCCACTGAGCCACCCAGGTGCCTCAAGATCCTTGCCCTTATGAAACTCACATTCTTAAAGAATATAGAAAATGATCATGATAGAGTGCACCTTGAGATATATATATATATATAGATAGATATAGATATATATATATATATATATATACACACACACAAACACAATACATAATAATACATAATTACATATATCTATATATAACACATATAATATTATATATATAATTATATATAATATAAATGCTTTATAGAACAGTATTTGCTATATGAGCCTAATTTGTAAATGTATTTTAACAAATAGAAACATTGCAAATGCTCCACGTGATTGGCAGAATGTATTTAACCAACTGAGTTTTATTACATTTGGGTTTTATTTTATAAATCTTAACCAGATTTGATTATTAAAAAATTAAATAACTTAAATGAGCATGTTTCTCTTTTACTAACCAATCTGTATGCATCCTATTTTTGTTCTGTTTGTGTAATCTAAAGTTCTCAAAACAGAGACTTTATGGAATTCTGAGCCTTGAGAGGCAAGATTACGTAACTAAGATTCCCTTTAGTAAGTACTGACTCAGTGATTCTTAAAGTGAGGATTCTGGATCAGCATCAACAGCCATTAATAACTTTTTGAAATGCGAATTTGGGGATTCCACTCCTCACCTAATGAATAAGAAACTGTGGAGCCCTGGCCCAGATATCTGTGGATAACAAAACCATTCTGATGTGTTTGAGAGGCACTGTAGTAACTCCTACTCAATTGGAAGGAAGCAAAGTGATGTTTGTTGGGCGGCTACTAAGAATCAGTCACTAGGGCGCCTCGGTGGCTCAGTGGGTTAAGCCGCTGCCTTCGGCTCAGGTCATGATCTCAGGATCCTGGGATCGAGTCCCGCATCGGGCTCTCTGCTCAGCAGGGAGCCTGCTTCCCCTCTCTCTCTCTGCCTGCCTCTCCATCTACTTGTGATTTCTCTCTGTCAAATAAATAAATAAAAATCTTAAAAAAAAAAAAAAAAGAATCAGTCACTATAGTTGGTGCCTCAATTAAATTATCGCATATAAATTCCAACAACACACAAGAATATAGCATTAGCAGAGTCTTCTCCTGACTAGAACTATGCCCTTGAGGGAGTTACTTAGCTGCTCAGTTCCTCCGTGAATTTAACTATAAAATAGATATAATAGAAGTGCCCTACTATTTAGGGCTGTTAGGAGGATTAATTAAATTGACTAGTGTATGAAGATTCTAGAACACCTGTAATGCTTATGTGTTTGTGATCATCATTACAATCATGGTCCATTGTAGGCATTACTATTGCAGCCTCAGTAACGAATAACTCACCAGATGCCCTACAACTAAAAGTTAATCCTAGGTTTGATAAGCCTGAAACTGTTTCTGGTTTGTATTCCTCTAAAGGAAGGCCCATTTTTCCTCCTTTTTCCTACTAGGTACAACAATTCTATTTGTACCATATATTTTGCATCCTATGTTCACATATATTTCCCTCTCCTTTGTTGTTTAACATTGACATGATAGACTGGTCTCTGTAACTGAACATCATTAGTGAGGGCTAATGCTTTATATTTCCGCAAATCTGATATTGTGTTTAGACATGTAATAAATATATACTTAATAAACACTTGTTAATTGATGAGGAAGAGCAAGTCAATGGCTAAATCTTTCTTCAGATGTTAGTAAAATGGAATAAATCTGCTATGCTAATGAAATCAGAGATTAAAGAATCATATTAAAGAAAAACATTTTCCCTCCATTGTTGATAGGTATATAGCGGAATAGCCTACATATGTAAACAAGGTTATAAACTTACACAGTATCTCATTAGTCCCTGTCATATCAATGTTCAACCTATCTAGTAGAAGTGATAGATAAATATGCAAATGTTCATGGGCTTTTCTATTAAAAAAATAAAAGAAAAAAGAAATGGGGTATTAAATAGTTGAAACAAAGGTGTTTTACCTCATAGAATTTTGGGAAATATGTATCTTGAGACTAATTATCTTTAATATAGTTTGCATACATTTCATATGGACAGTTGACAACTTGAAGAAATAAGATATTGTGCCCTCTCTTTCTGTCAAATAAATAAAAGCTTTATTTTTTTTTTTTTTACTGTAGCTAGTGGCTGTGTTGAGGGGTGCTCCTGCAATTGGAGTGGGAAAATGAAAAATAAGATACATGAGACTAATAAACAAATGGACAACAGCCAGACCATATATGACAATAGAACTCTAACCAGCAAGTCGAGGAAGACAAACCACAACCTCTACAGCAATTGGCTCAGAATGTTCAGGAAAGTCCAGGAAATACAGGACATTTTCAGGAGGATAACAGCCAGTTCCCTTAATTTTTATTATTCACCCTTCATTCTGGAGAAAGCCAAATATCTTCCCTAAACCAATCGCATAGGATATTCTCCTTGTAGTTAGTCCACTCCAGCTTTTCTATGCTAACAGGCTCCATTCAGAGCATACCTGAAGCTTTCCCTTTTATTCACTGCAAAGCTCTTTCACCCTGGTCTTGGCAACTATTATTTGAATAAGGACACCCAAAGCAAAAACAACAAAGGCAAAAACATAAATAAATGGGACTACATCAAACTAAAAAGCTTCTGCACAGCAAAGGAAGCCATTAGCAAAATGAAAGAGGCAGCCTACATAATGGGCAAAGTATTTGCAAACCGTTTATTTGATAAGAGGTTAATATTCCATATATACAAATAATTCATATAGCTTCATAATCATAACTTTAAAAATCTGACTTAAATATAGGCAGAAAAGCTGAATAAACATTTTTCTTATAAATGGCCGACAGGTACATGAAAAGATGTTCAACATTAGTAATGAAAACCAAGTTACACTGAGGTATCACCTCTTATCTGTTAGAATGGCTATATTCAAAAAGACTGGAGATAATATGTGTTGACAAAAATGCAGAGGAAAGGGGATATTTGTGTGCTATTGGTGGGAATGTAAATTGATACAGCCAAGATGAAAAATAATACGGGAGTTTCTCAAAAAATTGAAAATGGAATGACCATCTAATCCAACAGTCCCACTTCTGGGTATATAACCAAAGAATATAGAACTGAATGAAGCTCCAAAGCCTATTTGAGCTCCTATAACAGTTGAAGTGAGATGAAAATTAACATTGCTATAGTAACCAATTAATTCACTTAAAGGTTAAGCCAATCCTGTGAACTTTCACTCATTCTTACAGATTTTCCAGTATAAATATTTCCAGTAACTAAAGAATCATCATATTATGCTGGGATTTAAATTTAATTTACATTTCTTCTCAAATGTATAGAGATCTGTAGGATGACCACATTTTTTTTCATTTTTTTAAAAATTAATTTTATTTTAAATTCCAGTATAGTTAACAACACTGTTCTATTAGTTTCAGGTGTATGGTATAGTAAATGCATGACAACTTTTATGATGACATTATTATTTTTGAAGCTTTATCAATTAATGTGGCTGAATGTTAACTTAGGAAAATTATGGTGAAATCACTCATGAAAAATTTGGAGGATCTCTTTATTATGTAACCATTTATAACTTGAGGTTATTGTTGCCAATCATATCCACACAACAGGTAACTTTTTTTTCTTTTTTTAGAGTTTTATTTATTTAAGTAATCTCTATACCCTGAAGCTGGGGCTTCAGCTCATGACCTCAAGATCAAGAGTCACATGCTCCTCTGAGTCAGCCAGGTGCCCCCAAAGGAAACATTTTCCATAAAAGTTCAGGGTTTTGAATAATTTAGAGAGGCATTTTTCAGAATAGTGATGTTTGATTCAGAATATCACACATAAGGATCTACACATTTTACATTAAAAGATTTAAGTCCCTACTACCAAAACGGATTGTTTAGTGTTGTTTCTTTAACTATTTGACACCAGAAATATTTGTAATCATTGCTTTTCTACTTTATTTAGTGGTTTTTAACATTTTTGTTTTTTGTAAGCACAGTGTCAAAACAGATACTCATTTAGATACAAAGTAATAAAAGGCACAGTTACCAACAGGCTAAAACATAGATTACAGCCTAAAGTATATGATCCATGTTTACTGACAACTTTCTGTTTTTCTAATCATGAATTTTGTTATTTAGAAGTTTTCAAATGACTTCTTGTCATGTGATAAAATCCTCATAAAAGTCCTGGATGGTTAATATTGGGTCTTGGTGTTAGTTAATTTATGATTAGCCTCTTTCTTCAGTAGACTGTAGATTATGGAAGACAGAGATTGTTTTTGTTGTTGTTGTTCTATTTTTTTTTTTGAAGATTATATATATTTTTTTTTGACAGAGAGAGAGACAGTGAGAGAAGGAACACAAGCAGGGGGAGTGGGAGAGGGAGAAGCAGGCCTTTCTCTGAGCAGGGAGCTGGATGTGGGGCTGGATCCCAGGACCCTGGACGATGACCTCAAGGGAAGGCAGACGCTTAACGATTGAGCCACCTAGGTGCCCCTGCTGTTGTTATTTTTAATTCCCCTAATTTCTTCAAACATGCTAATGCATAGTAGGAAATTAATAAATTCAAGCAAATTTGAGTTCCAAAATATGCTACACAGTTTTCTAGCACAGTAAAATGTTTCCGAATTATTAAGAGCAAATTAGACTAATAGGGCAAATAAGGCAAACATGTTTTAAATAATAGCTTTATTGAGGTATAGTTCACATACCATAAAATTCATTTTTGTATAATTTTTGAAGTGCACACTTTAGTGGATTTAGTATATTTGGCATTGCACAAACAGTAACTAATTTTAGAATGTTTTTCTTATCCAAAAAGAAATTCTGCACCCATCTGCAGTCATTCCCATTTTTTTCACTCCTTGGTGCCTCTAATCTATCTCCTGTTTCTATAGAATTTATTTCTTGCTCACATTCAAGAGATAATCCTTCCAAGTCTGAGATGACACTCACTGCTGTTCAGGATCCAGTCTCCTCCTATTTTAGTACTCTGCTTGGGAGTTTAACAGAGCAAGGAGGTGAGGGTTGTCTGTCATGATACAAAATGACTGTGGGGGGGAGCCTGGGTGGCTCAGTGGGTTAAAGCCTCTGCCTTTGGCTCAGGTCATGATCTCAGGGTCCTGGGATGGAGCCCCTCATCGGGCTCTCTGCTCCGCGGGGAGCCTGCTCCCCCCACCCCCCCGCCGCCTGCCTCTCTGCCTACTTGTGATCCCTGTCTGTCAAATAAATAAATAAATAAAATCTTTAAAGAAAAAAAAAAAATGACTGCGGGTGCTCCAGGCATTTATTCTGCATTCTAGTGAGAAATTAATGGGAGAAAGGTCAAGGATACTCTACATATTTTCTACATTCAGTGACACTTTCTAGAAGTCACTCATTCTACTTCCACATATGTATTTTGCAAGAACTTAGTCTTATGGCACTAAGTCTAAGGATCATAGTCTTATTCCCATGAACCCAGCTAAAATCAGAGGTTCTCTTATTAAAAACAACATTATATGGATAGGGGAATAACTGGAATGTTCTGCCATAATATTAAACCCTCTTGAACTTAATAAAGCTTACTATGTTGGTATTTGAAAATTCTAAAGACCAATCCTTACTAAAGTGTATAGACTGTTATGACAGTCTGTAGCTAGTGGCTCTTGAGAGTGGCAATAAAACATTGTATCATTAAATATAATATCAGTAACCAGGGTATAACATCTGTGAGAATAGACCATCTTTGTATTGTTCATCACTTTAACCTCACATTCTGTTATAATAGAGACTGACACATTTTTATTCAGTAAATATCTGTTAAATAGATATATGCATTACTAAACTTATACCTCACAGTTATATATGTCATATATAGTTATGGTTAAACAACAGATATACGTAGATTATCTAATCATGGGATTAGTTAATAGTCCCCAAACCCCTCATTGCCTGTTACTCCAACTTACCCAAGGTTTAAAATCTACGTTGAAAGAAATGATCTAGGTACTGAAAAATATACTGAGAAAGTATGGATACTGAGCTAAGGTAAAATCTAGCACCTAAATAGAGGATAGCTTTCTTCCTAAGGGCCTATCTGGGAACATTTGTTTATTGGAGCATTTAGGTTTTCATTAGTTATTTATTGAAAGTTTAAAATATGCCAGTTTTCACTGAAACAACCTATTTTTTCCTCAAACATTTCCCCTATAATTATAACAGGAGTATGTTTCTGAGATGATAAGCTTGGCAGTCTTGAAAGAAATGAGAGTTCAAAGATTTTTTACACATTATTTGCATTTTTGTAAATGAATAGAAAACTATCTGGTTCTCCAAGTAACTGTTTCTGATAACCTATACCAAAGTATGCATTTATTACATGAAATTTACATATTTTGTAAAATCTTATGTATTCTTTCTAATTTATTGGCATAAAATTTTAGAAATTGGCATGTCTAATAAATAATGCATAGTTTCAGTTTAACATTTAATGAACTAGACACTGAGAGACTGTCACTACCTAAAATAATTATAATATATTGGCATTATAAGACTGGAAAGATTTTAATTCATTTGCTATTATTATAGATTTTTTTTTTAATTAGGGTGTAGTCAGAGCTCTGATTTAAGAAGTTGAAGTTGTAGTTTTTTTTTTTTCTAAGTGATCTAAAATGGGAGCCTCCAACTTCTTTCAAACTTCCTCCCTATTGGAAGACTCAGAATCTTTATGCTGCATCACACTAATAAAGTTGAGAGAGTTTGTGTTTGAAACTTAGCTGTGCCTTTTACTTACTCTGTGCTCTTGGGGATATTTATCTTTCTAGTCAATTTTCCTATCTATGCGATGAGGGTGACCATAATACCTGTTAGGACTACGATAGGAATTAAATGAGATGAATTTACAGCACCTAACATACTTCCTGACACGAATATATTCACTAAATACTATCATTGTTATTACCTAGGATCAACCAACCAAAATAATCATCACATAATGAATGTGCAATTACATGTACATGATGCTCAAACCTGAAAAAAATGTAAACATGCACATTGAAAAATCTCTTCTGAGAACACTCAGGATGATTAAGTATCAGGTAGACTATGATGTAATACTTCACATCACAGTCTCTGAAGCCAGAATCTCTATTTAAAAAATAAATAAAAGAAAGTATAATAAAGGGCAGCTCATTTCATCTCTAGAGATACAGTTGTAAGAATTAAATGAGTTAATACCCACAAAATACCTGACATACGGTATGTATTCAGTAAATGCTATTCATTAATATGATTCTACCTTAGTATATGAATTAATTGGAATTCTGAATGTAATTATGCTTGAGTTGAGTTTTTACTCCACAATGTACTAGCAATAAGACATTTTTCAGTTTACTCATGCAACTGTTAGCTTCCAACATCTTTTCTGAGAATGTGGAAAATAATTGTATTTTAAATAATAGTATTAAAAGAGACTTTAGTGATAACAATGTAGGATACATGACATAGAGTGTGGAAATATTAGCGTTGTTCTACTTATCCATTGCTGATTAACTATGATTTTCCTAAGCCCATCAAACTATCTTTAAATTTATTTACTATCATATACTATTTTTTATAATTTCTTAAAATGACTTCACAACCTTTAGGTTTCCAAATCATTTTAAAATTCTGCTTCCTTTTCCTCCCTCCAAAATATTGAACTCCCCTGTAAAAGTGAGCCAAGAAGAAATAAAACAGTCTAATTCTTTTTAGCATGAGAGAAAATCACCATTTGAAATGCTGGTTCCATGAATTTCTTCAAAAGCTGAGTCATATGTCTGATAGGTGCATTCATTAATAACATTAATTAATTTATAGAAATACTAATTCAAGTATAGCTGCTCAAAATTTTTGCAATACTTTGACAGCTATGTAGATTTATGATAGGTTTAGGATATTAGAATTTCAGCATTACCCAAATTGCAATTTTGCTGAAGTCTGCTTACTTTGCTCAGCATAATTTCTTTCTGAATGGCTATCCCCACATGGACAAGAAGTACAAGTGAAAGGAGTATATCTGATCAAATCTATTTACTAGATTCTTATCTATGAAGTAAAATTTCCTCAAATGCATCAATGATAAAACTCTAACATAGTACCAGTGTCACTGACAGTTTAATTACTGATCCTTCACTACAAGTCTCTCCCCTAAAATAGTTATCTTATCTACATCATGTTAAGATTTATTTTATCCCCTTTAATTGTGTCCCAATAGTCAGTATACTTGCCTGAGTCAGGCCATGTAAATCATTTTAAGAAAGTAGATTAAAATTGGGGTGAGCCACACTTCTGCTTTAGCTTTCTTATGTGCCTAAAATCATCTCTCTGGTTTGCTTTTGCTTTGAAGACCAACTAGCCAAATGTATTGAATATGATTTGGAATTCCTGAATTTACTCATGAATCATGACGTTCAGTCTTGAGTGTATAATGTATCTACTCAGTATAACAATGCCCATAATATAAACAAGGATGTCTTCTGGATTTACTGTTATTATCTGAATATTCACTTTCAGATATAGATAAGCATTCTAGATATAACTGGAGGACATAAATTCTCTTATGTGTTATAAGAGAATTATGTTGAAATTCTATTATTCAGTTAAAACTGTCCATTTAATATCACAAATCTGCAACATAGTACTTGCAGGAGTGGTCTAGCATCTGATAGTGCTACAAAAAATTATTATTCCTGTTTTATGATTTTAAGTTTGACTTTAAATCTTTAAAAAATAATAACTACAAACTTTAATATGTGTGTGTGTGTATATATATATATATATATATATATATATATATCTCCAAGGAGTTCATTTTACAATGGTGATACTTTGCTTCAGCCAAATGTAGTTTCTAACACTTAACCCTTTAACATTTACTTCATATTTAACTTGATGCATCTCTTGATAAAAAAGGAAGAAGGGGCAGGACATTATGTAATTTCCTGATTGACATGTTGAAGTATAAGTAATCAGATCACACTAGATTCTTGGGAATGGCTTCCCTTTTATTGAGTGTCAGTAGGAAATGGATCTTTTGAATTCATCTTCTCACTCCTTGTTCCTGCAGGGGAAATAAAAGCAGAACACAGTAGAGAATGAATAGCAGGTTCACAAGGTTAATCCCTGAGCACTGGAATTTGTTTATTTATTTGACAGAGAGAGATCACAAGTAGGCAGAGAGAGAGAAAGGGAAGCAGGCCCCCTGCTGAGCAGAGAGCCCAATGTGGGACTCGATCCCAGGACCCTGGGATCATGACCTGAGCCGAAGGCAGAGGCTTAGCCCACTGAGCCACCCAGGCACCCCTGAGCACTGGAATTTGTAAAAGGAATGCACAGGAGACACATCTAAGGAAGACTAAGAAATAGCGTCTCCAACTCAGAAACAAGGAGACCTGAAGTAACGGTCAATAACTGCAGTGAAATACAACAGGATGAGAATCAAAGGCTCAGAAAGCAGTCAAGCCCTTGCCACCAGTTAGCCAATGACTTTGACCAAGAGGTCTGAGCATTCATTATTGAAAATTTTACTCCACACATGCATTTCAATTGGCAGAAAAATAAATCTTAATGTGAACGTTCACAATTCAGAGATAGTGATGTTTTGATTTCTGCTAACATATCATCAGAAGGGAATTAGAAACATTTTATTTCACTACTCAAGTAGTTCCTTTAGTGTCAGAGTCATTTTCACATTCCTTCTAAGAGTTAAATATCATTTCTTTGGCACATAAACTATGTCATATGTTTCCTTCAATTATAGTAGAAAATAGTTGGAATTAATTTAATTCACAGTTCTTTGAGAAAAACATAACCTTAAAAACAATACCACTCATTAAGGCATTACATAGTAGATCCAATCTATTGTGGTTTCTCTCTTCTATTAACTGAAATTGTAAGATTGTTACACAGTGGACACCTGCCTATATACCAGTCATTCATAGTTTACTAAAGGGTTTATAAAGTTTACTAATTTCTTCACTGATGGAAAGATTACATCTTCAGTCTATTCTTTTGTTCATATAGAACAGAATCTACCTAGAAGGAAACAAATTCAAGGACTTAATATGTATGTGTAATTGGTAGGTTACCACTGCATCAAAATATTAAAACTCTTGCAAAGCACATTAACTATTAAATAATGATCACATATAATGGTAACTAAATGGCTCAATTCAAAGAATTGATATAGTGTTATCAGTATCAAAGTGAACAGCATCAAATCCATTGATATAGTGTTACTGCTTAATCAAATATCTTAAACAATTTAAGGTGTACAACAAACTATGGAGTACTTGCAGCCTTTGTATTATGATAGACAATATTTATATTCATGGAAAGTTATATATTCTCCACTGATTTAAACAGATAAAGCAAAGATAAACATAGGATTGCAGTATGGTAACCACATTTGCATATGCATGCGTGTGCACCCACATGTGTAGCAAGTGTGTATGTGTATGGGTGTGCCTATATTTCAAACTGTTAAATGAAGGTAACTGAAAAGGTTCAGTAATATATGCAAAATAAATTTTGCTTGCAAATATGCCTGTCACCCAGAGGTCTAAAAGAAACAAAGGAGACAGTAAAATTTCTCTACTTGTTTGTCATCCCTGCATTAAAGAGCTCAACTTAGAGTAATTAATCTTAAATCATAATAGTTTGATGTAAGCTGAGTAATGATAATGCTATTTTAGAAGAATGTTGTAGTCAAAATTGCTTGTCAAATTATGTGTATACTAATTACTCATACAATGAAAAATTTTCATAATATTGAATCACTATTTAACATTTTGTAATGCTTAAATTAGAATATGATGCCAGTACTGATAGAAAATATTTTTGCTTATACTTTTCTAGGTCTCAGGGTGGTGAACTTCTTATCTGAATTCCTAACCAGTGAGCTTATGGTAAGAGTATAATTAAGAACAGTTCTTTTTCCTCTTTATTATACCTGCTTGATAATATATCAGTAAATATACCTGTAAATATAAAGGTAATTTGCATAGTTTTCTTGACACTTTACCATACCTTTACATAAATGTTGAAGAAACTGTGTGATATTTTCTATTAAATGTTTATGTTCTTGGGTAGATTATAATAACAATCATTTGAAATAGTCTTTGATAGGATTTAAGTGAATTTGAAGGCATTGTTCAGAAAGGTAAGATTTATACTACTGAGAAAGTTCTTTGGACATGAATGACAATTTTATATATTAAAATTTTTTATAATGAGGTCCATTTGATGGCAATGAATAGAGGCAATGAGTTATTGAAAGGAAAACTTATTTCATCACCTGTCAAGACTTATCAAAATTGAATTCCTCTATGAAAGCTTGATATTAGAGCTTTAGGAAGTTCAAAGTAAAATATGTAACTGTGGAAAAAGAAATGATAAGAAGTAATCGGCGACTTCTAAGGTGATCTTATGGGCCTTATTAATTTGTCAGCTTCTTTGGTTAATGTATTCAATTACACATGTGAATCTGGATTCCACTTTAATTACTACAGAATGTTAAGTAAACAATTTCACTTTTGTTGTTTAGTAAGATAATTTTCAGTTTATCTCTTCTTTAATAGTAAACATAATAAAGATTTAGCTTTTGACTGACAAAAATAAAATGCAGATAATACGGGCAATTTTGTCATACATTTTATATTTCCGGGTAAATGATATCTTCAGAAACACAAAGGTGATTAAGTAAACTTGTTAATTTGATAAAGCAGCCTTATCAAAATGTATCTTGAAGAAATTTTTTTAAGAGGCTGTAGGGAATAACCACCTTGGGGCATTCTAAGGTATATGCTTTGGTTACATTTTTTTGAGACACTCAACATGTGATTATTGAAGACAAGCGTCAAATAGAAGCAAGGGAAAATTCCACTGCTCTACCAAGTGGATTCTGGTGATAATGAAAGATTTTTTTATGAAATACATTATTTGGATGTGTAAAGAACAATAATTTTAATCCCAACAGGTATTGTTAAATTGTAATTTATATTTTACAAATATACCTAATGAACTTTTCTCGCACGTTAATTCAACTTATAAAATACGTCAAAATATTTTTTAAAATTACACTTATCATTAGTTTTCATCTCTAATCTTGCTCATATCTTAAGTATACAGTTTCAGTAAATTTTAACGAAATAAACACTCCCACCCATATAACCAGCTCTCACATTAAAAAACAAACAAACAAACAAACAAAAAACAACAACAAAAAACGTTAGTATACATTGAAACCCATTGCATAGTACTCTCTTGGTAATTATATCCAGGAAAATAAGCACTATATTGGCTTCTAGAAGGATAGATTATTCCATTTTACATCCTACAGATGAAGTCATACAGTAGTTACTACTTTGCCTCTTTTGCTTAGCATTACATTTGTAAAATTTTATGCAGTGATTAATCATTCATTTTCATTGCTGCTTAGTATTCAGCTGTGTGGATGTACCAAATTATGATCCTCTCTCCCATTTATAAGCATTCAGGTAGCTTCCAGTCTTTGGTTCTTATGAATAGTGGTTATATGGACATCTAGAACATGTCTTTTAGGAAATGCATGCATGTATTTTGTTGGATATATAGGATATGCATATGTTCTACTTTAGTAGAGACTGAATGTTTGCCAAAGTGGTTGTATTGATTTTTGGGAGCAGGATGTGAGATTTCTGTTGCTCCGAATATTCACTAACATTGTAGAATTTTTTATCCTTCTATTTTAGCCAAATCGGTGTGTTTATAGAAATGTAAAACAGAAATATTTCAATTTGAATACCTTGAAGATTGATGGCACTTTTATGATTATCGTATTTGTGATGATTATTTGTCATATGAATATTCTCCTTTTTGAAGTGTTAAGACTTGCCCTTTTTCTACTATACTGTGTATCCTTTTTCATTTTGTGTGTAATGAGTATTGAATCCTCTGTGATGGAGCTAGCTCAAACCGATGCACAAGAGCGAACCATTAAAGTGTCAGGAATTTAGAGAGCTGCTCGGTAGTTTGAAAATCTGCCATGGTAGAAATTTTTATACCACACACATTGGCAAACACTAAAAAACAGGAAAGTTAGTTGTTAAACATTTTCTGGCGTATGACTGGATATTTATATTTTATATTAAAGCACTTGGAGGATTATTTTAGTACTCTCCTAGTGGTGTCTTTTGGTGAATAGAAATTCTCAATTAGGCTTATTTCTTATGTGATTAGGGCTTTTTGTGACCTAGTTAAGAGATGTTAACAAAAAAAAAAAAGAGAGAGAGAGAGAAATATCTGCCTTTGCCATGGTTCCTACAGTTTCTCTAAAAGCTTTATTATTTAAGCTTTTACACCTAATAATTTCCAGGTTTTAAGGATATTATTCTATTCTTAAATTGTACGGATAGTGCTACTATCTTGTATGTTTAAAATAATTTCCTGGTGCTTGCTTCGGCAACATATATACTAAAATAGTTTTCTGGAAAGCTTCTCATAGAATAGTAATTGCTCTGTGTGTATTTTAACTCTTATTGTAATATTCTTAAATAAATATAAAGATGTTTGTATTTGTTTAATAATTTAATGTTGCTTTATAAGCAATTTGTAGGTTTTTATAATATTTAGATATGTATTTGCATAATGTCTACTCTGTGTGGCACACAATCAGTTATAATTTTGAAATAAATATTCAGCAGCATACTAAAATTAATATTTGACTTTAACCCTTAGTGTATTATGATAATTTATTTCCAGCATATATTAAGTGAAGCAGTCTACAAAATAATCTACAGAATCATTAAAAAAACTCAGAAATTAGTCTGTTTAGTATTCAAATAAAATGATTAAAATGTATTTAGTTGTCTCTAAAATGTTATATTTAATAAATTGCATAAACACATAACAACCATGATAAATACTGCCAGAAGGATTAGCTACAGAATACTATTGTATGTACTACATTGAAATTTTATTTGTTTTGAGATTTAATAAAGACGTATATATGTATAACATTTTCCATAACAAACTCAGAAGTGCATCACATACCCATTTTGTGTTTGATAAAAATCAGTATTATGTCTTCCTTAAAATTCTGAGTCAATTATACAAATGTGTGTATGTTTGCCACAGATTGTATTGTCCTATTATGCGTGATTTTGAATTGCATGTGTTTTTCTCTTGAAGTATTCATCTTTATTTAAATACTTTCAATTGTCTCCAGAACAGTTGAAATACTCAAGAGATGTAATGAAACATAATGGAATTAAATAATTACTTAAAAGAGAAAGTTCAATAATTTCATATTCATATATCCATATTTGGCCATTTCTTTTTAAATCTCTGGGTTCATAATACAAGCTATTTCATTAACTCTGGAGTAACTCCTAGCTCAAACAATAGAAGTACAAAAGCAAACTACATAATAGGTTGTTTTTAACAATTAGTTATTATTTTTAAATCTTTATAATAGTGAAAGATCTGATAAGAATGTATGGTTCATGGGTTAAAAATCCTTGAAGCTAAAAATAGTATTTAATTTATTTTCATAAATTGGAGAGCGAGGAGTTTGTATCAGAACTGTTTAAAAAAAAAAAAAGATCTTCATTTTTCTTTTGGGCTTCCTTGTCTGTTTTAGGTAGCCAAAGATGATGAAATATGAAGCATGTACTAATTAAAAGCTAATTAGGTGATTTTCACTTTTGCTAAATTACTGATCTCTGTGGGGCAATTAGAGCAGGAGAGCAGCGGTGAAACACAGAAAGGTATCTTGAAGATTGGTACAAAGACTTAATGTAGCCTTAATATCTCTGATCCTTCACTAAACATTTCAAATAGCTAAATAAAAAGTTTATTAATGAGTTTATCTGTGAAAATATACAAAGTTTACACCAATACTTCAGGATTTAATATTTGAAGGCGTCCCTGGTGGTACATGATAGGTAAAGGGAAAAAAATGCACTTGAGACATATCACAGTTAAAAGTAATTGATGCCAGTTAAATATACTTGACTCCATTTTCAGAGAGATGACAGAGTTTGGGGACAAATAAAGTTCAAAGACATGTAATTAATGTGCTGCATGAAGGAAAATGTACAAAATTGAAGAGTTATAAAAATGTAGACTGTTTTATTATGCACAGTTTGAACCCAAAATTAAAAGATTGAATAATGCAATAAAATTATAATCTGAAAGCATGAACAGAAGAAGCATAACCCAAAAAAAGAGAATCAGAAAGAATTATATAGCTAAGTTTTGGTAACATAAATGAAGATTGAACTTGAGAATAACGTGATTAGACGCACAAAATACTCTATTTTTTTCTTTTTTGTTGACCTATTTAATGATACATTTTGTTTAACTGTTAAAGTAATACTAGGGTCCCCCCTGAAAAATAAAAATATTTTCTAGTTCCTGGCAGTATCTCGCAGTAGCAGATGCTTTTTAAATTTTTGCTGTATAGAAAAACCAATTGTGTATGAGCTAAACAGATTAGTGGGTTGTTTTTATTTTTGTTTTGTTTTGTTTTTACTAAATCAAACATTTGTTTCTCCACACATTCCTTTTCCAACCATTCTTCTCTCTTTCTTCCTTCCTCCTCCCTCTTTTTTCTCTCTCTTTCTTTCCATTAACTTATGAAGAACATACTATGTGTTAGGAAAATGGCTAACTCATGTCACAATGGCAGAGCTGACAAAGTTTTTATCTTATTGATTTCATAGTTTAATGGGGGAAAAAGAATTAAACATGAAAAAAAAATCTCAACTTTTATAAATGTCCTGAAGAAAAATACTCTCAAATATAGAATAATGAGGACAGGGACGCCTGGGTGGCTCAGTTGGTTGGACGACTGCCTTCGGCTCAGGGCGTGATCTTGGAGTCCCGGGATCGAGTCCCACATCAGGCTCCCAGCTCCATGGGGAGTCTGCTTCGCTCTCTGACCTTCTCCTCGCTCGTGCTCTCTCTCACTGTCTCTCTCTCTCAAATAAATAAATAAAATCTTTAAAAAAAAAAAAGAATAATGAGGACAGGCATTGGTAGTTAAGCTCACATGAAGAATTGGAGAAAGGAAGGGGCTATAATGGGATTTCTTGGCTCTGAATTAAAGAGAAGCTTGGAATGTTCAAGAAAATAAGTGAATGTTAGTGTAGCTGGAGCACAGTAAATAAAAAAGGAGAGGGGCTTGGGATGAGGTAAGCTTTGTAGTCCATGACAAGTATATTTGATCTCATTGTAAATGCGATTGGAAGCCATTGAGTGCTTTTAAATAAAAGTGTGTGGTAATTCCATTTATGTTTTAAGATAAGTGCTTTGTGGAGAATGAATTAGTGGGAAGGAAGTCTAGAAGTAGGAAGATCATTTAGGAGGAGACACATGAAGATTTCTGAGAGAGAAAGATGTGATGTCCTAGATCAGGATGGGATCACTGAGATGGATTTGAAGTCTATTGGGGGCAGAACACATCCAATCTATTGGATGTAGAAGATAAGAGAAAAAGAGACAACAAGGTGAGTCCTAGGTTAGAGCAATCAGTTGTATAACAAAACATTCACAACTAAGTTGGTCAAGATGAAATTGGGAGACAGGCTCTAGCAAAAGGATCAATAACTCCATTTGGGACTGATAATCTATTATTCTATCTTATTCAACTCAGAGTGTGATATTTATGTTACTTTAGATGAAAACTAAACGAGAGGTAAGGAATAAGGATTTAATACTGGACATTCTAAGGATTCATTCAACTCATTGGTCTAGCAACCCAGACGATTCTAGTTAATTGTACTGGGTTGATGCTTGTAGGAGTATGTATGAATTGACGCTGCAAAGACATATGGTAAACATTGGGGCCTAAGCATTGTATGGGATAAGGTTGAGATTAAATATATTTTTAAAACAGCAGACTTCAACAATATTTGGGATTATAAGATAAATCTACAGTGTGATCAGGACAGTGATAAATGGAAAGGAGTAGCAATGGCTGGGATTCTTTAAAGAGGCAAGTTGGGGGAAAGAATAGGAGAAGTTATTTTATTGAGCAAAGAATTTCTAACTTTAACATGTCCTCTCACAGTTGAATATAAGGACAAGACAGTACAGTATTGAAGGAGGAATTCACTAGAATAAGTGGAAACTGGAAGATCTCTATAAACTTCTGTCATCATCATTATCTTCTCTGCAAAATCACATCTCTAAACTTGAAGGAATCTGATAGAGGAGAGATGAAAATGGAGCATTTTCCCTCATTAACTTGCAAAGAGGTTTCTGTACATTTGTATCTGCCTCTTTGGCAAGAGTTGAAAACATTGGAACAAAAACTTTCCTGTCATTCCTTATATCTGTTTGTCTGTGAAGGTAGGGACAGCTAATTGTCTTGCAATTGTGTTTGTAGCATGTAGTCCCTGATGCTTTATTTCATTTATTTAATAATAAGTAAATAATTTATTTATTTAATAGCTTATGTATATCATAATTTATATCTATCCACACTATCATAAACTGACCTGTATTTTCACACATTTTACCTGAAATCTTGACCTCGGAATTTTTTAGCATTTACTCCAGACCGTCCCACTCCATTTTAGTCCAACATATCTGTAATTATAATCCTGAGAACAGCATGTGATATTTAACCATGATTAATAAATGCAGAAAAATTTGGCATTTAAGCATATGACTTCTCATTCAAATAGCTCGTTTTTACACATTATAAGCATAATTTATGTCTGCAAAAGAAGAATAATGATATGGTAAAATTAAAACCTTAATTATCACAGAAATTTTATAAATTTATTATATGTACAAATGATCCCCTACTTATAATGGTGTGAACGCTATACACACTGAGTAGAAACCATACTTCAAATTTTGAATTTGAATCTCTCCCCAGGCTAGAAATATGTAACACAATCCTCTTCCACAACCCAGGCAGCAGTGGTGAGCCACAGCTCCTGGTCAGTAATGCCATGAAAAGGGTAAACAACCAATACACTCACAACAATTCCGTAGCCACACAACCATTCTCTCTCACTCTCAGTACACTATTCAATAAATTACAAGATATATTCAACATTATTAAAGGATTTTGTCCAACTACAGGCTAATGTAAGTGTTCTGAGCACATTCAAAGTGGGCTAAACTAAGTTATGAAGTTCAGTAGGTTAGGCGTACTAAGTGCATTTCAACTCATGATATGTTCAATTTATGACAGGTTAATCAAGATATAACCCCATCATAAATCAGGAAAATCTGTGTTGGATTTTTTTATTATGTTATGTTAGTTACTATACAGTATTGGTTTTTGCTGTAGTGTTCCAAGATTCATTGTTTGCATATGACACCAAGTTCTTTATGCAATACATGCCCTCCTTAATACCCACTGTCAGACTCACCCATTTCCCAACTCCCCCCACCCTCTAAAACCTTCAGTTTGTTTCCCAGAGTCCATAGTTTTTCATGGTTTGTCTCCCCCTCTGATTTCCCCACCTTCATTTTTCCCTTCCTTCTCCTAATGTCCTCCATTCAATTCCTTATGTTCCACAAATAAACTTCAGATTCAAATAAATAAGCTAAGCATACTTATTTTAAATCCATTTTTATTTGTTATAATCATTCACTGGGTAGTGAGTTTATTTCAATGTATAACTATTATAAAATGCAAATATACTATCTTTAATTAAAAAAAAACTTCAGAATATGCATTCATCTCAACTATGACATCCTATTCCAATCTTGTAGGCTAAAAAGAAAGATAAGAATACCTTTTCATCTTAAAAAATAGGCTTAAGAGTAAAGGTATTTTATTTATTTTGTTGTATTCAGAGAGGTAAATATATATTTTAAGTTAAATTGATAAATTTCTATTATTTACTTAAAGTAAGATCAGAAGTATTTTAGCTCATAAGTGAAGCATTGTAAGAAATCACAGTGGTATCAGTAAGAACTCGGCATAGCATTTCTGTTGGCTATCTGACATTCTTGCCAAGTGCCCTGAGATGGACAATAATCTGCACCAGCATAAAAGGGAATGGAACAAGATGGCGAATGGGGAAAGGCTGAGGAGGTCGAGGAAATCTATTACTGAAAACTATATGTCAACTTTTAAAAGATACAGTACTTATTATTCTGTTGATTCTTCTATTGTGCTGGATATATATATTTATAGGAAGTAATTGTGTGTGTGTGTATGTGTGTGTGTGAGAGAGAGAAAGAGAGAGAGAGAGAAAGAGAAAGGAAGAGAGAGAGATAAAATACAGATACCCTAAATATTTTGAAGTAGCATAAATGGAATCTACCTCCTCACCACCCTTTCCTTCAAATTATAAAAACACCATTCAATAATATCTGAATTAATAGAGAAATCATAAGCTATGAACATCTGTAATTTAAGGGCAATGCTAATTTTCTTTTCCAAAAGTAGATCTTTAAAATTAACTTTTTGCCCCCTGCTATAAAGTCTATAAAATGAACTTAAGTAAGGTAGATTCTTTTTTTTTTTCCAATTTATTTATTTTCAGAAAAACAGTATTCATTATTTTTTCACCACACCCAGTGCTCCATGCAAGCTGTGCCCTCTATAATACCCACCACCTGGTACCCCAACTTCCCACCCCCACGCCACTTCAAACCCCTCAGATTGTTTTTCAGAGTCCATAGTCTCTCATGGTTCATCTCCCCTTCCAATTTACCCAAAAGCACATACCCTCCCCAATGTCCATAACCCTACCCCCCTTCTCCCAACCCCCCTCCCCCCAGCAACCCACAGTTTGTTTCGTGAGATTAAGAGTCACTTTTGGTTTGTCTCCCTCCCTATCCCATCTTGTTTCATGGATTCTTCTCCTACCCACTTAAGCCCCCATGTTGCATCACCACTTCCTCATATCAGGGAGATCATATGATAGTTGTCTTTCTCTGCTTGACTTATTTCGCTAAGCATGATACGCTCTAGTTCCATCCATGGTGTTGCAAATGGCAAGATTTCGTTTCTTTTGATGGCTGCATAGTATTCCATTGTGTATATATACCACTTCTTCTTTATCCATTCATCTGTTGATGGACATCTAGGTTCTTTCCATAGTTTGGCTATTGTGGACATTGCTGCTATAAACATTCGGGTGCACGTGCCCCTTTGGATCACTACGTTTGTATCTTTAGGGTAAATTCCCAGTAGTGCAATTGCTGGGTCATAGGGCAGTTCTATTTTCAACATTTGGAGGAACCTCCATGCTGTTTTCCAGAGTGGTTGCACCAGTTTGCATTCCCACCAACAGTGTAGGAGGGTTCCCCTTTCTCCGCATCCTCGCCAGCATCTGTCATTTCCTGACTTGTTGATTTTAGCCATTCTGACTGGTGTGAGGTGATATCTCATTGTGGTTTTGATTTATATTTCCCTGATGCCGAGTGATATGGAGCACTTTTTCATGTGTCTGTTGGCCATCTGGATGTCTTCTTTGCAGAAACGTCTGTTCATGTCCTCTGCCCATTTCTTGATTGGATTTATTTGTTCTTTGGGTGTTGAGTTTGTTAAGTTCTTTATAGATTTTGGACACTAGTCCTTTATCTGTTATGTCATTTGCAAATATCTTCTCCCATTCTGTCAGTTGTCTTTTGATTTTGTTAACTGTTTCCTTTGCTGTGCAAAAGCTTTTGATTTTGATGAAATCCCAAAAGTTCATTTTTGCCCTTGCTTCCCTTGCCTTTGGCGATGTTCCTAGGAAGATGTTGCTGCGGCTGAGGTCGAAGAGGTTGCTGCCTGTGTTCTCCTCAAGGATTTTGATGGATTCCTTTCTCACATTGAGGTCCTTAATCCATTTTGAATTTATTTTTGTGTGTGGTGTAAGGAAATGGTCCAATTTCATTTTTCTGCACGTGGCTGTCCAATTTTCCCAACACCATTTATTGAAGAGGCTGTCTTTTTTCCATTGGACATTCTTTCCTGCTTTGTCGAAGATTAGTGGACCATAGAGTTGAGGGTCTATTTCTGGGCTCTCTATTCTGTTCCATTGGTCTATGTGTCTGTTTTTGTGCCAGTACCATGCTGTCTTGATGATGACAGCTTTGTAATAAAGCTTGAAGTCCGGAATTGTGATGCCACCAAGTTTGGCTTTGTTTTTCAATATCCCTTTGGCTATTCGAGGTCTTTTCTGGTTCCATATAAATTTTAAAATTATTTGTTCCATTTCTTTGAAAAAGATGGATGGTACTTTGATAGGAATTGCATTAAATGTGTAGATTGCTTTAGGTAGCATAGACATTTTCACAATATTTATTCTTCCAATCCAGGAGCATGGAACATTTTTCCATTTCTTTGTGTCTTCCTCAATTTCTTTCATGAGTACTTTATAGTTTTCTGAGTATAGATTCTGTGCCTCTTTGGGTAGGTTTATTCCTAGGTATCTTATGGTTTGGGGTGCAATTGTAAATGGGATTGACTCCTTAATTTCTCTTTCTTCTGTCTTGCTGTTGGTGTAGAGAAATGCAACTGATTTCTGTGCATTGATCTTATATCCTGACACTTTACTGAATTCCTGTATAAGTTCTAGCAGTTTTGGAGTGGAGTCTTTTGGGTTTTCCACATAGAGTATCATATCATCTGCGAAGAGTGATAATTTGACTTCTTCTTTGCCGATTTGGATGCCTTTAATTTCCTTTTGTTGTCTGATTGCTGAGGCTAGGACTTCTAGGTAGATTCTTTCCCCGAAAGTTTTGTATGGAATATATTAGCAAGAGGGTCTTTTTTATTTTGATAAGTCTCTGAAGCCAAGAAGTAAGATATTTGAGTTTATTCTCTCTTACTATAAATGATAACTTTTTTAATCAAGCAAAAACCTTTGCGAGGTTTATTTCTAACCTGAAGAGTTTCTAGCACGTCTCTTATTAATAGCACTGCTTCCCCATGTTCACAGAATCTGTAGGACTATCCAGATATAAATTTGTGATAGAGATGGGTTTCCGATGGCATCATAATTTTACAATGAGTCTTTTCCCAATAGCAGAGTAAACATGTTTATCATTGTGAACATTGATTTTTTTCTCACTTCATAGATTTTTTTTCAAAATTGAAAATAATTATAACACACATATATATTTACTTATTATATTTAATATGCATTTATCTATTAAGTGAATCATTAAAGTAAGATTCTTTATTTCAAATTACTCATAAAATATAATTTTATTCATGAATTTTCATAGTTCCTTAAAAGTATCATTAAGTAAGGAAGTCAATTGTTCTTCTAATGTAAATTTCAAGCATGATAGGTAAAATGTTATATAAAAAGCTTACTATGCAAAATTGTTTTGAATACTATTGCTAGAGCATTTGCCCACGCATGAAATAGAGATATAACTTCAAAATTTTCAGGTCAAACTACAGCATCAGGAAAAGGTTGAATATAAATTAAGGATAAAATCCAATATATTTGGGTGGGACTACATTTTCTTCTTGAGAAATCACAGAAGGACACAATTATTATACCTAGTATGAAATTTCTCAAGTAAAACAAAAAATCCTGACTTTGCTAAGGACACACATAACAAAAACACTGGCTTATTCAGTGTTTTATTTTAAAACTTCTGAAAATAATTTTGGTTAAGGGATTGTGCCTAGTCTGAAGGATACATAATGGAGAAGGGAATTTACCTGGGACCAAGCACATGAGACTATTCACTCCTTAACATGTTCAATGCAGACTTCTTAAAGGTAAAGTGTGCACAATCCAGTGCTAGTCACTGAGCTACTGACTGAAATAGCTTTTTGGAAATCCTCAACTGAAAGGGAAGGGTGTGTGGATACATGAATTATATTAGCCCAACAACATTAAGATTTTTTGAGCATGCATGGTGTGCCAGGAAACGTGCTAAAGCATTTACAATGATTATTTCTTTTAATTGTTTCAATATCCTTGAGAGAGAAAGGGATTGTTGCTTATTCCAATAAAACTGAGATTAAAAGGAGATTTGAAAATTGCTCAAGGCTTCACAGCCTGAGAGAGGTTTACCAGAGATGATAGATCCTATTAGAAGGATATGAAATAAATGTTATAGGAGAGGCTAGAAGAAGAATAAATTCCTACAGGAGTCTGTGAAGGTATCCTACCTCACAGATGCAAAATTTGAGCTAGATCTGATAAAAGAATGTGAGGTTTTCTAAGTAGTGAAGGCAGATAAGGGGAATGTTTTCATCTAATAAGATTTTCTAGGAGCATAGCATTTTGGCCTTCATTTTATCATTTATAATATGTGATAGTGGGACAACACGATTTCTAAGGTTTTTTGAGTTCCGGAATTTTTTGATTATATATTTGTTTACATAAGACTAAAAGAAGAGGCTTCTGAGTAAATGCTGAAGCATCAGAGACTTTTGACAATATATCACTGTTTCTCCAAAAGAAGAAAGATTTCTTTTATCCTGTGCATGGATAAAACATCATCTGTTTTCTTCAAAGACAGCGAGTTATACTTAGAATTTTTCCCCCTAAAGGAGATGGGAGAAAGTATGATAGTGACATAAGGGGGGACAGTGTAGCCAGTCTGTGGTAGCCGATAGTTTAGGATTCTGTATTCTGTAAACCCAATTACTTCTGGTTTAGGGCTTTCTTACCTTTTTTCTAGTTACTTTGGGAAAACTTCATGTTTTAGACTTCAAAGGATTTCCTTTTGTTGTGTGAGAAAAGCCACAGTGTTTATAGCCTCTAGTGAGGTGTTGCACAGTGCTGGTGGTGGCAGCCACTTAGACTCCCAGTAAAAGCCAATGGAGATGGGATGATAGCAAAGGAAACAAATTCAAAAATGGCTACAATTGTATGTTCTCTTCACCTTGGCCATTTTCCTTATGGAACACTGGGCAAACAAGGTCAGGAAGTTTCCTTTGTTACCAAATTTTTTGCAGTATCATCCATCTTTACAATATGTTAGTATAATTTATTGATGAAAAAACAATCAGAAAACCTCTGTTCTCATTTTAGGGAGAATGGAATAAACTTACAGAAGTTAGGCCGGTGAATCAGAGCTTTCAGGACCTAAGTAACTGGAAAGACTAATAATTAATAGGGTATCCCTATTAATATAAATACATCTGCATTTATATGTACATTAGATATCTAAAATAATTAGAATCCACATACATAAAAGCAATGAAAGTGCATGGTAGTAAGTGAGAATGTTTCTGTGCTGAGAATTATTGCCAGAGTCAAAGGGACATTCTTAGACATGTATAAGTATGCCTTGGTGTACAGAACTAAATATGTGCAGGTAGAATTCATGACTTTGAGTGTGGTGTTTGGAATCCTGTTAATGAATAACTATTATTATTTTTATTTTATTTTATTATTTTATTTTTAATATTCTCTACATCCAACATGGGGCTCAAACCCATGACTCCAAGATCAAGAGTCACATACTCTACTGACTGAACCAGACTAATATCCTTAAAATCATTATAGAATGAAGAAATTTCATAAAGCTTAAACATTGGAGGAGAAATAGAAGAGCACACTATCAGAGAAATAAAAAGGAAAAAAGTTTCGCAGGCCATGGGGTCTGTGTTCAAATCCTGGTTTACCCTCTTTATCAACCAAGAGGATTATAATAATCTTAAGTGACTGTTGAGTGCATCACAAATTATACTAACAACAATCATAACAGCAGGAAAAGACATTGGATTTGGCCAAGAGAAAGTCATTGCAGTCTTAGCAATTCATTTATCATATTGAGATCTTTTCTTAAATGAGTGTTTTGACAAACTGACCTATTGCCTATATGAATGTTTGTGATTATGAGGTTAGTTTTGCAGTTGTGTAATAAAGAATATTTACATAAGTATTCTATCTCTTACCTGCTAATAATAGTAACAACAATAATACATATATAAATACTTTCTTGAGTACCATGTACCAAGCCAAAATAATTTGAAGAAAATGCCACCTACATGTTTTTGCATTAAGTGGAAGTAGCAGTAAAAACAAAGAGAAAACCGTTGAATTCTTTTTAAAAGCTTCTGATGTTCTAATTTCAATGTTATCTTACAGATAGCATAGTTTTAAATTTGGGCCTTAAATAGTATAATTATATCAGAAAAGAAACCTGAAAAGATTTTTAGCTATATAATTTAAAAATATGAAAGAGTTCAAAGGAGAAATTACATTTGGAACCAAATCATCAGAAAATAAAGCAGGAACATAGTGAAGGAGAATGCCAGTAATTGCCTGCCCAGTTTTGGAATAGTGTGTAGGTTTTGCTATTTGATGCTGACAGACCACATTTCTAATCAAAAAGCACAGCATTAATGATATCTAGTGCATTTTGGTAGATACGATACCCGAATAATAAGAACAATTCAAGACAGTTTTATGGTTTGCCTTTAACCTTTATCTTTAATCCAAAAATGGTCTAGTTAATATAATCATTATTATTCCCTAGAACTACATTTTAAAGAAACATAATTATTTATTCTGTTATTAAAACATGTTACTGTCCACTTATAAAAAAATCAAGGTTATATAATATTTTCTGAGAGGAGCAATCTAGAAAATTAATAGGTAATATACTTCGGGACGCTTGGGTGGCGCAGTTGGTTGGACGACTGCCTCCAGCTCAGGGCGTGATCCTGGAGTCCCGGGATCGAGTCCCACATCAGGCTCCCAGCTCCATGGGGAGTCTGCTTCGCTCTCTGACCTTCTCCTCGCTCATTCTCTCTCTCACTGTCTCTCTCTCTCAAATAAATAAAATAAAATCTTTAAAAAAAAAATAGGTAATATACTTCTTTTGTGGTCAGCATCAGGGAGTTTAACTGAAACAAAAATTATTTTAAAATACTCCTTAACCAAGTGCATTTCACTCATTCATTCTAAGTTCTGTGAGCTTCCTAGAGAAAATAACTATGTAACTGAAGACCCAAACAATATTCTGACACAATCTTAAAAAGTTATCCTTATGGAACCAGACTCAGTATATCCATGTGTTTTCATCCACTAATAATTGAACTTGAGAGGTGCCTGGGTGGCTCAGTTGGTTAAGCAACTGCCTTGGGCTCAGGTCATGATCCCAGAGTCCTAGAATCGAGCCCTGCATTGGGCTCTCAGGTCTATGGGGAATCTGCTTCTCCCTCTGACTTTCTCCCCTCTTGCTCTCTCTCTCACTCTCTCTCAAATAAATAAATAAAATCTTAAAAAAAAATTGAACTTGTGGTTTGAAATGAGTGGCTCTTACATCAAATGTATGCTGTATTAATTCTACTATATTAAGCTGTTTTATCTCATCTATAAAAATTAACAATGACAAGTATTCAGGAAGATCTTTTACAAATTCAAAGAAATATAAAAATATTTATTTTATTAATTTACAGGCGCCATCATTTAAATGCTCAAGTTTTCAGAGAAGAGTGACAAAATTGTCTTCTTACCCATAAACATTGTCATTTATAATTTCTGCACTATATTAAGATTTTTTTTCTTTTAACATTAGGATGTAAAAAGAAAAGAAAAGATGAATAACCAATACGTTTATTAGTATTTAGTGAAAAGGAATACAAGGAATTCAGAATATAAGTAAAAAAAAAATCACAAAAGGCAGAATAAACCGTAAGTTGCTGGTGAGTACTTGAATGGATATAGTACTCCCACTACCATCTCTGCCCAGGCTGAGTTGTGAAGAGCAATTAATTCCATTTCCCACTTTTCGTTTTTCTTATGTTAAATTTAGAAGTCAGCCTGCCAGCTGTGATTAAGATTTACCAGAGAAGAGGTGCTAGAACATAATAGAAGACATTTAAAACCATTGTATAAGTATAATGGCTTAAATCAATTGTATGCAAATTTAGTGTCCACATTTCTCAGAGCAAGCTTGTTAAAACACACATTTTCGGGTATTCATCCCATCCAGGGTGTCTGATTTGGTAAGATCTGGAGTAAAGCCTGGGAAGTGACATTTTCATCAAGCATCCCAAGGTGATTCTGACACAGGTTGTTTTTAGAACACCTTTTGGGAAATTGTTTTGGGAAGGAATGAAGAGCGGAGTGTATTTTTATATGAAAGCACAATAGGGAGAAAACAAGGAATTAAAAATGTGAAAAAGGGGCAGTAATAAGGAGAAAAAAGGGACTCTCATATTAAAATACTTAGTTAAAATAAATGTTTCTATTTTATTTAATCTTCATAAAATTTCTGTGACAGTCATCACTACCTCCATCAAATATAATGAAAGTCTGTGACTCTAAGATAGCCATGACTTTTCCATATGTTACCAGCAAGATAGCCCTCAAAGCTCATGTTATTTTCACTATACCAAATGAAACTGAGGGGATGAGTGAGACAGGAAAAAAAGAAATCATTTAAGCAGCAACTCAGGGAAAAGCTAATGAGTTTTTTATTTGTTACCTTCCTAAAAGGCAAGTGCTAGTGGTATGTTAAGGACCAAGAAAGGGGGAAAAAAAAAAAAGTACTATCCTTTTAACCCATTGGTCATATGTATACACAAACATACCACAACTCTCCAGCCCCTGGAAGGTAATGGCTATAGATTTGTTTACAATCTTCATTATGCCATGAATTCTCCCAGAAGGTTTTCCTAAATCCAATGCTATGTACTTTTCTTTAACACTTTGAGCATACACACTGCCAATAAATCCAGCTCCACAGGAAGTGCTCACCTTGATCTTCAGAATGTTTTATAGAAAAGACACTTATATGTTGATCAAAATTTCCATTTATATTCACATTGTGAGTAACTTTCAACCACCTGGCTAATCATCATGAGTCAGTTAGTTTATGGAAATTCCATTAAAATTGTCTCTTCCTGAACTATGAAAGTTTAAAAACTGTCACTTCCCATTACCTGAATTTAGAATGGGGAAAACTGAGGCTTGTACTCTTCTACTTCACTTCTACTCTTCTTTTGAACTTCTAAAGGTCTTCTCTTTAGAAATTTATTAACGAGTACTATTGTATGATGTTTTCTCCAATGAATGAGAAACACACACACACACACATTCTGTTTCATCTCTATTATCAATGGCAAAATTTTATCTTGGGTAATATACTTATTTCCTGTTATCTCCCTTTTCCCCTTCCCTCCTCTCATGCAATCTTATCTGCTAGTAGGTGTTTAAATATTGCTACCTGATGATTAATATTTTAAATGAAAGAATTTAAGTTTGATATCTTTCAGAGCATTTATATTTTAAGTGTGAAATTTTAAAAACAGACAAAAATTCTCAAGTATCATTTGAAAAAGGTTTTAATCATGGAATAAAGAAAAGTGAATCTGAGATAATGGCCTTGAGATTTAGTAATAAGAATACTTTTAACTATCTGATGGGTGAAAACTAGTACTCTAACAACATATTTATAGTACAAAGTGTTACCTATTTCTTTACTGATTGCCATCCCAAATCTTACATCAAAATCTCTGAACTCTGTCCATTTGTTTAATTGTGTATCAATTTTTAATCTTTCTACAACTGGAGTAGCTCATATGCCTTTTAGCCTATCTTCCCTCAAATCCTCAGAGCACACATTTGGAAGCCTGAGACCAACAGAGGTCATGTAAAATATGTTAAGTAACTGGTGGTGATGTAATCCTGCATAGCCAAATTGAGCAATACATAGAAAAAAATGAAGTTCAACTCTGATTACTATTTATGAAAATCTGGTTCATCGATGTTTACTTATAAAAGGCCTCATCTAAATCCTTCAGTCTGAATACATACGGACTATCGCTTCCTTACACCTTTGAATAGACTGTTTCTATCTGGCTAGCTCACACCTAACTCTGATTAATAAATTATCCATCTGCGAATTCTCTGGGCTTAACTTTTAATACTTAACCTATATTATTTCCACACTAAATCTAGCCATCTCCCTGCTCCCAACAGGTCAGAAACAAGTAATTTAGTTGCTAAGACTTTTCCATTTGTCTACAGGCAAACTTATCAACCTCTATAAACATGGCTGTTTTATCTTGCTCCCTGTTTGGTATACCATGGATATCCAGGAAAATCAAGATTAGGCTTTTGTCGATTTGACTTGTTGATAATGAGGTAGTAGGAAAAGCAGTAAAGGTATTGAAGAAAAGAGCTTTAAATCATATTTAAGCTTACTAAAGCCTTGCAACAGAACATATTTAATTCTGGTAGTAATAAAATGGATGGGATTTCATTGTAAAGCTGAGCAGAATTCAGCTTATAATATGTCAGCTTTACATGACAGATTATTAATAAACTGCCACTGTTATCACTTGATACCAATCTCTGGTGACGGCCTTTTTTAAACTTGAAACTCAAATGTATTTTTTAAAGTAATCTTACTTTGTGAACCAGTTTCTTCTTTTAAATACTTTTTTTTCCTTTTGCTCTATAGAAATTATTGTGTCATTCAATTAATGGTTTCAATTTAATTATACTAATATATTCTAAAAATTACTAGGGTGTTATATGACTTCAAAAAGATCAAGTTTTGTATTTATTTATTTATTTATTTTTACTTGATGAAGATGAAGACAAGGCAGAGTAAAATTGAGAAAGAGGATTTACTTTAAACTTGGTACCTCACAAAATGAGAAAATTGGAAGAATTCATTTTCCCGACTAACTTTCCCCAGCTTGCCTTTTTTTCTTTTTTGTTCACTTATCCCTATTCTAGATATACATTTTCTATTGTTCATTAATTCAACAAAACACATTAAATATTTGTATGAAATAGGCATTTTATTAATGTTGGACAACTCTTCAGCCGTGGGGCACGCCTGCAGGAAATTGACTGTTCAGAAGAGCTTACTTTAGAAAAAGTTGCAATCACTGGGTTAAAGGACAGAACATTCAATGGTGTTAGAGAAAGTGTGTATAAGGTCACAGAACAAGGAAAATAGAAGAACATGAAGGTGTGTCCCACTGAGTTTAATCTAAGTAGTACATATCCTCATTGTTGTAATTGGATGGTTAATGTCAAAACTGTTGGACAAAGCTGAAAATAAAGACTCGTAGTTAGTAAGGGACGCATCAGTAAATACTGAGCACTTACTACATACCTCACTCTGCTAGATGATTTTATACAAATGAAAGAGTACTATTTTTGAAATAAAACTGAAGTATAGGTTAGCAGAGTATTTGTGGACCTTAGGAAGCCTGACTCTGCTTATAATTAATTGAATGAAATCACACGAGTCATTTATTGTCTCAGGTCCTCCCCTTATTCAACTATCAGCCAAGGTAGAGGAGCACTGTAAATTTTTAACCATTTGAAGCTTTACAATTAGTTATTCTTATTGTATAGTTGGGGGGGCGGTGCTTTTGGCTACAAGTAATAGGAAACTAACTGTTTAAACTCTAAAAAAAAGAGGGGGTTTATCATACATCATAAGAAATTGAGCAGTTGTAATAGTTCCACAAATGATTAATTCAGTGATTTATTGACATCATTAAGGACTTGGGTTTTTCCATCTTTGCACTCTGCCTCTAGTCATAAGGTTGTTCTTGCCCAGCTTCCTTCAACAAGTGAAAGATGTTGGTCAGAGTTTCAGGGTTCACACCCAGGCATAAGTTACCCAGTAAAGAAAAAGGGACTTTGCCTTCTTTCTTTGTCTTTTAAGATTAAGGAAGCTATTTTGAGACGTCCCACCTGAATGCCTCCTGCTGCAAAAATCTCTTCACATATCATTGATCAAATGTGTCATATGCCCTGTCTAAAAGAACCAATTGCAGCATGCTTAGACCAGTCATGGTTACCCACTGCATCTGAAAATATGTCCTGCTTCCTGAAGAGCTCATGGCTGTGCAAAGGAGGAAAGAGCTTAAAAAAAAAAAAAAAATCACTCTAGAAAGGTGGAATGGTTCTTAGTCAGCCATGCAGTGGTATCTGTTCTGCTAATTATGCTTTGTTTGTATACTTCATTCTTCCTAGATTAAAATTTTTATTTTCTCAGAGGACAAAACAGATAAACGGTGGCTCCACTTTAGAATGAAAAGTCTCCAGGAATACACAGATCAAATTGAACAGTAGATTGCCTACTAAGTAGATGATTGAAAATGACCAGATAACCCTCCTAGCTGCTGTTGGCCCATGTGGTTCTCTCAACACCACAACAGTCACACCCTCAGCAGTGCCAACCCCAGCAACCAATCCTACTTGTAATTCTCTCTTGTACCTGACCAGCTCATGTATATTTATTTGCCTGACTAAAGAGGAGTTGTTCTTCCATCATCTCTTCATATTTTAGTGATATACTTCACTTCCTCTGTGAAATATTTCACAAGTCCTCAGGTGACCTATTGCTCCTTCATTTACCCATTAATCTTGGATCATATTCCGATTAGATTGATTATTTTATGGCTTTACATTTACTTGGATGATTTCTCCCTGCACTGAACTTTACACTTCTGGAGGATAAATCCGGTGGCCTTGCTGCTTTTGTATTTGAGTCTGTAATAACTGGCATAAGGCAAGTTATTATGTGTTTGCTAGACTGTGTGCCTGGGCAACAGATGGTGTTAGAGTCAGTGTACATAAACCAAGCAAACAGTTGGGCTTTTTTTTTTTTTTTCTTTTTTCTTTTTCCATGACAAGGAAATAAGGCATCCTAGAAAAGTGTTTCTCAAAAATTTCCTCAAGTGTCAAAATGTTTCCTTACCCTAAACTTGAACCATAAGAGACAATCTGTAGAATATAATTAATAACGACCTACTGTAAGTTTAAACTTTCTTTAAATAGGGTGTTTAGGGGCGCGTGGGCGGCTCAGTTGGTTAAGCAACTGGCTTCAGCTCAGGTCAGGATCCTGGACTTCCATCAGGCTCCCAGCTCCATGGGGAGTCTGCCTCTCCCTCTGACTTTTTTCCCCTCTCATGCTCTTGTTCTCTCTCTTTCTCTCAAATAAATAAATAAAATCTTTAAAAACATAAAATGAAATAAAATAGGGTGTTTAATCTTTTAAAACCATACTGATTTTTTATTTTTATAGTATTTAGTCTTTAAATTCTTGATATATCTATATTTAGATCATATAATATCCACCATTTGTTTAGCATAAAATAATGTTTACATATTATTATGTTAAATCAATATCCAGGGAGAATCACCTTGTTTATTTATCTTAATATCCCAGGAAAATGATTAGATATTCTCCAAACACTTGAATTCTATAATCAAGAAGCATGGATGTAAGGCAATAGAGATAGAACATTTTGTCCACCATACGATTGATAATTGCTGTGCAGGAGTAACTTCTTTGAACTTACTTACAAATGAATAAGATCCTTATGGTTGTATTACTGTAATTTGCCTTGATATATAAAACAATTTTTGAACAGGTTAACATATGCAGATTATGTTCATCTCTTGGAATTCAAGGTTTCTAAAAGTAATTCTTTAAGATATAAAAATAGCTTGATTTGTGTTATTTACTTATAAATATAAGTACTAGTAAATTATGATTATTTTAGACAAGAATTCAAAAATCCTAAGATGAAGCCACTGAGGGAGGAAAAAAATCTGCAGGGGGAAAAAAAAAAAAAAGCCAGTCCTAACAGCATAGTGTTTGAGTTGTCACAAATGAGGAGGCAGCCGATAAATGATTCATTCTTTGTCTATCATAGCATATTTAAAAATCCTTCTGACATGTTTGGCCTATCAGAGGGCCGAAAAATGAAATTATAGATTTCCTACTATAGATGACATCATCAATGAAGGGGTTTGGGGAGGATTATTTGGTCATTTTCATTTATCTCATTTCTCTCTGTCCCATGCTTGACAGCTCTAAAACATAGGTCTTCAAAATCCCAGGATGCAGGGCCAAAGTTTAATCCATATTTTTGTTTTTACCGAAGACATTTGGTTGTTTTTATAATCACAGAAAAACATAAATAATATGTACAATTCTGGGAATATATTATGGTAGAAAAAAATATAAAAGTGATTGTAAAAAACAGAAAGACCCATAGTTTGTTATTGACTTCTATAGATAGTTGAATCATACTCTTTTTATTTCTTCTATCTAAAAGTTTTTTCATATCCTCACAAAAGTAGTTTGCAAAATTAAGAACCAGTTTAAAAAATTCAGGAAAAAATAGAACAACAAAAGGAAAGAATCCTCCTTAAATCTGTTATCTAAGGATACAGATTCTGAAGTATTGAGATAAACATAATTGCATGATTTTTGGTCCAATCCTTGTACATGCAGATAACATCATTCAAAACAAGAATTTCTTCCCAATTTAAACTCAATATTTTTACTCTTAATAAATGTATCCCTATATCTACATACTCTTCAAAATTGTAAATTTGAAATACTGCATATTATTTTAGTTCAGAAAAATTCCTATCAAAACAGATCAAGGCATCATTTAGTGGGCTTAAACATGTATGGTTAGAGTGGCAAAGAGAGAGGGAAATTAACAGAATATCTTTTATTTCACAGTTATCAACTTAGGCAATCCTTCCCAGTTTATGAGACTATTAATAATACTAGTAAATTTCAATCTTTGAGTATTATGTCTTCATTAAAATTATTTTTATTAGATTACATAAGGTTGAGATAGTTAATAGGAAACATCAGAAACGAAACAAAAGCAAGTTGAAAACCAGATGTTGTTCTTTAATACTTTAAAAAACTGCTATATGTTCTTTTTTAAATTGAAACATAATTGACATATAACATTATATTAGTTTCAGGATAATGATTTGATGTTTGTATATATTGCAAAATGATCTACTACAGTAAGTCTAGTTAACAGGAATTGCCATATATAGTTACAGTTTGTGTGTTGGGGAGGAGAGGGTGAGAACTTTTAATCCATCCCTCACTCTGTGCCTCTTTTAACAACTATATCTATAAGTTTAGCTTGGGGTGTTTCATTTTATTTTTTCAGATTGAACGTGCAAGTGAGATTTTATGGCATTTGTCTCTCTCTTCCTGACTTACGTCACTTACGCATAATGCCCTCAAGGTTCATCCATTTTGTCACAAACAGCAGATTTCCCTTTTCATGGGTGAATAATATTCATATATGTATATTTTCTTTATCCATTCACCCATTTATGGATACTACATTGTTTCCATGTCTTAGTTATTCTAAATAATGTTGCAATAAACATGGGGATGCAGAAATCTCTTTCAGATATTGATTTTTATTTTGGATATATAACCACAAGCAGATTCCTGGATCATACGGTAGTTCTATTTTTAATTGTTTGAGGAGCCTCCATATTGTCTTCCATAGTACCTATAGCAAATTACATTCCCACCAACATTGTACAAGGATTCCCTTTGCTCCACACCCTTGCCACATTTGTTAAGGCTTCATCTTCGTTTTTGTTTTTTTTTTCTAATAGCCATTCTAATAAGTATGAGGTAATATACCATTGTGGTTTTGATTTACATTCACCTGATCTTTAGTAATGTTAAGGACATTTTCATGTACCTATTGTCCATTTGCATATCTTCTTTGGGGGGAAAACCTACTCAGGTCTTTTACCTATTTTAAATCAGATTATTTGTTTTTTGCTGGTGAATTTAATGTTTCATATATATATTTATAAATATATATATATATATATATATATATATTTTAAGATTTTATTTATTTGAGAGAGAGAGTGAAAGAAAGCATGAGCAGGATGAGGGGCAGTAGGAGCAGGGAGCAGAATGCATGGCTTGATCCTGGATCTCCAGGATCATGACCTGAACCAAAGACAGACACTTAACTGACTGAGCCACCCAGGCACCCTTAATGTTTCTTATATGTTTTAGATGTTAACTGCTGTGTGAAAATAGTTTCTCCTTGTCATGGGTTGCTTTTCATTTTGTTGAACGTTGTGCAGGAGCATTTTAATTTAATATTATCCCACTTTTTTTTTTTTTGCTTTTATTGCTTATAATTTTGATGTTGTATATAATACATCATTGCAAAGACTGATATCAAGGATTGTTTTCCCCTAAGTTCCCCTACACTTTCTTCTGAAAGTGTTATGGTTTTAAGTCTTCATGTAAATGTTAATTCATTTTGAATTAATTTTGTGAATGAAGTAAAATTCAGTTTCATGTGAATACCAGTTTTCCGAAAACCATTTATTGAGGAGACTATGTTTTCCGAAATGAGTATTCTTGGCTCCTTTATCAAATAATAGTTGACCATATATGTATGGGTTTATTTCTGGGCTCTCAATTTTCTTCCATTGATCTGTGTGTCTTTTATACCAGTACCAAACTGTTTGTTTGTTTGTTTTTCAGTACTAAACTGTTTTGTTTACTATAGCTGTGTAGTATCCTTTGAAATCAGGAAGTGTGATGACCCCACCTTTGTTCTTTCTTCAGATTGCTTTGGCTATCACATTTTAGATTAATAATTATTTTAATACATGAGCATGGGTTATCTTTCCAATTTTGTATTTTCTTCTATTTCTTTTATCAATGTCTTGCAATTTTTAGGGCACAGACTTTTATCTCCCCTGTTAAATTATTTAAAGTAAATTTACTATTTTTGATGTTGTTGTGAATGGATTTTCTTCTCTTTTTTTCAGGTAGTTCTTTGTTAGTGGATAGCAGTACAATTGATTTCTGTATGTTGACCTTACATCTTGCTACTTTACTGAATTCATTTATTAGTTTTAACTGTTTTTGGAAATTTTTTTTAGAATTTTCTATAAGCCACTTATCAGCAAATGGAACAATGTTACTTTGTTATTGTTATTGTTATTGATTTATATATGTTGAGCCATAACAGGGATGCACCCCAGGGTGTAATCCCAACTTATTGTATTGTATGATTCTTTGAATGCACTGTTGAATTTGGTTTGTTAGAATTTTGTTGAGATTTACCTCTATATTCATCAAGAATATTGGCCTATAGCTTTCTTTCTTGGTGTTTTTATTTGGCTTTGGTGTAAGGGTCAAGCTGGCCTCTTGAGTGAGTTGAGAATATTCCCTCCATTTCAATTTTTGGAAGACTTTGAGAAGGATTGACATTAATTCTTTGTTAAATGTTTAGTAGAATTCATCAGTGAAACCATCTGATACTGCGCTTTTGTTGCTGTTGGAAGGTTTTCGATTACTGCTTCTATTTCTTTAGTCATTATTAGTCTGTAAAGGTTTCCTATTTCTTCATCATTCAGTCTTGATCGTAATATATTTCTAGCAAGTCGTCCATTTCTTCTGGATTATCCAATTTTCTGGCATATCATTTTTCATAGCTATCTCTTGTATTTCTGTGGTATCACTTGTGATGTCTCCTCTTTCATTACAGTTTTATTTTAGTCTTCTCTCCTTTTTTCTTGGTTAGTCTAGCTAAAGATTCCTCTATTTTATCTTTTCAAAAAAACAGATACTTTCTATTTTTTCCTGTCTCTATTTCATTTATTTCTGTTCTAATCTTTGTTATTTTCTTCCTTCTCTTAAATCTGAGTTTAGTTAGGTGTTTTTTTTTCTCATTCCTTGAGGCATTAAGTTGTTTTTTGAGATTTCTTTTTTCTTGATTTATGCATTTATTACTATAAACTTCCATCTTAGTATTCTTTTTGCTGCATCCCATAAGTTTTAGCATGTTGTGTTTTCATTTTCATTTGTCTAAAGATATATATTTTTTTTAAGTTTCCTTTTTATTTATTTATTTATTTTTCAGACAGAGAGAGAGAGAGTGAGAACAAAGTAGGGCAAATGGCAGGCAGAGGGAGAAGCAGGCTTCCCGCTGAGCAGGGAGCCCGATGACAGAGTTGATCTCAGGACTCCTAGGATCATGACATAAGCTGAAGGCAGATGCTTAACTGACTAAGTCACCGAGGTGTCCCTAAAGTTTCCTTTTGATCCATTGGTTGTTCAGAAATCTGCTATTTAATTTCCACAGATTTGTGAATTTTTAGCTTTCCTTCTATTGCTGATTTCTAATTTCAAAATTTGTATTCACTAAAGGTACTTCATATAATTCAAAACATATGCATTAGTTTAGACTTGTTTTGTGGTCTAACGTATAATCTATCCCGGAGAATGTTCAATGCACTATTAACAAGAATATGTATGATGCTAGTTCTGTTGGAACTACATTCCCCACTGTAGTTGTGAAAATAGAAAGAAGGTACTCTCTTTCACTACTTGAGTATTATGTCATTTGACTGTGAAAATGCTATTTCCCCCCAAATACTATGATGAAAATTAATGACTACTTATTGAATGGCAGTGAAGGTCCAACAATGTGCTGGAAGGATACTCCGTCTTTCACTTGTGGACATCATATCTTACACTCACAACCATCATTCAGTCAGCTTTTTGTGGATGAAGAACAGAGTCTCAGAGAGTTTAGGTATATTATCTAAGGTACTCGAGTAAGTAACCACTGCAACCACCAAGTACATCTTAGTTCAAGCCTTTGCTTTTCTTGTGGTAGAATTGAATATTTCATCTGAAGTTAGAATAGAGTTCCAGTTGTTTAGCTTTATATGGTAACTGAGAGACCTTCTAAGGCATTAAGCGTATCTAAGGCTTTACTCCTCCATCATCAAGATGGTAAAGTAGAGAATTCTCAGTTTTTTGCCAGGAATCATATTCTGAGGCTTGGCTTTAATCTGACCTGCTCATAATCTAAGTTATGATAGTCTCAGGTTTTGTTAGTTCTCAGAGAAATAAAGATAAAACTATATACTATATATTCATCTAATACAAGGCCCCAGCAACAATAACTAAATAAAAAATACAAATTATTTACAATATGGCAAGACACTGGGCAAGAAAATTGGAGGCAGGTTAGATTCAAGGGGTGAAACATAATTTTTAGCCCTCCAAGAGTTTGCAGTTTACTAACAATTTTTGTGAACAAGCATAATATAAGGCTATATAAAGGAATAGTTTAGAATAAAATAATAAATATAATAGAAGACAGAACTTTTGTTCATTTACTTTTCTATATGTAAACTTTTCAGGCATTTGTTAGTTTTGCATTTGTCTTTATTTTTTAATATTATCCGTGTTAAATGTCATACGGCAATCACATTTGGGTTTATTATTTTCTCATACAATGCAATGAAAAATATCATTTCATACCTAATGTTTTCTCAAGTTTTATCTGTGTACTTGAGAACACGTAGATATGGGATATATTTTGTAACCTACATAACAAATGCAAAAGACAATTCCTTATGTATACTACGACCATAAGATATCGAATTTAGCCTGTTCCTAATATAGAAAGCAAACAGGGAAGTAATTAGTTGATAAAGGTGTTTCCATCTCACAGTGATACTGAGCTATTGTTATAGATAATACTTGAAATAACATGTAATTGTGTGTGTGTGTGTGTGTGTGTGTGTGTATGTTAGCAAAGTTGATGGGACCACAATACATTGAAGCCAAACTTAAGGATTTCCCTATAGGGTTGTTCAAGATTTGTACCAGTCTGTGACTGCCAACTTTCTCCCTCATCCTAGTAAGCCCACTCAATAATGTGTGGTACTGCTCAAAAGGTGAACTGGATCAATGAGCAAAGGGAAAATTTAGGTTCACACAGGTAAATAATGCAGGAGGCATAGTCATATATCTGCCCTAATAAAATATTTTACTATTTTAAAAATTATTCTAGATGTATAAGAAATCGGTATTTCACATATTAAATGTCTTATAGAGTATGAACAGAATATATTTATGAAACATTTATGTTGGCTGTGTTACATATAGTTTCTCTTTAAAATTTACACTCAAAACTGTGAAATACAGCACAAGTATATGGAAGTACGTTCCTTTTTACAGAAACACTAAAAATCTCAACCCATGTTTGACCAGGTTATAGATACAAAGTAAAATTTGTAAAATACAGAAAGTACAAGCTATAAGCAAGGAAGTTAAATTAAAATCCATATTTTCTGACTGGCATTATTTTATTGAACAATTAAATATACATAGTTTTCTCTGGCTTGAAATTTATGACCTTATTGGCCTGTAAGGGTACCTTCATACTGCGTGTGTCATGGAGCAAATTCCATTAAATCTAAGTTTCCTGCAGTTAAGAAGCATTGTCGTTTCCTCAGCGCTTCTTTTTATCTGTATTTCTCAGTCTCTGTGTAGAGATTCTTATTCATTTGAAGACAGTGGAGCTGAATTCTAATGAGTCAAGCCCCAAGTGTTCATTTCATGGGTAATTTCTTCAGGTGCCAAACATCGACCAACGTTTTCAGGTGCCAGAGTGGGTATGATTGTTCATTTTCTCTTGGGTGGTGCCAGAATGCATTTCTTTGAAGATATTTAACCCTACACTATTTACTTGACATGCCCCCTTAAAACTCATGGTTTTTTTTTTCTAAATAGCTACCAGTGTAATCTAAAAAATGAGTGACTTGGATCAAAGAAAAAAAATTAAAACAGAATCATTTGTCACCGTGTGTTCTAGTAAATAGATACTCTGGTCTCAATAATGTTGGGGAAGGAGAATATATTAGTCTCTATCCATTAGTCACACACTCATCCATAAAATGCTCAAATATCATTCGGATGGACATTCTCTGGCATGTGGACTAGAAGAAGCCACATCCTTATTGGCATGGCATTGAAGATAAATTACTTGGTAGTGTTTCCTGAATTTCACACACCCACATGAGCAAGTTAATGGCATTTGCAATTAATATTTTTGGATTTTTTCCCACTTTTCTTTTGAAATCCTGTAATATGAGAAATTGGAAGTTGACTTTAGTTTTATTACCTAGTCTATAACAGAATGTTAAAAAATGACATTAATCCCAGATGTCATGTTCCTATGAGGGTCTAGTTTATGCCTTTAAAAAGTCATAGAATCAGAAACAGGCAAAATTCCCATGTATAAGCTCTGTTTTTTGAAGGTATGTGCCTAAAGCTGTCAATTTTCCTTCCTCGCTCCCACAGGGGCCAATAATCATCAATCACATAATTGATACATGTTGAGAAATTGTGAGCATTATTTAAATTTTTTAGTCTAGCTGTAATTATTGAATTTTGAAACAAATTAAGCTTTGCCTCATTTTTCTTAAAAAAAAAAAAAAAAAAAAACCTCTGGGTACTAATGGGTCACACCGTGAATATTTTGGTAGAAAGTTCCTTACTGTTGGTAATATTGTCTGGTATATATGAATTTACTTGGTAGCAAAAGGTAATTTTATGCTCTCTTGTCCAACCTCATAAATTCAGCAAGTTAAGAGTATCCACAGTCTCATTTAGTAGCCTTAGAGCACAGTAGAAGGAGCATGATCTTTGAAATTCCGCCTGGGGGCGCCTGGGTGGCTCATTGGGTGAAAGTCGGTGCCTTCAGCTCAGGTCATGATCCCAGGGTCCTGGGATCAAGCCCCGCATCAGGTTCTCTGCTCAGCAGGGTGCCTGCTTCCTCCTCTCTCTCTGCCTGCCTCTCTGTCTGTCAAATAAATAAATAAAATCTTTTTTAAAAGTGATAAAAAAAAAAAAAAGAAAAGAAAAGAAATTCCAGCCTGGGAAAAAAATACCAGTTTTCCACTTCTTATTTATGGGACTTGAGCAATTATCTTAATTCTTTGAGTCTAAATAGCTTCATCTGTTAAGTGGGAATGATGTCATTTGCTACTACATGGCAGGATGTTTCTGGAAATTAAATGACATTATTTTGTCCAATAATTGCAGAATGGTGTGTTTAGTAAGTGTTGTTTAATAAGGTGTCTTTAATAAGGTGTGTTAACAACGGCTATCATTCTTAAATAAGAAATTTGAAAAGAAATAATTTACCCATTCAATAAATATTAAATGCTTAGCAGTTGTTAGGTATTGTTGTCTATGTGCAAATCAGTAAAAGAATTTCCCAGAAGCAGACTTCTAAGAATTAGATATTAAGTTTTGTCTATCAATCCAGTGGTTTTAAATTGTCAAAGATGATCCTGGGAAAAACAAAAAGTTGCAATGATCTATTTTATAAACTCTCTTCCCAGATATTAGAAGTGTTGGTACAGTTTGTGGCCTTCATAAATACATAACTTAATAAATAAGAAACCTAAGAAATTGTTGTACTACCACAATGTAAATTTGGCCCCAGTGTCCATAACTTATTTTATTTTCTGAGATGGGAGAAGGCAGTCCTCTCAAATTGGCTTTTGAAATCAGACCAAATGCTCCAGATGTTCTAGCCCTGCCAGCAGAGCTTGCCTGTGATCCATGTCAGAACTACAGCTGTCAACAAAAAAGCACACCTGCCACTGGTTCACTGTCAGCAAATGACTTTTCAATTGTGTTAGGAAGTGAAGCAAACTGCCGGATGAAGCATTCACCTTTGAAAAGAATCTGTGTCATAGTATGATTTTGCTCCATAAAAAATGCAGAATCTCTAGAGCCTTCTCAGGCACTAACCTTGAGCCTGGGCAGTGTCAGAAAATCAGTAGATAAATCTGAGTGTTCTTAGGTCATTAGATAGAAGAAGCTTGTTGTAGGCTCATTACAGAGAAGCAAGAATTTGCACATTAATTAAGGAGACCCTACTACAAATTGGCACAATTCACTTCATAAGCAGAACTAAATTCTAAAGTAAAACTGAGTAAGACCCTCACTGTTTGGAATAACAAGATTTTAAATATTTTTAGGTTTTAGTTATTTTTAGAGATATAAATAAACTTGGAAAATGGCAATTGACAATGAAGCACATTCCCAAAGTGCAAGTGCAGGAGCAATGACTCTTTGACTTTGGATTAAAATCAGCTCCCTCTTTTTGCATGCTCCCCGTCTATTGTTTCCCTTCCATTTTATTTTGTTTTCGAGGTTTCCTGGATTTCCTGGAGTAATGGAGAGGTCATGTGTTTTGGAGTCAGACCGGGCAAATGAAATAAACTGTTTGAGATTCAGTTTCTTTTTTGTAAAAATGAGACACTTCTACTTGGCTTACATGAAGAGTAAATGAAATTCTAAATATTGATGATTCTGAGAGTTAAAGGAGATTCTGAGGTGGGACATATAGATCCATGCACTTAGAAACCCTTGCAGGTCATGGTGATGAGAAGTTAAATTTATGCATCTTTATAATTTCTGTGTATTTGCTGCCTCTTCTGTCTCATGGTTTCAGTTTACTTTCTCTCTCCACTTCCTGCATTTGCTACAACAGCAGCCATGGCTATCTTTCTGCCTGTCTTAAATTCAAATTTCTTGAAGGATGATCCCATTGTTCCACTTAGTTTCTCGTCCCCTTTTGATTATCATCTTGCAATACCAACTTACAGGGCAGTGGCAAATATACAAATTGGCCTGAAGCATTGTGCCTCAGCCTGGTGGAGGCTGGTGTTTGGTGTGGTTGGTGTGGTTGCATGGTCAGCTTTCTTAACAACAGCTTTATTCAGTAGGATGGTATTCACTGACCATTAAAATAGGGGCTACAGCTAAATTTCAAAAAATCTTAATGAAAGGAGGGCAGAGGGTACAGTGAAAAGTCTATAAAGGCCAAACATGAATATAATATTCTTATATCTTCATATATCTTCAATCTAGTTTCACAGAACGATGCCTCAGAATTCTAATAGGTGGATGTACAGTGAATTTCCTTACCTGATATACTTTTGTAAATGTTTTTTAAAAGATTTTATTTATTTATTTATTTGAGAGAGAGAGAGAGAGAGAGCACACACAAGTGGGGGGAGGGGCAGAGAGAAAGGGAGAAGAAGACTCCCCACTGAGCACGGACCCCCCTCCCCCCCCCCCAGTGAGAATTGTTGCTAATACATAACTGTATCTATGCCGGACTAGTCCACTTACATATTTTTATGTGTAGAAGAAAGTACTTGTGGTGACAGAGGACTAAAGACAAATAGTGCTGCTAATTACCACTATCAGAAAACTGGAAGTGTACTACCTTATTGAATAATTACATACCCTTATTTTGAATACTATATTTCCAAAGGTTATAAAGTTTTGATCTCAAATTGTCAGTTTTATGAAATTTTACAATTAAGCATTTAGTGCTTTTTCTATTGTAATTTTATAAAGTTTATGAAAGGTCAGCTTGGCTATCATTATAAATGATAACCTCCACCTTACACTCCCATTCCTTGAAATACCATCAGATTAGACATATAAAGAATACTAACCTGAGACTCTACTCAAAGCTAATTTACAGTTTTGAGCATGTGTCTATAGCCACTGAGGGGGTTAACACTATGTACATTTTACCAAAACTAATACTCTCTGGGTACAACGCCATTTACACCCTCTATTGTTCATTTTGTTATGTGCCTGGGAAGGGAAATGGGGCTGCTGAGTATAGGCTGGTTAAAAAGAAGCTATTTTCAAAAATATCATGAAATCCATAACATTATTTGAAATCCTAAAATGAATCATTTTGAAGAAAGTCTAGAAATTGACCAACTTTAGAATCTTTGAACTACCATGAATTGGAAGAAAAGATTCTTTTCCAATCCATATGACTTGTTTTCTCTAAAGCTGTACCACCTTTCTCAGGAGAAAGACAAAGATAAATTTAAATACAATTACAGTTGAAATGAGAAAATGAGAGTTACACACACAGACATACATGACCCCATGCTTTTGGATATTGTCTTTCTGCCTAATAAATTTTTAACTTAGTTTTTAAATATTATTATGAATTATTCAAATACCAATTTAAGTATGCTTTTAAATCTAGAAATAATTTAAACACAGTGAAATCTTCATGTTTTAAGTACACAGATGAGTGTTGTCAAGTGTGTATACCTGTTAATTTCACATTCTTGTCAAAATATAGACTATTTCCATCAATCTGGAAAACTTCCTCATTTCACTTCCCAGGTAATCTCTGCTCCTCCAAGAAGCAACCACTGTTACCCTTTGTATCATCAAAGATTAGTCTTATCTGTGAATGAACTTCAAATGAATTGGGTCATTCAACATGTACTCCTTTGTGACTGGCTTTAGTTGTTCAACATAAAGGTTTTGTTATTTAAACATGTTTTACATGTATTATTAGTGTATTCTTTTCCATTGTATGAATATATACAATTTGTATATCAATTATGTCCAGTTTTTTACATATTACGAGGAAATCTCTTGTGGTCATTCTTGTATGTACATTTTTTATTGAAACTTTTGTTGAACTAATTGTAGATTCTGCATACAGGTGCAAGAAATAATTCAAGTTTCCTTGTACACTTTGCTAAGCTTCCTCCAAGTATCCGCCTATATTTGCAAAAATATACCATAATATCACAACCAAGGTGTATCTACCTACTATTCTCAGATTTTTCAGTTTTATATGTACTCACATGTGTGTGCAAGTGTGTGTGTTAAGTTATGTGCAATTTTATCATCTGTGTAGGTTAGTGTATCTACTGCCATATTCAAAATACTTAGCAGTTCCAACACCACAAGCGACGTCCCATGTTGCTCTTATATAACCAGACCTAAATTAATCCATCCTTCACTACTATCTTTTGGCAATCATTGATCTGTCCTCCATTTCTAAAATTTTGCCTTTTCAAATGTGAGATAAATGGAACCATAACATTTTAAGATTGGCCTTTTTCATTCAACACAATTTTCAGGAAATTCGTTCAAATGGTTTTGCATATCAGGGATTCATTCCTTCTTACTGCTCAGTAGTGCTACGCATATACCACAATGTTTTTAACCATTCGCCTGTTGAAAGACATCTAGGCAGATTCCAGTTTGGCACCATTTCAGATAAAGCTGCTATGAAACATGCAAGTTTTATGTGAATATAAGTTTCATTTTTTTTTCTTTTTTTTTTTCTGGGATGTACAAGGATTTATATATTTAGTATAATTCCTAGGTCTTTTATATTTGTATGATTAATTTAAAAGAAACTGCCAAATTAATATGTAGCTGATTGTAGCATTTTACATTCGTATCAGCACTCATCTATGAGTGGTTCAATTTTTCAGTTTCCTTGCAATATTTGGTATTGTCACTAACTTTTACTTTAGCCACTTTGATCAGTGTATAATGGTATTTCATCATGGTTCTAATTCACATTTCCCTGATAACTAATGATAGTGAACATCTTTTCATGTGCTTATTTACCATCTCTGAATCCTCTTGGGTGAAATGTTTATGTCTTTTGCTCAATTTCTAATTAGATTTTTTTTTTACTGTTGATTTTTAACAGTATTTAAATTACATTCAATAACAGTCCTTTGTCAGATATGTGACTTGAAAACAGTTTCCTCCAGGATGTCACTTACCTTTACATTCTCTTCATGTAAACATTCAGAGAAAAACTTTTAATATTTATGAGATGTGTATAAGTCAAGAGTCTCTAGAGAAGTTAAACTATTAGAAAATATATTATGCATGTTTGTATATACACTTATGTATATATACATATTTATAATATATAAATGTATTTCATAATATATGTGTGTATGCATATGTACACTTGTGTATACATATACATACACACACATACATATATATGTATACAAAGAGTGTGTATACAAAGTGTGTATACAAAGAGATATTTTAAGGAATTGGTTTATGTGATTGTGGGGCTAGCAAGTCTGAAATCCGTAAGGCAAGCTGGCAAGCTGGAGTTTAAGATTAGAGTTGATATTATAGTCTTAACTCTGAATACTTAGAGTGCTGTTTGACCAAACAACTGGTTACCAGAGTTTAGTCATGTTCACACCAAGGTGTGTGAACTTAACCATCACAGGTTCAAGTTATCATTTATTTCCTTATATCAGTCACGCTTTTGTTGTCATATCTGAGAAATCTTGGTCTAGTTATAGATCCCCATTCTGTGTTTTTTTCTTTTTTTTTTTTTTTACTTGAAAGTTCTATACTTTGTTTTATACCTATGTCTATGCTGCACTTTGAGATAGTTTTTGTATATAATATGAGGCTTAAGTTGAATTTATATTCTTTACCTATAGATGTCTGATTGCTCCAATGCCATTTGTTGAATAATTCCAAATTGAATTCATTTAGTACTTTTGTCCAAAATCAGTGAGCATATTAATTTGGGTTTGTTTTCCAAAAGCATTTTTGTGCCATGTTTTTATCTTTTTTGGGTGAACACCAGGGCATGGAACATGCTGGAACGTGCTAGATCATCATTGGTATTTAACACATTGTCACAGCAGTTGGTAATATCAGTCTTGAAGGGTTTGTTCATTCACATTGGATGTTTAGTGGCATTTCATCATGACTCCAACTTGCATTTCCCTGAGGATGAATGGTCTTGAACAATTTTTATATATTTGTTGGCTTTTTGAGTTATGTACTCACCTTTTACCCATCTTAAAAATTGGGTTGTTTGTCCTCAAGAAATTAAAAATAGAACTTCCCTATGACCCTGCAATTTCACTACTGGGTATTTACCCCAAAGATTCAGATGTCATGAAAAGAAGGGCCATCTGTACCCCCATGTTTATAAGCAGCAATGGCCACAGTCGCCAAACTGTGGAAAGAACCAAGATGTCCTTCAACGGATGAATGGATAAGGAAGATGTGGTCCATATACACTATGGAGTATTATGTCTCCATCAGAAAGGATGAATACCCAACTTTTGTAGCAACATGGACGGGATTGGAAGAGATTATGCTGAGTGAAATAAGTCAAGCAGAGAGAATCAATTATCATATGGTTTCACTTATCTGTGGAGTATAACAAATAACATGGAGGACATGGGGAGATGAAGAGGAGAAGGGAGTTGAGGGAAATTGGAAGGGGAGGTGAACCATGAGACACTATGAACTCTGAAAAACAACCCGAGGGTTTTCAAGGGACAGGGAGTGGGAGGTTGGGGGAACCAGGTGGTGGGTATTATAGAGGGTACGGACTGCATGGAGCACTGGGTGTGGTGCAAAAATAATGAATACTGTTATACTGAAAATAAATAAAAAGTAAATTTAAAAAATTGTTGGGTTATTTGTATTTTGATTAGATTGTAGGAGGGGTTTATATATTCTGAGTGTAAGCAAAATTTTTAAAAATTGAGGTCTCTCTCTTTTAAAATTTTGTAATTTCTGTGTAAGATTTTTTTTTTTTTTTGCCTGCTCCAAAGACAGTTGCCTATGCTTCTCTTGAAAAGAAGATATATTCTGAAGTTATTTGGTATAGTGTTCTAAAAATATCAATTATATCAAATTATTTCATCGTGTTGATCAAATTGTTTATATTCCAATTAATTTTTCTGTTAAGTACTGAACATTGGCATAAAAATAAGTTCCATGAGTGTGGTATTTTTCCCCCCATCTACTGTTGTCAATTTTTGCTTCATTTACATTTAAATCTTTCTTTTTTTAAAGATTTTATTTATTTATTTGACTGACAGATCACAAGTAGGCAGAGAGGCAGGCAGAGAGAATGGAGGAAGCAGGCTCGCTGGTGAGCAGAGAGCCCAACATGGTGCTCAATCCTACTACCCTGGGATCATGACCTGAGCCAAAGGCAGAGGCTTTAACTCACTGAGCCACCCGGGCACCCCATTAAAGTTCTTTTTTTGAGTGCGTATACATTTAAGATTTTTTATATCTAACCATTTTATTATTGCAAAACATCCTTCTTTACCCTTGGCAATGTTTCTTGTTTCGAAATCAGCTTTGTCTTATACATCACCTCCAGATTTCTTATGAATAGTGCCTGCAAGGTGTAATTTTTACCATTGTTTGCTTTTAACCTATTGGAGTCTTTATTTAACAGTGTGTGTTTAAACAGTAAATAGTTGCAACTTGATCTGTCACACACTGATACTTTTTGCCTTTTAACCAAGAGTGCAGCCTACATTTCAGTCTATTTTCATTTAATATAATCATTGATAAGTGTGAGTTTAAGTGGATAGTTTTGCTATTTGTTTTCAGTTTGTCCTATAACTTGTTTATTATTTGCAGCCAGCCCTTATCTTCATACATATAGATTCTAATTTTAATCTAGCATCATTTCTATTCATCATGAAGAATTCCTTTTATCATTCCTTGATGTACATAGCTGCTAATGGCAAATTGTCTTATATTTTGTTGCTCAGCAAATGCCTTTATTTTACTTTTATTTGGCTAGATAAAGTAATCTTGGATGACAGTGGTTCTCTTTTTTTCCTTTGTCATTTGAAAGATGTATCCTTGTCCTCTGGCTTGTTTTGTTTTTGAGAAAAAGTCAGGAAAAAAGTCTTATCATAGCTGTTTTCTACTGTAATAAACCTTTTTCTTGAGTTACATTGACATTTTTCTCATTATCTTTCAGTTTGAGCAATTTGTTTATGATCTATCTTGGGCTGTTTCTTGATATGTGTGCACATACATGTGCATAAGTGAATGCGTGTTTATCTTGTTTAATGTTCCTTCAGCTTTCTTGGATTGCTGGTTTTATAGTTTTCATCAAATTGGGAAAACAGGAAAGTTTTGGACAGTATTCTTCAAATACTGTGTTTTGTTCTAACCTTTTCTTTTTTCTTGTACTTCAACTGAACGTATCTTATGTCACATGTTATGATCTCATGTGTATCTGAGACTCATGTCAACCATTGCTTCTCTGTCTTCAGTTTGGACATTTTCTATTGCTTTGCTAATGTGTGGGTGTATATGTTGTGTTATTATATGATATGATGTGATATTTTTATATTACATTACAGCTCTATGTATTATTCCCAACTTTTCATTTATTTGTTTATTTTTAAAGATTTTATTTATTTATTTGACAGACAGAGATCACAAGTAGGAGGGAGGCAGGCAGAGAGAGGAGGAAGCAGGCTCCCTGCTAAGCAGAGAGCCCGATGCGGGGCTCGATCCCTGGACCCTGGGGTCATGACCTGAGCTGAAGGCAGAGGTTTTAACCCACTGAGCCACCCAGGCACTCCATCATTTATTTATTCTTTATAGTCATTTCTTGTTGAGAATCCCCAACTATCCATTTGTTAAATGCACTTTTCCTTAAAATCATCGATCACATTTGTAATATCTGTTTTAAAATCCTTTTCTGATTATTCCAACATGGTTATTCTTACTGACTTTTTTTTTTTTTTCTGGATACAAGACATATTCTTCTGCTTCTATATATGTCTAGCAGTTTTTATTTACTTGCTATTATTTCAGAAAGTGATATGATTTGGAGAATACAGATTATGTTTTCTTTTTAAAGATTATTTAATCCCATCAGTTAATTTCTTGGTGGCTCCCTATGATTTTGTGGGCATAGAATTTAGAATTTATACAGTGGGTAGACAGTACTTCTTTCTCTAAAGCAGAGTAGTTTTACTCCTAAGTCCTTGTTTTTCAGGAATCTCTCTTAAATGCTGTCTTGTTCACAGTGGTGTCTGCACTCTGAGTGATCAGAATTCTACTTCCTCTCAGCAGTGCGTGACCTAATGAATCTCTATGCAGTTCACAACTCCAACATAGCTATTCTTGGCTTTCCATTTTCTAACTGTGCATAATTCATTTCTATACCCATTTTTCTTTCTCTTCAAGGATTATTCATTTTTCAAGTAAGTCAGGTAAATAAATGGAATGCTATGTGAGTTTACTGGAAACAAGCCCTATTTATCAACTGTAGTAATTTTAAACACCAAATTGGAATTTTTAACTGGCCCATGAATGTTTAAATACTTCGTCTAAGCCAGCAAATAAATATCTTTACTTGACTTAGCTCTTGATGTTGTATCTTAAAGAAATTTCAAAAGTGCAAAGAAAAAAAAATGAAGTAACAATTAAGAGAAAAAGATAGTTATTTTTCTTGGGCTGTTCTGGGATTCCTCTTTGGAAATGAAAAATAATGTAGCTATCTAATTCTAGTCATTAAATCAAAAGAGAAAAATTCAAACTAAGAGCAGTTCTTTAGGTCACCAGAAGGATTAAATAAGCTAAAACGCAAGGTGAATATTTTTGTCATGTAGATATTCCAGAGCATGCCATTCTAAGGCTGTAGCAACATTTACTTACTGAATCCTTACTGGGTGAGTGTCAGTCACTGCACCAAGCATTTTACCTGTGTTTAATCCTCAAAACAGTTTAAAGTAGACTTTGTTATTATTCATGTTTTAAAGATGAGACTTCTGAGAGTTTAACCTAGTTTTAGGGCTAATTAAGCCCTGGAGCAGGGTCCAAATGTAAAATTCATTGAATCCAGATCATGAACTATTACCACCCATTAGCTCATTACTTTTTAAATAAGATTCCCTTATTTATTTGGTGTTTTCAATGTTCTTTCACTGAGAAACAATGTTTTCGAATATCTCAAATATCATACTTCCTCAGATTATAAATGTTCTATGAATCTCCAGGATTTTAATCTTTCATTACAGATATATGATAATACATGCAAAGCACTTAACAGAGTAGTAATAGAAGTAGCAATAGAAGTAATTGTTATTATCGACATAAAGATAGAATCTAGTGCTAAAAGGAAGAGCACATTCAAATTTGGACATTGCTGTCAGCATTTTAAATATAAAGGAAATAATCTTTAAAAATAATCAGTAATTGGGAATACGAAAGAGCTAAAAAGTAATACTGAAAGTTAATATAGAATAAACAAAGAAAAGGGACAACAATGAAATTAAATAATGAAAGAGATTATTTCAAAACTGTCTAAGGGAAAACTATAAAAGGACACTAACTAGAGAAATCTAGAACTATAAAATGACATTAATTAGAAAAACTTAAAACATGAATTAAATAAAAATTTAAAGCAGATAAAAAATAAAATAAGTTAAAAATACGGAAGAACCTGAAACAAATGAAAGAGCTGGCATTTGATTTTGCTTTAAATAGCATGAGATTTAGGTTAGCTGAAGCTTCCAAACTTATTCGGGGCTAGTCAAAAGCCTCTCCTAATTAGAAATGTGAACTGTGGGCTAGAATTTGCTTCAGGGTTCCACTTTTTAATTTCCTATCATAATTAACCTATGATAAAATGATATGATAAAATACCTAAAATAAAAATTTAAAATAAAATTATAATAAAATGTCTAAAGATAAGTCCTATTGGACTTGCCTGTATAGTAAATATTTTGAAGTACATGATACAAAGTATGTTTTATTAATATCTATAGAAAATAGCTGTTTCAATCTAATTTGCATGAATGTTAAGCATGCACCAAGATATTAAAATTATATTTTTGATTAAAGTAAATTATTATAAATTTGGGTGATTAATATTCTTTGTGCTTCAAAATAGATGTAAAGGCAATTTCAAGATAAGTTCCCAAAACATTCTAGACATAGTTGGGTTAAGTGTATACCAAATAAAGAGAATATTTGGAAAGAAATATTTCCTTTTAAAGATTTTATTTATTTATTTGACAGAGACATAGCAAGAGAGGGAACACAAGCATGGGGTGGTGAGAGAGCGAGAAGCAGGCTTCCTGCTGAGCAAGGAGCCAGATGTGGGGCTCAATCCCAGGACCCTGGGATCATGACCTAAGCCGAAGATAGACACTTAACCACTAAGCCACCCTGGTGCCCCTGAAAGAAATATTTCTTAATGGAGTATATAAACCTTAATAGAATCAAGAAATTTGGTCCTTTTGGAAAATTTTATAGAATAGAAGGCATTTTCAGATAAGAGATTTAAAAAAAATACACATTTAATCTAATCAATTAAAATGTCATAAACATTTGTTTTAGACATAGCCAATAATACCTGCTTCTCATATATTTGATTTTTATGACTTTTTATATGATAAAAGTTTTAGGGAAAAAAGTTTAGAGAAAAATAAAATCTGCAAGTTTAATGAAATAAGATTAAGTACTGTTTTATATGAGACAGTTTGGTATTGGTTTGGTATTAAATAGGCTTTCTAAATGTTCCATTTATCAGTAAGCTTAATTCAAACCAAGGTTATTTTGAAGTATGTCACAGAGATACGGGCAGTAGCTTAGATGCATTTCCTACAAGAGAACAGATTAAGTCCAGTTTTTTGAAATTTGGAATAGCTTACAAAATTGAAGGCAGAGGTTCTAATCTGACAGTTTCCTGATAAAATGTGGACTCAAAGCAAATTTTGTTAAGAGCTCTGAAAAATTGTAGTTTCTAATAATATGCATTTAATAAACACAAATTATTCCAAAATATCTGAATACATATCCTTCTGATTCCATTATAGCAACTACTTTCAAGTTTTAAGGCAATAACCCTCTAGCAAAGGTAAGCGTACAGTACAATAAAAGGGACTGGATTACAAAGAAGAAGCCCCAAACCAAAATCCTCTTATCTGGCTTATTCCTTTTTGTTTTTCCCCTGTAATACTCATCCTGGCTCTATCTACGACCCAAAATGAAATCTGGTACTTGGAAAATTCTCGGCAAGTTATTTGTATATCTTTTATCCATCACCAAAGAAGTATATGATTAAATATAAACTTACATGGAAAAACAATAGAATTGTTTGTCAGTTAAATTTTTAGGCAGTTAGCTAATCTTTATTAGAAAATGATTGGTTTAAAATAAAATTTAATTATATGAACAGTTATGTATTGGTATGATATAATATTAAGTCCAATTAATTTGGTAATTGTATATTCCCTTGGAATTGCTACATAAAGCAAAACATAGAACATCTGTAACCCTCCAGAAAGTTGTTTTTTACAAATTTCCAGTCAATTCTACATCTCTAGTACCCACCACTGGCAAACTTTTTCTGCTTTCTATTGCCATAATTAGTTTTGCCTGTTCCCAAAATCCATGTACATGAAATCTTAAATATGCATTCTTTTGTGCCTTTTTTTTTTGCTCAGATTAATGTTTTGTTTTTTTTTTTTTAAGATTTTATTTATTTATTTGTCAGAGAGAGAGTGAGCACAGGCAGACAGAGAGGCAGGCAGAGGCAGAGGGAGAAGCAGGCTCCCTGCCGAGCAAGGAGCCCGATGTGGGACTCGATCCCAGGACGCTGGGATCATGACCTGAGCTGAAGGCAGCTGCTTAACCAACTGAGCCACCCAGGCGTCCCGAGATTAATGTTTTTGAATTTCATTCAAAGATTGTGTTTATCAGTAACCCATTCCTTTTTATTTCTGGGTGATGATATATCACTATATGGATTCATCACAATTAGTTTATCTATCTTGTCTTTAGTGTGATGAATATTGTCATACAAATCCTCTTGTAGACATATGTTTTCATGTATTGGGGATAAATGCCTATTAGTGGGATTGCTGGATGTTAAGATAGGTGTAGCTTGAGCTTTTTAAGTACATAGAAGTTCTCCGAAATAATTGCATAAATTTATACTGCTGCCAAGGTAATCCTTAGCATTGTATATGAATTCCAGTTATTCCTGGGGCTTCTGGGTAGCTCAGTCAGGTAGATGTTTGACTCTTGATTTTGGCTCAGGTCCTGATTTCAGGGTCATGAGATGGAGTTCTGCCCTGGGCTCTACAGTGGGCATGGAGCCCGCTTAAGATTCTCTCCTTCTCCCTTTGCACCCCTCCCCCCACATTCTCAATCTCTCTCTCCCTCTATAAAAAATGAAGGAAGGAAAGAAGGAAGGAAGGAAGGAGGGAAGGAAGGAAGGAGAAAGAAAGAAAAAGAAAGAAAGGGAAAGAAGGGAAGGAAGGAAAGAAGGAAAGGAAGTAAGAAAGAAAAGAATTCCAGTTATTCCACTTTCTTGGTAACATTTGGAATTGTCTATATTGCTGATTTTTTAGCCATTCTAGTAAACTGAACTGGTATCACATTGGCTCTACTTATATCTTTCTAATGGCAAATGATGTTAAGTACCTTTTCATATATCTTCTTTTATGAAGTGTCTATTCAAGTCTTCTGTCCATATGTAATTGGGTTGTTTGTCTCTGTAGTGTTGGTTTGTCAGTGCTCTCTGTATATTCTGTATATAAATCTTTGTCAGATATAAGTACTACTAATATTTGCTCCAACTCTGTAGTTTCATTGGCTTGTTTACTTTCTTAATGATGTATTTTGATGGGTTGGTATTTTTAATGTTGACGAACTTCAGTTTAACATTATAATCTAATGTTTTTATGGTTAATATTTTTATGTGCATGGTAAAAGAAATGTGTGTACTGTATAAGAAATATTTGACCAATGCAAGTTTTGAAGATGTTCTCCTATATACTTGTAGCTTTTACATTTATGTATGATCTACCACAAATTAATTTTTGGTGTTAAATGAGAAGAGTCATGCAATTTTTAAAGCAATCTGTTCGTTTTATCTGAGCTATCCAAATTGTTGACATAAAGTTGTACACGATATTATCTCATTCTTTTAATGTCTATAGATATGATGTGATATCTACTCTTTCATACCTGATGGTAGTAAATTGTATTAATCTCCTTTTCTCATTCTCTTTTAATATTTCCTTTTTCTTGGTTAGCATAACTCAGACTTTATCAATTTTGTTGCTCTTTTCTAAATTTTTCACTAATTTGTCATTTTTCTATTTTGTTGACCTCTCCTATAATCTATATTATTTCTTTACTTTGCTCTTTTTAATCTGTTGTTGTTGTTTCTTTGAACAGAAACTTAGCTTGTTAATTTTAGATGCTTCCGTTTTCAGATTCCTTTTCTGTCCTACCCAACCTTAGCTTGACACTGATTTACACTCACTCAGAGCCCTGAATTCATCACAAGGAGTATTGCATCATCCTTGCACTATTGTCATTCCTCAGCTGGCATCAGCTTACATTTGGGAAATACTCCACTTGCCTCAGGGGGACACCCCTTATCTATTCTAGCCTCCCCGTAGCCATCAGCCTACCACTTCTCCGTACTTGGTGAATGCCCTTCACCAAGTGTGTGACTGGATTCACACTTGTTCTGAAATAAGCCGCCCTGTCAATGTAATTCAGCAAACCTGCCACAGTAGCAGTTTGAAAGTTTGTCAAAAGTTTAACTGGTTTATCAGTGATTTATTCCTGTTTAACAAACTACTCCAAAATGGTACTTTAAACCTCAACATTCTTAGGTGGCTGGGTGGCTCCGTTGGTTAAGCATCTGCCTTTAGCTCAGGTCATGATCCCAGGGTCCTAGGATTGAGCCCCGCATGGCTCCCTTCTCAGCAGGGAGCCTGCTTCTCCTTCTCCCTCTGCTTGCCACTCCCCCTGCTTGTGCTTGCTCTCTCTGTCTCTGTCAAATAAATAAATTAATTTTTAAAAAATCTTAAACCTTAACATTCTTTATGATTCTGGTTGGTGAGGCAGTTCTACTCCCCTGTGATCTATGCTCGTTTAGATCACTCATGTGGCCTCAATGAGCTGGTAGCTAGGCTAGGCTGGAAGTTTCAAGATGGCCTCTCTCCTGTTTCTGAAGTCTTGGTACAAAGAAACTGTCAGTTTGTGCCTCAGTTCTCATCGTGGCTGCTGTATTCACAGGGCGTTTTATCTTCCTGGGCCTCTCCGTATGACCTCTCAGCAGTATAACCTGGATTTCCTTCTGTCATGGCAGGCAGATTCAAATAAGGAGCATTTTAAAAGGAGAAGCCCCAGTATGCAAGCACCTTTCAAGGTTGCTTGCATGACAGTTCTAACTTCCTCAACCAAAGCAAGTCACACGGGAGAGCTGAGGAAGATTGGCTCATCTAGACCACCGTGGCCATTTGTTCCTTATTCCTGATGATCCGTGGCAAGTAGATCCTCCCACCACTCAACAGGGAATGAAAACAAGAAATAAAGAGAAAGATATTTTCTTATTTAATCTTGTCAGGTTGCTTTGTATCCTCAACTATCTGAGGAGTTAAACAAAAATAAAAGGTATGATTCTGTAGATTATATATTTGTCTTTAGAGTTGACTTGAGTAAAAATTTCCTGCAACTTTTTACATCCAAACTCTGAGTGCAACCAGTGCCCACTGTTTGTATTTCAAACTTGCTCCCTGTCCTTAGTACGTCAGGACTCTGTAGCTTTCCCCCTTAAGCTAAGTAGATAATCTTATCTACTGATGGCACATCACAGGAAACAGAAGCCAATAGAGAAGGTTTTACCTCATCTTTCTCTCACCAGGCCTGTAAATGCAGCTAATGTAATATAAATAAGTTAATAGAACTTATTTTCTCACCACGAAGGCTTTTTCTTACACTGTACCCAGGAATCTTTTTTTCTCAAGCTCCATTTTATCTGCCTTATTGCTAACTTTACTTTATTGCCTTATTGCTGCCTTATCGACTCTGGTTTTTAAATATGTATAGGTACCATTCCTTGCTGTTTCTATTGCGCCCAATTCTTCTTCTGGCCCAGATACTGTCATTGCATATTGCACTTGACTACTGGCCTGTCTGCAACCCCTTCCATGGCTCCACATATACACCATCCTAGACCATGATCTTTGGAAGGTAGAAATTGTATCTCTCTACCTCCTGGTTGTACACCCAGTTCAGTGCAGTGCCCAGCACTAAATGTGTACACAATAAGAATGCGTTCAATACATGGATGTGTGAATAATGTATCTCTCAACTGATCGTGTGACACTAGATGTTGCAAAACCCTGGGTGGGAGATACTGGTCTAATGATAAAGCAGTAAGCGGTCCAAGCTTTAAAAAACGAAAGCTATACATGCAATAGCAGAAAGTAAGGATCTTTCTTTAAGTTAATGACTTTTATTTAGTATAATTAGTAACTTTTAATGATTCTTGTGGAAGGAGAACAAAAAGGAGTCATATTCTCTGAAGAGGAATCGTATACCCAAAGGATAGCAAATTATTCAAATGCCTTCATGGGGTAATTCCCATTTCACCTTTAGGAATATTATTAATAGGGATGTATATGAGACTGACATGACATTTGGGAAAAGTCTGAAAAACATTGATTCAAAAAAATGGATTCCTAAATGTAGATTGATTCTCTATATTCTATATATGCCTCGAGTGTAGCTAACTGGAGATGCTTTTTCTAGTCACTGAAGCAAAGCAACAATTTACTAAGTAGCGTCCTAACATCCTGAAAGAGTTTAATGCTATTTCCCAAAATGGACAACACTCCCAGTTAATGGCAGTGAGCACTTTGGGAGAACTGATTTTACAAATACCTTTTTATCTAGTGCTTTAAAAACATTCAGTGCATTACCAGCACAGATGGAGGCTTTGACTCTTTTAGGCAAGGAGTGTATGTTTCTAAACGCCAGCAATGGTTAATGTGAGTGAATTCCCAAAGAATACCTAGCCCTCTGGAAGCATTTCAACAGAGTATTTTTGATGTGAAGGGACTCCAAAGATCAGCTCATGATTTATGAGAAACATAAGGCCCAAATCAGTTAAGTTTTGCCTGTACAAGAAACAAAAGTAGTTTACAGCGGAAGCCTTTCATCTTGTCAGGATGTCTGTCTGCTTTCCACGATCACCTTCTCTTTCTACTCTCCATGTTCGAGATACAAAAGCTTGTTTCTGCAGTCGAGTATTCTAAGGTTATTCCTATTTAAGGGCCTTTGTACCTGCTCATGATTCTGCAAGGGGTGTTCTTTCCCCATATTTTTTCATGTGACACTTCTCCATTCAGGTCTCAACAAAATAAGTCACCATGAGTACTCTGCTTCAAGTAACTCCTTTCACGCCCCTCATTATTTTATTATATTACTCTGGATTGTTTTCCTCATAGTACTTATCTGAAGTTATCTTATGCACTAATTTAGTTGCATTCTGTCTCCCTATCTTGAATCAAAACTCCATAAAGTAACATAGCTGTCTTACTTGCTATAATATCATCAAAGCATAGAACAGTGCCTGGTACTGGAGAGCATTCAATAAATATTTGCAGAGTTATTGAATTATTTAGCCATATATCTGCGATGCCAGTCTGGTTACAGTGTTTCAAAAGGAAAGAAAAGCAAAGACTAAAATAAGAATATGCATTTAAATGTGTGTTCAATTCCAATTGACTTTTTAAACCAAACCTTTTTAAATAATCTCTCTTCAGGGCATTTGTTTAGGAAATGAAAATGATTCTGTTAAGTTTTCATTGACATACATGTATCAATATCAATTTAAAAGTGCATCAATATTCTGATTCAGGTCTCCCTGCATTAATTCGTATACCACTATGCATTCTGCTTCTTGGCATCTGCTGGATCCAGATTTTCTATTTTGCAGCATAGCATCATTGAGTTTCGTGCCATATGGCTGCCCTTCTTTGGTCCCAGTTTTGAACAATCAAATGATGGCAGACTGACTCATGCCATTTTGAAGAAGATAGGGATTTGATCTGGAGGAAGTCCACTAAAAGATTTCTAAAAGAAAACTGTGTTCTAAGCATCAGGCTTGTGGGTGAGGAATAAGATCTGATATTATATATAAGTATATAATAATCACATATGTATGCATAAAATCATATTACATATTATATATAATAGTACATATTATATGTATGATGTACATGTATGTATAAGAACACTTTGTACTTAATGGTTGTTATATATTTTATAAATGGAATCACTTTGTACTTAATGGCTGTCTCATAGACAAATTGCAGAAAACTTATTTTATCTCTAAAAGGAAATGCTCCTTCCAAAATTCTAACTGGTACTGTGCTCACGTATGTGACTAAAATTATTCTTTATCAACAGTACTAAGGGCTTTTATCCCCGGAAGTTGGGTAGTCTATTCTTTTCCTGATAGCAATCTGAAAACCCAATGTTGCGGTTTAGTGATTTGAAATGCCACCAACAAATACTTTGAAAGACGAGGAAATACTTCGAAAGATGTTCTGATTATGATCTAATGCTATAAAAAAATGCATCAAGCAGTCTGGTCCACATTCTTCCTCTGGCTCCAGTCCAAATTCTGTTTTGTTATTTATTGATAACATATCTCATTCTCAAAAATGATAGAGGCAACTATAAGAGTGTTCATAATGACATGGAATAAATGTTGAAGGGATGGAGAAATTTTTAAAAATATTAAAATAAACCCAAGGGTAAAATTAAGATTAAAAAATAATTTCTAGAAGTTTGTAAAACTGGATAGTAAACTTGGCCTTGATATTATTAGTGGCTAAAGTAGAAATGACAAAAGGTTTTTCAGTACCTATGAGGTACATAGTTTTTAAATACCAATTATTTAAGAAAAGTAAAAATTCTAATTAGCACCAATATTTGAGAAAAAAAATTTGTTATATGGCAAAGAAGACACTGTTCTTGACTGAATGTAATATGCCTAATGACAATTATCAGGTCAATAGTGGAAATTCTGTTGAACTACGCCACATAATAAGAGGCACCAATGCAATTCTGAAAAACAGATTTTAAAATGTAGTATACTTTTGTGTTAGAAATTTGCAATACGCTGAAGTATTCTGAATTGGTTTTAAGTGCAGGGTGTTGGATGCAAGTGTTGGATGTAAGTAAATTGTACACCTGAAACTAATATTACATTGCATATTAACTAACTGGAATTTAAGTATAAGCTTTAAGATAAGATACCAAAAAAACCCGAATTGGTCTTAAGATAAAAGACTACTGGCTGTATAAGTTTCACAAACTTCATTTAAGGAAGTACAAGGGAGAAGTGCCATTAATTATGTCAGTATGTTGATGTTATCTGTAATTCTCCACTTTTAAATTTTAGCAACATTGTAGCTATAAACAAGGTAAGCGGGGCATATTCGAGCTCTACCACTCAAGAGCTGTGTGACCATACAGAAGTTACTTAATTTCTTTACTCATGCATTTCTTTTTCTGTATAAACAAAACATGAGAATAGTCATATCTGTATCATATGTCTTAACAGAAATGAAATAGCACATGAAATATTTACATGAAATAACAAGAATAAGAGTCCCCCATGCCCATCCCTCTACTGATAGGCCCTGGCCCAAGCAGGTACTTGATAATTGATACATTATTCCCCCTTTGCCTTCTTAGACCATGTATCAGAAACACACACACACACACACACACACACACATTAATCAAATAAGAGTTGTATTGAGAGAAAGGGTCTTTTCAGCAACATGAGTTTTAGGTAAGAGTTTGTTGAACCGTAGGAACCACAATTAGTGTATGAAAATGGCTGATTCGTACTTAGCTGTGACTAGGCCATCTCTACACTGTACTGACTCAAAAAAAGAAAGAATATACCAACTTTTCTCTTGCTACCACAAAGTTTTAATTGAAAACCAGAGTGCTGGGCTGAATACAGCTTCAGCAGGTTCTCAGTTAAATTAGAAGGGGCTTTTCATTTAAGTCCTAGTGTTGATATGTCACTATGCTCTGTCACTTTGAAAAGCGATAGTGCTTTGTTATCAGCATGGAGCCCTGGCAGGCTTCTGATGTAGACTTAGACTAAAATAGAATGCCAGAATGATGAAGGCGCTGCTTACCTTCGAACACCTCCCGGCTCTGGTTGTGGGCAAAGGTGCTGACATATTGCTCTGTCCAGCTCAGTGGGTTTGAATAATCTCCAACTGATCATTCTCACATTTTAGAGTGTAATATGAAATTTTATAAGGGTTGATAGGTTTTCAACAGAAGCACAAATGTTACTGATAGTATGTGATTTATGCCATCTAGAGACTTAATTTCTTAGGCAAATTATTAATAATTAATTCTTGCCCTTTAATTTTGTAAATTCTATTTAGAAAGTCTTTAAAGAAAGAAAACTGTACTTAGTGAGTTATAGAGGAAGTTGGCCTAACAATAAACATGGTCATTTCTTGAATGAAACATTGTGTGCCAGCCTTCTGCCAAGCACCAAGGTAGGTGCTGGAAACAGAAGGACAATTAAGAATACCCATCCTCAAGCAGAGAGACATGTACAGCGATAGGTAATTATAAGATAATGCAGCAAGTGAAATATTATGCATAGAATATTACTGAAGCACAAAAAGCAATTATCTTGCTATCTCTCAGGAAACAAGTAACAGAAATAGTGCATGTCTAACCAGTATCCTTGTCCCTAATTACTAGATCAGCAAATTCAATGTATGGCTGAATATTTATATTGATATGACATTACCTTTCTTGGCTAGGAACAAGATTTCTCTTAGGAAGAGCTGAACACACATATTCAAATTGAATATGTTATAGGAAAAGTGTAAAGGTTTTTGAGGGCTTAGAATTAGTATCCCTCCTTCCTTTTGCCACCCCGCCCCCAAACACACACACAGTTTAACTGTCTATACACTGAAGTGTCCTGTGCCTTTTTGGTTTTGACTGCATAGAAAGGAAGTCCTTTCTGGAAAAACTTTGCTCTAGGACTTCCTGGCTCCTTCCTATGGGTTCACTTTTCTACTCAGCATGGTTCTCCACATTCAACTCTAATAGATATAAGACACCTGTATAGCTAAAGAGCATTTGAAAGAGTTTACTTTGTGAAAGGAAAAATAGAGGTTTTGCCACATTTATTACTTTTTAAAAAGTAAACCTCTTTTTGAATGTATTTGTATAGGATTTTCAGAGCCCTCTCCTCTGGAGTAGTGTTTTAGCAACACAGCAGTGCAACTCTGAGCTTTAATCACTGGGTATTTGTTTTTTCACACTAATTTCAAACCACAAACTAACATTCAAACTGAAAACAGTAATAGGTTCACAGCCTTCCAATTGACTTTCAGGTGTCATGTTATCTTTTCAGAGCATCTGATCAAGCTTAACTCTTTTGAATAGTTTAAAACTCGGTTATAATAATCCACAGCCTCAGAAATATTTGACTTCTACCTAAAAGCAAATAAAGGCAAAGAGTCTCTTACATCCTCAATAAAAGTTTTCAAAAATGAATCAGCCACAAGTTTGAGTCCCATCTCTGTGAGCAAATTCCCAGGGTAAGCCATTTCTGGGCTTGGCTGAATTCCAGAGCAGTGTATGTCTTAGTTCAGAGGGCTGCGTGTATGCAAATTGGCCATTCAAAGTTAAGGAAATACCTATTTTCTGTATTTATAGATGTTGCCTAGTATATTTTGCATTTTATTTGATCATTTCCTTGTCCACCTTAATCTATTAAGTTTGTGAGGGTGGGGATTTATTCGTTCTATTCACACCTGCCGCTCAGTACCTGTAGACCAATGGTAGGCATTCAATAAATACCAGTGAATAATCAGATACCTGTCTTTAGGGGACCGAGTGAAAATCCGGACTAGAGTTGTACTCACATGTTAAAGATAATTTCATGTATACTGATCCCTATCTCTGAAGACAAAAATAAAAATGATAAGGAGGGCATGAATCACTAAAGGTGATCCTAGATGAGTATAGCAGAAAGATTCTAGGGCATTTCATGGACACCTTCCTCTACCTTATTTATTAACTGGCATTAAGGTGGGAATGCATAGCACAGTGCTTCCTTTAAGCAACAAACTTTCAGAAGTATTGTTCTAAGACAAAACTCAGATAGTAAATAAAATGTAATGTCTTAGAATGTTCTTTAGGACCTGCATTTAAAAAAGGGCTCTGGTTTCTAACTTGTTTCTCCCATCCAAGTACTAACCAGGCCCGACCCTGCTTAGCTTCCGAGATCAGACGAGATCAGGCGCGGTCAGGGTGGTATGGCCGTAGACTCTTAACTTGTTTCTAACTGATAATACACACACACACACACATACATATATGTATTAGCATGTATGTATGCATAGTTATACATATAAGATAAATCAATATATCTATATACAATTGATACATGTATAAATATATATGGGTATACACATATCATGAAGTAATACATTATACATGTTTATAATATTTACATATTATATAAGTGATACATATATAAAATACAAACTTGTTTATCATGTAAGTTATAACTATCTTATTAGTTATTACCCCCTGTGACAGTAAAGATCATCTCACTTGGTCTGGCTTACTCTCTATTTCCCAGCTGGGATTTGGGGCACTTGGTGAGTTGATTTTACCTCTCTAAACAAAGCCAAATGAAAAATGGCTTTGATGTCACTGTGGAGGTAATTGAGAATGCCCAATTTTGGTAAATAAAGAACATGTGACTATTTTGCTGTGTCCTCATTCTTTCAGTATTGTATAAATAATATTCTTAAAATGTCAAACAGATCGTAAGAATATCTTACAATATTTCTAGTCCAATTTTATAGAGAAACACTAACAAGTTGTAGCTGTCAGAATGATCCTCCATCCTAGGCAAAACAACTAACATAGCAACAAGATGTATGAGGAGATGAACAATTTATAAAAGAACTACCTTTTGCTTCTATTTTTAAATTCTCTGCTGGTTCAAACTATGACTTCATGGCCATTTATTTAATATGTGTCTGTGTGCATGGGTTTAGGTTTTCTTTCTTGTTATGTTGTGAGTTTATTCAGCAATTTTATTATTATTTGACAAAAGTTAAGAATTTAAGATATTTTGGGGCACCTGGGTGGCTCAGTGGGTTAAAGCCTCTGCCTTCGGCTCAGGTCATGATCCCAGGGTCCTGGGATCGAGCCCCGCATCGGGCTCTCTGCTCAGCAGGGAGCCTGCTTCCTCCTCTCTCTGACTGCCTCTCTGACTACTTGTAATCTCTGTCTGTCAAATAAATAAATAAAATTTAAAAAAAAGAATTTAAGATATTTTATAACAGAATTCTTTATTATTAATAAAGTTTCATCTTAAATAAAGATAATGGAAAAATATGAGTATAGACAAATACATCTTTTTTTAAGACATATTAATCAAAAATATTCTGAATCTGTTTTCATTCTTCCTTTTTTGTACCCTTCTTCCCTACAAAAAAATGCACATATATACAATTATTTTTATGTAATTATTAAGACAAAATTAATATCATTTGGTCAGAGTTCAAGTATGACATTTGTTAATTTATATCGTTGGTGGCTGAATGATGGCATCATTAATACAAATGTAGTTTCTTAGGGCAAAGGAACAAAAGAAAATTGAATTAAATATGACAAATAATATGGAATTAAGTATTGTTTCAAGCATAGTTTTGTTTTGTTTTGTTTATGGTAAAATCTGAAGGTCATTCTGCATTATTCACTCTGTTGAAAGGAAAAGCAACCTTTAATAGTGTATTTTTAAAATAAGCAACATTAATTAGAGGAAAAATTTTAAACAAACATAATAAAACAAAACACCTGGAGTATGAAAATATGAAAATCAGAACAGGAAATTATAACACAATAAAAGGTAATCAAATAATTCCTTTAATCATTCTGATAAAAAACTAATGTCAGTGTGGTAAGAATGAGCCCATTATAAATAGCATGTTGTCTGAAAATGGAAAGAAAAGTTCAGATACTTGGCCTGAAAATCAACATTAGAAACATTAAGACACCCCAAAATTTCATCTTAATTCATTCATTCTTAATTAATCATTTATCTCTCACCAGTAGGTTGGACTTCTGTGGTGTTTGGGATAAAAAAAAAAATGAATAAAACACAAGACCTCCTTAAGGATCTTTCATTCTACCAAGAGAAAGAAAAAATATAATTAAGTAATAGCAATGCTATCTATCTGTATACAAAATGCTCATAGATATTACCTATTCATTATATACCCATGTCAAAGTTTGTATCTATAAACCACGCCAGGGATGCTGGCCACCTCTTTGCAGTTCTTCACAATTTTCACCCAGCTCTTGCTCTTCCTTCTTATTTGATAGTTATTAAACAACTGAAGGGAAGAATGTAGTAAAGCAAAATGTCTAAGTAGTCACACAATGGCCATTTTGAAAGAGATTTTGCTAGTTCATAAGCCAGTCATATAAATTGTACCAAGTTATTTTGCAGCTGATTAAAGAGCTGTAAGTACTTTTTCAGTGACTGCACCAAGAATACTAATATGTACTTCTGGGTTGGAAGATTGGGACGCAGTATTGAAATGGAAGGCTTATTTAAAAATCCATCTGCTATGGGTTTCAACTCCACCAGTCTGTAAAATGATCTGAACCACATAATCTACTCTAATATCCTCTCCCAATTTCATAGGGAACAGTAGCAGAGAACCAAAGTTGCAATGAGTTGGAAAACCTTTTCATGTAGCTTTCCTGAATCATAAGGAAATTGAGCCTATTAGTTTCAAAAGAATCTTTCAGCCTCTACTACCTCTGTGCTTCCATCTGGGTGGGGACCTAGCAGAAGCATAACACCATGTAGGAAAACAGCAGATAGGCCATTTCTTAGCTTCAGAGGGGATTGGGCAGGACACCAGTTTGGATCTAGGTTCAGTAAGGACAACCTGCTAGTTTACTTCTAGGTTCCAAAGCAATCCAACTTTCACTTGTCCCAGGTCTTGATTTTTTTGGAAACTTGGCAATAGAATGATCTAATTGCATAGATCCTCTCCTCATATAAATCTCTTCAGATTTGAAGACTGCATAGATTTTGTCTTTTAATTCTAAACACATAAAAGCTTTTTATCCATCCCATTATGGATCAGACTCATCTTTTGTTTCTCCCTAGCTCTCCTGTATTTTTTTCTGTATTTCTTTAGATTAATTTTTTTTAAGGCAAGAACCACATATAAGGTTGCCTTATTTATGTTCAAAGCTTAGTGCTTAATACAAAATCTGGCATATAGTGATTAATACCACTAATAGTTGATTAATACATATTAATGGAAAAATATTTGCTACTAACAGATTACTTTTCAGTCATGTCATGTTATACATCTATATACACGTGTATACATAAATATGATACAGATATCTCTTTGTGTCTATATATATATATACACACACACACAATCTCTATCAGTTTCACTAAACATAATATCAACACAGCAAAGAATATTTCTTAATAAAAAGACTTATGATTAGTAAATTAAACAGAATGACAATACGACCCAGCAATTTCACTCCTAGGTATCTGCCCCCCAAAATTGAAAATGGTTACTCAAACAAAAACTTGTACATAAATGTTCATAGCACACTTCACAAGAGCCAAAGAAACAATGCAAATGTCCTCCAACTAAAGAACAGATAAACAGAATGTGAAATAATATGTATAAAGAATATTATTCAGCCATAGAAATAATGAAGTCCTAACACATTCCACAACACTGATGAAGCTTGAAAACTTTATAATAAGTGAAAGAAGCCAGACATAAAGATAACATGTTTGTACAAACATATGTTTTCATTTTGGTTAGGTAAATGTCTGCAAGAGGAATTGCTGAATCATGAGGATGGTTATGTTTAATTTTATGAAAAACTGTCAAACTATTTTCCAAAGTGGCCATGGCATTTTTCATTTCTAACAGCCATGAGTTCCAGCTCCTCATCTTTAGCAAAACTTAGTATTATTGGTCTTTTTAATTTTAGCCATTCTCCTGAGCACATAGTACTATCTTATTGTGATTTGGTTTGCATTTTCTTGGTGACTAATGATTTTGAACATTCTTTCTTATTTTCCATTCATATATCTTCTATGGTGATATGTGTAAAAAAATCAAAACACCATTTAATTAAGTTACTTGGTTTTATATTAATGAGTTGAAGATTATTTAGATGTTCAAAATACATGTCCTTTATCCCATCTATATATTTCAAATATTTTCACTCAGTCATAGGCTTATCTTTTATTACTAGTGTTTTTTGAAGACTAAGTATTTTTAATCTTGAAGAGTATTATTCTTTAATGTTTGGAGCTTTGCTGTCCAGTCTAAGAAACTGTCTAATCCATGCTCACAAAAATCGTCAAAATTTCTCGGGTGACAGATCTTTTTTTTTTTCCTGAAATTATAAAGATGTCTTCTCATGGTCTTCTAGTTTGGATAGTTTCTGATGAGACATGTTCTTTCCCTTCCTCCCTCCCTTGCTTGCTTCCTTCCTTCTCTTTCTCCTTTCCTTATTTGCTTTCTTCCTGCCTTTAATCTGTATTCAGTGTTTCTTTTTTTCTCACCTACTTTAATACTTTATCTCTTATCACTGACTCCAATAGTCTCATTATGCTATTTCTTGGTCTTCTCTATTTATTTTAAAAGATTTTAATTTTAAGTAATCTCTATACCCAGTGTGGGGCTTGAACTTACAACCTCAAGATCACTTCCACACATTCCACCAACTGAGCCAGCCAGCCTCCCCAGACTGCTTTATTTTTTTTACACTGCTTGCAGCTTCCCCCCACCCTTGAATCTGTGTGTATATACTTTTCAGCAACTTGGAGAAATCTTGACTATTAGTTATCCAAATATTTTGTTCTTACTTCGTGTCCTCCATCTTCTAGCAATCCAATTACATAAGTGTATGCTGTGTTAATATATTAAGTCCTTTGTTTTTAAGCTTTGGTAAGGAAGGTCTTGAGATATTTTTATTCTTAAGCTAATATAGCTTCAAAACTAAGGCAATATTCTGAGGATTCTGTCTGACGCCCTCCCTATGTATCATTTGGTCTTTCCATGTTGACAAGTCGAAACATGAATTATCTTCATCCCTGTGAGAGTTGCAGGAACTTTTCTAGTCCTTTTTATGACTCTTTCCATGGCCTCTGATGGTTTCCTTTCATGAAATATATTCAGTGACAGAACTGGGGGATTCCCTGGGATTTTACACAGTTGTCTGTCTCCTCAGCTCCCTAATCCTCTCTTTTATTCTGACCTGCCAAATTTAGTTTCCCCAACTTCCACAAAATTTGATCTCCATCTCTGCACCTTGGCAAGATGCCTTGATCCTGTTACAGCTAACCCTCCTGTTTTGTTTGGCACAATTGAAAAGATCATCTTTTTTTGGTTCTCTTGTGCCAGGGGTCATAGTTCTGTGCTGCTTGCTGTCCAGTGTTTGAAAAAATGTTACCTATATTTTGTCTGCTGTCTAGTTGTTTAATACAGAAAGTTTTTTGTTATTTCATCCTAGCCAGAGGTCAAAGTTCTAGTTTTATTCAACATGCAGAGTTTAAGGGACTAGTTGAACATATAGCAAGAAGTCAGAAACGGTAAACATGGTCCTTAAGGGGGAGCTTATTTTTTATATGAAATTTCCCAATTATTTCTGTAAGTATAAAATTGAAAGTAGAGAAGTAAGTGTTTCATTGGTAATTACTATATATTATATCTGAAAAGCAAAAGACTAAAGATGTAATTCTTGGCGAGTTATACATAAGAGAAGCAAGATTTATAAAAAGAAAATTATATATGAAATAAAAACCGGTACAATTTTTAAAAATTTGGAGTTATTCTGAAAATTGGTTGGTACTTAAAGGAAGAAATTTGTCCTGATGTTTTTCTCTAAAAATTCAGCAAGTTCTTGATTGAAAATTTTTAAAAGGGATATTATTTTTCAATGAAGTAACAGTTGGTATCAGGCATTTGTGCCTGCTGACAAGACAGAGCCTTGGTACCACAAGTGCCTACGATTCAAATGGTGTCTAGACAGGAGGGATCATTTTGAACTTTTTATTTTTCACTGTCATTGAGTCTGTATCATGAAATACACTTTCTTTTATGCACAGTGATTAGGCATAGATTTCACACAAAAGGAGCCTAGAGGGGATAATACAGTAGCATACTATAAATAGTCAGAGGAGTCAGTTTATTTAAGTAGATCAGATGTTCAAGAAAATAATCTATAATTCTTTCATAAGGGTAAGACTCAAAATTTTGAACTGTGATTTAATTCTTCGAATATATACATACACACACATATGCATGTATGAAATGATTGAAATATGATACTAAATGAAAACATCTGTCAATCCAAAAAGAATTTTAATGGAGTAATTTATTGAATATTATTTCATTTAGCTAGGTAAAAATATTGGTAAAGATATGTGAAATGGAGAACTTTTACTTTTTATACATACATTAAAATACATCCTTGACGCAATTTTTGATTGATAGTTCACTGGAAGATGAAAGAATTTTATGGTAAAAATATAAATGAACATCTAAATTGTTAAAAAATGTAGCTTTCTGGAGCATTATAAATTATACTTAAATTGCTAAATTTTAAGTGATCGGAAATCATATAGAGCTAATCATGTTAATTATTCTTGAAAAGTTGAATAATTATCTAGTTAAGCTCATTTGGAAATGCTGCAGAGAAAAAATTTTAAATGATCTAAATAATTTATTACATTTTTTAGAAGAAAATCTCTTGAGAAAGTACATTTCAAAGACATAAGAATAAAACCATCAAGTCCTTACTAATTTATTATGGCATTAAAGCCATGTCCAATTATAGACCAACTTTGTTTATACACTCCTGAGAATTATTCATCATCTCTCAAGTTTAGATTAATTTATAGCAAAATATCTGCAAAGAAAACTGTAGTCTGTATTTTAAAATATTTTCCCTAAACTTATAGTAATTTTATGAAGCAAAAATAAAACATTTAACTTTAGTTTATATAATGCCATGAAACCAACACTTTGGAAAGCGCTTTGGTCTTAATCTATGTAAGACTGGAATAGACATAAACTGTGAATGCTCTATTTAAATGCCCTCGAGAAAACCATGTCCACATGCACCAAAATGTCTGTATACCAATGTCTGTATAACAATGCTTTTTCATAAAAGCATTGTTAACAATAGTTTGGAAATAGAGGGTAATGTCCAAACATTCATCAACAATAGAATGCATATATTGAGGTTTTATAATTACAATATTATATTACAGACTTTTAAAAATAATTTAACCATGATCACACTCAAGAACTGTATCTTACAAATATAAATTGTAATAGAGATGTAAGACATAAAAATACATATAGTGTGATTTTTTTTTTAAGTTTTAAGAACAGGCAAATCTAAACCTCATTCTTTCAGATGCACACCAGGTAGTACAACAAAAAGAAGGGGATAAGGAATTATTACTAAGATTGGGTTCTTGCAGGGTGAAGGGAGGGTTTCCAGAAGTTTTTCTAGGGCTTTTTTATTCTTTTTATTGACCTACATGTTGTTTATATGATCACATACATTTTAATTATTAAACAATTGCTTGTTAAATCTGTGTTTGATGTACTTGTTTCTATGTTTGTTTTTCACAATAACAAAAATTTTCCAAAATATAAAATTTCACCAATGACTGACCTAGCAATATTTGGTATATAATAGGTTTTCAAGGTCTTTACAAGTTTCTGTCTAATTGACTTTTTCCTCTATGTCAGTTTTATCATTTGCTTTGTAAATATTAAGCATCTTCTTCATATTTCTAAGCAGATTAATCTGTGATTTAATCTTTTTTATTTGAACAAAATTTGTTTAACAAATGCAGCCCTGTCAATTTCCCCATATCTCATATTTCACTATGAATAATTTATCCCATTCAAATTAATATGGAAAAACATGAATTTTATTGATGATAAATCTTCTGATTAATTTGAGAAACATCACTGTGATTTATGACAGTTGTTTTTTGTTATTTACTTGTAATTTATTAAGATTTGCCTTTTGAAAGGGGCAAGTAGAACACATTATATTGTTGCTAACAATATCTGATAATCACTAATCATTCTCTGATTAAAATATAAGAATCAGGAATGGGATACTTATATCTTTTGTGAGTAAGGCAGCAATATAGGCTGAAGAAAGAAGGACAGAGAATCCAGGCCTATTAGATACTTAAAGATGACTGTCTGAAAGAGGTCCAGATACCCATATATTACAAAAAACTGTGACATGAGGATCCTGTGCCATATGTAACTTCTGTAAGAATTCCTATCCACCAAGTAACAATCCAAAAAGCTGTAAATGATGGATAGGATTGAAGTTCTTTTAATTGCTTTCTTAAAATATAGATGGCATAAAATCTAAAATCATTAAGATAGCAACAAAATATCAAAGATATGTCAAGGAAGAAGAATGAAGACAAAAATATGAATAGTAGTTATCCTCACACATCTGAGACCAATTTGGTCTCAGATTTAGTTTCTAGGAATCTCCAGGGAAACCATCTAGTAATCCAGCAGTTTCCAGTGAACAAATAGGCTTGCTAGTTGATCTTGGATAATTTGTAATAAATCATGCAAAATCAATAGGATTTTTGTGCAATTAAATGTGTAGCTTCTGAAAAGCATCTAAAACAGTGCTTGCTGCATTGTAAAACAGAATAAATATTGATGTAATTAATAATATTAGTTCCACTATAATTTTCACTGGAGTATCTTGAAATTGGCTTCCTAACTTATTTCTATGATGGTCAAGAAATTTTTGAATTCTAATTTGATTTCTTCCATCTAAATCAGGAAGCAAAGAAATGCACTGGTTAGGAATTCAAATGCTTAAGATAATATTTCTGGCCAGGAAAGAGTAGATCATCAAAGAAAATAAAGCCCAGAAGTTGAGTGTAGGAAACTCACATTACTTTGGGATAAGTTACTTTTCAGAGATGTGTGATAGAACCAGCTAGAGACGTTGGATAGATAGGGATACACCTAAAGGAGAAATATGATAGAAAAGTTAAGTTATCAGTGTTAAACAGTAATCTCTGGGAATTACAGGGAATATTTAAATTAAAAAATAGAACTTGAGAAGCAAATGACTAAGGGTCAAACACAGGCATGTTTGTTGGACTATTTTGATTTTTGAGATTGGGAGAAAAGAAATGGGGAGAGGGAGGCACAGAGGGCACACAGAGAGGAAGGAAAGAAACTATTGGTGAGTGAAAACCTTGGCACAGCTTTTAAGCACAGCTAGATTTGAGAGCTATTATATGAACTTCCAGAAACTGACTCCTTCTCCTGCCCCTTATCCCATCCCCCTCCCATCTTCTTTTTTTTTGCTGGGTCTTTCCAAATTGTTTCTTTTCTCCTGCTGACATACAGCAGATCCTTCTTGGCTCATGTTCAGAGGAACCAACAGTTCAGACAAATATCCTGATCCTGTTTCACATTCACTGTCCTGGATCATTGGTCCATCCATGAATGACTGACGATTGTGACGAAGGAGATTCAGTGCTCTGGCGGCCTCATCCTGGGTCACCTGCTCACTCCTGAAGTCAACCCCTCTAAAGCACATGGACTTTAGATGAGTTCAGTTGAGATGGTGGCGAAAGAAAGGGCCATTGCCCACGCCTTGTTGAGAAATAACAGAAAAGAAACGTCGACGTCAGAGAACAGATCGAAGGAAACTAAGAGATAAGCTGTCTCCGAAGTCGAAGAAGAAAATTTGAAGGAGAGGGCAGTCAAGGGTGTCAAGCACCTCAGGTAAATGAGTCCAAGTGAAAGGAGTCCTTCCAAGTTTGCTTTGGAAAGTCAGGTACTTTAGCAAGAGCAGTTTAAGTGAAGGCAGAAGCCAGAATATTACGAGAACAAGGAAAAGTCCTAAGAATTGTAGATAAGCAAAAGAGATGAATAGTACTTAGATAAATACGTTGTGTCAAGGAAAGATTAAACACAGTAAATATATATTTATTTGCTACTAAAATGCCCTTAGCAAATTGCATTTAATTTGTGAAACTAATGTTTCTTCTTGAATCAAATCAAATATCTCCTTTACAATTCACGGGAAACATAAATATTTAGCAACCGTGACTCTTCATATGCATGTGCTAACTGCTTTTTTTTTTTTAAGAACATATAGGAGGATATCAAGCAGGAGATAATAAAAATTAGTAATTAAATATACTCCTTGCCTAAAGTAATAATTATCCACATACATTATTTTATTATAATATATTGCCCTAAAAAAGGGTACATGTGTTTCTTTAAAATCATGAAATTCTAGCCCCCAAACTTAATTGTTTTTCTGGATATTTGCCTATTTCACGATGCTGTGGAAAGATTTGTGAGAGGTCTGTTTTTAACAACATGAGTAAATTTTAGCTAATTTAGGCCAATTAAAAAAAAATAGTAAGTAGGAGCGTTATTTTTCATATGCATCCTATTTTCCATTGACCGAAGTTGTGCACTTGAGTCCCTCTCATTCCTTATCAAATGTTCCTTTGTATAGTAGCTAAGTTTCCAAAGTTCTAAGTGTCAAGGAACATGCTTGTTAGAGGAAGGTGCTCAGCTGGACTAATCTCTGCTCCACAAGTATTTTGCTGCTGTTCACTCTAGCAAAATCTTCAAAAATCTGAGGAATTTCTAGTTTCAGAATTCAAAACTCTCAGCTGAGTTCCCTTATTTTAAGGCATTCACTATCCAGTGAAAGTTGTTTTTCTTTTCTATGAGTTAGGAGGGCAGGAAATTAGACCCACAGGCAAGATGGGTTTCCCCAGCTTTTTTTCTTTCTTGTTGCTTAGGCACTAGCATAGAATTCAGGTTCTTTTGCTTTCGTAGATACTTATTCTTCAGAATCTATTATTATTTGATAGTGAAATATGAAGCCTTTTGGGTTGCCTGGCAACACAATCAGCAATGCCCTTTTAAGCACTTACTGTAGCTGGACTTACCAGTTTTCCTTCTGTCTGTTTAAATGGGTTCGACTTCTATCACACACAGGTGTATTTCCCTTCAGAAATGATTCTTGAAAGCTCCCTTCCAACACACACACACACACTGCACACCCTCCCACATATTATGCGTTTTCGCTAAAAATTGAACTTGACCTTTATCTCATTTGTATACTAGTCAAACTTAAAACAGTATTTGAAATGAAATAACAAAGATCTAACTCAGAGATTATTGAGTTTGGGCTTAGCATGCAACATTATTTGGAATAGACAGACTTTACTTTTCATGAAAATAAGCCTCAAAACAACACAAGACAAGCTGGTGACAGTTATAATGCCACAGAATAGTAACAGTTTAGTACGATAGAATAGCTATGTTCAGGACGCCTGGGTGGCTCATTAGGTTAAGTGTCTGCCTTTAGATTAAGTCATGATTTCGGGGATCTGGGATGGAGTTCTCCATAGGGCTCCTAGCTCAGCAGGGAGTCTGCTTCTCCCTCTGCCTGCCACTCCCCCTGCTTGTGCTTTCTCTCTGTCTAGTTTTCTGACAAAGAAATAAAATCCTAAAAAAAGAAAAAGAAAAGAAAAAAGAAAGAAAGAAAAAGAAAAGTCATGTCCCAGTAGCTATAGAAATGATTGTACTATTCACTTTGCTAAACTTCCTATTTGAGAAGAATGATTTATTTCTGCCCATATGCTTCTCTGTCACTTATCAGGGATAGATCTCTCATTTTTATAAGAACTATGCTTTTCCTTTGCCACTTATAGTACCTCTTTTCAGGCAAGTGGTGATTTCATGCACAGATCTTGCTTTTAACAAAAGTGCATTCCTGGGAAGAATGCTAAGGTTTCTCCCAGCTTCAAGATGCAGATGGCATAACTGGGAAATTTTGAAGCAACAATGGGAAAGTTTTCTCTTGCCTTTGCCTTTTCAGAGTCTTTATCATTGACAAAAAGTGGTTAAATGGATGACGGATGAACTATAAATGTTGACAAGGAAGCACCAAAAGAATAGAGATGGAATGTGGAGTAAAAAGAGACTGAAATGCTGGAATTTAGGCTATGATTTGAATGTGAAGAGGGAAGGCACCCCTCAGACCTGGTCAACCATTGCTATGGCAGGCTTCTTCTTTTGGCAAAACCACTTTAATTAGAAACGTCTCTCAGGCAGCCAGAGCACAGATTTTGGTTTTTGGATTCTCAAGTAGTTATGAAGAAATTCTACATCTCCTTTTAAAAGGTAAACTGAGACATATTTAAACTTTCAAGAGTTTATTTAAGCAAAAATAATTGGTTCTAATTGGGAAGATCAAACAGGAAAAGGTTTAGGTCCATTTCCACATACAGGAACAAGGTGAACAACTCTAATAAAGTACAGAAGCAGAGAGGGAATCATTTGATTGGCTTAAGATCTAGTCAGCTGTTTGTGATTGGTGGGCCTTCAAAGTTGAATTTCATAACCTTGAGTTATTTGCAGGCTTAGATTTTGGTTTGGTTACTGAGGCTGCTACAGCATTAGAGCCAACTCAGTCTAATGGTGTCCTTATTTAACTAATTTAACACTCCCAAACAAAAGGTTAGAGACTGGATTCTGAAAAATTAGTGTGTCAAAAAATCAACTAGGAAGGTTTTTCTTTTCTTTCTTTTTTTCTAATTTTTTTAAATATATAAACATATAGTGTATTATTAGCCCCAGGGATACACGTCTGTGAATCACCAGGTTTACACACTTTACAGCACTCACCATAGCACATACCCTCCCTAATGTCCATAACCCCACCACCCTCTCCCTAACCCCCAACTAGGAAGCTTTTTAAAGGGATTTTTTAAGGATTGCAGTTCACCATCTAATTTAGATGTGAGCTATACTTTTCCAAGCTTCCCAGTTGGTCTGAGACTACACTTTGAGAAACACTGGCAGAGGGACTTACAGATTCTTTTTTTTTTTTTAGGTCAGAGACAGATCTTGCCACCTGCTGATTATTTGTTTAAATAGTACCAAATCCCTGATTCTCTGACTTGTACAATGCTTTAATGAAATTCATTTTTTCTCCTAATACATGCTGATGTTGGAAGTTTTATTGACATTCAATTAAAAGGAGAGAAATTGTTTGCCTATAAAAAGTTTTTCCAGCTGCCAATTACTTGAGCTGCCAATTACAAGAGAGTAGACTACACCAAAAAACAAACAAAAAAAAATTTCTATCTTGATAACTTGGGGCCAGATTTTTTTCAAAATTAGTCTTTGAAAGTTATTGTGGAGCAGATAAGCATGAAATGATAAACAGCTGAGTTGAAAAGACACCATTTCTTTGAGTCAGGAAAATACAAAAGATGCAGTATGCATGGGAAAATGTAAATTAATCTGAAATCTATACTCCTCAACTTAATAGAAATGTATTTTCCATATGTTGTTAACTATTCATGTGCTGTTCTCGAATAAGTTTAAATACATATAAAATCCTATATATAAATGTGTAATTTAAGTATGTATAGAATTCTATAATAGTATTTGTATATGTACAAAATTCCCAGGTTATGATTTATTTTGTAATATGCATCATTCTTAGAAATTTGTACATTTAAGAATAAAAAGTTCTGTGCTCTGGGGCAGAGGACATTATATTAAAAATAAATGTGAAGCATTAAATTTCAACAAAAACCATAGCTGTATTATAAAGTAGATTGAAGTGAGAACAGACACGTTTGCTTCAGTTTTTTCTCTTGTATGGTTAGGTACAAGAAGTAAATACTTTAAAAAATTTGTTGAATGTCTGTTATCTTGAATAAGGAGAAATCAGTTGCATTTAGGAAATCAAAGGTACACAAAATGCATAGCTACATAAAAGTAACTGCATATTTGAGAACTTGGATAATATGTACTTTATATTCTTGATTTCATTTAATTTTTATAGGAAAACTATGAAATGAGTGGAATAATTTTTCTCTTGTATATCTTGAAACTATAATAAAGTTTGCATAGGTGGCCCAGGGTCATGTCACTGAAAAGTAGCAGTACTAAATTCAAGTTCAAGAATTTCTTTTTAAGATTTTATTTACTTATTTGTTTATTTTAGAGAGAGAGAGAACACGCACCCACAAACACATGAGTGGGGTAGAGGCGAGGAACAGGGGTGGGGAGAATCTCAAGCAGACTCTGCACTGAGCAAGTGGCCAATGTGGATCTCAATCCCATGACCCTAAGACCCCACCCCAAGAACACAACCTCAACCAATCAAGAGTTGGTCATTCAACCAACTGAGCCACCCAGGCACCCCAAATCCAAGTATTTCTAACTAAATATGATTGCTATGATGTGTTTCTAATAAATCTAATTATGATTTGCTTCAATTCTGCCTTGAATGTGTTTGCATCTGTCTTGTTCTGAGCACATGCCCACATTTCTGTTTGGGAAGGATTGCTCAATTACTTAATCATAGGGTATGCGTATGTTTGTTTCAGTAGATAAAGTCAACTGGTTTTCCAAAATGGTTGAACCAGTTGTGTAGGAGTGTTCTTATGGCACCACACATTGAGCAACCTGGAAATTGTTTTGTTTTAAAAATTGAAACATTCCTGTGGACAAATAGTTGTATATTAATGTGATTTTAACTTGCAGTTTTCTGACTTATAGAAAGATTAGATACATTTTAATTTATTTATTGGCTATTTGGGTAACTTCTTTATGAAGAATTTGTATGTTTCCCATTTCTTATATGCAATACCTATTTTTTATTATATATTATTTTCTAGGCACAAATTTTGTTATGGTTATAGTGTAAATAGCTTTTCTTTTCACTTTTATCATTGCATCTTTTGAAACACCGAGTATCTGAATTTTGCTGTAACCCAATGTACCATTTTTCTTTTTAGTTATTTTGCTTTTTGTTTAAGAAATTGTTACACCAAAATCATGAAGATATTTTATGTGATGGCCTAGAAGAGTTTTTTTTTTAACCTTTTATATTTACATCTACTACAATCTGTAATTAATTTTACGTGTGATGACATAGGCATTACATTTCTTTATTTTTTAAGGTGGATATGCATTTGCTTCAACACTGCTGTTCCCTTGTCCCCCTACTGTTCTGCAGGGCCAACTTTTAAATAAAGTGCCTGTATATGCATAGGTTTATTGTAAAGCTATGTATCTTTTCTTTACTTGATCTATTTTTGAGCCAATACTATTCTTCTAATTACAGTAACTTTATAGTAAGATACTATTTTCAGTAGAGTAAATCCTCCTCCAGCTCTTTTCAATTTCCATTTAAATTATAGATTCTATTGTTCAGTTTCATAAAATTATTTCTTAGGATTTGGGTTATGTTTTATTAAATGTATAGATAAATTTAGGGTAAATAAACATTTTTGTATTGCTGAATCTTTCAAGCCATGAAGCATCTTATTTAACTCCATCAATTATGTATTTTTAAATTCTTCTCAGTGTTGGGGCTACTGAGTGGTACAGTTGGTTAAATCTAACTCTTGGTTTGGGCTCAGGTTGTAATCTCAGGGTCATGATCTCAGGGTGGTGAGTTAGACCCCACCTCAGGCTTTGGACTCAGCATGCAGTCTGCTTAAGATTCTTCCTCTGCCCCTCCCACTCACACTCTCTCTCAAATAAAGAAATCTTAAAATAAATAAATAAATAAATTCCTCTCCATCTTGTATAGTCTTGTATGTCTTGATTTTTATTTCTTTTGTAATACTTATTCCAGTTTTTCTTAGTCTGGCATCTTGTGACTTTTCTAGGAATTTATTTATTTCACCTAAGTTTTCCAATTTCTTTGAATATGTTTCCTCATAACTTAGATTGTGCTCTTCTTAATGTCTGCAATCTCAATAACTATGTCTCTGTTTCATCCTGGATATTTATTATTTTTGCCTTTATTCATCTTTCTTTTCTTTGGCCAGCTTTGAAGGGTTTTATCAGTTTTGTAAGTCTTTTCAGTAAATCAATCTATAGCTTTGTCATTTCTTTCTATCTTTGGTCTGGGTGTTTTTTGTGTTTTTTTTTTTCTTCATTTATTTCTGCTCTTCATTGTCTTTCTTCTACTTTCTTTAAGTTTACTATGGCTTTTTTTTGTTCTTTTTTTTTTTTTTTAGATGCATGCTATACTTTATTTTCAGCACTTTTATGTGTGGATTTAAGGCTCAAAATACCCAATAAGCCTGATTTAACTACATTTCACACACCTACATAGGTATTATTTAAGTATCATACGATAAAAATATTTTAAAATTCTCAGTGTGAGGGTTTTTTTTTAACATCATAGTTATTTAGAGCTATCTTAATTTGCATACACTTGGGGACCTTTTTTTTTTTTTTTTTTTGGTCTATGTCTAGATTAACTACACTGCACTTGTAGTTTATATGATTCCAATCTTTTGAAATTTGTTGAGAGAAGATTGATGGTATATATAGAAATAGCAGTTCATGATAGAATACACATGCATATATTTATTTCAAGCATAGATAAGATGGCAAATGAGGCAAGGGGGGGACACATTGGATAGACCTCTCTTTTGCTGTAACATATAAACAGGGAGATAGAATAAGAAGTTACTCCCTAACTTCCAGGTGCATCTTTCTTACCTGACTATCCTCGATTGAATAGTATTTTTGTTATGCTTTCCTTCCTCTTTAGAGCTCTGCTCTTCTGTCATGTCTATGCTATTAAACTGACACACAATATGCTAAATATCTATCGTACAAATCTGCCTTATTTAATTTTTTATAATGGAGAATTATGTCTTATCTGAGGAAAATATTTAATATCCCTTCAATTTCCTAATCTTTACTATTCCATCATGTTGGAGACAGGGAAGTCAATGAAACACTATTTTTCACTCTTGACTGTATTGACAGAATATCAGTTTCCACGTTAACCAATCCTACCATGCCTAATAAAGTTGCTTTGTGAACTTTTACACATTTCATTATATAACTAAAATTATAAGGCATTTATCTCCTATTCATGTACATCTATATTATTATATCCACTTAAAATTCTGGACAATGTTGCTATACTTTCACCAATATGAATAAAATCTTCCCCTACTTTAACTATGTTAAAAAGAAATACTTATCTCATCATTTTAAGGATAAAGTTCAAACCTTATAACAGTATGTAAATAGACTTTTGTGATTAGCTTTGTCCCTAACTTATATCTGTAATTCCACATTAGAAACAGACAGGAGATGTCAACTTGCCACCTAATTTGTAAGGTAAAAATCTCAGATCAAGCTCTTGTGGGAAAATTTTAATTCTCTGTAAGCAGAGTCATTAATTTTGCAATATCTAATTCATAATTATGAAAGTATCAACCTTTATAAAAATAGAAAATATATAGAGAGATGTAGTATAAAGGAATACTTTATAAAATATTAAAATTCAGTAAAAGTGATCTTAAAGCATTTATACATATACATAACAGGTTAAAATTTGTATAACTGTTCAAAAATACTTGGATTGAAGTCTTATTTTTTGGGTAAATCTTTCTATAACAAGCATAAGCATTGTCTATTGACCTCCAGTGCTTTCATTTACTCTATTACATGTGTAGGGTCATATGTACTGAAATTTGTGATTAGTAATTAATATGAACCAATGCTTACAGAAATATTTGTATAGTAAATTCCAGGGAAAAATTAAAATGTGATTTTTTTCAGTTATTGCTTGCTCCTTATTTTCAGTAATATCCTTGCTATGCTTTGTAAATGGGATTCTAAAATTTCAATGGAAATATCAAGCTACAAGTGTGTCTAGTATTTCAGGTGTTTTCAGTATTACTGTGGGTATTGGAATAACTTTTATGAAGTTTGTTCATTAAAGTGGGGGTTAAAAAAGTTGGAGCTGTGAATACTGAATCATTATTTAGAAGGGTCATTTTTAGTCAACTCAAACTTTTCTTTATCTCAGTGGTTTTGCATAGGTTTTTTGCTCTATCTAGAATTTCCACAGTACATTCTCTCACTTCTACACAGAAAATTTATTCGTTTTAAAAAGTTTGTAAAGTTTATTTCTTTAGTAAATTTTAAAATTAGGCACCACTATTTCTGGAGACTCTCCTACTGCATACAAACAGAATTATGTGGTAAGCATACTTTATTGTCTCTGTTTCCTCAACTATATTAGGTAGCAACTCTCCTTAGGAATCTATTTTTCCCTTCACCTAGTACAATATTTCACAAATTATGGGAATAAATTATAAATGTTGATGTATTTCATAATTTTCATAATAGCATAAATTAGTTCGAATGTGTAACATATTAATATCTCTAATTATTGAACTAATATTTTTGTCTACTTTAAATGCTTTTAGATTATATTCATTGTGTTGTTTTGTGTTATTGCAACTTATTTCAAGTAACAGCATTTATTTATTTGCATCCTTTACTTTTTTTTTTAATTTATATTTTGGTCATTCTGGTTGATAGAGTGATTATAAAGCTTGCTCTTTAATTTTGTCTGACACTGTAACTGTTCTCATTTGTTAGTGGAGTATAAATAGACTGAAATAATTTAATTTTCAGGGTCCTAGAAGAATATACTTATTGAAAGAGGTTTATAGCCTTATAAATGATATCCCTCATACAGTTGGCTTCCATTAGAGATTTTTAAAATCTTTTACATAAATTGTTTGACTACATCTGTTCTTTATAAGGTTTATGCAAAGGAGTGATCATCATAACTGTCTGTGTGTTAAGAATAATGGGTCATTTTTTGCAAAAGGACAAAAGCTGGACAATGTTATACCCCAAATTAGAACATCTCATTTTGGCTGAAGATTATTATTATTTTTTAAAGATTTTATTTATTTATTTGACAGATAGAGATCACAAGTAGGCAGAGAGGCAGGCAGAGAGAGAGAAAGGAGGATGCAGGCTCCCCGCTGAGCAGAGAGCCGGATGCAGGACTCTATCCCAGGACGCTGAGATCATGACCTGAGCCTAAGGCAGAGGCTTAACCCACTGAGCCATCCAGGTGTCCCTGCTGAAGTTAACTACAAGTAAAAGTTAAAAAAAAAGGGGGGGGGGGCTCCTGGGTGGCTCAGTCATTGAGTGTCTGCCTTTGGCTCAGGTCATGAGCCCTGCATTGGGCTCTCTGCTCAGCGGGAATCCTGCTTCTCTTTCACTCACTCCCCCTGCTTGTGTTCTCTCTCTCTCGCTGTCTGTATCAAATAAATAAATAAAATATTCAAAAACAAAAAAAAAGGTTTAAAAAATAGATTGAGTATGAACATATTTAGATGAGCCATAGAATTAACTTTTCTGTTTATAGTTGGGTACTCTTTTATTTATTTTTTTCCCTCCTTTGGAACAAACTAAATGATAAGATGCAGTGGTGCAAGGAAACTGAGAGGGAAAATCAATTTTAATTTTAAAAGATTAGAGGTGGAGTATTGTCAAATTATCTCAGGAACCATGAAGGCCAAGCAGAAAGCTAAAACGTTGTATATGATAGTTGAGTGTTTGCATTTGAGTACAGATAAATTAATTCTCCCTTTTCAGCATTCAACTAATTATTTGGAATTTAGTCTTCCAAAAGTCAAATATAGTAAGTACTCTCATAATAATTAGCTGAGGGCAACACTTAACTTACTAATATTATCATTTTGTTTTTGCTAATTCTTTTTTTTCTTTAATTCTTAATTACCTCACAAATAAAATTATAACAAAAACAGAGGTCATATAAGGAGCAAAATAACCCTTTTGTGCACTCTAGAATATCAAACTTTTTCTTTTCTGTTTTCTCTCAGTCCTTGATAAATATGTGTGTACCTGTTTGTATAACTATTAACTAAGTATAGACATAATTTTATTTTGCATTATAGTTTTTAAGATTTACTGTTACCTGATGCAGTTCTTCATATTGTTCTTAAATTTCTTTTTTTTTTTAAAGATTTTATTTATTTATTTGACAGAGAGAGATCACAAGTAGGCAGAGAGGCAGGCAGAGAGAAGGAAACAGGCTCCCCGCTGAGCAGAGAGCCAGATGCCGGGCTGGATCCCAGCACCCTGGGATCATGACCTGAGCTGAAGGCAGAGGCTTAACCCACTGAGCCACCCAGGTGCCCCTGTTCTTTCATTTCTAATTACAGCTGTTGAGCCTGTTTAATTTATTTTACAACCTGCTCAAGAGAACACTTTTCCATCACCACCATTCTCTCAGATAGAGACAACACAGAACAATTCTGTGCACATAGATTCCCCCTTCCCCATAATGCATTTTGAAGACCTGCTTATGGAGGGAAGACAAGTCTGGAAACTAAAAACTGTTATATTCATGCTTTGCTTGGGCATTCCACACTCTCAAGATTAAAATTGAATTGAATTTGTACATTTATTCTTTTTTTCCCCCTTTTTTTCTTTCTTTCATTTTTTTGGGGGGTGAACTTTTAGGGTTTTATCAATTTTATGAGTTAGGCATTTTTAAAATCCTATAGACATTCAACCATATAGACTAAACAAATGGAAAATAAGACAAGACATTGCACATAAACAGAGGGATGAGCAGTGTTAATATGGTAGAATGTGAGGAGGTACTTACTCATAAGAGCAGCAGGTACAGTTAAAATTGAAATGCTTAGAAAATACTTCTGTACCTGCCCCTCTACCGCAAACAATAACAACTCACCAAATTGGTTAATTGAGATTGTGGAAGTGAGGGGATTTCAGTAGCTTTCTGTATGAGAGAAAGAAAGCTGACCAGACTTTGGCTTTGATAAGAATTACCCAATGTATGTAGGCGATGTTGGAGTGGAAGTTAACAAATGATACAATGGTTATGACCACTTGTACTGAAGAAGGTTTAGGCTGATAAAAGTGCCTCCAAAATAGACTGTGTTTGGATAGTTTACAAATAAGTATTTGTTTAAGTGCTAGGCAAAGCAATTTACTGGGAAGCCACCAGTAGGAGACAACTAGGCACAGCAGAGTTAATTCAGAGGAGGGATCATTTCTTATGGATATGCAAAGGCCATTAGCACCTCAAGAGTAAGGATTGTGAGGAACAGAACCAGGTTAAGAAAACCCTTAAAAAAATTTACCAGAGATAGACTGAAGAAGGCCTTAATTTTTAAATTGTGTGTGTCAGTTGAAAAATGAAAATTGAAGTACCTAATTATATCTCATTTCTCCTTAGGAATATGATTTGGCAATTTTTGCTAAAAATAGAATATATCAAGGTTAATGGGATTTAGCAATTTTGACTTGGGCATTTATCATTTGAGAACTTCTCAGATAGCAGAAATTTTCTCCTGTGTTGAATTTTGGCCCTTTTGGTCCACTTTAACAGCAGTTAATCACAGTGTATGTGATTGCAAGTAGATGTGTTTTAGTATTTTAGGTACTATCTCCAAACAGACAACCTCCCCAGTCATTTGTACCTATCCAGAACCCATGTGTATCCAGGCTTCCTGTATGCCGTAAAATGTTTCATCTATGTGTGTCATTGGGCCTCAACCTAACCAAATGTATAGTCAGTCATGCTGAAATGTTAACGAGACTGATGTGGCACTCTTCTCAGGAGATCATTTTTACTCCCGAAGGATCAGTACTCTCCTAATCCAAAAAGGAAATCTCTATTCTGTCATCTACCTAAAGAAGGACAAGAGAAGCTTTGGGGACTTTTCGTAATATCCAAAACACACATACAAAAGACTTCCTGTTTTGGGTCCTTATTACTCATTCTGACTTGACAAAGAGCTCCAAAGTAAGCTAGTTTGTTTACACGACATAGATGGCCACAGCTACATTCAGGGCCTGACATTTCTAAGAACTTGACTCTCATCATATGCTTTATCCGCAAGATTTTGTTTCTACAGTCTTCTGCCTTCAGCACTCATCTGCCTTTAACGCTCCATCTTAATTTGACAAGGAGACACTAATGAAAATTGACAGGTGTAAATCCTTAAAGAAAAAAAAGAAGGAAAGAAAAGAAAAAAGAGAGTGTAGTTTGTTTTTCCCTATCAGTAAGATCTTGCTATTCCTTAACTTAATTGTAGATCATCTTCTCTTACAGATTTTTGGTATTATGTATAGAATAATCATGTTTATTTACTTCAATTCTATGTGTCCCCGTGTGTTTCATTAAAGATTGGGGAGAGAGATACAGCAACTTCAGGAGAAATCTTTTTTATTTATTTATTTATTTATTTTTCCCAATTTATTTATTTTCAGAAAAACAGTATTCACTATTTGTTCAACACACCCAGTGCTCCATGCAAGCTGTGCCCTCTATAATACCCACCACCTGGTACCGCAACCTCCCACCCCCCCGCCACTTCAAACCCCTCAGTTTATTTTTCAGAGTCCATAGTCTCTCATGGTTCACCTCCCCTTCCAATTTACCCAAAAGCACATACCCTCCCCAATGTCCATAACCCTACCCCTCTTCTCCCAACCACCCTCCCCCCAGCAACCCACAGTTTGTTTCAAGAGATTAAGAGTCCCTTATGGTTTGTCTCCCTCCCTATCCCATCTTGTTTCATGGATTCTTCTCCTACCCACTTAAGCCCCCAGGTTGCATCACCACTTCCTCATATCAGGGAGATCATATGATAGTTGTCTTTCTCCGCTTGACTTATTTCACTAAGCATGATACACTCTAGATTCATCCATGGTGTTGCAAATGGCAAGATTTCATTTCTTTTGATGGCTGCATAGTATTCCATTGTGTATATATACCACTTCTTCTTGATCCATTCATCTGTTGATGGACATCTAGGTTCTTTCCATAGTTTGGCTATTGTGGACATTGCTGCTATAAACATTCGGGTGCACGTGCCCCTTCGGATCACTACGTTTGTATCTTTAGGGTAAATACCCAGTAGTGCAATTGCTGGGTTATAGGGCAGTTCTATTTTCAACATTTTGAGGAATCTCCATGCTGTTTTCCAGAGTGGTTGCACCAGTTTGCATTCCCACCAACAGTGTAGGAGGGTTCCCATTTCTCCGCATCCTCGCCAGCATCTGTCATTTCCTGACTTGTTGATTTTAGCCATTCTGACTGGTGTGAGGTGATATCTCATTGTGGTTTTGATTTGTATTTCCCTGATGCCGAGTGATATGGAGCACTTTTTCATGTGTCTGTTGGCCATCTGGATGTCTTCTTTGCAGAAACGTCTGTTCATGTCCTCTGCCCATTTCTTGATTGGATTTATTTGTTCTTTGGGTGTTGAATTTGTTAAGTTCTTCATAGATTTTGGACACTAGTCCTTTATCTGATATGTCGTTTGCAAATATCTTCTCCCATTCTGTCAGTTGTCTTTTGATTTTGTTAACTGTTTCCTTTGCTGTGCAAAAGCTTTTGATCTTGATGAAATCCCAATAGTTCATTTTTGCCCTCACTTCCCTTGCCTTTGGCGATGTTCCTTGGAAGATGTTGCTGCGGCTGAGGTCGAAGAGGTTGCTGCCTGTGTTCTCCTCAAGGATTTTGATGGATTCCTTTCTCACATTGAGGTCCTTAATCCATTTTGAATTTATTTTTGTGTGTGGTGTAAGGAAATGGTCCAATTTCATTTTTCTGCATGTGGCTGTCCAATTTTCCCAACACCATTTATTAAAGAGGCTGTCTTTTTTCCATTGGACATTCTTTCCTGCTTTGTCGAAGATTAGTGGACCATAGAGTTGAGGGTCTATTTATGGGCTCTCTGTTCTGTTCCATTGATCTATGTGTCTGTTTTTGTGCCAGTACCATGCTGTCTTGATGATGACAGTTTTGTAATAGAGCTTGAAGTCCGGAATTGTGATGCCACCAAGTTTGGCTTTGTTTTTCAATATCCCTTTGGCTATTCGAGGTCTTTTTCTGGTTCCATATAAATTTTAAAATTATTTGTTCCATTTCTTTGAAAAAGATGGATGGTACTTTGACAGGAATTGCATTAAATGTGTAGATTGCTTTAGGTAGCATAGGCATTTTCACAATATTTATTCTTCCAATCCAGGAGCATGGAACATTTTTCCATTTCTTTGTGTCTTCCTCAATTTCTTTCATGAGTACTTTATAGTTTTCTGAGTATAGATTCTTAGCCTCTTTGGTTAGGTTTATTCCTAGGTATCTTATGGTTTGGGGTGCAATTGTAAATGGGATTGACTCCTTAATTTCTCTTTCTTCTGTCTTGCTGTTGGTGTAGAGAAATGCAACTGATTTCTGTGCATTGATCTTATATCCTGACACTTTACTGAATTCCTGTACAAGTTCTAGCAGTTTTGGAGTGGAGTCTTTTGGGTTTTCCACATACAGTATCATATCATCTGCGAAGAGTGATAATTTGACTTCTTCTTTGCCGATTTGGATGCCTTTAATTTCCTTTTGTTGTCTGATTGCTGAGGCTAGGACTTCTAGTACTATATTGAATAGCAATGGTGATAATGGACATCCCTGCCGCGTTCCTGACCTTAGTGGAAAAGCTTTCAGTTTTTCTCCATTGAGAATGATATTTGCAGTGGGTTTTTCATAGATGGCTTTGATGATATTGAGGTATGTGCCCTCTATCCCTACACTTTGAAGAGTTTTGATCAGGAAGGGATGCTGTACTTTGTCAAATGCTTTTTCAGCATCTATGGAGAGTATCATATGGTTCTTGTTCTTTCTTTTATTGATGTGTTCTATCACATTGACTGATTTGCGGATGTTGAACCAACCTTGCAGCCCTGGAATGAATCCCACTTGGTCGTGGTGAATAATCCTTTTAATGTACTGTTGAATCCTATTGACTAGTATTTCAGTGAGAATTTTCGCATCTGTGTTCATCAAGGATATTGGTCTATAGCTCTCTTTTTTGATGGGATCCTTGTCTGGTTTTGGGATCAAGGTGATGCTGGCCTCATAAAATGAGTTTGGAAGTTTTCCTTCCATTTCTATTTTTTGGAACAGTTTCAGGAGAATAGGAATTAGTTCTTCTTTAAATGTTTGGTAGAATTCCCCTGGGAAGCCGTCTGGCCCTGGGCTTTTGTTTGTTTGGAGATTTTTAATGACTGTTTCAATCTCCTTACTGGTTATGGGTCTGTTCAGGCTTTCTATTTCTTCCTGATTCAACTTTGGTAGTTTATATGTTTCTAGGAATGCATCCATTTCTTCCAGATTGTCAAATTTGTTGGCCTAGAGTTGCTCATAGTATGTTCTTATAATAGTTTGTATTTCTTTGATGTTAGTTGTGATCTCTCCTCTTTCATTCATGATTTTATTTATTTGGGTCCTTTCTCTTTTCTTTTTGATAAGTCTGGCCAGGGGTTTATCAATTTTATTAATTCTTTCAAAGAACCAGCTCCTAGTTTCGTTGAATGTTCTATTGTTTTTTTGGTTTCTATTTCATTGATTTCTGCTCTGATCTTTATGATTTCTCTTCTCCTGCTGGGTTTAGGGTATCTTTCTTGTTCTTTCTCCAGCTCCTTTAGGTGTAGGGTTAGGTTGTGTACCTGAGACCTTTCTTGTTTCTTGAGAAAAGCTTGTACCGCTATATATTTTCCACTCAGGACTGCCTTTGTTGTGTCCCACAGATTTTGAACCGTTGTATTCTCATTATCATTTGTTTCCATGATTTTTTTCAATTCTTCTTTAATTTCCCGGTTGACCCATTCATTCTTTAGAAGGATGCTGTTTAGTCTCCATGTTTTTGGTTTCTTTCCAAACTTCCTCTTGTGGTTGAGTTCTAGCTTCAGAGCATTGTGGTCTGAAAATATGCAGGGAATGATCCCAATCTTTTGATATCGGTTCAGTCCTGATTTAGGACCGAGGATGTGATCTATTCTGGAGAATGTTCCATGTGCACTAGAGAAGAATGTGTATTCTGTTGCTTTGGGATGAAATGTTCTGAATATATCTGTGATGTCCATCTGGTCCAGTGTGTCATTTAAGGCCTTTATTTCCTTGTTGATCTTTTGCTTGGATGATCTGTCCATTTCAGTGAGGGGAGTGTTAAAGTCCCCTACTATTATTGTATTATTGTTAATGTGTTTCTTTGATTTTGTTATTAGTTGGTTTATATAGTTGGCTGCTCCCACGTTGGGGGCATAGATATTTAGAATTGTTAGATCTTCTTGTTGGACAGACCCTTTGAGTATGATATAGTGTCCTTCCTCATCTCTTATTATAGTCTTTGGCTTAAAATCTAATTGATCTGATATAAGGATTGCCACTCCTGCTTTTTTCTGATGTCCATTAGCATGGTAAATTCTTTTCCACACCCTCACTTTAAGTCTGGAGGTGTTTCAGGCTTAAAATGAGTTTCTTGGAGGCAACATATAGATGGGTTTTGTTTTTTTATCCATTCTGATACCCTGTGTCTTTTGATTGGGGCATTTAGCCCATTAACATTCAGGGTAACTATTGAGAGATATGAATTTAGTGCCATTGTATTGCCTGTTAGGTGACTGTTACTGTGTATGGTCTCTGTTCCTTTCTGATCTACCACTTGTAGGCTCTCTCTTTGCTTAGAGGACCCCTTTCAGTATTTCCTGTAGAGCTGGTTTGGTGTTTGCAAATTTTTTCAGTTTTTGTTTGTCCTGGAAGCTTTTAATCTCTCCTTCTATTTTCAATGATAGCTTAGCTGGATATAGTATTCTTGGCTGCATGTTTTTCTCGTTTAGTGCTCTGAAAATATCATGCCAGCTCTTTCTGGCCTGCCAGGTCTCTGTGGATAAGTCAGCTGCCAATCTAATTCTTTTACCATTGTATGTTACAGACCTCTTTTCCCGGGCTGCTTTCAGGATTTTCTCTTTGTCACTAAGACTTGTAAATTTTACTATTAGGTGACGGGGTATGGGCCTATTCTTATTGATTTTGAGGGGCGTTTTCTGAACCTCCTGAATTTTGATGCTCATTCCCTTTGCCATATTGGGGAAATTCTCCCCAATAATTCTCTCCAGTATACCTTCTGCTCCCCTCTCTCTTTCTTCTTCTTCTGGAATCCCAATTATTCTAATGTTGTTTCATCTTATGGTGTCACTTATCTCTTGAATTTTCCCCTCGTGGTCCAGTAGCTGTTTGTCCCTCTTTTGCTCAGCTTCTTTATTCTCTGTCATTTGGTCTTCTATATCGCTCATTCTTTCTTCTGCCTCATTTATCCTAGCAGTGAGAGCCTCCATTTTTGATTGAACCTCATTAATAGCTTTTTTGATTTCAACTTGGTTAGATTTTAGTTCTTTTATTTCTCCAGAAAGGGCTTTTATATCTCTGGAGAGGGTTTCTCTAATATCTTCCATGCCTTTTTCAAGCCCAGCTATAACCTTGAGAATTGTCGTTTTGAACTCTATATCTGTCATATTACCAATGTCTGTATTGATTAGGTCCCTAGCCTTCGGTACTGCCTCTTGTTCTTTATTTTGTTGTGAATTTTTCCGCCTTGTCATTTTGTCCAGATAAGAGTATATGAAGGAGCAAGTAAAATACTAAAAGGGTGGCAACAACCCCAGGAAAATGTGCTTTAACCAAATCAGAGGAGATCCCAAATCGTGAGGGGGGATTTCTCCTCCCTCACGATTGGGTGAGGGATCTTCTCTGATTGGGATCTCCCAATCTCTTCTTATTGGGATCTCTTCTGATTTGGGTATAAAAAGAGGTTCAAAAAGAAAGAAAGAAAGAAAAAAAAAGAATTAAAAAAAAGAGATGAATTAAAAATTCAATCAAGAATTAAAAAAAAGAGATTGAAGAGATTGGGATCTCTTCTGATTTGGGGATAAAGAGGTTCAAAAATAAAGAAAGAAAAAAAAGAATTAAAAAAAAGGAAACGAATAAAGAATAGTATAAAAAAGAATATATATATATGTATATTAGATAAACTAGTTAAAAAACGTTAAAAAAGAAAAGGGTAAATGTTAAAAAAAATTTTAGCAGAAGAAGAGAAAAATAAACAAAAAAGAAAAAAATTAAATTAACTGCAAGACTAAAAAATCACAGGGAGAAAGCCATGAGTTCCGTGGTTTGTTTTCTCCTCCTCTGGAATTCTGCTGCTCTCCTTGGTATTGAAACTGCACTCCTGGGTAGGTGAACTTGGTCTTGCCTGGATTTCTTGTTGATCTTCTGGGGGAGGGGCCTGTTGTAGTGATTCTCAAGTGTCTTTGCCCCAGGCGGAAATTGCACCACCCTTACCAGGGGCCGGGCTGAGTGATCCGCTCGGCTTTGCTTTCAGGAGATTTTGTTCCCTGAGCGCTTTCTGTAGAGTTCCAGAGGACGGGAATACAAATGGCGGCCTCCTGGTCTCCGGCCCGGAGGAGCCGAGAGCCCGGGGCCCGCTCCCCAGTGCGCCCTCAGCGAACAGCTCCTAGTAACTCCCGTCTGCCTGACCTCCGGCCGCGCTCCGAGCTCACCGAGCTTGCGACCGGTTCAAGGCAACACCGAGCTGTGAGCTTACTGTCGGCTCTGTCTCTGCAGCAGGCTTTCCCGTTCCAATATCCGCAAGCTCTGCAACATTCAGACACCCCCGATCCTTCTGTGACCCTGCGAGACCTGAGGCCATGCCGCCCCCGCGTGGGCTTTGCCCCGGTTTAGCCTCTGGAGCGATGTCCCTCAGCGGAACAGACTTTTAAAAGTCCTGATTTTGTGCTCCGTTGCTCTGCCGCTTGCCGGGAGCCGGCCCCTCCCCCCGGGGTCTATCTTCCCATCGCTTTGGATTCACTTCTCCGCCAGTCCTACCTTTCAGAAAGTGGTTGTTTTTCTGTTTCTAGAATTGCTGTTCTTCTTCTCTTCGATCTGCCGATGGATTTGCAGGTGTTTGCAATCTTTAGATAAGCTCTCTAGCTGATCTCCTGCTAGCTGAAGTAGTCTCAGCCTGCTACTTCTCCGCCATCTTGACTCCTCCCCAACTTCAGGAGAAATCTTAACCTTTGAGAAACAAAACCATGAGTCCTTTGCATTATTTTAGCTTTGACTTTTTTGTTATACATCTTTATCAGGTTATTACTGAGTAATTGGAGATTAAATGCAATATATCTGAATAATTTTTGCACTTTTAAGAAAAAGTGAAATGTCAGCTATATTAACATAGCTGACAGATTACATATAGCAAATATATAATTTATATTTTGATTGTTTTCCAAAAACCACTTTGAGTAATAATATCTTCTTTTTCTTTTGGTGGTCTTAATATAGTCACATAAATCATAATACATAGGAAAATAATCAATTTAGCAATGTACAGAAGTAAAAGAAAAGTTAACTATTAACATAAACTGTGAACATTTAATTTATCAAACTATGTAAGATATTTTAGTACTTATATATTTTTATCTAAAAATGTCATCACTTTGTTTTATAGATATTTGAAGCTCCGGTTGAATTTTATGTAGAGTTATATATCTTGGCCATTTACTGATACTGTTTAATAGGAAATAAGTCAGACATATATTATCTTGTTATTTTATTGGGTTAGAAGGACAGTCCATCTGCCGGGATTTATGAGATCACTAATTAAAGGTCAGTAGTAGATGTGTTGGCCGGTAACACATCCATGTCCTGAAAGGAAATTTATATTTGCCAAAAAGAAAAAAAAAATTTCTTTTCCTGAATTATTACTATCATTGGAGGCTAGAATAAAAATTTTTTATATTCCTCATTAGTGATGATCAGTAGTGATTATTACTGAATTTTATTTCTTCACCATAGAAAACAAGATATCTGGTCTTGCACTGTAAAGAAAACAGCACCCAACTTTTAGCCTTAAGATGGATATTTTGGCCCTATTGAACGAATCAATTAAATTATTTCTGCAGCCTCAAATATATTCTATATGTCTAATCTCCAGGGGTAGAGTAACAGTGGAAGCTAATTCATCTCCTAGAATTTAAAATTTTAAAGATGAATCTTCTAGGAGTACAAGATGCAGTGATTTTTATTGTTATTGTATACATTTGGCAAAAAAAGAGATTAATGAAATGAGAAAAGATAGCTATTAACTTTTTTGATTGGAAAGTGAAATTGCATTTTTATCACTGAAATGCCTTAGATGTTCTCTGTAAGCTAAAAGAAATAGTGACAGCTTACTAAAATATAAGCATCTTGATTAAAAGACTTATTTACGTGAGGATAACCCTTCTACCTTTTTAGGGAAATAGTTTATTGCTTTAGAAAGATTTTTTTTTCTTGCTAAGAAGCTTTTTAAAAATAACCTTTTACCCCTTCATCTAGGTACCCAGAAAAATAGAAATAATCACCTGCTCAATCATCTTTGATTTCTACATTTATTCTGTCAGAAGAAAGCTTGCATGCTAATTAAAGCAGTGGCTTTTGTGTTTTCAATAGCTAATCATGTAATTATGTCTTTCCTAGACACTGTTGGGCCTATTTGAATAAGAGAGAGCATGAGTTCAATAAGTCTTTAGCAGTTTCTCTTGTTAAACTTCTAGTGAGACGAGATGAGATGAAATACACATCTCTGTAGAAACTAGCCTGAGAATTGATTCCAAAATTTTTCATGATCTGTTCTACTGGATGGGAGTTTCATGAAGGTCACGTTTATGATCTGCATCCTAGATTACGTGTCTTACACCTGGTAGAGAGGGATAAACAAGAAGAATGGAAATGCCATTTTAGGTACTCCAAGTTAAATTTGATCACTGACCACTGGGGGAAAACATCAAATTGTTTAGAAATGGTCTAACTTTGACTTTATGACAAGTGTCTTTGAATATTTGGTCTGCTTTACAGAAATGCCTGAGATAATGAAATGTGTGTTAGTATTAAAGGTAACTATCTCAGTTATACAGCATGGCAAATTTAAAAGTATTGATATATATTTAAAGATTTAGTAAATATATGGGAAAATTTTTAATATGTGACAACACAACTCCTTATGTTTTTCTTTATGATAATTCAACTCATACTAAATTAAAGAAAGTAAAGCAAGGAGTTCACTGTTGCTATAGTTGTATCTTACTCATTAATTTAAATCTTGATACTTATAAATTTTCAGAAAAGAAGTACTGTTTTTACTTGATCATAAAGAATTATACCAAACTTGATTTTTATTTTGTTGTTGTTAGGAAAGGCAAACAATATGCATTAAAATTTTCCATCAACTTGATATTCATTATAGAAATAGTAGATCATCTTGCTGCTTGATAGCTGAAAATTTGACCTATCTTTGGCTTAACATCAGCTATGTGCTTCCTGGCAATAGCTGTATTACAGTTCTATTAGATTCTTTCTAATATTAAAAGCTTTGCATTTCATGTTATCAATTTTTCAAGGCTTATAAAGCAGTCAACATGGCCACCTATACCATAGAAGGTGAGAGTGTTTGGGAAATATTTTCATCTCTTTTATTCTTTTATATACAAGAGACTTGTTTGTGTTGGTATCTTGCTCCACTTTATTAATTTTGGCAGAAATGTAGCTATTTGTAGTGTCTTCCAGGGGTCTTACTTCTTGCATCTTCCATCTTTAATTAGAAAAACAAAATTTAGAAAATTAAAACCAAAAAATGATTAAACTTTCTTTTCTTGCTCTGGGACATATTTGTCAATTAAGCAAAATATTTGAAAATTTTAGGCCATTTAGTTTGCTTTTAATATATTTTTTTTAAAAAAGTATGCCCCCATTTTATCTTATTGCTTACTTCAAGAATGTCTAGGTGCACCTGAAGAGACAATGACACTTCTCAAATGGATGGGCAAAGCCAATGGGGAAAAACAAATAGGAATTGTTCTTTCTAGATAAAGAAAAGAAAGTAACTTTGTATTTTATTAATGAATAATAGTAAAATATTAAAAAATAAAGGACCAGCTACTTATAATATCAGTACATTCTTTTTGAGACTAGATATTTATAAATGACAATGAATTAGCTTGACAAATACTATTATCATTTTAAAATAAAAGCAACTAAATATCTGTCTTAATTTAAATATTTATATTATTATTCAGAAATTTATGCTTTTGCTTTATAAAGCATAGCTTGATTCAACACACATTCTGTGTTTGCCTAATATATATCAATAATTATGTTCAGTGTTGGAAAGTCTGAAAGAATAAGGCATCTTCTGTTTTCAAAAAAGTTTTTAATTATATCTTTCAGGATCTGGTCAGTAAAAAATTATATTATCCAAGGAATTTCCTACAAAAGGACCTTAATATAGGAACATGGCATAAAAAGAAAGAGCTGAGAAGCCAAACAAAGGTTGATGAAGCAACTGGATTAGTGAAAACAGGAAGCTACCCCACCTCTGGGGACAAATATAAAGATGTTCTGAGCAGGAAGTTGAGGTGATTTCAAGGGAGATGGAGAGCCAAAGTAGATAGAATAATTCCCTAGTCGCTTGAAGAAGAGACAGGAAAATTTTTTCTGATTTAATTTCTTTTTTCTTTTTCTTTTATTTTCTTTTCTTCCCTTAATTATTATTTTTTTAATTTATTTATTTGTTTGAGAGAGAGAGAAAAAAAGAGATTGCAAGTACATGGGAACTGTGGGGAGGGGCAGAGGGAAAGGGAGAGAGAATCCCAAGCAGGGTTCACACTCAGTGCAGAGCCAGATGTGGGGTTCTATGCCGGCTCACCATGGAGCTTAGTGGCCCTGAGATCATTACCTGAGCAGAATCAAGAGTTAGCCACAACCAGATGACCCACCCAGGTGCCCCTCTTTTTTCTTTTTAATTTCTTATCATACCTCTCAGGAAGTTGTTGGTAAGGGAACTTAGAAAATGCAGTTCCTGTGATACAGACCAGAGAGAATGAGGCCAAAGAATAGATCTGAAGCAAATAGACAAATGATCTGGGAAACTGTTGGGTAGAACAGGAAAATATTTCAGTAAACTGAGATAAATGTCAAAAGGATGATACCTAGACTTTTTGAGAGTACACAGGAAGACCACCCACTGATGCCTTGTCAATGATGGATAATTCATGGTAGGTTTCACTCTTATTAAGGACTGAAGAATAGGAGAGAGCCAGGCAAAAGGAGGGAGGCAAGAGCAAGGAACTTGGTGTGGATAAAAGTTATTCCAGGTAGAAGGATCCACAAGTAAAATGACTTGAAAAAAAAAAATACAAAAAAGTACTTTTTGGAGTTCAGAGAAGATTTAAAATGGTGGGAGTAAAAGGATCAAGAGATAGGTTATAAAATGTAGGCTTTATCGGGAAAGCGCTGGTCAGTCATCAAAAATTTAAGAGGAATGATATGATTAGATTTAAATACTGCCAAATTTGGCAAATAGAATATTAGGGTTATATATATGGAGCAAAATCCATTCTGAATTGTTGGGTCTCATTTTTTTTCTCTCAAATATACATACATTTATTTATTTCTTTATTTTAAAGACTTTATTTATTTGACAGAGATCACAAGTAGGTAGAGGCAGACAGAGAGAGAGAGGAGGAAGCAGGCTCCCCGCTGAGCAGAAAGCCTGATGTGGGGCTCGATCCCAGGCCCCTGGGATCATGACCTGAGCGGAAGGTAGAGGCTTTAACCCACTGAGCCACCTAGGTGCCCCTCAAATATACATACATTTAAATGCATTTTTTTATTCTATAAAACAACCTTAAATTCTTTTTTCAGCTGCATCTTACAGCGAATATTTCTTTTTTTAATTTAATTTTATTTTTTCAGTGTTCTAAGATTCATTGTTTATACACCACACCCAGTGCTCCATGCCCTCCTTAATACCCATCACCAGGCCCTCCCAAACCCCCTTCCCCTTCCCCCTCCAAAACCCTCAGTTTCTCAGAGTCCACAGTCTCTCATGCTTTACCTCTCCCTCTAATTTCCCCCAACTCACTTCTCCTCTTCTTAACCCAGTGTCCTCTGTGTTATTTCTTTGGTGTGAGACTATTTGGTGTGAGCAAGGAGTAGAAGAAATGGTACATGGGGAAGAAATATGCTAACTCCTGGCTCTTTCTTTCCTGCCTACCTATTGGTTATCAATGCCAGCAGCCAATGTGGCAACTGCTTATATAAAAAAGTAGAAGGGAATAGAAGGAATGTATAAGCAGAGTTCCAAACCACAAACATAAAAATTAGCTTGACAAGCACAACTGTTGGCAAATTTGCAAAGACAGGTGCGTGCATGCAAGGTGTGTGTGATGGGCAGGGGATGTGGGGCAGGGGAGAGAAAGAGAGAGATCAAGAACTGGAGACCAATGACATCAGTACAAATACTGAAGTGTGAGTTTGCTGAAATTTCTTACAAATTATTAAAACACCATACAAATTAAAATACATTAGTGTTTAGTCAAATATATATTGAGGCTTTGAATGTATAATAGTGTAGAAATATTAAGCCATAGGTACAATTATGAAGTATCTAGATTTAAAGAGCTTATTCCCTCTCCTCAAATGAGATTTGTATTTTTTCAGTTTGGAACTTTCCTAGACAAGAATGATAAAAATCAAATAGACTTCAGTTTAGGAAGGCACAATTGGGATTATAGTTCCCATAGCAACCAGAACAATGAATCTATATCTAAAATACATTTCTATAAACAGTTTTTGATACACATCTGGATCAGAATGGGTATTCACTAGGATTATAGATGTTTACTTTATAGGGTTATATCATTCATTGTTATAGCAGAAATAACGCAATTGCCTTTACTAATGGTGGATTTTTTTTAACAACTCTGTAGAATTACAAGACTCATTATTTTTCTTCTTTATTCATAATCCTAGTGTTTTCTGTATCCCTCTTTCCACAAGGATATGGAATCCTTTTAGAATTTGTCTTAGAATTTGTCTTATCTATGGGGCATGTGGGTGGCTCAGTCAGTTAAGCATCTGACTCTTGATCTCAGTTTAGGTCTTGATCTTGGAATCCTGAGTTTGGCCCTGGGTATGGACCCTACTTAAAAAATAAATAAATAAACAAACAAACAAATAAATAAATAAATTTAAAAAATAGTTTGTCTTGGGCCCCTGGGTGGCTCAGTGGGTTAAAGTCTCTGCCTTCAGCTCGGGTCGTGATCTCAGAGTCCTGGGATTGAGCCCCACATCCGGCTCTCTGCTCGGCGGGGAGCCTGCTTCCTCCTCTCTCTCTCTGCCTGCCTTTCTGCCTACTTGTGATCTTTGTCTGTCAAATAAATAAATAAAATCTTTAAAAAAAAATAGTTTGTCTTATCTTGATTTCTTTTTCAAACAATTTTTAGCCAAGTAACATTTTTCTTATTACCATTATTTTTTCTTCTTATGGAGCTATACATTATTGTATACAATTCAGAAAATCCAAGAAAGTAACAGAAGCTAATAAACACCTTTAATCTTGTTACCCAATTAGCCCCATAAATTTACAGCAAATTTAATGCAATCTTTTGTAATTGTATGACTGTGTATTTTTGTCTGTATGGATGGAAAATTTTAGTACACCTTGTGCATCTTTGTTTTTTGTTTTTTTAAAAATTTGGGTTATAATGCTTAAGTCTACTTTTTATTAGCTAATATTACATTATGATCATTTTCTTAATGTCACTGTCATTCTTTAAAATTTCACTTTTAATAATTTCCTAAAATTCAGTCATCTAGATCGAGCAAAATTTGTTCGGTCATCTCTCTATTACTGGGCATATATATTACTTAAATATTTTGGGATTGTCATATGATTCACCAAAACAAATATTCTTTTGCAAATATTCTTTGTGTATATCCTTTAAGTTAATTTCTAAAACTGGAATTACTGATTGTTCAGCTTACTAGGATATTAAATCTTTATTATTTATTTTCTAACTCTTTTTAAATCAGTCTTGGTTTCAGTTCATCAAGGTCCTGTGACTCTTCTGGCCTGTTATTTCTCAGTATCCAACTTAGAAATGCTTCCAAACAACACTGGTAGATGAGGTCACAGCCAGAGGCATATAACTTTCATTGCTCCTGATAACTTCTTAAAGTGTCTTACTGCTAAAATATATGGATTTCCTCAGCTTCTATCTAAGTTAGTCTAAGCCATTTCAAATTGTGCATTTCAAGGACAATTAAAGAAAAAAAAAGGAATATGCTGAGAAAGGATGATGGGAGACAATCTGATACATTTATCTCCAGGCCATTTCTGTTATCTTCTAGATGTTATCTAAATAAAAACCTTCCCATTTCTTCAACATCAAGAGGCCCAACAGACGAGGCATAATCTTAGAATCACATAGCTGGAAGGACATAAAGGCAGGACTCAAAGTATTAATAGGTTCTATATCACTGGAATTAATCTTCAAGGAATAAGATATCCCAATTCTTATGAAAGTATTTTTAACTATGTAATAAACGCTTCCTCCCAGAAGTTGCCCCTTTAAGATAAAAATTTCCTGATTTCTTCTATAATCTTCTTTTTTGTTTTCAGTATGAATGGAAAAATTTGGAAACAAATCACATAAAAAAATTTATTATAAACATGGAGACAGTTATGTAAGTTATCATATGATTTTTAAAAATCTCTGTGGGTTAAATGCTATATCAAAAATCTATTCAAACCTGTTTTTTTTAGATTTAAATTCAATTTAATTAACATATAGTGTATTACTAGTTTCAGAGGAAGAATTTAGTGATTTATCAGATGCATATAACACCCGATGCTCATTCCATCTAGTGCCCTCTTTAGTGCCCATCACCCAGTTAATGCATCCTCCACCCACCTCCTCTCCAGCAACCCTCAGTTTATTTCCTATATTTAGTTAGGAGTCTCTTATGGTATGTCTCCCTCTCTATTTTCTTCTTATTTTTCCTTCCTTTCTCCTATGTTCATCTGTTTTATTTCTGAAAGTCCACATATGAGTGAAATCATATGATAGTTATTTTTTCTGACTGACTTATTTCACTTAGCATAATGCCCTCTAGTTCTGTACATTTGTTGCAAAATGATAAAATTCCATTCTTTTTTTATGGCTGAGTAATATTCCTGTGTGTGTGTGTTTGTGTGTGAGTGTGTGTGTGTGTGTGTGTGTGTGTATCCCATCTTCTTTTTCCATTCATCTGTCAATAGACATCTAAACTCTTCCTATAGTTTAGCTATTGTGGACATTGCTGCTATAAACATTGAGGTGCATGTGTCCCTTCGAATCAGTATGTTGGTATCCTTTGGATAAATACCTAATACTACAATTGGTGAGTTATAAGGTAGTTCTGTTTTTTACTTTTTGAGGAACTTCCATAACTGTCTTCCAGGGTGGCTGCATCAGTTTGCATTCCCACCAACAGTGTAAGAGGGTTACCCTTTCTCCACATCCTCACAAACATCTGTTGTTTCCTGACTTGTAAATGTAGCCGTCCTGACTGGTATGAGGTGGTATATCATTGTGGTTTTGATTTATATTTCCCTGATGACCAGTGATGCTGAATATTTTTTCATGTTTCTGTTAGCCAATTGTATGTTTCTTTGGAGAAATGTCTGTTTATATCTTTTGCTCATTTCTTGACAAGATTTTTTTTTTGGGGGGGGAGGTGTTGAGTCTGATAAGTTCTTTATAGATTTTGTATACTAGACCTTTATCTGAAAAGACATTTGCAAATATCTTCTCCCATCCCTGTGGGTTGCCTCTTTTGTTGACTGTTTCTTTTGCTCTGCAAAAGCTTTTTATCTTGATGAAGTCCCAATAGTTCATCTTTGCTTTTGTTTCCCTTGCTTCTAAAGATGAGTCTGGCAAGAAGTTGCTGTGGTCAAGGTCAAAGAGATAGCTGCCTGTGTTCTTCTCTGGTATTTTGAAGGATTTCTGTTTCACATTTAGGTCTTTCATCTATTTTGAGTTTATCTCTGTGTATGGTATAAGAAAACGGTCCAGTTTCATTCTTTTGCACGTAGCTGTCCAATTTTCCCAACACCATTTGTTGAAGAGACTGTCATTTTTCTACTGGATATTCTTTCCTGCTTTGTGAAAGATTAGTTGACTGTAGAGTTGAGGGTCCATTTCTGAGTTCTTTATTCTGTCCATTGATCTATGTGTCGTTTTTGTGCTAGTGCCATACTATTCAAGCCTGTTTTGAAAGCATAGCAAGACTATACATTTTAGCCCATTTCACCTTCATTCAGAGATAGTCCTCCCATATAAGTTTAAAATCATTTTTTAAACCAGTTAAGCTCTTATGTCTTGAATCTATAAAGTTGGACCTATCTCCTTATGAGATGATTGCCCTATCTCACATTTTATCCCTACTTACTTAGAGATGAGAAAATATTGCAGATTTAAGAGTTTGATGTTTATTGGTAAGTATCCCTTTAGCTGTATCTCCTTATGTTCTAAAGTTCTATATTGTAAAGAAAAAAAAATTATGCTTATCCTGAAAATGGGTTGTTTCTTGGGATCCTATGAAAATTTAGAAGGTCAATCAATTGTAACTTGATTTTCCTTTTTTTTTTCTTGAATTATTTATTTATTTTAGAGAGAGAGAACACAAGTGGGCAGAGGGAGAGGGAGAGAGAGACAATCTCAAGCTGTCTCCATGCTGAGTGCAAAGCCTGGTGCAGTGCTCAATCCCTAGACCCTGAGATTGTGACCTGAGCTGAGACCAAGAGTCAGACGATTAAGCGACCACACCACCATGTGCCCCTGCATTCTCAGAAACATTTTTAACTTGAGGAACACACAGTATTTCTCTGGGATAATTGTTCTATTTTTTTTTTAATTTTATCTTTTTTTATTTCTTGTGGAAGTGTACCTGGGTAAAATCTTGCAACTCATCCTAGAATAAAGAGTGAGGCCATTGATTTCACAAGATATGCATCCCTTCTTTCTTGAGCCATTTCTAAAATAAAGCTTGTTAAGTATTTGATCACTTCAAATAAGAAGAATAGCTGCAAATATCTTGGATAATCTGTTTGGTATCAAATTTATTTCAGAATTCAGAATATTTTGTGAGGCTGAGCATTTCTGACCACTGGATTCCAACTGCTTAGACTATATATATATATATTGAGCAACTAATCTGGATCACTTTTGCCAGAGGAAAATAAAAATCCTGATGCCAAAGTAGACTAAGATGACTGAAAAAAAATGTTGTAAAGATTTAAAAAAATGAGAGAACAGGATTAAGAAATGGAGGTACTACTGACTAATTGTATAATTTTATGAGGATCAGCTGCTCTAGCCTTGGATGAAGTCCCTTTGGTAGTCCAGGCTGTCTGAAAAGAGGCCACAGTGGAAATAAACATCTAAAGATTTTATTAGATAAAATACCTATATGAAAGGAAATTAGGAGGAAGTCAGAAAAACTAAAAAGAGGCATCATCTTGGGAGAAGGGGAGAAGCTTAGAGGATAGAAGCAACTGTCCTGGATCGTCATCTAATCTTAGACCTTTTGAGCTTACCTCCATCAAGAAAGGAGACCTGAATTTTCTAGGAGTGGGGTTTATTTATTTATTTATTTATTTATTTTTATTTTTATTTATTTATTTATTTTTTGGTCTGTCAGTCATTGACTCAATGCTGTGTTCTCATAGCAAATCAAGCAATGGATTTTAAAGACCAGTAGTTGGACCACTTTGTCAAAGGAAATCCCTGTACTTAGAGCCTTTAAGGTTCATTCTTTAAGTGCCACAGCTACAATACATGGACTTGTATAAGGTATGTTTGTCCATGTTTAAGTGTGGATATGCATTTAGATGGTAGAGTAAAGCAGCAATTACCTACTACCGGAACTTCAGAAGATAGGCTGCAATTTCCACTGTATGTGTTAGGGTAACACAAGCCATTCTAACCAATAAATTCTAAAATACGGATTGTCTTAAACAAAATAGAAATATATTTCCTGTCATATAAATTGTGAAATGCATGTTCCTAATTGATAGGTGCCTCTCTATCAAGTGGTGATTTAGGGATTCAATCTTCCTCTACTTTGTAGCTCTATTAAAGCTAAGCTATGGATTTCACTTCTATGCTCTTATTTGTACAAAGTTGGCTGAAGGAAAAAATGGTGGAAAATAGTGCATGAGAGAACACAATGGACTATGCCTAGAAGTACTTCACTTCCTCACATATTCTGTCTTCTAGAAATCTGACACAGGACCAAACCTAAGGCAGAGGTTTAGGGAGAGAAAGTAAGGTGTGGGTCAAAGGAAAAAAAGAAATGGGTTTGGTTTTTAGTTAAAAGTCTTTGCCATATGTCATAAATGTTTACTTCTATGATCTATATTAATTCACAGAAGTTCTAAGGGCTTTAATTTATTGACATGTAAAATTGAAAAGATGATGCTAATATACCTACTTTAAAAAGAGCATGCTGTAAGTAGACCTGGTGATATTTTTAAAATATTCTAAATCATTATTATACAACTATAGACTGATATTGTTATTGAGATTAATTCTTCAGTTGACTATTTGATTATATGTCATTGCTTCATAGACATTTCTTCTGTTTGCCTATACTTATTTACTCAAGAGCCTATGTATGCCTATCCGTGCCAGTGAGGACAGAATCAACCTGGTTTCTGTCCTCATGGACAAGGGTGATGCTTTTAAGAAAACATATATGTGTAGTGACAGAACAATATGCCTCAAATGAAAAGCTGAGGAGACAAGTATGAAAATTTGGGCCAGGTATTATGAAGAAACTTCCAAACTGAGACAAAAAATGAATTGGAGCCTCAGAGAGGAATATTTTTCATCATATGAAAAAGTATTGCTGAAGCAAAGCAAAAGTGTGTTGGAAAATGGATTTGGAATGGAGGAAATGGGTTATATGATTCAGTGCCTTTTAGGACATCATATAGCTTATAAATTATCTACAAAGTACAGTGGGAAGTCTTACATTCAAATTTCTTATATTCAGATTTGAGCAATGTATCTTGGGTAAAGGCATTTTATTTCTTATTTGTTTGTTTGTTTGTTTGTTTTGAGAGAAACAGGATAGAGTGGGAAGAGAGAAGGGAAGAGAGAGAATCTCAACCAGACTCCACACCTCGTGCAGAGCTCGATCAGGGTTCCATCTTATGACCCTGAGATCATGACCTGAGCTAAAAACAAGAGTTGGTTACTTAACCTACTTAGTCACTCAGGTGTCCCTTGGGTAAAGGCATTTTAAAACCCATTCTGATTAAATGAAAATATAGATAACCAATTTTAAAAGACAATAACTTGGGGAAAAAAAAACACAAAAAACCTTTCTCATTTGGAGCCATCTTTGTAAATTTTAGAAAAACCCTGAGACTACACTCTGCCTTAGTTTTCAACTCTACCACAGTCCTGCTACAGGATCCCTAAGTTTGGTGCTCTTATAATCCTGTTGGTTCTTATGCAGTATTTACTATGAAGGTTGAATTAATCATGATAACTGGTAGAAATAGTAGCATGTAAAAGATTTCTACATCACCCTCTATATTCCTGTTTTCTTTAAAGTCATGATAAAGTTTTATAGCTAATTACAGTGCATGAGCTGTGAGTAGAACATATAACATGTGTTATCTCTGGACCAAGTTATGAGATCCCCAAACCCTCTGTCCCTTCTGTGACCAAGGAAGTGAGGTCCTGATAGGACAGCTTCACAACTGCGTGCAGCTTTAGTCAGTCTGGATGTCTGATTCATTAAAAAAGTACAAGTTAGGGGTTCCTGGGTGGCTCAGTGGGTTAAGCCTTTGCCTTCCGTTCAGGTCATGATCTCAGGGTCCTGGGATTGAGCCCCACATCGGGCTCTCTGCTCAGCCTGCTTCCTCCTCTCTCTGCTTGCCTCTCTGCCTACTTGTGATCTCTCCCTCTCGGTCAAATAAATAAATAAAGTCTTTTTTAAAAAAGTACAAGTTATTCAAAATAGTTTACAAATAAATAAAGTAGCTTATACTTTTATACCCTCAGTAGGAATATATAAGATTTTCTGTTGCTCTCTCTAAATCACTGCTTCAGAGGCACCATTCCAAATTTTCTGTATGTGTGTGTGTGTGTACTATTATTCACTTTAACATTTGTAACTTTCTTTATGATTTCTTTTTTGACCCATAGGATATCTAGGATTATGTTGTTTTATTTCCAAATATTTGAGTCTTGTCTGATTTCTTATCTTCATTCATTTATGACTTGCTTATATTATGGTCAGAAAATAAATTCTATAAGATGCAATTTTTGTAAGGCATTGAGGTTCATTACACAGTATGCAATCTACTCTGGGGAATATTTCATGTTCACTCACGGAACACAGTATTATATATATGTATCAGTTATCAAACATATATTTACTGATTTTTTTGAGGAACTACTTGTTTTATAAATACTAAAAAACGTTAAAATCTCTACTGTTAAGGCTTGTTATTTCTCATTTTAATCTGGCTATTTTTTTCTTTATATTTTATATGCATATTACATATACACATATATGCATATATAGTCATATGCATGCATATATATACATTATATACATACATACATGAAAATTTGCTATTGGGTGTATATATATATATATCTATAATAGTTATGTCTTCCTGGTGAATTGAACTATTTAAAAGATTTTACTTTTATATTTGGTAATAATTCTACCTTTTCAGATTCTACTTGCTATTGGCATTGTGTACCTCTTTGCATCCTTTTACTTTTACTCTATTAGTGTTTCTACATTTAAGGTATTACCTTGTTAGCATAGAATGTATTAGAGTGATACTTGTTTGTCCAATTTGACAATCATTGGCTTTTTGGTAGAAATGCTTTTAATCCATTTACATGTTATGCAATTATTCATATAGTTAGACTTAAACCTTTTATCTCACTATTTTAATACTTTTTGTCCCTTCAATCATTTGTTTCTCTGTTTTTCTTGTCCTGCATTGGCTTAGTTAGTTAAATACCTTTTAATAATGCATTTGGCTTCCTAACTAGCTTTGTATCCAGTTCTTTTGGTTCTTTGTAAGGTATTAATGACTCCTGCACAGATTATAAGACATATCCTTAACTTATCAGTATATATTTAGGGTTGATATTGAACAACTTCACATAAAATGTAAGTACTATAAAACTGTATTAATCCATTTATCATCATCCCTTGTGTTGTGGCCAAATGTTTTAATTATAAACCTGTTATAGCCTTCAAAAAATAACTTCATTATTTTTCCTTTAAACAATTATTTTTCTTTTAAAAAAAAACTAAGAGAAAAAAATAGTCCTCTGTAATTACCCATATAAATATAGATCTTCTTATAGATCCACATATCTATCTTTAATATTCTTTCTTCTGCTGGGTGAACTTCCTTTAGTATATCTTGTAGTGAAGATCTGTTTATTTTCTTACAGGCCAAAGACCCCTGATGAACCCACAGATTCAGTGGTACCATAAGCAGAGATCTGTGATCCAATACCTTGGTCAGTCGAATCCAGTGACCTTAGCAGCACCAAATCCAGTATCTCTCTTCTCAGCTCAGTCATATTTTTGGGGGCTCTACCTCCCTCCACTGCTTTTAAGAAAGGAATTCAAGTAAATGTAGAATGGCCTTTCTGTTCTTCCTCAAAACTTATGGTCTTGGACTGCATATTGTCCAATGCTTAAAATATATGCTTTGTGTGACCTGTGCAATTTTATTATTGTTTACACCAGGAGGACAAACTCAGTACTACTTTCTCTATCATGGCTAGAAGAAGAGCTTATATTTTAATATTAGATGGTTGTATTTAAATTTTTTTTCTTCGTACTTTTTAAAAGATTTTATTTATTTATTTGACAGAGAGAGATCAGAAGTAGGCAGAGAGAGGGGAAAGCAGGCTCCCTGCTGAGCAGAAAGCCTGATGCAGGACTTGATCCCAGGACCTTGGGATCATGACCTGAGCTGAAGGCAGAAGCTTAACCCACTGAGCCACCCAGGTGCCCCTTTTATTTGCACTTTTATCTGCACTGTTTTATGAATAGCTTCCGAATGGAAGGTGTTTGAAAAATATCAGGAAGGGGAAAGCAACTGGGAAATGAGGAGAAAATGAGTTTCTGACAGTTTTTTTTTTTTTAAGATTTTATTTATTTATTTGACAGAGAGGGATCAGAAGTAGGCAGAGAGGCAGGCAGAGAGAGTGGAGGAAGCAGGCTCCCCACTGAGCAGAGAGCCCGATTTGGGGCTCAGTTCCAGGACCCTGAGATCATGACCTGAGCCAAAGGCAGAAGCTTAACCCACTGAGCCACCCAAACGCCCCATTCTGACAGGTTTTTGAAGTGCTACTCAAAGAGTTTTGGGAATTTCTTTTAAACAAAACTATGCACATTAGAATTAATATTCAAGGGACAGGCCAGGAATTGTTATTAATGCACAGTTCGCTCCTAAATGTTTATTGCTGCAGTATCACTTCTGCCTGGTATGGATCGTTTTCATCACAGTTTATTAGCAATCAGCAGTTATTATTTGGCTCTAGTGTTTACAAACTATAATTCATTACCTTCTTATCTTTTATTTATGAGATAGTGTCAAATGAAAGCAGCAAATCATGTACTGTTCTTCATTGGGAGAGTTCTGTACACTGGGGTGGATTAACACTATGTGTTAGTGTCTTGTTTAAATTTTTTTTTTTTCAGGACTCTTGAATGGGAACAGATTTATAATCTGAGAAAGACTTAGTTGTTTTTTGCTGAGTGCCTGCTGTCCACAGTGTCTGCCCATACATACACCAGGCTGACTCAGTAAGAAATGATACTTAATCCAATACCATTTAAAATAAGCTCATCTCACTCCAAAAATAACATCTGAATTTTAAATGTATGAAGATGCATGAGTTTTGTTAACACATACAAACACAACTAAAAAACATGGGGTACTGTCAAGATTCTAATAACAGCACATGATTTCGATTGGATGAAATAGAATTTAATGTATTTGGAAATTTTTGTCTAATAGAATATATAAGAAGAGAAGTGTGCTGTAGTAAAAAGTGCACAGAGCTAGACGTTGGAATTCAAGATCTCCCACTGCTCCTTGCAATGAACACATATTTGAGTAGGTTATTCAATTTGTAGACCTGTTTCTTCATCTATTAAAAGGGGATACTATTATGCCTTGATTATATCAGAGTGTTTTTGTCAGCGTGATGAGAAATACGTGAAGCACTTTAGTATCTGAGTGCCATGGTTATCATAGAAGACAAATAACAGGATTTTTCTTCTAGTGTATACTCAGTATTGATTTACTAAGTTGCCTTGAGAAAGAATTTAGCTCTGTTGCCTGAAGTCTTAAATGATGGTTATAAAACCTATTCTTTTGAGTTCACAGGAAAACAGTTGACAAGGAAACAGAGAGCTGGAACATAAGCATAAGAAATTCAAAACAAAGTATTTATAGATCTGAAGGTATTACTTTAATTGTGGTTAGGTGTGGATTGTTTTTTATAAAGGACACTTTCAGATTAAGCACAGAGATATGTTCTAATTGTCTAATCATTGTGTATTTACCACAAAGACAATTTCCTATCATATAATTACTTACTACGTTTTAGTGTGCCCATATTCATTACTCTATTTGTGTAACATCTTATTGCTCAAATCAGTGGCATAATGTTCCTGAATGACAACTGTAATGTGATATTTAAATCTGTCCAAATAAATATTTATATAAAATTCTGCAATCTCGGAATAATTTCCCTTATACTATATTCGTCATTTAAAGAGTTTTTCCCCCTCAGTAAATCTGCCTGCCACAAAGGCCAAATAAGGAGAATTTCATATCCACTTCTTAAATACTGTTTACTGAAATGTCAAAGAAGTGCAAATAAAAGTCTCTGGAGAAAGTCCCTTTGAGCTGATATATGATAATTTATCAAATCTAAACTAAACCCCAGGTGGAGTCCAAGTTTATAAACTGGATATAAATTACAGAATGGATTTACTTTTTATCTTTCTGGATCTTTAGAAGTCACAGCTCTATCGGTGACACCTGTGTTTATGCCACACATCATTTGTGTCAACATTCATATTTGACTTACAAGATTGCATAATACAGGAGGGATCTTAAGCAACAAAATCACTTCTCTTCTTGTAGCATGCCACTTCAATAGCCTACTTCTAGTTTTAATTTGAAATCCTAGACCTGTACCTCTGAAAGAACTGAACAAAGATCAACACTGCTGTAAGGAAGGAGCTAGGAGACTAAATTTCTCTCAGTCAGTAAACTGTCTCTTGGCTCCGTCACGGACTTCGGTAAGAACACTTAAGTTTCTCTTCAAATGTGCAAAACTGAGAACTATTATCTCAAACAAACAGATGGTATTGAAAGGGATGTATGAAATCATCACAATTAACCTGCTCAGTTTACGGAAGCAAAAACTGAGTCCCAGGTATGTGAAGTCTTTGGCTGAAAAAATCAAAGTTACTATGTGATTGGGCCAAGACAGTATTCATCCCAGTGTTCTTCCTCCATCTGGCTACCACTCTTAGGATCAGTTTTACTGCGACTGGGATGTACTACCATGACATAGATTAAGAGCCGGCTACGTCAGTGCTTTGTAGTATGCTAAATCATTCATGCTATCTATCTTAACAACACCAAAACAAAGAGGTATTATTGTATCTACCTGGCAGATAGTGAAACTGTGTCATAGACAAACACTTGGGCTCCGTGTATTTAATGAAAGACTTAACATTAGTTGGCAGTTGATCTAGGTTTGGGGGTTTCATTGTCCTGTGAACTCAGAAAACTAGCTGAGGGTGTGGAGAAGAAATAAAATTCTTCACTTGCTTCCCAGTACTGCCAAAGAGGAAAGTCAAACTAAAGGCAGTAGCTCTCCGTCTGTACTAAAAAGTGTAGCATCAAAATGAAGGGTCTAATTAGGCCTTTTGACGAATGGCAGGGTAGTTTTGTTACCATCCATTAAACTGTGGAATAGCTTCCAAAGAATTACTGTACAAGTACTTCTATTCCAAAGACTGACAAGATGTTGAACAATGCCTCATAGTATAGCAGTGAGAAATATCTTACAGTATAGTGGAATGTATATTGGGCATGGCACTGAAGACTCAGGTCTGAGTTTAGCTATGGTCCATCAGTGTTTTCATTTGTTCTGCAAAATGACGATAACAATAATGGTGCGTTGACCTATTTTATAATGCAAGAAAATCTACCTCAAAGTTCACAGCAGTAAAATATATACATATATATATATATATATATATATACACACCTTTCTCATGTCAAAGCATTTTTAAAATTTTTTTTTTATTTATTTGACAGATAGAGATCACAAGTAGGCAGAGAGGCAAGCAGAGAGAGAGAGGAGGAAGCAGGCTCCCTGCTGAGCAGAAAACCTGATGTGGGGCTCGATCCCAGGACCCTGGGATCATGACCCAAGCCAAAGGCAGAGGCTTTAACCCACTGAGCCACCCAGGTGCCCCTGGAAAAGCATTTCTATACATGCAAAGATGTTACTTAATTGTAAGGTATTATTTAGGTAAGGACTCACTTTCTATTCCAATTTAGAAAGTGCATGCAAATTTTGTCATCAGCTTGGTCAGACTCTAAACTGTGGATATCAAATAGTAGGCATTAGAGACAATTTTTCAAGATCAGTTAGTTTTGAACCTAAACAAAAACGGAAGCAGAGAGCCATTTTATAAGGGACTAGACCATGTCTATACACAATTGTAGCTGGAAACGTAGCCATACATTGTAAAGAATCAAGATTCCATCATTAACAGTGGAAGGAAATATGCTTGCTGGAATGGGCAGTTTTCAATATTCTTTTACTGATCTATGTTTATTCAATGAATGGCTATTACTTTGAGAAATAATGAGAATTAAAAGATACCAATCTTATCTATGTTTCAATAATGGAAAAATATTTTTAGATTATTGGTCAAATATACCACAGTTATATACTTGCTTAATCTTGAATAAAAATATAAATTCATTTGAAGATTCATTCTGTTACATACTTTTGTAGTAGTCTAAGACCAGAGCCTATTCAGATCCCATTTAGCCCTACATAGCACTACTGTGAATTTTAACAAGATATTTCTCATTTATAAAATAAATATATTCATAAATATATATGTATTTTTATAAATGCACATATAGATTATGTATAATATATTAAACATACATATTTATATTATTATATATTATATATAATATATTATATATATTATATGTTAAATATAGTACATATATATGTATTTTGGTTGATTTAATATTTTTCCAACATATACTAATACCATAATAAAGAAATACCAAATATACTGTATATTTTCTGCAATTTATTGCAGTTTCTATGATATTTTTAAGAATTAAAAAAAAGGGAACTAAAGGTCACCTTTACTTAGAACTTTAGAAGGGAAAATCCTAAATAAAGTTTATGTAAACTATAATAAATATATTTTTTAAATACTTTAGGGGCTCATGGTTTATTTGGATAACAAGAATAGTTTGATATATTAAAAGATGTTAGAATACCAGTAGTCAAATAGATAACATCAACATTACACATAAGGAAAATACCTAATCATTTTGGTAAACATTGAAACATTCAGCAGGTGGTTACATTCAGCTGATAGGACTTTTTTTTTTTTTAAGGTATAAAATCTTGAAATTAAAAAAAAAAAAAGACCTCTTAGGCATATCTGAAATGTATACTATTTAGCTGATCACACTTATGTGAAAAAATAGGTCAATATATCTCAGATAAGTAGCATTAGCAGACCTTATTGATGCCCTGCTAGTATCAGCTTGACCTTACCACTTCAGTGTGAATGTGTCCCATCAGCAGCCTTAAGAGCAGTGATTGATAGAACTTAGTGTGTAAATACATGCGCTCCTTCATTCTCCGATGAGGCAGTTCTGAGGCATGTATTCAACACTGGCTGCCAGGTTTTCTCCAGTAAGAGTAAATTCCACTTGCCCAGCCGTTAACATTTTTTTTTTTAAGATTTTATTTATTTATTTGACAGAGAGAGATCACAAGTAGGCAGAGAGGCAGGCAGAGAGAGAGAGAGAAAGAGAGAGAGAGGGAAGCAGGCTCCCTGCTGAGCAGAGAGCCCGATGCGGGACTCAATCCCAGGACCCTGAGATCATGACCTGAGCCGAAGGCAATGGCTTAACCCACTGAGCCACGCAGGCGCCCAGGCTTTAACTTTTTGATGAGACACCTTCAGGCGCCCAGGCTTTAACTTTTTGATGAGACACCTTCTGTTGGATTCTTTCGCTACTCTGTCTCATTTCCCCACAACATAACTATGGTTCTTTCTCCTCTCAAATAAACAATTTTGTCTCATCCTTGTCTCAAGGTCAACATCTTCAGATAGTCAAACTAAGATCAATAAGCATATTTAACAGTGAAACCCTATAGAAATTCACAATTAAAGTTAGGTATGAATTAAGGATGTCTCCTAATATTTTTATGTAACATTATTTTTCCTATTTCTGCCCAGTGCAATGATTCTTAATAGTAAAGGTTACCCTATGTGATAAGGATGTAAATTTATTATTAGTTCCCCATAATTTGATTACCTTTACTACCCATTCCAAGAGAATACACTGTGAAGCCTGGATTAAGTAAGGGAATTCAGCAAAATTGCTGTTTTATAATCATGCTCATTATTGAACATTTCCCTGTATATTAGACACTATTTAGGCTTTTTTTATACATTGATCAATTTAATTCTCATAACAATCCTGTATTATATACCTTTTTTACAGGAAGTTAAATAATTTGCTTAAACCTGTACAGTTTATAAGTAGAAGAGCTTAGGGAAGTTTAGCTGGGAAGTTTAGCTCCACCCATGCGTTCTTTTTTTTTTTTTTAATTAATTAATATACAATGTATTATTTGTTTCAGGCTTACAGGTCTGTGATACATCAGTCTTATAACATTCACAGAGCTCACCATAGCACATACCCTCCCCAGTGTCCATCACCGAGCCATCCCATCCCTCTTACCCGCCTCCACCCCAGCAGCTCTCAGTTTGTGTTCTTAAAAACAAAGCACTATCAGTGCACCTGGGTGGCTCAGTGGGTTAAAGCCTCTGCCTTTATCCCAGTGCTTCATCCCAGGGTCCTGGGATTGAGCCCTGCATTGGGCTTTCTGCTCAGCAGGAAGCCTGCTTTCCTCTCTCTCTCTCTGCCTGCCTCTCTGCCTACTTGTGATCTCTGTCTGTCAAATAAATAAATAAAATCTTAAAAAAAAAAATAAAGCACTATCTTATCTATAGAAGCAAACAAAGTATCTTACTGGCAATGTAATGAAAATGTAATGAAAAAATCCCCTTCACAACAACAGCAAAGCCCATAACATACTTTTTTAAAAGTATTAACAAGAGATGCATGGGGCCTCTCTAAAGAAAATTCTTGCATACTTACTGTGATATGAAATTCATAAATTAATGAAAAGACACAATCTTGAATAATAAAATGAAATGCTGTATCCTGAAGGTGTCAATTGCTCGAAATTAGTTTATAGATAAAGTGAACTTCCAGTCAAAATCTCACTGGGTTTGGTTAAATGACTAGGAATATTTATCCTGAAACAAATCCAAAAATGCAAATGAAAAATTAAAATATTTTTGAATTAGAAAAGTGAATGAGGTCTTATTTCTATACATTTTTTATTAAACTTTTTTTTTAATTAAATAACACTTAAAATAATATGGTACTGGCACTAGAAAAGACTAATGTCTTTTGACATTTTGAGTACCTGCCATCTGGAAGATACTGTGCGAAGTGTAGGAGATACATGTAGAAATGAAAAGCATGCATGATCCAAACTTACAGAGCTGGAGAGGAAAATGGAAGATACAGACAAATGATCATAAAATTACAATACAATATATTAAATGTCATAATAGGAGAAATATTACATTTTAAGAGAGCTTATGGAGGATGTATAACCCAGATTCAGAAAGAAGAAATGTTGGAAGAATACTTTTTGGAAGTCTTTTTGGAAGAAAACTTTTTATTCTGAGAGCTGAGGATAAGTGCAAGTTATTCTGGTGAAGGTGGATTCTGGTGCTGAGACAGCCTGTTGGCAAATAGAGATGTAATTTTGAAGCTTACAAACAATTAAGAATTGCATACTTGAGAAAGAGGTAGCAAGAAAATTCTTAAGAAGAAACTTTTGCATCTTGAGTTGCCAAAGAAAATCCAAGAGAGTGTACTGCATCTAAAACCAAAGGGGGCGCCAAGGTGGCTCAGTCAGTTAAGCTTCTGCCTTTAGCTCAAGTCATGATCCCAGAGTCCTAGGATCAAGCCCATGTCTGGCTCCCTGATTGGGAGGGGAGAGAGTCTGCTTCTCCCTCTCCCTCTGCCCTTTCTCCCCACTCATGCTCTCTCTCTCTTTGTCAAATAAATTTTTTAAAAAATGCTTTAAAAAAAAAAAAACTAAAGGGAAAAAATCAAGGATAAAATTGTTCACAAGCAGAAAATAATACTGAAAATCAGAAGGATAAGTGAAAAAAAAAGTGTTATTCAGAACAAGAAGAACAACAGTGGTGCCTTGGGAAAAGTGATTCTAGTGAAATGATGGGGGTGGAAGAAGAGATTACAGCAGACGGAGAAGAGAAACTTATGTGAGGACCTGAAGGTAAAGAATGCTGACATATATATTCAAGAAGATTTTCTATAAAAGGAAAGCAAAATGGCAGTGGGGAGATCACAAAGCGACTTGAATCCAAGAGACAGTTTCAAGGAGGGAGAGATTTGGGGAGGAGCAATAGAAAGAGCAGTAGGGAAAGAGCAGTAGAAAAATGGATATCTGGAGTAGGTAAATTGAGAGTAATCCATTGAGTGACAGGGAAAGGGAGGATTAGATAGGTCTACAGTAAGGTTGGGGAAATAAATTTTGTACTTGAATGACACTACTTCAGAGAAAGAAAAAAGAAAATGTTGGGTCAGGCGGGCAGAGGGGGAAGTAGGGAATTTTGTGGATTAATGACAGAAGGTTGAGCAAATTCTTATTTTAATTTTATTGTTAAAGAAGAGATCACATTTTCTGTCAAATAACCAAGAAAATTGAAAGTTGGAGAAAATAGAGTGAATATTATTATTTAACTAGCTGCACTTTTGTATATTACTTTTCATTCTTTTTTTTTTTTAAAGATTTTATTTATTTATTTGAGAGAGAGACAGTGAGAGAGAGCATGAGCTAGGAGAAGGTCAGAGGGAGAAGCAGACTCCCCATGGAGCTGGGAGCCCGATGCGGGACTCGATCCCGGGACTCCGGGATCATGACCTGAGCTGAAGGCAGTCATCCAACCAACTGAGCCACCCAGGCGTCCCTTAGAAGATCTCTTCTGACTTCAGCAAATCTGAACCCTAAAGTATAAACTCTCTCTCTCTCTCTCTCTAGAGTGAGAGAGTGGGAGAGAAAATGTGTGGGTGCATGCACAAGATGGAGGGGGAGTGGGGGTAGAGGGAGAGAGAGAATCCTAAGCAGGCTCCACATTAAGCAGGGATTCCTACATGGTCCTTGATCTCATAACTGGGAGATCATGACTTGAGCTGAAATCAAGAGTCAGGTGTTCAGCCAACTGAGACACCCAGTTGCCCCTAAAATCTATTTCTATTTAGGGTTTATAATGCCATATTTTATTACTTTGTAAATCATGCTGAAAGATTAAATCTAGAATAATGGATTATGCTTCAGTTTTTTTTTTCCCCCATAATTGTTTTCAGGACATGTAAAAGTGTTCTGATAATGTAGTATAGATTATTTCAAAAGTAGCTAGAGAAGTTCTGAAACAACAGCTGTTTGACACATTTTAAGATCCATTGATCTTTCAAAAACTGCAACAAATGGCTTATCTTGAATGCACTTTGGGGAACAATGTGATATTTACAGTTAAAAGCATTATACATCCATATGTATAATTCATAAACTAGAGATTATTTAAAGCCCAGAACTCCACTGATTGATAGTTTTGCTTTCAATTGCCATAACTTTGATGCTTCTAATGACTTTTTCTCTACACAACTCTGTTGCTGCCTTCTATTGCATGAAGCTCCTCTACAAATTGACACCAAATTTATTGGAACATGATAGAAAAAAACAAGATAACTTGGTGGTCAAACTGTAGACTCTGAAACCAGAGAGTTTGAATTCTGATCTTAGTTCTGTAATGCACTAGCTATGTAACCCTGGAAAGTTTTATATCTTTTTTATACCTCCTTTTTCATCTAAAAATTAGACTACTCACCGTGTATTTATTATGAATTTTTGTGAGGAATATAGTAAGTAGTGTATGCAAATACTGAATAACTATTAACCAAGCAGGAAGTTATTTCTTCTGTTTTTTTTTTATTTTATTTTTTTATTAATTGAGGTATAATTTGGGTTCAGGAAAATACATGAATCTTAAAGTGTACACCTTGACAGATTTTACAATCTGCACATGCAAGAAACCAACACCCACTTGAAGATCTATTATATTTCCATATGCAAAAGAGTTCTTTTGTCTTCCTTTGCCCCTCCTCTGCTTTCCTGAGATAACTACTATGCTGATTCTATCACCATGATTTATTTTTTTCTGTTTTTAAATTGATATAACTGGAATCATCTTTGACTTTGTGACTGTCTTCTTTAATTCAACATGAAGTTTTTAAGATTCATCAGGTTGATTTATGTACTAGTAAGTTTGCTTTCTTCTTTTTGTTGTGTAATAACTATTACATGGTTATACCAACATTTTAAAAATTCAACTGTCTACCAATGACATGTGGGTTATTTAAATTAGACTTTTCTTAACCCATTACTTCCAGTGCTTGAATACTTTTCTTCATGCTAGTATAAAATGTAACTGGTTATTATTTTTAAAAAGGTGTAGAAAAATCACTTAGCCAGGGAAAATAATTACCATAATTTTTGTTTGTTCCTTTGACATAGAAGACCTATAACTAGAGTTTTTAGAAAATATAACAGCCTAAAGTAATACAACAGAAACATAAGAAAACATGAAAGAATTTTTGAGTTATTTTGTTGCTTTTGAACCTCAGAGAAGTGGGTGGTCCTTATACATAGCAAACAGAAAGCAAATCTTTACAGACCGCATTATAGTGTGATTAAAAGAATAGACATTACTCTCTTCTTTATCTGTAAGTCCACAAACCCAGGGAATGAATCATTGATTCCTTGAGCTCAGAACTCCCAGTCTTCTATATTCTTGGGTGTCATCATTGCAAATACCAGCTATTGAGGATTCTGTAACACCTGTAACCAGGAAAAAAGACCAAAATTTCATATTTTTTCCCCATCTTTAATGAAAACCACAGCAATATGCTTTTTTTTTTTTTTTTGGCCTATTTTTTTTTCTTTAGACTACAGTGATTTTATCAGTAGCTACTAAACTAATGCCTAAAACTTCAATATCCACGATTACCTTGTCCATGCTGCTCTTTACCTCTAAGTTAACAAAGATGATTGGCATCTAATTTTCTATGTCCGTTGATTCCCTTCGTTGTAGTGTCTCCAAAGGTGAAGCTACTTGTCAATCTACAAGCATCCTAAATGACTCTAAATTGTGTTCTGTAATGTCATAAGGGCAACATGTTTGCTCTATGAAATTACTAGTGACAGTTGCTGAGGAAAGCAATGTGGTGAGATAATTAAAAATGCACCTGTGATCATATTATCAATAAAAATTAAAGTGGCGTGTCTCTGCTGACTCTCTCTGCTGTCATGTTCTGTGCATGAATTCTAAGACAAAGAAGCATTCGTTGTGCTACAATGCTTTTTAGAGGATGGTTCTTACTTGATATTGATATATTAAGAAGCATTTAGTCATACTGAGTAAATGCAGATTTTTTTTCCTTATCAGAGAAATACAGGCTGTAAAATCATTTTTTTAAGTGGAGAAAAATTCAACTTGTAAATATACAATTTGCCAATTATTCTACTGACTTAAGAAACGATTTAAAAAAGAGTGGGGTCCAAATTTCAGAGGCATTTGATAGTTGAACTTCCTTACAGAGTAGAAGAGTAACATTTTTTTTTTTTTTCGAAATAAGTGCAGCACAGTTGGTTAAATTTACCCTCAACAAATATATAGAAGACGGAAGACACATGCTATCGGAGCATGTCCTAAGGAGCTGCCCTTATTTTATCTTCACAGTCTTAATGATTTTACCTAGATATTTGAATTTTCTACTTACGAACCAACATGCTAAGAATTACAGATGGGCAACTTATGCCCTGATTGGACATATTTCCATTTAAAAATTGTAGCTTATGCCCTCAGAAGAAAAGAATTGGCAATAAATATTTGAACTTTTGTCCTATTTATATCTCTGTACCAAGCTAAAGCTTTTTTACTTGTGGTGCTTCTTAAACTTTCCCCTTCCCAGACCAACGTTTCCTCTACTCAAGCATTTGGTCAATGAAAGAGAAGAACATGCTGCAAATTCTCCAAAAGGGAACTGTCCCTGGGATACTCCAGAGCCATGTGTACATGCTGGGTGGGGGCTACTGTGGCACCAAGAGAAGGCATGCAGGAGGAACCAAGGTTGACAAGAATGAGAGCCTCTTAGAAGAACTGAGTTATCAAATGATAATAGATATGGAATTTTAATAAGATTTCTTGTGTGTCATGTACCTGGACACACTAAAATAGTTGAGGAAAAACTGAATGAAACTTAAAATGACTATTTAAACTGAGTAACTGTAAATATGAAACTTCTTCCAACCTGGGATTCTGGGGTCATGGTATTCTAAGCATTATTTTGATCAAACACAGCTATTCTTTTGTTTGCTTCTTAGTCTTTAAATATTTAATTGTATGAAAATATTGACTGAGACATTTTTGTTATGATGAAAGTGAGACCTTGAATTTGTATGTGATGATTGAGGCAAACTTTATTGATGACTATTAGTTGTATCTATTAGGATCATTGGGTTGCAGAAAACACAATGAAAATTAAATCAAACAATGAAAAGTATGTTTACATATAACTGCATGGACGGGGCTGTTGTGTTTCAGGTGTGGTTGAATCAGAGGTCAAAGTCTGTGTTTCTGTGATTCCCATGGCCCACTCTCTTCTGCTCACTAGGTGTAAAGGGGGCAAGCATAGAACTGAGCACCAGGCCCCATTATGACTTGTGTGGGCCTAGTCATTTTATACTGTGGAGCCTTTTCTCTATGTACACTAAAAATTATATTACAACTGAATTTGTATAAAAATGAATGTCAAACTCGTTTATTTTTATATATTTATTATTATGTTCAATGCTTCTTCTGATTTTTGAAGAAATAAAATTGGAACTCTTTGTGTAACTCTAAATGTATTGTTGGCCCTAAGCACTATGCTACTGCAATGTCCCTACCTACTCTACCTAACATGTAAATTAATCTGGCTAAACAAAATAGATAGTTTTTGCTGTTTTTTCACATAATCTTCAAAATATTTCCATGATGGAAGTGTTTCCATCCATTCCATGATGAGAAAAGTATGGATCAACTACACTAATTAAATTGTTTGAAACACAAGTAATGATAATTATGAGAGTTAAGAATGAAATATACCTGTGTTGGACTATGATACTTTCTTGACCAAGTTCAAATTTTTTTCTTGGTAGTAAATATTTAAAATCTTCTATTATCTTCTTTACTGTCTACTGACCACTTTTCCCACTGTCCTGTCTTACATTTCATGCTTCACTATTTAAATGAATCCTGTCATCATTGTCTTCATTATCGTGGAAGTGTGTACTAAGTACATATTCAATTTTTATACCAACTTATTTACTCTTTAAAATAAAATCTGTCAGGTAGACATTACTATACGTCTTTGAGAGGTAAGACACCAAGGCCCAGAGAAATATAAAAACTTGCCCAAGTTGACTCAGAGAGCAAGTATTAGACTCAAAGAATGACATACAAAGGAAGCCTGAAGATATCGTGAATAATCTTCTATTCTAACACCTAACAGTCTTTTCTCTTCTCGAGTGTTATATCACAGTCTTTGCATCACATGTTTTAGAATTTCGGCATATGCTTTTTGTTTTTCTCTAATTATTGATGGATGTTAATCTTGTCTCCTGAGTGAGACTACTAACATCTTTTTTTTTTTTTAATTTTTATTTATTTATTTGTCAGAGAGAGAGGGAGAGAGAGCGAGCACAGGCAGACAGAGAGGCAGGCAGAGGCAGAGGGAAAAGCAGGCTCCCTGCCGAGCAAGGACCCCGATGTGGAACTCGATCCCAGGACGCTTGGATCATGACCTGAGCCGAAGGCAGCTGCTTAACCAACTGAGCCACCCAGGCGTCCCGAGACTACTAACATCTTGAAGACAGGTTGATATTCTATGCCATAGCACTATGTATACTACAAGCACATGGCATATATTTCTATGTATTATAAAGAATGTCTTCCTTGAATAACATATATCACTACAGCTGGAGCGATGCAGGAAATTATGAAAAGTAAAAGGAAGCACTGCAAATATCATGGCCTGGCATATTTCTAATCTGCAATGAATCTTTTATTATGTCCTGAGATCTGAAAGAAAATTCTTTTAAATTTGAAAAGGAACTTATATTTCAAATATACTTTCAGTTTTAATGGAGTCTATGTTTTCCTTTGAGAGGACAATTTTAGCTTTTCTCCCTCATGAGCAACATCTCAAGCAGAAAAACTTAAAAGAGAAAATATACTTATTGTATTGTCAGCATAAGATTTAAGAAAAGTGTGAATACCACCAATCACCGTCTCCTTCACTATCAACAGAATGATTCACATTTTATTCATGCACCCTTGAACTGATGGATTTAATCTCTGAAGCATATGAATGTCCTTACTCTTTCAATGTGCACAGGAATAAATTCTGTGGGCAATACCTTCATGGCATTTTTGATAGCAAAATTCTGTGGTAGGACAATTGATCCCACATTCTTTTGCCATCAAACTTTATCATCATTTTTGCTCATGAAAGGATAAATAATTATCTTTGTTGCAGTCCATGGTATGGCAGGTTTTTGAGGAGCCTGTCAGATTTACTATCATTGTTTATAGAGATCTATACCAAGTATCTGTTCAGTATTGTCAATTTGTTGAATTCTTCAGTGGTCTTTATGAGAAGATTTACACTATATTTACTTGTGTTTAAAACTACAGTGTTTTCCAAATAATTTGTTCTCTTTCTAAAGAGAACAAATGAGGGAATTCAGGAGTTGTATTTTCAACTTTGCCACTCATTCAGTACTTAAGGCTTTCAATCCATAAAACAAGAATAATTGCCATCTTTTGTTACCAATCAAATAATCTCTGTTCTTTGGAAGACCTATGTATAATAGTGTTGGCCCATGTTTGAATTCTAAATAGACAAAGTGAATTAACTAAATTTACTGGAGCATTTTTACCACTTATAAATTTGGCATAGCAATAGTGCTTACCTCTTGATGGTGACAGAGAATTAAATAACATCATATTTGTAAAGTCAAGGGTTCAATAAATGGTAACTATTATTTGGAAATGATTCTGAGTTAGCTTTCATAAAATCCACTAAAAACATGAGTATTTTTTAAATCAGTTATCACATTTTATTAAAGGATTGAAAAGTTTTGATTAGCTCTTCTGAAAATAGAGATGAAATGTGCTAGAAATGTTTCATGATACTAAATGTGAAAGGGTTGTGTGTGTGTGTGTGTGTGTGTGTGTGACAGTTACTTGTTTATTTCCTCCTATAAGGACTATTTTAGGATGATAAAAAATGAGTAGTCCTCTCAAGGGGAGAAATGTTTTAAAGACATTGAGCATAGTACACATTCCCACAGAAAAAAGCCTAAGGAAAAATACAGACCTAGGAACCATTGTGTGAATATTTTCCGTGACTCCAAAAAGGCACATCAAACTAGCCTGTGTCTTTATATCTCATGATATAATTATCTTTCAGATTTTAGGTTGTATTTACTATGACAGACCAGGAGTTAAAAAATAATCATTCTCACTGTATGGAAAAATGGATCACAGATGAGCTGCTTAAGTAAATATCAGATAGAATTTACCTGCAATTTTGGTTTACTTCTAGTAGAGGCAAATCCTGAAGATTACATTCAAGCATCATCTTTATTTCACAACAACAATGACAACAACAAAACACATGTGAACTGTTTTTTTTTTAATCTTTTTTAATATTTCAGAGCATAGCATAGCATTTTCAAAAAGATATTAGTCAGTGGTCTATAAACAACATGTGTTGTCATTAACTCTTAAGAAATGGTTAACTATTTGGGGTGAGAGAATAAAGATGGGGTAGGAAATTAACTGTCAGACTTGAATTTAAGACAAGATCCGTTGTTCACTAGCTGTATGACCTTGGACAATGTGCATAGTCAGTCTGTCTCAGTTTCTCATTTACAAAATGGAAGTTTGTTACAAGAATTAGAGATAATGCAAGCAAAGTACTTAGCACTATACCTGACATATAACATGGGGTTAATAAATGATAAATGACATTGTTTTGGTTTTTATTATTGTTGTTATTAAGCTATTAACCTCTCAGAATGTCTAGAATCCAAAATCTTAAAGGCATTTCCAGAACTGAGAAGGTGCTCTGCTTTTACTCCTTTCTTATTGCCTGGAGTCATTTAACCTTGATTAATCATTGGTGCCCTCTTTGTTACACATGCAGTTAATCTATAGAGTAAATCTCATCAATATTAGAGAGGCCCCGACACAAAGTTCTTGACTGTCCAAGTTAAGTAGTTTACTCATTGCTAAGGCCACCACAGGTCTAAAGGTTATTTACATATAACCCAAGAATGAAATCTAAAAATTTCTGAAACAATGGAAACAAACACAAATCTAAATTTTTGTAAGAAGGTAAATTTTTTACATGATACAAATGTGGTATGAAGGTAAATGTTATGTTTCTATTACTGTGTTATTGTGTTATTAATTTTTTGGACTAGCAATTATCAAACTTTTAAGAATTACACAAATAGATCCTCACATAATTTTCTTAGTACTATTATAGAAGAGGTTATAAAATCCAACTTGATAATCACTGAAGACTGAACAACATCCATCCATTTCTTCTAAGGTTTATTTCTGATGCAATTTTTTTGGAACACATCTGTAATGAAAATGTGCAGCTCTAGTAGTATCCCTTCCACAGTCTTCATTCGCTTCCTCATATTCTTTGCTCTACACAGTATGTGACCAAAATAATTTTGTGGGTGGTGTTGTTATTATGGTTATTATTATTCTGGTAATGAGACAGCTTCTGGTAGATCATTATACAATGCCAGTGCTTTCACTTACTAATCATTGTCCTACTTGTTTTGGGTCTCTGTCCACTCAACTTTGGAATGAAGATGAAAAACACCTGCCTTACATCATTGATAAAATAGTAAAGGGAATGGTCCACGAAAATGAACTTGTGGAGACATAAAATCTTAATCCCCTGTTGCTTTCCCTCTGAGTGGGATAATCATACCTACTCTTCTGCCTGAGATAGACTCTGTTTATCCTTATTGTCACGGCATAAGTATAACTCCTCCTTTTACCCTCAAAAAGTGCCAGTGAGTAAGATAAATTATATATGGATTCTGCCTATGAGGCTCATGGGAATCCTCAGAAACTGTTTTAAATCTCAACATAGGTTATATCCTCATAGACCTGTTCCTACTCCATGGTTTGAGGTAAGCACATATCATAACCAAAGGTAGTGGTTGGTAGTGAGTATTTACATTTGACTGACACTTTACTGAGGAGTAATTTGGTGTAGTGGATAAAATGAAAACTTGACTCCTGGGTTCAAATACTGTGTCTTCCAATAATCTACATTCTTGAAACATTCACCCAATCACTCACATAAAAACTGCAGGTAAACAATACCTTTCTTGCATTACCACTATTGCTTAGAAATAATAAATAATGATAAAAAGAATCATGAAAAGTTATAATGATTTATTACATGCTTCTTACATAAATTGCCAAATTCTCATCTGTAGACTGATTACTATGAACAAAACAGTTATATGTAGGGAAAGATGCAACATTCTTACAATGTATTATATTCTAGAGGCTACATAGTAGAAATGAGGAAAACAAAGATAAATGCATTCTGCTCCTCGCTATCAATGAGCTTCCTATCAAGCTGACAGAACCAATGTGTAAACTACAAGGAAGTCTATTTAACTATTCCCTGCCCTCAGTTATTCCCTTAACACATCACTTTATTAATTTTCTCCACAAAACTGATTATAGTCCTCCATTATCCTGTTTGTTTATTCATTTCATTGTATATTGCCACTCTTACTCTCTACTACCTCTAAGAACAGGCCCCTGGCTCGACTTGTTCAGATCATGTAATTCACAATTTTAAAAGACAAAAGGAACAGAGTAAACAAAAATGTTTTCTTGATGGTCTTCAATTTTCTCAAGATTTGTTTAAAAACTATATATGGAATGAATTTATGCCTCATGAAGAATGAGGAAATGGACACATTAGGAGTTAACAGATCATTGGAAATACTATTCTGAGTGCTAACAAATTTGGGGTAATCCTCTGTCCATTGTTTCATTGAAAGATGAAAGATTTAGATATTCCAAGTTATTTCATTGTTTTAACTATAGTTCTAATATGCATAGATTTCCCTTTTAATGTATTAGTATGGGGCACCCAGGTAGCTCAGTTAGTTAAGCATCTGTCTTCAGCTCAGGTCATCATCTCAGGGTCCTGGGGTCCAGCCCCACATAGGGCTCTCTGCTCAATGGGGAGCCTGCTTCTCCCTCCCCTTTCTGCCTTTCTGCTTGCTTATGCTCTCTCATTTGCTCTCTCTCTCTCAAATAAATAAATAAAATCTTTTTAAAATATTGTGTATTAGTAGGTATAATAAATCGTCAGTGGACTCTGTTTCCCTCTAATATACTGGAATTTCACAAACATGTCACTTCATGAAATTACTCTGCTTTAACATGTATGAAACTACCACTATGGAAAGTAGCACTATATGTGCAGTGTAGGAGAAAGTCCTTATAGGGCAATATGTTTTCCTTCATCTTCATCAAAGGAACCTGGAATGTGTGCTGAAATTTCAGATTCCCAAGTCTTACCCAAGACATAGTCACCCCAAGTCTTCATAGAACATTAGAATAATAATTTTAAACAATGAAATATTCTAATGATATTATTCTAATGAATAGTCTAATGAAAACCAACATTTGGGAATTATTTGTCCAGAACCTAACAAGTCAAGGGTATCTTGAGAAATGGAGGTAACATACCCACCATTTTGTGCAACTGAGCATAAATCTAACACAGAGGTGGGCAAGACTGGGAGAGGGAGAGATAAAGATTGAATCCTGATAACATTGTTTGATCCCTTAATCCAGCATGTGTGAAACTAGCACTATTCTGAGAGTTATAAGTCAACAAAAACCTATCTTTGCTTGTTCTAATTGCAAATGTCTCTGCTAATGCAAACTTTTGGTTAACATCTTTCACAGAAGTTGATCTTCCTATAGAGAGATTTGCAAAAAGAGCAAGTCTATATAGGTTATTTACGGTCATTCTGTCTTACGATCACTGACTTTCTGATACTTGTTTTGGATGATCACTCTTCACCCTACACTAAATATTAAAGTTTTTTAAAAATATTTTGAGTGTCAATCCTAATTAATTGCCAGTTTTATATTATTATAGCTATTGCTATCTTCTCTGGCAACTGAGAAAGTGAATTAATCAATATATTTTATTATGTAATGGTAATATTTGGGACATGTGTTAAGGAAATTATTGTCTGACTTAATTTGATGGAATCACCTCTGAAATATTTTAGAGTCTTGAAAACAAACAAAAACCTTCATGTTTAATCTATATTGGCTGGTCTAAGTGTTTTCTTAAAAGTGAGAGGACGGACAAATGAGCTGAAAAATCCCCTTTAAGCTTAAAACTTCCAAGATTCTAAACTGATTAGTAGCTTTTGAACTAAAAAAAAAAATAAAATTCTAATAGAATAAGATGGAGTTATTTTGCAGGAGTGTGTAAAGTGATGTGTAGTACCTGCTTTACAGTGATAATTGGTCACTGCAAGCATTATTCAATTTTATGGATCATTATTGAAATTAAGATGAAATGTACCAAATATATTTTTCCCCCAAACTTTGTGAAACCTTGTGGAAATCTGCTCACTGAGTAATGAATATTGGTCATCTCACAAGTGTGAGATTGAAAGTGGTTAGAGGTTAAAGTACGGATAGAATATCATGTTTTTAAAATACCTATATATTATTTAACTTGCAAATAGACACGTACTTTTTTAATTAAAACGTTGAAGTAAGGTAGCAAATTTAAGTTAAAATCTAAGTACCATCCTATATCTGTCAGTATATCAGATAATTACATAAAATATTTGATACATAAATATGTCAGTGATCTACATTTTATGAATGGAATTTTCTGGTAATTGTACTATGCTTATCATTTATAAGAAACACGATTTTAGATATAAAACTGTGATAAAAATATCGTTAAAGTATAAATCTTAAGACATATTTGTCCCTTTAAAACATGAAACATGACAATTTAAATGCTTAACACTAAAAATGTGCCTGCCATAATGCTGTCTAACTGAATCTCATTTTTGCATGAAATATAATTTGTGAGTGTCTAAAGTGTTCTCCAATTAGACTAAAAGTTTGCTGAAGAAAAAATGAAATGGTTCAAATGCATTGAATTTTTCAAAATAGGTACATGGAAATAATATATTTCTTACAGTGGAATTTTAAAGTCAGAATCTAATGGGATTAAAAAACTTGGTCAGAAATATAAGGACGTAATAAGGGCAATTGTAAAATATAACAATTTTGACATTTCTTTTTTGTTGTGCCTCTTTTATTTAAGTAATGTATTATTTAATATTCATTTAAAGGAGTCTTATTGATTTAGGTAAATGTCAACAATTTGATTTATTATTAAAAATTGATGTTTTATGATTCTGGTTGTCATCATTGAAATATGATTGGTTTGTGGAGTGCTCCGTAAGAAGTTCTCCTTTTGCCATTGTCACTACTAGTTTATGAATAGCTCAGATAAAGGAGAGATCCAATTGTCCCAGTTAGCCTTTATAATCTAAATATCATAGGTATGCCTATATATACATGTGTGTTGGCTGAAGTATATATATATATATATATATATATATATATATATATATAGTCAATTTGTGAATTAAAACACATCCATGGCAATAACATATTACTTTTCAACTATGTGAGCAAGGAAGGATTTAAAAAAATATAAAAAATTATATATTTATTAATCCTCCTGTTAGACTGCAAGACTCCAATATTACATATTACCATATTTCACATGGTAATAGATGACTATACCCATCTGAATTCTGGTCATACAAAAAAGATCCAGATGCTGTAGTCTAAGCTCCTATCCCACCAATCATTTATGACAGAAGAATAACCTTTTCACATTAAATCTATACAGTTTGATCTTGCCTAATTGTAAACTTCCCCTCATGCACTATTTAGCTATTTGAGACAGCATGGCACCTTCACATTGATTCTAGTCCCTTGACACTAGTGATGAATGAGACTTTTGTTGCATCTATTTCCAATTCCTATCTCCCGAATACCAACACAATCTATACGGCAATTTACTAAGGGAGTTGAGAATGTAGCCATACCCTGTTCTTATTGAAAATTGCGGTTAATATAGTTCCACTTTAATCAACATGGAATCAAATCTTTGGAACAGAGAACAGCTTTCTTGAGTCAAAATGAGTATCTTCTTTTCCACTACACAAATAATGTTCGAATAAACTTCCCTTTCAACTCTATCATTTGATTAAAACAAATTCTATTTTAGCATCTGTAACTAATAAAAGCTTTAAGTTATATTTAATGTTTTTAAGGAACTCAAATTTTGTGCCATGAACCTTAGCGGACATATGCCACCACTAAATTTGATTTTTCATTATATCCAAAGCACGTAATCAAGTCAACTTACATATAACAAAGCATAATGAAAGGAGATAGTCTTCCTTTCAGCAGCTTAGACTGAGAGTTAAGCATGTAAAAATCTTAAAAAGGAAACCTAATTAAGTTAACACCGACTTCACATTTTTTTCTACTGTGCATCAACTATGATATTTAGTGAAATAGAACTTTATTCAAACTAGTTACCAGCAATCAAAACACCTTTACCTCTATTATCAATGAACCACTTTTTTTCTACCGTATACTATCATTCGGTATAGGAAATATAATTATAAACCATCACTTGGTAGAGAACTTCTGCCTCAAGCTCCTGAGCTTTTTCATCCACAAGACATCTTTTTAGTACTAACTAAACCTGCCATGCAATAGTCAGTTAGCAATTTTGAAAACTCTGACCTCTGAATGTCTGAGAAATATTGGCAGCCTTATGCTTTAGATCATGGTGCCTAAGAAGACAATAGAGTTTCAGTTTCTTTCTAAATCAACACTGCCCAGTAGAAAATGCAAGTCATGAGTATAATATAATTTTCTGGTAGCTACATGTAAGAAAGTAAAAAGAAGTGTACGACATTAACTTATTGCAATGTATCCAGTATATTATGATTTTGACTTCTACATTATATTTTAAGATACTAATAAGATTTTTTTCATGCTAAGTCTTCCAAGTGTGTTGTGTATTTCACACTTTTAATACTTCTTAATTTAAGCCAGATATTTTAAGTGGTAAATAGTAACACATGCAGCTCTTAATTGTGTAACACTATTACGATGAACTCATGAGCAACTATTCGATGAATGAAGGGTAATGTTCCCCATGAGACTTTGACGTAACACTTTTGTGGGGATATTTCACTCCAGATACAAATGACAATATGTTCTAGCTCTCAGGTGTATTGTAGATCCAAAAGTTAGAAAAATGACAAACTTAAACATGAATATGAGCCTCGAGGATAAGCTTCCCAACATGCCTTTCTCTGAAAAAAATAAAAATAAAAACTTAAATTCAGAAATATAGACAAATCTTCTTTCAATATATGTGGAAACTAAAATATATATTTATTAAACAAATCTATGAGTTAAGAAAAATTTAATTAAAAATTCCTATTATTTTGAACTAAAGAAAAACAAAAACACTGGGGCTATACACCCAAACAATTGTTAGAAGGAAATATATTAGCTAAATTCATGCTTAGGAAATAAAAAAACTGATTATTAATCTATATATCCTGTTAAAGTTAGAAAAAATAATAATAGCATAAGACTAAAGAAGGATGAAAGCAAGAAATAGCAAAAATCTACAGATAAGGATGAAGAGAAAAGATAATTCATGCACATATAAATATGTTTGTGTATATGGGTAGAGTTATAGGTCTGCATACATCTATACACAGAAATAACTGTATATATAGTAGAGATTATTTTTTGAAATACAAGAAAATATTATAAACCGATTTTAGTCAACATACTTGAAATCTTAGAAGAAATGAAATTGCTAAGTACACTTAAATTTTTGGAAGTGATTACAGAAAAAAAATCAACATTGTTGCAGAAAATAATTTGGGTAGCTTATCATTTTATATATACTGCAATATTTGTATTATATATTTAGATATATATTTTATATATTTTCCATATTTGATAGTAAAATTGGACCATTACAGAAAAATAAAAAATATAGGCCAAGCTTTCTCATATATATATATATATATATGTATATATATATATGTATATATACACACACATATATATATATACACATACATATGTATATATATATATAAAGTTTTAATTTAAAAATTGCCTTACTGAGGCACCTGGGTAGCTCTGTCGGTTAAGCATCTGCCTTCAGCTCAGGTCATGATTGATCCCAGGTTTCTGGGATGAGCCCTATGTCAGGCTCTCTGCTCAGTGGGGAGCCTGCTTCTCCTTCTCACTCTACCTGCCACTTCTCCTGGTTGGTGGTACTCATGCGTGTACTCTCTCACTCTCTGTCAAGTAAATAAATAAATAAATAAATAAATAAAATCTTTAAAAATAAATAAGTAAAAATAAAAATTGCCTTACCAAATATATCAATACATCTGAAAATGAATATTTATTTACCAAATGGTTTTGGAGAAAGTTAAGCCGTTCAATTTTATAAAATCTTTTTGGAGAAAGTTAAACCGTTCAATTTTATAAAGTCTATTAGTGTAACTAACCACACAAAATAATGAATGAAAAAATAATATATTGTTTTCTAAATGCAGAAAAGTCAATATGTATTAAAGAGTTTTAAAAACTTCATTAGAAATTTAAAATAAGAAAGAAATTTTCTAATGAAATAAAAATCATCTACTGAAATTTATAGGAAACATTATACTTGTTTATGAAATTTAACTATTATTGTTAATTCTGTTCAACATCTATGATAAAAGTCAGGCAAAGCAAAAAGACAAAAGAACTATGAAATATTAGGTTTTGCAAATAAAATAAAACAAAACAAAACTTTTCTGTAGTTGAACTGATTACCCACATACAAATCCAGGAAGAGTGGCAGACACAACATTAACATATAATATTCAGTAGTGTTATTTTATATCAGCAACAGCCAATTAGAAATATAATGAGTGAAAAGGTACTGAGAAATATATTTAACAAAGTTACATGACACCATTATGAAAAAATATCAAAATGTTATCAAATGATATAAAAGATTTCCTAAGCTATTTAATTCAGTGATATGAAAAGACATAGCAAATACAGAGATGAGAAGACTCAGGAAAATATGAATTTAATTCTTTTGCCAAGATAATCAACAAATTCTATGCAATTCCTTTTGATTTTCTTTTTTAGCTTGGCAGTGCTAAAAAGTCCTAAACTTTACATGCAAGAAGAAAACTGTAAATTAGCAAAGACCATTTTGAAGATAAAAAAGAATGAGGAACTGGAGAAAATGCATCATAAGTATTTGCAATTAAAATCAGTGAAGTGTTTGACACAAATAGACTGATGGGGAAAAAACAGAAAATAAAGACTTGGGAATTATTTTAAACAAAAAATAGTATTCTAAACAAGGAGGGGAAATGGTAAACTTGAATAAATTGTGTATCAACTGATAGGGGAGAGTCCTATCCCTTACTATATACATTTCCTAAAGAGGAAAATGTACAGGGCTTGGTCACTGGTATAAAAAATAAGTATGAAACCCAGGTTTCTGTTTTGAGTACATTTTTTTTAATTAAGTGAAAATAACTCATCTGTTATAACCTTTGGTTCAATTAAATTATATGAATGTTCTAATTCACCCCAAATTTTGTTCTTTACAGTAATTTGTACTCTGCAATTTAATTGCAGATGAATGTTATGGAATGTGTGAGATATAATCAATACCAGTAATTTTATTTGGAACATTGACTTGGGAGGAAGAGCCGCTAGGTCTTATGTCTTAGTATAACCTATACATATGGCATAGAATTTAATAATGTAGAAGTCTTTGGAAAAGAATGTGATTTGTAGTCACTGTGGCTTGTTTTTATTGCAATGGTTGCAATCTAATGGGAGCTCTGGAAGAAAGTCACCAAAATCCAGTATTCTGCCAACACATCACTCCCTAACCAATAATATTCTGCCTTGATTCGGATAGAAGGAAATTCCCTCTAGGATGCTACACTATAGTTATTATTAAGAATGACAGCTTTAAAGGCTTTCATCAAGCAAAATCTCAAGGAACCAAGTGTTTGGTCTCTTTTTTAGAACCAGAGTCTGCTGGGGCTTGGTGTAGATGAGGACAAAGTTTAGAGGATGGGAGAACACTGGTGAATTGGGACTCTGGAAATGTATTCAAAACTCTCTTATAGGGAATAGGAAGTTTCATTGTCTTTACATGGTTGAAATCCAGTGTGCATCATTCTATATAGATAATTTAATTTTTATTGCTCTTAAGAATTAACACATTACTGATAAGTATGGTTATATTCCTGTGCTTTACTAATGGTCTCACCTCACTCGATCAGTGTGCTGTTTTCATTTTTGGCTGCTATCCTTAAGAAACTTCATATTGCTTATGTTCAAGAAGGGTTTATTTTATGTTCAAGCAAGTTCACTGTACATTTTTCACACACATCTTAAAAGTAAAGTACATGCTGCTTTTCTTATTTTGAAATTTGGAATTTCTAAGAGTTGTACTTTTTGTAAGTTCATTAGCTGTTGTTTTATTGAAAGAGGGATTGGGTCTTTAAAATCAAAGACTTTCAGCTGACATCCTGATAATCACTTGGTACAATTCTGCAGCTTGTTAAACTATATGGTTATCTGTTAGCATCTAAATCATACAGAGAGGGGGCGCCTGGGTGGCTTAGTTGGTTAAACATTTGCCTTCGCTCAGGTCGTGATCCCAGGGTCCTGGATCTTCCACTGCCCCTTCTCCTGTGCTCTTCCTCGCTCTCCCTCTCTCTCAAATCAATCAATCAATCATACAGAGTCTAGGACAAACTGCAGAAAGGCATAAATGGAGAAGAGCCAGACCTTAGTCATTTGGGGCAGATCTATCTCTAGCCAGTGATGTTTGTAAACATGATGGAAAACACCATTAAAACTAGCCAAGATGCAATCATCTCACCAGAAACTTCAATTTAATTTGTACTTTATGTTCCTGTCTTAAAGTATGTAAAATAAGTACACGATGATTGAAGTCACAACTGTTCTAGATACTTGCAATAGACATAGCTCATTAGCATCCCATAAAGCAAGCCAAAGAAGTCAGGAACGTAGGTCACCTTTTGCTGCGTTCAAAAGAACTGGATAAGAAAGACCATATAGAACACTGGAAGAATAATCATGGAAAGATAGTGGCTGCTAAAAACCTCTGTTTGCTGTGGATGGGTTTTATATTTGGCTGGTTAATGAGATTCCCAGGATGGGAATCAACTAACAGATGGAATTTGATAGAATCTCCAAAGTTAAGGTGATTAGACCTAAGAGGTGGAAAAAAACAGGAATGACATGGGAACTTTCATGAATTCAAGTAATAAAACATGCTAACGCCTGTGTCTTTTGCTTTAACATAGACCTCAGCTAACTCATGCAAAAGAAAATTTTAAACACTGAGAAATGCATATAAAATCACAAAGGAGCTAAATATTAGGCAAAACTTTGTTTCTATACTTTAACTTCTTAAAATTGAAGGTGGCAAGAAAGTAAACATAATAGGTAAAAACAAGTAGTAAGAGGATCAATCACAATATTTTTTTCAAAAATTTTCATTTTTATTATATTCTCTTTTGATTCTAAATTTTCAGTCTTCTCTCAGAAATTAAAGGAAATCGATGACAGGAAAGAGACTTCAAACACCATTGGTGCATATTCTGTTGTTTTAGGTGTTTTTTGTCTCTTTTGCCTGCTTCCCCACCTCCAATGCAAGTCTGTGCACATGCATACACACACACACTTTTTTTAGAGGAAAGAGAAAAAAGATATCACAGAGGAAATTCTGGATTTTGTAAATGTAGCCTGTGCTGTTTTGTTGTGGTAGTTGCTGTTGCTTGTCTCTCTACGTTTACATTTCAAAGATTCTGTGATCCCTAGCTACCTCCTTCTCAAGAAAATTTCCAAAGGAATGTTGCAGTAATCCTTCAGCCTAATCACCTCATAATTGGAATACCCAAAGCAGGAAGTTGAATTAATATCAGTACCCATGGTTTAATCTGAAGGGGCCAGAGAGGCTTCTACTCCCATTTAATATCTTGGAAACTAGATGACAGAAATAATCTTACTTATTTTTTTGTAATCAGTTCCTTAAAGCATAGTATCTGAAAATTGTATTTAGATACCTTAAACAGCACAGGGGATAACAAAGAAAACTGATACAAACAGTCTTTCCTCATTGCTGGGCTGACAAGAAGAGGGGGTGGAGAAAGGAGAAGATGTCTCTAAGTGTTTAGAATTCACAGGTCCCAGGAAAGCAGCTAAATTTCCATCTGTGTTTGTCATCTGCTGCGTCACTTGATAGACTTCTAATGTGTGTGGGGTGTCATTCCTATTAGGCTTTTAGAGTCAAAAACCTATTTGTTTTTGAGATTTAAAAACAAAAAACAAAAAAACTTTATTTAGGGAGTGGGAAGGAAAGTGGAAAAGAAAGGCCTAAGCATATGAGGGATGGATCTGTGGAACAGATAGTTAACTAGCAAAGTGCCCTGAAAGAATGATGTGCATAGTTTCATTGTTGGGTTATTTTGTATCTACTTTTGATTAAATTAACAACTTTAGGGGAAAATCCTGACTTAATTTATCTGTATTATTCAATCTAAAATAATTTCAAATGCAAACAAGATGGAGGTGGTATAGTTCAAGGGGACATACTATAGAGAAGTAAAAACTTAGTAAACTGTGATAAATATAGTGATGGCTAAAATAAGATAATTTGGTTTAAAACTATTTATGGAAAGAGAAATGAGGAGAGAGTTTTAATTTATATATGATTGAGAGACAGGTTGAGGAAGTAATATTTAAACTGAGAACTGAAAGATAACTGGAAACCAGGGGACCAACATTCAGAAAAGCCCCAGGGTCCTTGCTGTAACTTCATTAAAGTAACATTTGTTAAGTAGAGCATGGGTTTATCGGATGTGAACCAATGTTCAACCAAAGATCATAAGGGAAAGTGACATAGAGTTTATTACTAATGGATCCTGGAGCTGGTATATCCACACCTTGAAGGGCCACACTGGGAAGTCAAGGCAAAATGCAGGCAGAAAGAGAGGAAGGGCCTGGGCCACATGCTTTGAAGAGAGTTCCTGGTGGAGAGTATTTTGGCATTCTGGGGCTAAGGCCGGATTGGTCAATTTGGACTGAAAGAAGGGAAGGTTTGTTGAGATTCAATGAGGATCATGGTGTTTTATTTTTATTTTTATTTAATTAATTAATTAATTAATTAATTATTTTTTTTAAGATCGTGGTGTTTTAGAGGGCATTAGGACAAGGTACTGATCACTAGGTAGAACTTCAGGATAGATGGATAGATAGTGAGATGGAACTATAGGTCTGGCCCTCTGTGGAGAAAAATACAACATCATTTTACATATAAAGCCTGGGTCTCTCACTCAGATTTTTACAGGAATGTGTTTGATTTGTTGAATTTGGCCCATTTAGTTATAGGGTGGAGCAAGGTCATTGTGTACAACAGGGAGGATCTTGTGTGGAGAGGGGAGGAGGTGGCAATTTGGGGTATGGAAGAAGTGCCTTGCAGGTGGTGGGGATGAGGAGAGTAGAGTCTGCATCAGGTGGAAAGCAAAATCTGGAATCTAGTACATTAATAGGCTGCCAGAGCACCAAGAGATCTGTAACCATGAATCTGAGTATGTCAACTAGAGGTATTGTGAGGAAGTGCTTTACTGTGGTTAGTGTGGTTTAGAATACATGGCTTGGCTTTCCGTAAGAGTGAAATGGTATCTAGTGCTTGCCAGGCAGTCATCTGGGACCTTATTCAGGGTTTTGCAAGTGTTCTTATAAAGGCTAGGTTCAGAGGCAAGAATTTTTGCCTCTTGGCCTCCAGGATGACAGTCACCACAGCCATTTCCCTCCTGGTTCAGAAGCATTGGGGAGTGGGGGGCAGAATCCCAATGTACACCGAATTTGGTTTATGTCGTCAACTTCCTTATTCTCTTTGGTGTGGCCTCACCTCTGAGATGCAGTCATCTCTAATGGCGACCTCTTGGGCTAGAGACCCTTTGTCTGAGGAGATGTTGTATTTAGGGGTGATGAAAGCCAGTCAGAGGTAGGGTGGCCTTCCCAAGTAGAGATCCATAAAGGGTAGGAGGAGCTTGTTGATGTTAGATTATAAGCATGCATGTTAGAGGCCTGGCTCAGGACTGAACTATAAGGATTTGTTCTACTCTTAGTAGAACAAATCTAAGTTCCATCAAATTATCAGGGATGCACCTTGCAAAGGAGCCCAAGATATCTGTGAGCTTTATGAGGACTCCCTCCATAAAGCATATAGATTCGGGCCACAATGATGGCCTAATTGTAGGGACATTTTATGGATGGTAGCTTTACAGTCTGGAGTTGGTACCATCAAGACTGTGATAGGACCATTATAACACAAAGCTCCCTCCCATTCAGATGAGGCTGATTTGGTTACACAGGGAGGACCATTTGGCCTAGGATGTAATTTGAGAGAAGGAAAGAGAAGGAAACTCATTTTAAGAGTTCTTCTACTCTTTAAAAAACAAAACAAATGAACAAGAAAAAAGGGGGACAGAGAGAAACCAATAAACAGATTTTTAACTATAGAGAACAAACTATTGGTTACTGGAGGAGAGATGGGTAGGAGGATGGCATTCTACTGGCATTATTAAATGTAGAGGTATATGAGTTCTGGGTCAGATCCATGCCCAGAAGCATGCCGGCTGAAGCCATTCTGACAGGGCCTTCTGGCACCTAACATTCAGCCATTCTATGGTGAAATTGCACATCTGGCTAATTTTGTTGCAGCCTTCTGGTTAGGCCTGAGGGGTATACTAGCAACCCTAGTATCCAGGCTGTATACAATAAGAGCAATGGCCACAACAGAGGAGAACATTTGCATTTGACTATATTATGGGCCTCCTTAGGGGTAAGCCATCTGGATATTGACCAAAAGTATTGTTTTGAAAAAAAAAAAGGCCCTTTATCTCTTTGACATGGGTAGGGAAGAGGCTTGGTCTGCATCCCCTGATATTGATCTCTGGATTCTAAGATTCCTTTGTCAATTTCATTTCCTAATATGACTAACATTCATTAGACATAGAGCCTCTTTCCTCTGAGATCCACACAATTCCAAAAGTGGATCCTGCAGCTATAATTTTAATCTCCAAAAGAATTTTCATGAATTTGGTTTAATTAATCAGTATTTAAAAACTGAATGATAAGACAAAGTTGACGGCTTTAGTTTCACCTATCACTGGGCAAATCAATGGGGATAATAAAGTCTGTGTAGTTGTGATTTGGTAGGAGTTTGGTAAGAAGTTGTCCCCTTGGGCTCTCTATTATAACACGATCATATTTGCACACTCCTGTATTTTATAGTTTATCATTCTTTAGTTTTGACATCCAACCCTCACCTTAGGTTTGGATCTTTGATCTGGGCCAAAATTCTTGCCCTATAAAATTGGGTTAATTTTGATGAAGCTGAAAAATTCTAGAAATAACACTCACATTTGTAGTTCGCAGAACTTTTGGATATATGTGCATGGGTATTTTTGTAGACCAGAGCTCTGGCTCTCACCATGCTCTCAGATGGTTCAGATACCATTAAACACTTAAGAGTACTTTTTGTACAAACTCCCTTCTGCTTCCATTTTTACCTTGCATTAATTCTTCTCCATAGACTACTTGATTTGAGAGGGGCTGATTTTGCTACAGTAATTTAAAAGTCATATTTTGGCAATAAAGGATATACGCAACTTCTTTACATCTAGAATAGGTCTTAGCCACAACTCTCCCACCACCCCCATATTTGAGGGAAAGCAGTTAAAACTATATACTTGGAAAACAAGTAGATACATAGAAAAGCCAAAATGATTACTAAATAGAGTTAGATATACATATTTTATACAAAAGACAGTTTGTATAGAAACAAATCTCTAAAATTCACATCATAGTAGAATCTTTCCCAAAAATAAAAATAAAACAAAACAAAAATGGGACCCCACAAAATTTACCACAGAGCAGAAAGTAGACTGTGTTTGAAATATGTGTGTAGATTCCTTGGTTGTTCTGATATTCAGAAGGTTTAGTTTTCCATCTTTGAAGCCTGAAGACTAAGATATATAAAATGAAATTATATTTTTCAGTCAATATTAAACTTTCAGCTCAATTCTAATACTGAGTCAGAAATTAAAATGTGTCAAGGAAAGCACTTTGATAATGTATTTTCTGAACCTTAGAACTGAATTTAGAGAAATAGATTTAAGTGGTCTCTTTGAAGGTAAAAGCTTACATGCGGTGCACAATTTTAAATTTTATCAAATTATTAAAAAAATCCTCCATTAAACTTACACATTAATCCATATTTGCATATCTTACCTTCAAAATGAAATTCATGACCCTATTGTAGTTCTTATTTGATTGGACTAGTTACAGACCCTAGAAAATGGTTCATTGACTTTACACAGTTGATGTGAGCCTGGCAGTACCAATTTTTTAAATGAAATTAATTTTTTTTCTCAAAAGTCTACTCTTTAATTCCCAAAACCTATTCCACCCATCCTCCTACCCATCTCTCCTCCAGCAACCAATAGTTTGTTCTCTATAGTTAAAAATCTGTTTATTGGTTTCTCTCTGTCCCTCTTTTTTCTTGTTCATTTGTTTTGTTTTTTAAATTCCACATGAGTGAAATTCTATGGTGTTTGTCTTTCCCTGATTAACTTCTTTCACTTAACATTATTTTTTCTCTATCTCTATCCATGCTGTTGTATATGGCAAGATTTTATTCTTTTTTTGTCTGAATAATATTCTTTTATACATATATACCGCATCTTCTTTACCCATTCATCTAATGATGGACATGGGCTGCTTCCATGGTTATTACACCTTGCAAATAAACATAAAGGTGCATATATCCCTTTGAATTAGTGCATTTGTATTTTGGGTAATCATACTCCTGGATCCTAGGGTAGTTCTACTTTTAATTTTCTTTTTTTTTTTTAATTTTAACCTCCCTACTGTTTTACAAAGGGGCTACACCAGTTTGCATTACCACCAACAGTGCAGGAGGCTTCCTTTTACTCCACATCCTCACCAACACTATTGTTTCTGTGTCTTTGATTTTAACCATTCTGACAGGTGTAAGGTGGGTATCTCATTATACCTGTGATTTGCATTTCCCTGAAGATGAGTGATGTTGAGTATATTTTCATGTGTCTGTTGGTTTTCTTTATGCCTTTGGAAAAATGTCTCTTTAGGTCCTCTGCCCATTTTTAAATTGGGTTATTTTGGGGGCGGGTGTTGAGTTGTACAAGTTCTTTATATATTTTGGATCCTAACCCTTTATTCACTCTGCCATTTACAAATCTCTTCTCCATTCGCTAGGTTGCCTTTTAGTTTTGTTGATTGTTTCCTTTGTTGTGCAGGAGCTTTTTATTTTATTTTTTTATTTTTATTTATTTATTTTATAAGATTTTATTTATTTATTTATTTGACAGACACGGATCACAAGTAGGCAGAGAGGCAGGCAGAGAGAGAGGAGGAAGCAGGCTCCCTGCTGAGCAGAGAGCCCAATGCGGGGCTCGATCCCAGGACCCTGGGATCATGACCCGAGCAGAAGGCAGAGGCTTTAACCCACTGAGCCACCCAGGCTCCCCAGGAGCTTTTTATTTTGATGTAGCCCCAGCAGTTCTGTTTTTTTTTTTCTCCTCTTTGTTCCTTTGCCTCAAGACAAACCTAAAAAATGTTGCTACTGTCACTGTCAGAGAAATTTCTATTTGTGCTTTCTTCTAGGATTTTTATGGCTTTGGTTATCACATTTAGGTTCTGAATCCATTTGAATTTGCTTTTGTGTATGGCAAAAGAAAGTGGTCCAGTTTCATTCTTCTGTTGAAGAAACTATCTTTTCCCCATTATATATTCATCTCTCTTTTGTCAAAGATTAATTGGCCATGTAAACATGTGTTTATATCTGGCTTTTCTATTATATTCCATAGATCTATGTATCTATTTTTATGCCAGTACCAAACTGTTTTAATTACTACTGCTTTGTAATATAAATTTTAGGATTTTTAGGATGTAATTTTTAAATTACTTTTTTACAATTAAATTTTTAAATTTTAGGATATAACACAAATTTTAAGATTTTTTTTTTTGTGTTGTTCTGTGAAAAATGCTGTTGGTGTTTTGATAGGGATTACTGTGGTTAGTATACACATTTTAACATTATTTGTTCTTCTGACCCATGAATATAAAATGGCTTTCCTTTTCTTTGGATATCTTGAATTTCATCAGTGTTTTATAGTTTTCAGAGTATAAGTTTTTTACCTCTTTGGTTAGGTTTATTCCTAGACATGGTATTGCTTTTTTGAACTTTAAATGGGGTTGTTTTCTTAATTTTACTTGCTGTCGCTTCATTAGTAGTGTATATAAATGCAACAGATCTCTGTACATTGATTTTGTATCCTACAACTTCGCTGAATTAATTTATCAGTACTAGTAGATTTTTGGTGGGATCTTTAGGGTTTTCTACATATAGCATCATGTCATCTGCAAATAATGAGAGTTTTACTTCTTCCTTACCAATTTGGATCCCTTTTATTTCTTTATGTTGTCTGAGTCCTGTGGCTAGAACTTACAGTGCTATGTTAAATACAGGCGGTGAGAGTAGACATCTTTGTCTTGTTTTCGATCTTAGGGAAAAGCTCTCATTTTTTCACCATTGAATATGATGTTGGCTGTGGGTTTTTCATATCAGGCCTTTATTATGTTGCAGTATGCTCCCTCTTGACATACTTTGTGGATTTTTTTTTTTTTTAATCATAAAAGGGTGTTGTACTTCATTGAGCACTTTTTCTGCCTCTATTGAAATGATCATATAGTGTTTATCTTTTCTCTCATTGATGTGATGTATCACATTGATTGTTTTGCATCCCAGGAATAAATCCCACTTGATCGGAATTTATGATTTTTAAACATTCATGTTTGCTAATATTTCGTATAGAATTTTTTCCTCCATATTTATGAGAGATATTGGCCTGTAGTTCTCCTCTTTTGTGGTATCTTTGTCTGTTTTTGTTATCAGGGTTACACTGGCCTTCTAGAATAAATTAAAAAGGTTTTCTCCCCCTTATATTTTTTGGAATAGTTTGAGAAGAGTAAATATTAATTCTTCTTTAAATACTTGGTAGAATTCACCTGTGAAGTCATCTGGTTCTGGACTTTAGTTTTGGGGGATTTTTGGTTACTGATTCAGTTCCATTACTGAATGGAATGTCAGTTCAAATTTTTTATTTCTTTCTGCTTTAGTTTTGGTAGGTCACATGTGTCTAGGAATTTATCCATTTCTTTTGTCTAAGCTGTTGGCATATAGGTTTTCACAATATTCTGTTATAATTGTTTTTATTTCTGTGATGTTCATTATTTCTCCTCTTTCATTAGTGATTTTGTTTATTTGGGTTATCTCTCTCTCTTTATCGAATCTATCTAGAAGTTTATCAATTTTGTTGGTCTTTTCAAAGAACCAGCTCCTGTCCGCATTGATCTATTCTATTGTTTTTGCATATTTGTCTTGTTTTGTTTTGGTATCATTTATTTCTCTCTAATCTTTATTATTTCCATTCTTCTGTTGGATCGTGGTTTTGTCCGTTCTTTTTCTAGCTCCTTTAGGTTTAAGGTTAGGTTGTTTACTTGAGATTTTACTTGCTTCTTGAGGTAGTCCTGTATTGCTATAAACTTCCCCCTTAGAACTGCTTTCATTGCATCCAAAAGGTTTTGGACTGTTGTGTTTTTATTTTCATTTGTTTCTATGTAATTTTTTCTTTTTTCTTTGATTTCTTAATTGACTCAGTCATTGTTTAGTAACATGTTCTTTAACCTCCATGTATTTGAGGTCTTTCCAATTTTTTTCTTGTGGATGACATGGTATGATTTTGATTTTTTTTTAATTTATTGAGACTTGTTTTGTGACCTTATATGTGATCTATTTCGGCAAATGTTCCATGTTCATTTGAAAAGAATGTGTAGTCTGCTGTTTTAGGATAGAATGTTCTGAATATGTCTGTTAAATCCATCTGTCCAGTGTGTCACTCAAAGCCACTGTTTCCTTGTTGATTTTCTGTTTGGATGATCTACTCATTTATATAAGTGGGCTGTTAAAATACCCTATTAGTTCTGTATTACCATCAATTATTTCCTTTATGTTTGTTATTAACTGTTTTATGTTTTTGGGTGTTCTCATGTTGGGTGCATAAATATTTACAATCGTTGTATCTTCCTTTTAGATTTTCCTCTTTATTATTACATAGTGTCTTTCCTAGTCTCTTGCTAGTCTTTGTTTTAAAGTTTATCTTTCCCAATATAAATATGGCAATGTCATTTTGAACAGTTTTCCAAAGTTGTCATGCCGGTATTACAGTAGTTCTATGATATATCATACTGTTCTGTTCTTCAGTACTTTTTTTTTTAAGATTTTATTTATTTATTTGACAGACAGAGATCACAAGTAGGCAGAGAGGTAGGCAGAGAGAGAAGGGGGGAAGCAGGCTCCCTGCTGAGCAAAGAGCCCAATGCGGGGCTCGATTCCAGGACCCTGAGATCATGACCTGAGCTGAAGGCAGAGGCTTAACCCACTGAACCACCCAGGTGCCCCTGTTCTTCAGTACCTTTTACTAAAGTAAAGGATTCTTGTTTCTTTCCTTCTTTTTTCTTACTTCCTTATATATTGCTAAAGAGTCAAAGGTCTGGAATAAAACATTAGAGGCTCCAATTCTGACCCCTAAATTGACCACATATGTGACTTTGGGCAAGTTACTTCTATTTCTCCTCATCTTCATCTATCAAATGGGAATATCAATTTTATCTGCCATGTAGGAATTTACAAGGATTATATGACAAAATAAAAAGAGAGGATTACATGACATAATATAGATACTTAATACAGACATAGCTGGCACACAGTAAGCACATAATAAATATTAGCTACTACACTCCTTATTAAAGTTTGGAGGTGATAGAGATCTAATGCCACTTCAGAGAAGCATTCACACATGTAAGTAATATATTTCTAACCACATTCTTTCTTTCTTTTAGTTTGGTTTTATTTTGTTTTTAATAAAAATAAGTGAGAATAGGGAAGCTACAGATAAAAGAGGAACAAGATAAAATTGGCTTTTAATCCCTCTGTCACTTACAAATTTGTTAGGAAGAATTGAATTTTAAAGCAATTTCTATATTTTTCCAATTTTTGTTTTTATCCAGAATTACTCATTTGAAGCAAGCAGACTTAAAAAGCCTTAACAACAAACATCTCTTCTCATGATAAAAATAAATTTTAAACAACTGAAGAACATTTGGAAGAACCAATTTTGTTAAAATGTCTATTATCCAAAGCAATTTACGGGCTTAATGTTATCCCTATCAAAAAAAAAACAAGCACATTTTTCACTGAACTAGATTAAATAATTTTTTGTATAACCACAAAAGACCCTGAACAGCCAAAATAATCGTGAAAGAGAAGAACAAAGGTGGAGATATCAAATCCCAGATCTCAAGATATACTACAAAGCTGTAGTTATCAAAACAATGTGCAATGGGCACAAAAACAGACATTATAGATCAATGGAACAAAATAGAGTCCAGAAATAAATCCATGATTTTAGTCGTCAATTAATCTACAACAAAAGAGTCAAGAATATACAACTGGAAGAAGTCTTTTCAGCCAACAGTATTGGAAAAACTGGGCAGCTACATGCAAAAGAAAGGAAGGAAGGAAGGAAGGAAAAAGAAAGAAAGAAAGATAGATAGAGGGGCACCTGGATGTTTCAGTGGGTTAAAGCCTCTTCCTTCGGCTCAGGTCATGATCCCAGGGTCCTAGGATGTAGCCCTGCATTGGTCTTTCTGCTTGGCAGGGAGCCTGCTTCCTCCTCTCTCTTTGCCTGCCTCTCTGCCTACTTGTGATCTCTGTCTGTCAAATAAATAAATAAATAAATAAATATTTTTAAAAAAAAGAGAGAGAGAGAGAGAGAGGAAGAAAGAAAGAAACTGGACCACATTCTTATCCTATACACAAAAATAAATTCAAAATGGATTAAAAACCTAAATATGAGATCTTAAGCAATAAAATTCTTAGAGCACAGGCAATAATTTCTCTGAATTGGCTGTAGCAACATTTTTCTAGATGTGTCTCCTGAAGCAAGGGAACTAAAAGCAAAAAGAAACTATTGGAACTAACATCAAAATAAAATCTCCTGCAGAGCAAAGGAAATAATCAACAAAACTAAAAGGCAACCTACTGAATGAGAGAAGATATTTGCAAATGACAAAGCCAAGAAAGGGTTAATATCCAAAATATATAAAGAACTGATTCAACTCAACACTAAAAAAACACTGCTTAGTCTGATTTTAAAGTGGGCAGAGGACCTAAAGAGACATTTTTCCAATACAGATCACCAACAAACACATGAAAAGTGGCTCATCATCATTAATTAGGGAAATGCACATTAAAACCCCAAGAAGGTATCACTGTATGCCTGTCAGAATGGCTAAAATAAAAAACATAAGAAATAATAAGTGTTTGTGAGGATGTAAAGAAAAAGGGACCCTTATGCATGATCTGTGTGGATGGAAATCGGTGCAGCATATATATATATATGTGTATATTTATATACACATATAAATATACACATAAATATACACACATATACATGTATATATACATATGCATAAACACATACACATATACATATAAATGCATGTATATGCATGTGTGTGTACATACACACACACATGCCTATAGCATGGAGTATCACTCAGCCATAAAAAATAGTGAAATCTTGCCATTTGTAACAACACAGACGTACCTACAATGTTTATTGTAAGTGAAATAAGTCAGGAATATACCATGTGATCTCATTCATATGTGAAAAGCATGTACCATGCGATCTCATTCATATGTGAAATTTAAGAAACAACACAAATAAACAGAATTTTAAAAGAGAGAGACAAAATAAAAACCAGACTCTTAAATATATAGAACAAACTGGTGGTTTCCAGAAGAAAGCTGGTTGGGGGAATGGGTCAAATAGGTGCAGGGGATTAAGAGTACACTTATCTTGGGGTATCTATGTAGCTCAGTCAGTTAAGCGTCCAGCTCTTGATCTCAGCTCAGGTCTTAAAATTAGGGTCATGAGTTCAAGCCCTGTGATGGGCTATACACCGGGCATGGAAATTACTTAAAAAAAAGAAAAAAAAAAGTACAAATATCTTGATGAGCACTAATAAGTGTGTAGAATTGGTCAATCATTATGCTGTACATAGGAAACTAATAGAACACTGTAGGTTAATTATACTTGAGTAAAAAACAACAAATTTCTTGGAGATCTATGCTTGATTTTTTTAATAGCATTTTTTGTAGATTATTATCAGGTTACTCCATTCCAAGTCCTTTAGTTTATTATTTCATTATTGTTTGAAATAAGGAGATGATTAAAACTGAGTTTTGGTCTTAAAGTGTGGCTACATGTGCACTATTTGCCATAATTAAGTTTCCATTATATGCTTTGCTTGATTGGGAAATATGTTACATTTTTAACAGGTGAAAATGTGAGATTTTAGACTTTATTACTTTCTTTAACATTTGTTTGTTGGAGACTTAACTTTGGCAACATTTACCTAATAAATATAAGAAGTGGTAACAAAGAGTTAAATGAATCAGTCAAGGTTGGCCTTCATTGATCAGCCAAAGAGCACCCTCCGGAAGACCTGCAGTTGAAACCCTGCCTGGCTCAATTCATTCATGCTATTCCTCTTTTTCCCCTCCAGTAGCATCCATTTAATGCTAGTTGATTCTGCTTGAACATTATGAAAAATTTTTTTCACAGTACTTACCATTTTTATAACATTTAGTATACTGAAGGTTTAAATGGAATTTATATTTTTTCCTGTACCCACACCATGTTCTTTGAACATTTTATAGTAAAAACTAGAAAATTCAGGATTTTCTTTTTTTCTCCTATGAGAAAACTTCAAATTACTGATTCAGTTATTGGGATCTTCACTTATGCTTTCAGTATCTACAGACTAATGAACACAGCTGGGTAGTGAGAGTGTTGATCTTGATAAGCCTCTTGGGGAGCATGGGGAATGTAAACTCCAGATTTTTGAAGTAATCCTAGGAAGAAAAGGTCACCCATCTGTTATTTAACCTAATGTTTTGCAAGTATTGTTAATGTTCAGCACTGTTGATATTGTTACATATGCATAATTCTAAACATAAAAATAAACATGAAATTAGAGGAACTTACAATTGTTATCATATGTATGTGTTCAATTTTTACTCATTTCATACCTCTTATATATGCTGTATATTTTTTTAAATAATAATGAGACATTTCTTATATGAATTCTAGCAAAAGATCTAATTATGTCACTTGCCCATCTATATATGTAAAGTCACCCAATGTAACTAGTAAACAGAAAAAGGACTGCTCAGAATATCAACTCTAAGTTAACTATTTACACTACTGCCAGATATTATTGCATTTATGAATGTGAAGCTTTTGAGAACCATAGATGCTTAATACCCTCATTTTTTAGCATTGCCCATTAAAACTCTCATTAACAAATGGAGAAAAAGATGAAAAATGCAATATATGATCTTTTTGTTGTAATATATTTGTTTCCTAAGGGTCTCTGCAAGTTTTTCAGTTAGGAAATTATTATATAAATTCTATTTAAACAATGAAAGATTTGCACTACAAGCATTAAAACGTCAATAGCATGCAAAATGTGTATGTGTGCATGTGTAAGACATTATTTTATATATATAAATTATATGTATTTATGCATATAATACCCATAACACTATTTATACCTGTTTCAGCTTTCCTTTCCAAACATCCTGCACTGGAACATATAGTAGATGTTAAATAAATGTTTGTGGAATTTTGAATTTCACAACACATTTATGATGTAGAATAGCTACACAGGATTCACAGTTAAAGATAAACCATATATATAATCAACATACTAGAATTGTATAAATATACTGTATTTGTTTGTTTTGGGTTTATGGAAAATTGTTAGTTCACTTGAATTTCTGATTATCAGTGAGGAAGTCAGTACAATTGTAAATTAAATAAGAGTTTAATTATGAAGTTTTATTCAAGACATAATGGCTCGATCTTTTTGTATAACTATAGTGCTGGGGAGTCGTCAGAACCATAGCTATTTTATGACAAAATACTGCAGTGGTGTGTAGAGCTAGTGTGTACTGTACTGTTAAGTTGCTAGCGTCTCTTCCCAATTCCATGTTCTATAACCTCACATTGAGAGTTTGAAAATAGCCACATTGAGAATATTTTCTCATGGAAATGGGCAAATGTTCCAAATTAGGGCTCCCCCCCATCAAGTCAACTATCAAACATTTGCCACTTCACATGGAAATACCTAATAATCCAAAGATGCTTAATTTGGCTATGCTTTTAAAACTTGATATTTTCATTTTTAATCTTTTACATAATAAACATTGCCATATATATTCATTATTTTAATATCTCTGTAATATATTTCTTCCAGAAAACATAAAAAATTGGTAACTGAAATTTCAAGGAAAAGAGGTGATATGGAATAAAACAGACACAGAGGAATGAAGCAGCAGGCAGACATTTTCAGCAGTGAGTCTTATGTAGAATAACACACGGGAAATGGAGCAGTGATGGACTGCAGACTCGTGGCATTCACAAACTTATCTTCTCACTTTCTTTTAAAAGCCCATTTAAGCCTTTATATCTCCTTATAAGCATCACTGAAAGAAATGTTTAAAATAAATTTTTGAAACCTCCTTCTCCTTGGAGTTCAGGTTTCAGATTAATACAAAGAAAACTTACTTTTTAATGTATATCAGTCTACTTAAGCTAATTGAAGGGGAAAATAAGCAATCATACACCAGTCACGTATATGACTTGATTTAGATATTAAGTGCAGTTTTCTTTTTTTTTCCAGTTTGGTAGCTAGCAATAGTTGTCTTTGGTAATACGAGTCCCCTTAGACTGTAATCTAATAAGGAATGCTGGTCCCTACAGAATATTTCCTTGAAATATTTACTCCACATGAATAGCTCTCCAAGCATAGATTTGCTTTTGTCCAAATTAAAGAAGGGAGGGCAGGAGGAGAATGAAGTAGAATTGAGAAAATGCACTCTTATTATTATTTTATCATTTTAATCTTTTCAGAAATAAAAAGATAAAATAGATATATTTTATCTCTTTTTGCATGTCCCCCTTTTATAAATGCATAGAAGAGACTATGTATGACTTCAATCATCTTTGTAAAATATTATTACAAAATACAATAAAATAATATTATAGCATTTTGCCCTTTGGACTTCCTAAATCATTTGGCAGTCTAAAGTACCCTGTTTTAATATTTACTTATTAATGAAAATGTAATAGTCTCTGAATATACAACCCAGTGTAATGATTATAAAATGAGGCTGAACATGGAACAATGTAAAATAAATGGCTTGTAAAGATACTTGAGTAGTTGTTCACACCAGCAAGTGTGTCCTGAAAGGATTATTTAGCTTTATAATGCAATGTCTTAAGGAAAAGCTGTAGCTACACTGAAATTTAATCCGTTTTACTGAATTTCTTAAATCAATTATTTTTCTTTCTAAAATATCTATTTGGTTATTTTTAAGTGTACTTTATTGATACAGTGCTATTTTCTTGCTAATTATTTCAAGTTTTTCTTGAAATAGAATCAATTTGGTTTGTTAATTTTGATAACAAAATTCTTTGAAAGTTTGATTCTTTTTATCATTTATTTCTACTTGTTTTCTTTCATGCTGCCTTGTTTCTTTGTTTATTTTGTAATTTTTTACTGCAGGCTCATTTTCCTGGGCAACATTTTCTAAGTAAATTATTTGAGGCCTTTTGAAATTACATTTCTTCAGGAAAAATTGGCAATGTTGTCATAGTTACCAGTGAACCCCACCAAACTGTATCTACTTTATATTTTTCTCATGATGTTATATGCTCAAACAGGTAGCATGAAACCCAGAACACAAACTGAAGAATTGCATGCATGCCAATTTGTAATTATGAAATTTCTATTAAGTTTCTCTTGTTTTAGTTTTGGCTTTTTCAATCTTTCTACTTATTGCCAAAGTCAAGACAGACAAATTTCTTCTTGAGGAAATCTGTTTATTTCTCATTAAACATTATACTGAGTTGCTATTCTTTAAGGTCTAAGCTTTATTTAAGTTTTTATTTTTTTTAATATCCTTTCTATATGGGTAAAACTTGGGCTTTATCTCCTACCTACGACACTTTGGCAAAACAGAAGCTCAAAGTTACAAGATTTGGAGATACAGAGAAGTCAAAAGCTGACTTTGGCATTTGCTAACCTTTCAGGATTTCTGCTTTCACTTGAGTTTTTACAAGTGCTGAGTCTTTATTTCTTGCCAGCTCAGAGATGTATTTAAAATATATGTGTTTGTATATGTGTGTATGTCTACACACACACACACACACACACACATCCACACACACGTATGACATATACATATACTTAACATGTATTTGAATATATATGCTTTCATCCAGCTTTATAAATGGCTTCCATTACAAGAATCATTCAAGTTATGAAGTCTAACATGCTGTGAGCAACAAAACTCTGGAGGACACTTCTGAAATATAAATGCTTAAGTCTCATGCCATAGCTACTTAGTCAGAATATTCATGTCTAGGATAAGAATTTACATATGTCTTTTTTATACCAAACCCCAAGAGTAATTCTAACTTGTACTTTTGGTTAAGAGCAACTGTAGAAGATGTACTTGAAGCTATGTCTGAATATAGATAAAAAGAAACTACATATACACACACACATATATATGTACTGAATATATCATCTATCTATATACATAACACACACACACACACACGCACACACACACAGCATTCTAGCCTTAAGTTTCTAACCCATTATAAATGAGAAAGGTGAAATCCCTCTAATTCTACCCTATATGGTTGCAGGGACTCTAGTTCTAGACAAAGAGAGGAATTGGAAGGCCTCATAGAAACTTTGATGACTCTCTCACAAAAGCTGTAGCCCATCAAGACAGGTCCCTTACACCCTCTCTGTTTCCCAAACCATGATGACTAGCTATTTACCAGGACAGATCCATATGGCAGCTAGAATTCAGTACTAATAGCTTGGAAAATTATAGCTTTTCAAAGTTCGTTTTGACATATTCAGTTTGGGGAAATAAGCAATAGAGGGAATTACCGTAATCATCAGATACTCTATTGATAATCTTCAAAAATAATCTGATTATTAAAAACAAATTGAGTTGCTGAAGAGTTGCACATGACACCCAACTCAAATAGAACAACAGAAGTATAATTCCATAATGGTAAGATATTTCTTCCCCCTGTATTTGTTGTTCTGTTTTGCTTTTATTGTTTTTGCTTTTAATCTGGTGAAGAAAGAATTCACTGTTCCGGAATTCTGGAGAAGAGACAGTTATTGCCAGTGGCAGTATAGAAGTAAAGATAATTTCAGACAACAGCAGGCTTTCTTGCACATTCTTTTCCATTTCATTAATAACATGGTCCATAAAGAGACATGCTTTGCGAAGCTGAAAGTGGGAATAGGAATTCCTCAGAAAGAGCAGACATCTGTGCAGATGATTAACATTTTTTAGATACTCCATTCTCCTTTTTCACTGGCTTCTTATTGAAATGCTGACAGGCGATGAGACAGTTATTAGCAACATCATCTACTCGCCACTCTTGTTTTTTCAATCACAACCTATGTCACTATGTGTTTACTTCTTTTTATTTCCCCCATTGAAATGACTAAATTTTCTGAACATCTCTGAACTATATTGAGACTGTTAGAGCTGGCTTACGTCTTAAAGGACTTCATTAGATATCAGACTGACGTAAGTAAGGGCTGCTCTCTTTTCTTCCCTGGTAGTTGTCTGGTTCTTAGAACTGTGTCTGGGATCTAATGAGTGTTTATTAAATTCTTCTTGACGAAATGATTTTTTTTTTAAATTTTACCACTTGTTACTGCCTCCACTGCTATTATCTTGATTTAAGCACAAAATGCTCCCACCTGGCCTCTGAGCTTCACCTTTTCATCTCCCTAGCCCACTACTATCACAGCATTAGAATGATCTTTTCTTTTCCTTTTTTTTTTAAGACTTCATCCATTTATTCGACAGAGATCACAAGGAGGCAAAGAGGCAGGCAGAGAGAGAGGAGGAAGTAGGCTCCCTGCTGAGGAGGGAGCTCCCCACTGAGGAGAGAGCTGGATCCCAGGACCCCAGGATCATGACCTGAGCCTAAGGCAGAGGCCTTAACCCACTCAGCCACGCAGGCGCCCCCAGAGTGATCTTTTTAAAACAAAATTCAACTCCTGTTACTTTACTGCTCAAAACTCCTCAATGGCTGCCTCCATCATAGAAATAAAAGTTAATGGAGCCTGCCAGTGCTTATGGTGCCTAGCCCCTGAGCATCTCCCTGACCTTACTTCTTACCATGAAACCCTTTCTTTAATCTCCTTTAGGGGTACTGACCTCCTACCTGTTTCTTGAACAAGGCAGGGACTTTTTTTTAAAAGATTTTCTTTATTATTTTGACAGAGAGAGATCACAAGTAGGCAGAGAGGCAGGCAGGGGTGGAGGGGGGGAAACAGGCTCCTCACTGAGCAGAGAGCCTGTACAGGCTCCATCCGAGGACCCCAAGATCATGACCTGAGCCAAGGGCTGAGGCTCAACCCACTGAGCCACCCAGGCGCCCCCAGGCAGGCACATTCTTAACTCAGTCCTTTATTTAGATCTATTTTCTCCTTTCCCTAGTACACCTACCCCCCAGATTCCTAGCTCTCTTACAACGTTCAGGCCTTCAGTTAATTTTTCACTGAGTCCTTCCTTGACAAACGTATTTAAGAGTGAATTCTCTACCCCATGCCATCACTCTGTAGCAATTGTCGCCAAATGACATGTTTTATTTCCTGACCTGTTTAGACCTGTTCCTTTCCAGTAGAAGTCCCATGAGGACAGAGAATTTTACCCATTTTGTTCTCTCTATGCCACCATTGAAAACAGGATTGGCTGGATGCTCAATAATAGGTTCTCAGTAAAGAGATTAGAGGAATAGATGAATGGAAAAATAGAGGCCCAGATGGGTCGAGCAATTTGCCAAAGAGCACATTGATTGCCAATGTTAAAACCTCATGAAAGTCCCAGAGGGTATGAAGCAGGTTAGACACAAGATTGACCTAACGTCTTGAAAGTGGGATTTCTTTCCTCATGGATATTGTAAGTTTGTCACAGGCATGGGTGCAGAGGGAAGATAAAGTACTCTCTTCTCTATTTTAGTTGGGAAGAAATGCTATCTTAAGGATGCTATTAGAACCAAAGAAACCAGTTTCTTATGAGGTTTTTAGATATGTGAATGAAACTTAACATTAACATTATTCTAAGAAAATTTTAAGTGCAATCTTTCCCAGACTTTGACTTTATTGACATAGTATTCTATTTAGTTTTGCTTGGGGAAACATCTGAGAGGTACCGTGCAAGTATCAAACAAACAAACTCTCTACCATCCTTTACAAACTTGCTTTCATAAAAGGATGTTTTAAAAGTCCTAAATAAATAAAGTTAAAAAAGATAGTATCCGAAGTAAAGAGTAATTACTTATTTATTTATTTCTGAGGTATATCTTTCTTCCAGCTTTGTGACATATAATTGATATGTAATGGTGTATAAGTTTAAGGGGTAAATGTGTTGATTTGATAGACTTGTATATTGCAAAATGATTACCACCTTTCATTAGCTAACACCGCTATCATGACACATAGCTACCATTTCTTTCTTGTGGTTAGAACATGTAAGATCTACTCTCTTAGCAAGTGTCAAGTGTATAATACTTGTATTGTTAGTTATAATGCCCATGTATTAAATTGGTCCATGCTCTATAAGTTATTCATCTCATAATTAGAAGTTCGTAGCCTTTGACCAACATCTCTCTGTCTCCCTATTTCCCCCCCCCACCCTCCCACCCATTCTCCAGCCCCTGGTAACTACCTCTTTACTTCTGTTTTTACGAGTTTATTTTTTTTTAAGTTCTGAATATAGGTGATATCTTATAGTATGTGTCTTTATCTCTCTGACTTATTTCATTTAGCATAACACCCTCAAGTTTCATCCATATAATTGCAAATGACAGGATTTTCCTCTTTGTCATGGCTGAATAATATCCCATTATATGTATATACCCTATCTTCTTTATCCATCCATTGATGGACACTTAGGATCTTTACATATACTGGTTATTGTGAATAATATACAGGGAAATGCAGGTATATTTCAGATCCAGTTTTAATTAACTTTGGGCACATACACAAAAGAATAAACACACACACACACACACAATTTTTTTTTCAGCAATATCCATACTGTTTTCCATAGTGTCTGTCCCAACTTATATTCTGACCAACAGTGCTACACATGGGTTCCTTTTGTCCACATTCTTATACACGTTACTAATGCACACAGTAGTTTTTGCCTCTTGAGTTTTTTATGGTAACAATTCTAATACATGTGAGGGGGTCTTGATTGGCATTTCTCTAATAATAAGTGATTTTGAGCATATTCTCATGTACCTGTTTTCTATCTGTCTGTCTATTTCTATATTTAGAAAAATATCTCTTCAGTTTCTCTTCCCATTTTTTAATTGTCTTTTTGACGTTTTGCTATTGAGTTGTAGGTGTTCCTTATATATTTTGGATATTAATCTCTTGTAAGATGCATGACTTGTAAATATTTTCTCCCATCCTGTAGGCTGCTTTCTTTTTTCTTAATTGTTTCTTTTGCTATGTAGTTGTTTTTTTGTTTTTTTTTTAAATTGCAGTCTCACATTTTTTACCTTTGTTGCCTACGCTTTTGGTATCATACGTAAAAATATCATTAGCTGGGTCAATGCCAAGGAGATCTTTCCGTATGTTTTCTTCTAGAAGTTTTATGACTTCAGGTCCTACATTTAAGTATCTAATCCATTTAAAGTTCAATTTTGTGAGTGGAAAAAGTAGGTGTCCAATTTTATTTTTCCTGCATGTGATTATCCAGTTCACCCAACACCATTCATTGAAAAGATTATCCTTTTCCCACAAAGTATTCTTGGCTCCCTTGTCAAATGTTAGTTGGCTATTTATGCAAATGTTTATTTCTGGGCTCTCAGTTTTGTTCCATTGGTCTTTGTGTCTGTGTTTATGCCAGTACCACACTGTTCTGATTACTTTTGTAGTAGAACTTGAAATCAGGAAGTGTTATGCCTCCAGCTTTGATCTTCTTTCTCAAGATTGTGTTGGCTATTCAGAGTCTTTTGTGATTCCATATAAATTATAGGACTTTTTCTGTGAAAAACTCTGTTGGATCTTGGATCCTTTTTTTTTTTTTTTAAGATTTTATTTGTTTATTTATTTGTCAGAGATAAAGAGAGCACAAACAGGCAGAGACAGAGAGAGAGAGAAGCATGCTCCCCGCTGAGCAAGGAGCCCAATGCAGGACTCGATCCCAGGACTCTCAAAGCATGACCTGAGCTGAAAGCAGCAACTCAACAGACTGAGCCACCCAGCCATCCTCTATTGGATCTTGATAGGGATTGTATTCCAATTCATTGTAATCCAATGAATGTCTTAAGGTCATATGGATATTTTAACAATATTAGTCTATTTTATGAACCCAAAATATCTTTCTATTTGTTTATGTCTTACTCAATGTCTTCCATTAAAGTCTTGTAGTTTTAGAGGTGCAGAGTTTCCACCAGCTTGGTTACATTTATTTCTAAGTATTTTATTATTTTTGATGCTATTATGAATGAAATTACTTTTTTTCTGGGGCTTCTGAATGGTTCAGTTGGTTAAACATCTGCCTTTGACTCAGGTCATGATCTTAGGGTCCTGGGGTCAAGACCCCATCAGTATCCCTGCTCAGTAGAGAGTCTCCTTCTTCCTCTCTCTCTCTCCCACCTCGTTCTTTCTCTCTCTGTGTCTCTCTCAAATGAATAAATATAATCTTATAAAAAGGAGAAATTATTTCATTTATTTTTCAGAATTTGTTGTTAGTGTATAGAAATACTTTGTGTGTGTGTGTGTGTGTGTGTGTATTTTGATTTTTTATCTTGCAACTTTACTGAATTTGTTGATCAGTTCCAACAGTTTTTTTTTTTTTTTTTGGGTAGGGGGGGATGTCCTTAGGATTTCCTATGTATAAGATCATCTTGTTTGGAAACAAAGATAATTTTATTTTTTCCTTCATGATTTTGGTTGCTTTTATTTCTTTTTGCTTGCCTGATCTGACTAGGACTTCTAGTACTATGCTCTATAGGAGTGGTGAGAGTGGGGACCCTTCTTGTTCTTGATCTTAGAAGAAAAGCATATTATGTTTTTTAATTGAGTATGATGTCTGTGGGCTTGTATATGGCCTTTATTGTGTTGAGATATCTTCCTTATGTACTCAATGCAAAGAATGTTTAATCATAAAATGATTTTGTACTTTGTCAAATGTTTTTTCTTCATCTATTGAAATAATCATAATTTTTATCTTTCATTTTGTTAATGTAATGTACAACATTTATTGTTTGTGTATGTTGAACGATTCTTGGATCTCCAGGTTAAATTTTGCTTGATCATAGTATATGCTCCTTTCACTGTGTGGTTAAATTTGATTTGCTAATGTTGAGAAGTTTTTGCATCTATATTTATCAGAGATATTAGTTTGTTGTTTACATTTCTTATAGTAGCTAAGGGGTAGTTTTTTTTTTTTTTAATTCAGTAGAATTGACTTTATGGAAAAGTTTGATAAATTAAGCTTGTTTTTCTAATTTCTTTATGTCCAAACAGTGGTCTATACTCCTATGTTAAGAAATGTTTTTTCACAAATTTGATTTTTTATTCAAATTTTATTCAGGCACCTAAGTTCCTGACACTAAAAGTAATATTATTTCACTATACCTCTCTCCTGCCTAAGATCTCAAGAAACTATATGAAGCTAACTGAGAATCCTGCCTCCAAGGATTAACCATCTATGGGGAAAAAAAATGTGAAAAAGAAACAGATTCCTCAATGATATACCTAACAAACTGCATTAATTGGTATTGTTCATATGCAGGGATAAATATGAGATAGACCAGCTAAGTATGATCAAAGACATTAGCACATGGTTCTAGGATTGTTATAAAGACAAAGATGAATGGGCTACAGTTTGACTTACTCATTTATCATCCAGTCTCTAATTGAAAAACTGATACCAATTAAGATTCATCAACTAAACTTATAAAATATTAACCAGTGCAAAAACTTACCAAATTGTCATGCCAAAAGCCAATTCATTCATTGATTTGTGTTTGTTTTTTTCTCATTAATTATTTACTTTTATCCAGAGGTACTTTTAAAAAGTTTTTAGATACATGTAATAAAACAAGAAAATTATGTTAAAATTGTTTTATTAAATGGTATGTAGAAAACAGAAAATAAGTTCAAAAAGCAAGATAAATTTGCATTTAATCTCCAACAAGAAACTATTCCTTAAATGATCAACCTGACATTTGTATAGATCAAACTCTTGTTTACATGCAACCACCATGAATTAAAATAAATATATAGGTAATATTATACATATTTTATATATAATATAAATTCAATATTATATGTATAATTGAACAGTATCTGTTTAATTATAGATTTGTTATCTGTTTCAATTATAGATTTGTTATCTGTTTTTGATCAAATGGGCTTAATTAGTCAAAAAGTAGTTAAATCATTTCCTTGATTCAAACCACAATGAAAATAAATTCTACATGATATTATTTTATCAGTATGATTAAAGAAACTGGCATAATGTACAGTGACAAACAAGTTACTATAAATTCAGAAACACAAATATATATATATATTTATATATACATATAAATATATGTGTGTGTGTATACATGTTTTGTGTGTATATATATATGCATACATATATATACATATATATGTATATGTGTGTATACATATATATATACATTTTTTTTTACTTCCAAAATTGTTTCAGTTATCTACTACTGTGTAACAAAATACTCTAATGTTTCGTAGCTTTCTCCTGATGATGAGAGCCAGACCCCCGAGTCTCAGCTAAACCCTTCTTCTGCACCATGGGTGCCATCTACAATCAGTTAGGAACCAGGCTGGTCTAGAAGATCAAGAAAGACTTCATTGACATGTTTGGCATCTTTGTTATGTCAGCTAGAAGGTGAAGATAACCTGGATCCCTGTCCCTTTTCATGTTTTCTCATGACGTCTCTATATAGTCTTTCCAACATGGTGGTCAGACATCTTACATGGCAGCCCAGGGCTCCAAGCGATCAAAGCAGAAAGTACTAGTCCTCTGAAAGACTATGCCTTGATCTGCCAAAGCATCAGTTTTGCCACATTCTATTAATCAAAGCCATCACAGAACAACCTGGATTCAAGGAAAAAGAAAATAGACCCAACCTTTTACTGTGAGGATTATCAAATAATTGTGACCATCTTTACTCCTCTACAAAATAGTAGTAGCTCATGGGTTGTCTTTGAAATGATTTTAAAACAAGAGTACATTAACTGATCCTAATTAGCAGTAGGGAATGGAGTATAAATAGAAGTCATTAACCCTTTAGGATCTTGTCCATCCCTATTATTTGTTCATTTATGCCATATGTTTGGTCCAGTTTTTGATAACCCATGTGACATTTTCTTCATCTTTTAATAACTGGTCAAAATTTCTTAAAAAGAGGAGACGATTGCAGTCTACAAAATGGTCTTGTTATGAAAATCCATTTTATATTGAGTTGTTTTCTTCTATGATACAGATTTTGTATCATAATTTTATTGGTAGCACATTTTGGAGGGTTTATTTTTAAAGTCATTTTAAGAAAGAGTACTTGTCATGAAGCAAAAATAAATTTATGTGTGTGTGTGTGTATACACATGTATACACATATGCATGACTCACAAACATTTAAATGTGGGCATATAAATAAAGACACACAGATAAACCATACAGTGGATAAAAATATTTAAAAAATAGTTATTCCAATAATATTTTATTTCTTTATATTTATATATAGGAGAAAACACTAAATAGAAACATTAAAAGCCCCTCAGAAGAGGGGTTTCCCAATGCAGTTAGAGATCCAGTTTTTTGATCAGAGCTGTTATAGCAGCTTTTGATTTATAGCTTCAAATAGGCTTTGAAAAATATAATAGAACATCTTTAATTAAATCCCCCAAACTCACATTCATGGATAAATAATAATCCATCAGCTATTTTATTTTCTACCAGTACCCCAGAGAACTTGACAGTCTTAATCACTTCAGCCATTTATACCTTCATTTTGGCTTTATTTCAGTCAAGCCATTTAGTGGAGTTTATCTAAATTACTGTATCTTTTTTCTTATCACACATTCAGAGCTGTAACACAGAAACTAATTTCAGGTGCAAAATAGAATATCGCAGAGGCCCAGACATCAGTAGTACAGGCGCATTAGAATGAAAAGTTACCTGTCACTAACGGGTATTTGTCTCTGTAATGAGCTGAAGCAAAAGGAACTGTGGCTATAATAAAATTAAGAGACACCAGTAGCATTGCAGAATCCTAACTCTGAGAGAATATATGACTTCTGTGTTGAAGATCTAGAAGTGAGTACATTTCCAGTAAAATATATTTTGAAATGTGTTCCTCCACTTATTTTAGATAAGAGATAGAGAATCCCAAACACAGAAAGACACCCCTGACTTTGCTAAAATACCATGACTTATAGGTGATTGTTTCAGCAGAAGCAATTTAATCACTTTACAACGTACTCCTTAATATGACACTCTCAGAAGGTTGAGTGATACTTAATAGTACTGTATATAATGACATTTTTTGCACGAAGTTATTAAAAAGTGGTATTGACAAATTTATCCATTTTGGAAAAGAGGATCCCCACTCCCACCCCATTTTAACTTTTAATCATTCCAAAGTCACTAGATTCAGATTTCAAAATAAAATGTTAATGCTCTTTTGCTTATATGTTGTTTTGGAAAAACAGCTTAGTAATCTTGAAACTATTATCTCATTTATAGACAGCAGGGAATGGGTCATTCACTTTGTCACCTTGGTTTTTCTTTCAGGCATCACCTCCTTGCGTTCTCTGTTCTAGCTAAACTCAAATACTTTCTGTTCCCTTAATATAAACTGTCATCTTTCCTGTGGAGAATTTGAAGCTTATTTTTTCTTTTGTCAGAAAGTTTATTTCCACCTTTTTTACTTGATTTCTTACTATCCATCTTTCTAGTATAGGCTTAATTTCCTCTAAGAAGCTTTTTTTTTCTTCTTCTTCTTCTTTCATGGTCTCCTCTGCATAGCTCTCTTAGAAACTTGTGTGACAGAATAATATATCAGCCAGACTCCCTTTAAGGAAGGACGTGGTGCCCAGATGCTGGGAGCCCTGTCAGGAAGCAGTCTTCAGCTGACAACATCTTCAGTATCATGTTAGCTCCAGAGAAAAACCTCACTTAAGGTCACAGTCTTTCCAAGGTGAGGTGACCCATACCCAGATGTAATTACAAACTGAGGTGATGGTATAGGCCCAAGACTTTTCTTCTAATAAGGACAACTTTGATAGGAAATTTTAGCTTGAGGGCCCCCTGCATTGGCTGAAACTAATGCCATACCCACAAAATAGCTTGACTTCACCTCTGTCCAAATCTGTTACTTTTTCTCCCTTCTACAGCTACTGATCACCAGGGCACTCTCTGATATGTATTCTGCACTCTAAACTCTGACTCACGGAAACCAACATGCTAAACTATATTTATTCATTATTTTGCCTTGTTCTTGCCATATTATTGAAATTGAAATGCAATATTATGAGTCTGTTTGTCTCTAGTTCCCACAAGAAGATAAACTTCAAGAAAACAGGCACATAATAGATGCTCAATAAGTATCAAATTGATTCTTGGGAGGATTAATATAGAAATGAATCTCTTAAAGAACAGATTTTTGAGATAATACTGTTTTAAAGAAGAATAATGTTTTAACACTGATAAGTATATGTTGCTGAATCCATCATTCCCTGGTAACTTTAAAATCTATCTGAAATTTTCTTATCAGTGGCAATTGCTGTTTTATACCATACTCACTACCTAAGAGATAAGTATGAAATATTGACCTTGCTTTATTGCAAAATCCATTGACTCTCTTGCACATCCTCTTTGAACTTGAATCATTGACTCCTTTTTCCTTACCATACCAATTAATTACCTTTTTCTACCTTTCCACTTCCCTATTTACTATGTAAATAGGACTGAATTATAGAGAAGGAAACAAACAAAGCAAAATAAGTGAACAAACTAAATAAAATAAAATTTTTGTCTCTACACAAATTGAATAATGATTCCAAGCTACATCTTTATAAATTAAACTGAAGTTAGTGACAAGTTAGAAATGAAAGCAGTAACATTGCTTCTATTTTTCATTAGCTCAGATTTTGATTTAATCTTTACATATAATGATATAGTCATTGAGCTGTAGTAAAGTACATAATTCAATGAGATTAAGTTGAAGGGATTGTAGGATTCCCAGACTACATGATAAGATAACTCTTTACTTGTGGATTTTGGAGGTGCGGACTTGTAGTGACTTTACTGTCATGAGTATGGTTTCAGCAAGTTGGGTTTTGGCATCTAACTACTTGCTTTGGATTCTTCTCTGCCACTGACTTGCTGCATCAATTTAGGTATTTTAGTTAGCCACTTTTGAGCTGAGTTTCCTCATCTGTAAATTTGACTAAGAATTATATCAACTTCCTAAATTATCAGTTTGTAAAATGAGATTACAAATGAAGTAGCAGTATTAATGCTCTTCCCCTTGTAGCTACAGCTTCTGAGTAGTGGAAGTAAGTATCTCTGATGTTTTGAGTAGTCTTACGCAAAAGCTGATCTTATCAGACACTGAAGTAGAGGATCTGAGTGCATTTAGCTTTTCAAGCTTTTTAATGGAATTAAAGAGTTTTCAATTTGAGACGCTGAAAGGGCTGGTGAATTTATTTCCTATTGCATTTACTCAACATACTGTTGCAAGCTTGTTATAAATGGTCTTTCTTCATCAATCTCCTTTTCAATAGGTTGTGCCAGACTGAAATCAAAACAGCAACTGATATCAAGGAGTTTATTGTTCTACCTTTTCACTAGTATTACCTGATAAACTGTTAGTGAGTGAAAGCAAACGTGCCTGGCAGAATTCATTCTTTGTCTCTTTGCCCCTTGCATCAAAGTAGCTTCATCAGAGCACACTGTTCCTTGCTAGAACTTTCCAGTAAGAGGGGTGCCTTGGAAAATTGTATTTGTGGAGTGATACTCCTTAGCATATTTCTTATATTTCATATTTTTTTCCAACTGATTTTGAAATTCTGATGTCCTTACAGGTCTTATTTTTAGACTAATCACATTATTTTTTATTTTGTAGCTGTATGTATCTTTGTGCTAGTTTATATTCCTTAATGAGTTTTCTTTGGAGGAAAGAAGAGAATGAAATGCGTTTTACAAAATGATCATGAGGTTTCTAGGTGACTCAGTTAATTAAGCAACTGACTCTAGATTTCAGCTCAGATGATGGTTTCGGGGTTATGAAATTGGGCTTGTATCAGTCTCCATGCTCAGTAGGGAGTCTGCTTGTGATTCTTTGTGTTCCTCTCCCTCTGCCCCTCCCCCTACTCATGTGTACCCTCTCTCTCTAAAATAAGTAAGTAAACAAATAAATAAATATTAAAAAAGAGAGAAATGGTCATGGAATATTTCAAAGAAATATTATTTATATATTATTTGAGCATATCATTTTTTTTAAATGTTAATTTAGGTCCATGTTCAAAACTGAAGACTAATAATCATGGAGCTGATATTTAACTGCTGTTCTAGGGCACACCCATTTCCTATCTAACACATGGCAAACTTTAAATTCACAAGCATATGGAAGCTCATATACTTTACTTATAATGTAAAATATTTCACTTATAATTTAAAAGCAATTATTATATGCACACATTCATTATTTAGTAGTATAAGAATTTTGATGTTAATATCAGTATATATAACTTTGTTCTTAAGTTGCAATTTAGAAGACCTATAAGGATGAAGTTTAATTTTTTAAATACTAATTTAAAATGCCCAGTATTGACTGTAGTGGACATGAAAGTTCATTTTGATGAAACCACACATCACATTTCCAGAGGCTCAGAGATAGAGGTGCTTGGGTGGGTAAATTTTTAGAATTATCTTTGAACTGTCTGCATATATATTAATTATTCTTATCATAAGAAAGTTCCAGGGGCGCCTGAGTGGCTCAGTGGGTTAAGCCGCTGCCTTCGGCTCGGGTCATGATCTCAGGGTCCTGGGATCGAGTCCCACATGGGGCTCTCTGCTCGGCAGGGAGCCTGCTTGCCTCTCTCTCTCTGTCTGCCTCTCCGTCTACTTATGATCTCTCTCTGTCAAAAAAATAAATAAAATGTTTAAAAAAAAAAAAAGTTCCACAAATGCTGTCATGACCATTGCATAGTGCAAATTTAGAAAGAAGGCCAAATGAATTTTATTCCAGTAAATATTCTATAACTAAATGAAGTTTTTTGTTCCTTAGTGGCACAGAACATATCACAGTATGTCCCTGGTTCCAGCATGATGCCAGGATAAATTATTTAAAAAAAAAATACGTGTTAAATGAGTGGTTGCCTTTGGCCATGGGCACTTGTTAACAGTTGTACTGTGTGCCTCAAAAACTCATATGTTAAGGTCCTAACTCTTAAATCTTTAGAATGTGACTTTAGTTGAAGATAGGGTCTCTACAGAGGTAGAGTTAAAATTAGTTCATTAGAGCACATGCTACTCCAATATGACTGACGGTCTTATAGGAAGAGAAAATCTGGACATAGAGACACATATACAGCAGGAATGTCATGTACAAATGAGGACAGCCATATACAAGTCAACAAAGCAAGGCCTGGAACAGATCCTTCTCTCACAGCCTGCACAAAGAATATACCTGATGACACCTTAATTCTGGACTTCTAATTTATGGGATTGTGGGACAAGGAATTTCTGTTGTGTAGGCCCCTCAATTCATAGTACCTTGTTATGTTAACTTTAACAAACTAATACAGCACTGTAAGAGGAAGCAGCAATTCTTGAAATGGGTAAATCTATTATCAAATCTTCATTGACATAGATAGACATTTGCAAGTTGGAAGGCCAACAGAGGTCTGGCCTTCCTAACCTTTCTTACCTGCCTTACCTCAGGTCATCTGAGAAGTTTGTACCTAAAGCACCAAGTCTCAGCCCTCAGTCACATCACGTCACCATGAATCATGGGTTGCAGGGACTATCACAATTTACTTTCATTAAAAATATGAGTCATAAGTTGGTGAAGGATTTATATTTTAAAAGAAGTTCAGCAGATTCTAAAAAGTATGATACTCTTATTCCTAAATGGAGCAAAATTCAAGCAGGGCTCTTTAAACATAAAAATCTGCCTAGTAATAAAGAAACAAATATAGAAAATTTGAAATGTAACTCTTGCAAAACTCAGCAGTCTGGGACCCTTTGACATAGGGATAAAAATCTGACATACTTCATTATGTTGCTGAGACATCATTGTGATTACAACCACCCAGTCAATAATGTCTAGTGACATTACCATCAAAAATTGCAAATTGTATTCAGCTTTTTTTTTTTTTTTTGTGAAAGACATCAGTAAAATAAGAAATAATACATTTTGGAAAGATTTTCAAGAGTAGATAAGAACAAAAACCTAGAATTTCAAAGAGTAATCTTTAGTTATCTAACTAAGTCTGCATTGTGGAAGAGCTCATTCCCTGATACTTGCAGGTTTGTCTTCTGCTTTTAACATTTCCCTTCAGTTCTCTGCCAAATAAAGGTAGAATCTGCACAAGGATGCAGAGCTCCAGTGAATCTGGCTGCTCCAAAAAATATTAGTGTTTATTGTATTGCTTTAAGAAAGTGAGACAATCTTTTCCAATGAAAGAAAAAAATCTGCCTCATACTATGCATAGTATAAAGAATAGAGAAAAGGCTGAAGAAAAAGAGCAGATAGCAGTTCTCTTGGCATTTTTCCTTTTTCTAGGTTATTGCCAAGATTTAGGTACCACAGATAGGCTTTTCCTGTCTTACTGCATTATTGGGTCAACAGGCAGCAAAGGGCAGAATCACCAACCCCAAATCTATAGGAACCAGCATGGAAAACCCTGCTGCCTAGATCTGTATGACTGAAAATGTATGCATATGTGCTGTATAAAAGTAATGACTCTACTAAATATTTAAATGCTAACAAAATAGTCTAATGTCTTCTTCACATAGAATGCTTAAAAAAAAAAATCCTGAAACCTTTTATTTTGAGCAAGGGGACAACATACATATATGCTTTTTTTTAAAATTTTTTAATTTTTTATAAACATATATTTTTATCCCCAGGGGTACAGGTCTGTGAATTGCCAGGTTTACACACTTCACAGCACTCACCAAAGCACATACCCTCCCCAATGTCCATAACCCAACCCCCCTTCTCCCAACCCCCTCCCCCCAGCAACCCTCAGTTTGTTTTGTGAGATTAAGAGTCACTTATGGGGGCGCCTGGGTGGCTCAGTGGGTTAAGCCGCTGCCTTCGGCTCAGGTCATGATCCCAGGGTCCTGGGATCGAGTCCTGCATCGGGCTATCTGCTGAGCGGAGAGCTTGCTTTCCTCTCTCTCTCTCTCTCTGCCTGCCTCTCTGCCTACTTGTGATCTCTCTCTCTGTCAAATAAATAAATAAAATCTTAAAAAAAAAAAAAAAAGAGTCACTTATGGTTTGTTTCCCTCCCAATCCCATCTTTTTTCATTGATTCTTCTCCTACCCACTTAAGCCCCCATGTTGCATCACCACTTCCTCATATCAGGGAGATCATATGATAGTTGTCTTTCTCTGCTTGACTTATTTCACTAAGCATGATATGCTCTAGTTCCATCCATGGTGTCACAAATGGCAAGATTTCATTTCTTTTGATGGCTGTATAGTATTCCATTGTGTATATATACCACTTCTTCTTTATCCATTCATCTGTTGATGGGCATCTAGGTTCTTTCCATAGTTTGGCTATTGTGGACATTGCTGCTATAAACATTCAGGTGCACGTGCCCCTTCGGATCACTACATTTGTATCTTTAGGGTAAATACCCAGTAGTGCAATTGCTGGGTTATAGGGCAGTTCTATTTTCAACATTTTGAGGAACCTCCATGCTGTTTTCCAGAGTGGTTGCACCAGCTTGCATTCCCACCAACAGTGTAGGAGGGTTCCCCTTTCTCCGCATCCTCGCCAGCATCTGTCATTTCCTGACTTGTTGATTTTAGCCATTCTGACTGGTGTGAGGTGATATCTCATTGTGGTTTTGATTTGTATTTCCCTGATGCCGAGTGATATGGAGCACTTTTTCATGTGTCTGTTGGCCATCTGGATGTCTTCTTTGTAGAAATGTCTGTTCATGTCCTCTGCCCATTTCTTGCTTGGATTATTTGTTCTTTGGGTGTTGAGTTTGCTAAGCTCTTTATAGATTGTGGACACTAGTCCTCTATCTGATATGTCGTTTGCAAATATCTTCTCCCATTCTGTCAGTTGTCTTTTGATTTTGTTAACTGTTTCCTTTGCTGTGCAAAAGCTTTTGATCTTGATGAAATCCCAATAGTTCATTTTTGCCCTTGCTTCCCTTGCCTTTGGCGATGTTCCTAGGAAGATGTTGCTGCGGCTGAGATCGAAGAGGTTGCTGCCTGTGTTCTCCTCAAGGATTTTGATGGATTCCTTTCTCACATTGAGGTCCTTCATCCATTTTGAGTCTATTTTTGTGTGTGGTGTAAGGAAATGGTCCAATTTCATATTTCTGCATGTGGCTGTCCAATTTTCCCAACACCATTTATTGAAGAGGCTGTCTTTTTTCCATTGGACATTCTTTCCTGCTTTGTCGAAGATTAGTGGACCATAGAGTTGAGGGTCTATTTATGGGCTCTCTATTCTGTTCCATTGACCTATGTGTCTGTTTTTGTGCCAGTACCATGCTGTCTTGATGATGACAGCTTTGTAATAGAGCTTGAAGTCTGGAATTGTGATGCCACCACCTTTGGCTTTCTTTTTCAATATCCCTTTGGCTATTCGAGGTCTTTTCTGGTTCCATATCAAGTTTAGAATTATTTGTTCCATTTCTTTGAAAAAGATGGATGGTACTTTGATAGGAATTGCATTAAATGTGTAGATTGCTTTAGGTAGCATAGACATTTTCACAATATTTATTCTTCCAATCCAGGAGCATGGAACATTTTTCCATTTCTTTGTGTCTTCCTCAATTTCTTTCATGAGTACTTTATAGTTTCCTGAGTATAGATTCTTAGCCTCTTTGGCTAGGTTTATTCCTAGGTATCTTACGGTTTGGGGTGCAATTATAAATGGGATAGACTCCTTAATTTCTCTTTCTTCTGTCTTGTTGTTGGTGTAGAGAAATGCAACTGATTTCTGTGCATTGATTTTATATCCTGACACTTTACTGAATTCCTGTACGAGTTCTAGCAGTTTTGGAGTGGAGTCTTTTGGGTTTTCCACATATAGTATCATATCATCTACAAAGAGTGATAGTTTGACTTCTTCTTTGCCGATTTGGATGCCTTTAATTTCCTTTTGTTGTCTGATTGCTGAGGCTAGGACTTCTAGTACTATGTTGAATAGCAGTGGTGATAATGGACATCCCTGCCGCGTTCCTGACCTTAGTGGAAAAGCTTTCAGTTTTTCTCCATTGAGAATGATATTTGCGGTGGGTTTTTCATAGATGGCTTTGATGATATTGAGGTATGTGCCCTCTATCCCTACACTTTGAAGAGTTTTGATCAGGAAGGGATGCTGTACTTTGTCAAATGCTTTTTCAGCATCTATTGAGAGTATCATATGGTTCTTGTTCTTTCTTTTATTGATGTGTTGTATCACACTGACTGATTTGCGGATGTTGAACCAACCTTGCAGCCCTGGAATAAATCCCACTTGGTCGTGGTGAATAATCCTTTTAATGTACTGTTGAATCCTATTGACTAGTATTTCAGTGAGAATTTTCGCATCTGTGTTCATCAAGGATATTGGTCTATAGCTCTCTTTTTTGATGGGATCCTTGTCTGGTTTTGGGATCAAGGTGATGCTGGCCTCATAAAATGAGTTTGGAAGTTTTCCTTCCATTTCTATTTTTTGGAACAGTTTCAGGAGAATAGGAATTAGTTCTTCTTTAAATGTTTGGTAGAATTCCCTCGGGAAGCCGTCTGGCCCTGGGCTTTTGTTTGTTTGGAGATTTTTAATGACTGTTTCGATCTCCTTACTGGTTATGGGTCTGTTCAGGCTTTCTATATTTCTTTGGTATTAGTTGTTATCTCTCCTCTTTCATTCATGATTTTATTTATTTGGGTCCTTTCTCTTTTCTTTTTGATAAGTCTGGCCAGGGGTTTATCTATTTTATTAATTCTTTCAAAGAACCAGTTCCTAGTTTCATTGCTTTGTTCTATTGGTTTTGGTTTCTATTTCATTGATTTCTGCTCTGATCTTTATGATTTCTCTTCTCCTGGTGGGCTTAGGGTTTCTTTCTTGTTCTTTCTCCAGCTCCTTTAGGTGTAGGGTTAGGTTATGTACCTGAGACCTTTCTTGTTTCTTGAGAAAGGCTTGTACTACTATATATTTTCCTCTCAGGACTGCCTTTGTTGTGTCCCACAGATTTTGAACCATTGTATTTTCATTATCATTTGTTTCCATGATTTTTTTCAATTCTTCTTTAATTTCCCAGTTGACCCATTCATTCTTTAGAAGGATGCTGTTTAGTCTCCATGTATTTGGGTTCTTTCCAAACTTCCTCTTGTGGTTGAATTCTAGCTTCAGAGCATTGTGTTCTGAAAATATGCAGGGAATGATCCCAATATTTTGATACCGGTTGAGTCCTGATTAGGACCGAGGATGTGATCTATTCTGGAGAATGTTCCATGAGCACTAGAGAAGAATGTGTATTCTGTTGCTTTGGGATGAAATGTTCTGAATATATCTGTAATGTCCATCTGGTCCAGTGTGTCGTTTAAGGCCTTTATTTCCTTGTTGATCTTTTGCTTGGATGATCTGTCCATTTCAGTGAGGGGAATGTTAAAGTCCTCTACTATTATTGTATTATTGTTGATATTAATTGGTTTATATAGTTTTATTAATTGGTTTATATAGTTGGCTGCTCACACGTTGGGGGCATAGATATTTAGAATTGTTAGATCTTCTTTTTGGACAGACCCTTTGAGTATGATATAGTGTCCTTCCTCATCTCTTATTATAGTCTTTGGCTTAAAATCTAATTGATCTGATATAAGGATTGCCACTCCTGCTTTTTTCTGATGTCCATTAGCATGGTAACTTCTTTTCCACCCCCTCACTTTAAATCTGGAGGTGTCTTCGGGCTTAAAATGAGTTTCTTGGAGGCAACATATAGATGGGTTTTGTTTTTTTATCCATTCTGATACCCTGTGTCTTTTGATTGGGGCATTTAGCCCATTAACATTCAGGGTAACTATTGAGAGATATGAATTTAGTGCCATTGTATTGCCTGTAAGGTGACTGTTACTGTGTATGGTCTCTGTTCCTTTCTGATCTACCACTTGTAGGCTCTCTCTTACCACTTGTAGGCTCTCTCTTACCCTTTCAATATTTCCTGTAGAGATGGTTTGGTGTTTGCAAATTCTTTCAGTTTTTGTTTGTCCTGAAAGCTTTTAATCTCTCCTTCTATTTTCAATGATAGCCTAGCTGGATATAGTATTCTTGCATGTTTTTCTCGTTTAGTGCTCTGAAAATATCATGACAGCTCTTTCTGGCCTGCCAGGTCTCTGTGGATAAGTCAGCTGCCAATCTAATATTTTTACCATTGTATGTTACAGACTTCTTTTCCCGGGCTGCTTTCAGGATTTTCTCTTTGTCACTAAGACTTGTAAATTTTACTATTAGGTGACGGGGTGTGGGCCTATTCTTATTGATTTTGAGGGGCATTCTCTGAACCTCCTGAATTTTGATGCTCGTTCCCTTTGCCATATTGGGGAAATTCTCCCCAATAATTCTCTCCAGTATACCTTCTGCTCCCCTCTCTCTTTCTTCTTCTTCTGGAATCCCAATTATTCTAATGTTGTTTCGTCTTATGGTGTCACTTATCTCTCGAATTCTCCCCTCATGATCCAGTAGCTATTTGTCCCTCTTTTGCTTCTTTATTCTCTGTCATTTGGTCTTCTATATCGCTAATTCTTTCTTCTGCCTCATTTATCCTAGCAGTGAGAGCCTCCATTTTTGATTGCACCACATTAATAGCTTTTTTGATTTCAACTTGGTTAGATTTTAGTTCTTTTATTTCTCCAGAAAGAGCTTTTATATCTCCTGAGAGGGTTTCTCTAATATCTTCCATGCCTTTTTCAAGCCCAGCTAGAACCTTGAGAACTGTCATTCTGAACTCTAGATCTGACATATTACCAATGTCTGTATTGATTAGGTCCCTAGCCTTCCGTACTGCCTCTTGTTTTTTTTTTTTTTTTGTGGTGAATTTTTCCGCCTTGTCATTTTGTCCAGCTAAGAGTATATGAAGGAGCAAGTAAAATACTAAAAGGGTGGCAACAACCCCAGGAAAATATGCTTTAACCAAATCAGAAGAGATCCCAAATCGTGAGGCGGGAGAAAGGGGATATAAAGAGGTTCAAAAAGAAAGAACGAAAGAAAAAAAAAGAATTAAAAAAAGAAAATGAATAAAGAAAAGTATAAAAAAGAAAAATATATATATATATTAGATAAACTAGTTAAAAAACGTTAAAAAAGAAAAGAGAAAAGTTTAAAAAAAATTTTAGCCCACGCGGGGTCAGCGTGGCCTCAGGTTCCACAGGGTCACAGAAGGATCGGGGGTGTCTGAGTGTCTCAGAGCTCGTGGGTATTGGAACGGGAAGCCGGCTACAGAGACAGAGCTGACAGTAAGCTCACAGCTTGGGGTTATTTTTTTAGTTAAAAAAAAAATAACAGGGGGTAGCCATGAGTTCCGTGCTTTGCTTTCTCCTCCTCTGGAATTCTGCTGCTCTCCTTGGTATTGAAACTGCACTCCTTGGTAAGTGAACTTGGTCTTGGCTGGATTTCTTGTTGATCTTCTGGGGGAGGAGCCTGGTGTAGTGATTCTCAAGTGTCTTTGCTCCAGGCGGAATTGCACCGCCCTTACCAGGGGCCGGGCTGAGTAATCTGCTCAGGTTTGCTTTCAGGAGCTTTTGTTCCCTGAGCGCTTTCCGTAGAGTTCTGGAGGACAGGAATACAAATGGCGGCCTCCTGGTCTCTGGCCTGGAGGAGCTGAGAGCCTGGGCCCCACTCCTCAGTGCGCCCCCAGAGAACAGCGCTCTGTAACTTTCATCTGCCTGACCTCCGGCCGCGCTCCGAGCCCACCAAGCCTGCGACTGGTTCAAGGTAACCCTGAGCTGCGAGCTTACTGTCGGCTCTGTCTCTGTTGCCAGCTTTCCCGTTCCAATACCCGCAAGCTCTGCGACACTCAGACACCCCCGATCCTTCTGTGACCCTGTGGGACTTGAGGCCACGCTGACCCCGCGTGGGCTTCGCCCCGGTTTAGCCTCTGGAGCGATGTCCCTCAGCGGAACAGACCTTTAAAAGTCCTGATTTTGTGCTCCGTTGCTCCACCGCTTGCCGGGAGCCGGCCCCTCCCCCCCCGGGGTCTATCTTCCCATCTCTTTGGATTCACTTCTCTGCCAGTCCTACCTTTCAGAAAGTGGTTGTTTTTCTGTTTCTAGAATTGCTGTTCTTCTTCTCTTCGATCTGCCGATGGATTTGCAGGTGTTTGCAATCTTTAGATAAGCTATCTAGCTGATCTCCTGCTAGCTGAAGTAGTCTCAGCCTGCTACTTTTCCGCCATCTTGACTCCTCCTCTCACATATATGCTTTTTATAAGAGCTCTCCTTGTTAACATATTTTTGTAAGTGTAAAATTTATTAACATAGTCTCATTTTACCAAGAGAATTAAATGATTTTTTTTTTTTTAGTGCTTCAATGAACTCCATCCAAAGATTAGAGATGGAATTTGGGAGGGTTTAACTCTTAGTGAGTCTACATCTAACCAGTGTCTATTAAAAACTCTAATTAAAGGGTTCAACATATCCAGTGCTTCAGTCTTGAAAAAACAGAGCCTAAGAATAGGTTTAAGTGCAGTTAGTTAGTTTATATTGGGATATGGCCAAAGAGAGGAGGAAGTGGGATACTGGAAGGCATGAAACCAGGAAGGAATAAAAACCCACAGAAGGGTGAGTTAACCCAGTTGTCAACACTTAGGACAACAGGGCCTTATCACAGTGAGAACTTTTAAAGATGAAAATACCTCAAGGTTGTTCATTCAAAGGATAGGAGAAGAAGATTTATTTACCAAGTTCTGTCCTCACCCCCCAAACCCAAGACCATCCCCATGAACTTTTTATTCCCTTGTAGTTTCAGATTATACCTGGTTGAGAGCTAGGAGGATTAGGAAGTCACTGGCATAAGTATGGCGGAGCAAGAGGCTTTCAAGTTATGTACCTTCAGAAAGTGGATTGGGCAGAAATGAGGTGAGGTGTGATTGGACTGTGAAAACGTGATTTCTGCATCATATTTCTCATGCCTAAAAACTTTCTAGGCTTAGATGGGTAATATCAATGATATGATAGACAATAAGACAATAAGGATCAGTGACAACTGTGGCAAATCAAACGCATATGCACTGTCCAAAGGTTTGTGCTTCTCATTTCTAGTCCATCTTCACTAGGTGAGGACAATGGCTTTTTATTGTCACATCCTGATAGGAAAGTCTCAAATCTGAACTACAGGTGAAATTTCATGATTTTAAAAACAAGTCGAAAAAGAAGAAATGATTTTCAGGCTGGTAACCCCACATATGTTGCCAATCACTGATCTCAAGTTTAAAGAAAACTGAATATTATATTAAACTTTTAATTTTTCAGTTATAAACATATTTTTCTTTACTCCAATAATTCAAAGAAAAATAATAATTTATTATGTACATTTTCTTCTTGCATGTGCTTACTGGAAAATAATTATAAAACATGCTTGATGGGGCACCTGGGTGGCTTAGTGGGTTAAAGCCTCTGCCTTCGGCTCAGGACATGATCTCAGGGTCCTGGGATCGAGCCCCACATGAGGGGGGGCTGTCTGCTCAGCAGGGGCCTGCTTCCCCCTCTCTCTCTGCCTGCCTCTCTGTCTACCTGTGATCTCTGTCAAATAAATAAATAAAATCTTTAAAAAAATGCTTGAAAATTTTAATAAAAGTAGTCTATACCTTGACAAAAGTGCTATAGCATATTGAACCAAGTTTTTAGCCCTTTGAGTCTACTAATTAGCTAGATTAATATATCAATCAATCAATAAAGCAGTCCTGTAAAGAAAAGTCCAGATTTTGACAGATATCCAGGAAATAGTTTAAGAAAGGTAAAGTCCTCTCGATCCAATTATGAGTTTGAACTACTCCATAACATAAACTAAATATTTTCCAATTATCTCTTAATGTTCCCTCTCTTCAGTGACAAGAAATTCTGTGAAGAGACATGTTATTATTAAATTCTAATGAGAACAGGGACTAGCCTCAATCAGAGCTCTCTGGTAAGAATATACAGTCTGCCCTTTGGATTACAACAATGACAGTTACTAGACCAAAGCTAACTGAGTAACCCAAATAAAACGTTAATAATTAACATCATTTTAAAAGAAACCTTTGGAAACAGGATCCCCAGGATTATTTTTTTTTCTTTATTAGTGAAGTTTACAGAAATCTAGGCAGTATGTATATAAAAATTAATTTAGAATGCTTAATCCCTGTTCTTGTTGATTTGATTCTTCCTTCTGGACACATAATTCAATATACAAAGCCAACTGTTGACTGTGTACTCTGGAGAGTATAGTTCGAGTATATGCAGAACCAAGGACTGCCAAAAGGCCCTCTGTAAAGCAATATTATAGGGCTTTTGCAATTATAATTTCCTTCGTCTAGGCAAATAATTGTAGTGATTTCTCTTTAGCTGACCCATGTGAAAAAATAATGTGAACTGATTTTTGGAGCCTATTAGATATAAGTAATCAAATATTTTTGCCAAGTGAGATTGTTGAAAATGCTGGAAATTGGCTCCATCAGATTCAGCTTTGACATTATAATTTCCAGGAAGAATTTTTCATTTTGGGACTTGATATGCCCTCAAATGCAGTGGAGATTTTAGTACTGAAATTAAAAAGTCATACTTTTCTTTTGCTGCTTATAAATGTTCAGTAGTAATCAAGAAGAAAGTTTTCTATGACTTTGAAGTTTTTTTTGGTACTGTGTCATTGTGAATCTTGTCTCAGAGAATAACACAAATGATGCTTTCAATTCTCACTAACTCTCCACATTAATGGATAACACCGGGGCCATATGACAGGTGCAGCGTTTGATGAAAAAAAAAAAAAAAAGGAACTTTGTCACTGTTAATTTTTCCTGGATTGGGGGAAATTCCAAATCAAAAACACATTTTTACTTATAATATGTAAATATCCTACATTTGGGGGATTTTTTTTTAAAGTAAAACCAAACCAAACAAGGGTCCCTCCTGAACTTCTCTGAATGAGCAATCTATGTGGAAAGCCTTTTTAGCAAAGCCATCCTAAACTAAACCAGGTTTCTGAAAAGTGGTCCTGCTTTACCCCTTGAAAATCTTCAACATAATTCTGATCCAACTTCACTTGTGTCAGTTCAGTTCTGAAAAGAAAACTGATTTCCTGCTGATCCAACATCAACAATTCAATAAGCTTCAATAAGCTTGTGCCTGCTGAGATTCAAACTTGCTTTAAGCATATAGGCATCTTAAGTCCTTCAAAAAACATGTCAGTAAGATGTCTGGCAAAGCGATGTATCTCTAGGGATAAAGCATGTTTATTTTGTGTGTTCTCATGGTCTTTCTTCATTTTTCTCTTTTACTCCATACCCTTCTTTTACTTTTTCCTATCTTTTGGGTGTACTACCCAACACATACGCACACGCACACGCACATGCATGCCCCCACACATCTTTGCTTGCACGCAAACACATATTATGCTCCTCTGATTATGCACAGGTGACTGTTTCATTGCCTGTGAATTTGAGGGATGCCCTTCGTGAACATTGGAAAGCAAAACATTGTCTAAAACTGGAATTATAGTGATTTCCTGGTCCTGCTAAAACTCTACTTTCTCTCTTCAATGTTCGCCGTAATCCTTTCTTTGTCATGCCACAGGAAATATAAGAAATCAAATTAAATTGATTCCTTGAAATGTTTGAAGGCTTATTCTTTTCTTAGATTTTAAAGGGGCTTCATGATTCATTAAAGGATACTGTCAAAATTCCATACATATTACCTGTATTGTGAAATCTCTAAATATGATGGCTAATTTTTATTTGAACAAAGCATTTCCCCTTCAGGCAGAGGCATGGGTCTGCACTGTTGTGTTTATTTTTCAACGCTATTCAAAAGAATAAAAGATCCTCTGAGAGAGCTTCAAAGTAAATAAAAAAGCTCTTCAGTAAATCACAAAATTGTGCCTTTTCTTTTAGGATCAATATTTCCCTTTTTCAGACTGAGGTATCCGGCTACAAATACTAATACATTCACCCAAGTGTTTAAGGAATCATTTTTAAAACATGGTAAGTCTGTCTCTTAGCTTCTTTGTTTCACCATGTTAACTATGAAAGTGAGCTTCATTGTAAACTTAAAGGAAAAGTGACAAACTCATGGTCACTTGACTGTATACATTAGAAACTGACCTGCCTCAGAAATAGTAAGTCAATGTCTGTCTCTGAAAGCCTTCTTCTCTCTACCGCTAGATTGAACATTTCCAATCCCATTCACTCTCTACTTTTGATCAAAATTAATTCAATAAACACTGTTCATGATTAAAGTAGTTCAGACAATACATGATATATACCATTTGCTCTTTCATTCTTTCACTATCTCCGTTTTAGTTTTCTTGGGGGGGGTGTTGTTAGTTTTACATAAAAATAACAGTAGCATATCTGCTTTATTTATTTATTTATTTTTTAAAAGATTTATTTGACAGAGAGAAAGAGATCACAGGTAGGCAGAGGCAGGCACAGAGAGAGGGGAAGCAGGCTCCCCACTGAGCAGAGAGCCAGATGTGGGGCTCCATCCCAGGACCCTGAGATCATGACCTGAGCCAAAGGCAGAGGCTTAACCCACTGGGCCACCCAGGTGCCCCTAATATCTGCTTTTAAATTAGTGGTGAAGAAATTCCAGTTTTACTATTGGTTCAAGATAATGATCTTTCTAACGAAACATAATTGAATTTATATGGAGAAATACTTCAGGAATCTTTCTTTGTTAAAAATTTATCTGGGGGCACCTGGGTGGTGCCCAGGTCATGATCTCAGGGTGCTTGGATAGATCATCTTTGCAGGTGATCTACCATTAAATATATACTGTATATGTCATTTCATCTGGAACAAAATATGCATATATTTTGTTTCTTGAGTATTTTTTGCAAATATGTAGAAATACAGTTTTATATTGACTTTATACCTAGAAACCTTGGTAAAATAACTATTTAATTATAATTAGAATAGATAATCATATAAAGGCCTCTGCCTTTCATCTTTGAGTAACTGGTGATTAATCATCCTCAGAAGTTTTCTGATCTTATTATCTTTGTAATTAGTGCTGCCTCTAATTCCCAACATCCTAAGCTACTGTACTAGTCTCCCATCCCAGTTTGCCAGCAAACATTTCCTCTGCTCAACTTGCCATAGGCTATTCTATATTTTACCTTCCACCAGTGATGGATTTCTGTTTGCAGCCAGTTGATGGGTGATTCAACTGCCAAATATGGTTTTGGTGTCTGCTTTCCTGGACATTCTTTGTTTCAACTGTCTTGGGACAAATTCCCCAGCAAAAAGACTCTTAAAATGAGGATTTGAGGAGAGCCCTCAAAACCAGCATCTGTGGCACCAAGGAAGTAAGAATAGGCAGAGAGAGGAGTAGATCTGTGAGGAGTCGCGTGAGGCCCCAGCTGATTCTATGGGGCCTTCTAGAGCTGGCACACGCTTTCATACAGGCCAGACATTTATTCCTTCCCATCAGCCAGCCATTAGATGTAGGCAGCCTTCAGAGAGCAGGAGTGACTCTGGGCAGAATATGTCTCTTTAGCTCAATGAAATTTCTGGAGCAGGATTTAGCTAAGAGATTTGAGTTGCCAACATTTCCACCACCTGGGACAATGACTACACTAGGACTGAGGAGAAGAACTGAGTTACGCATGCAATAGACACTACCCTAGATTCCAGTTACAAGTGTGTTAGACCTATTCATTGTGCCTTATATATCTCTTATACTCTCCTCTGTAATTTTTCCTCAGTACACAAATCAGGATTTTTTTTACTGACTTATCTTTGAAGTCACCTATCCCTTCTTCTATCCTGTCCAGTCAGTTATTCAACTTAGATTTTGAATTTTTAATTTTAGTTATTGCATTTTTTTATATTTTAGAATTTTATTGGATTATTTTTCATAGTTTTCATTTCTCTTTATGGTAATCTTGAATAATTTAATCATATTTAGTTTATGTCTTAAAATTCCAGTATCTAGATGACTTATGAGTCTGCTTCTATTCTATCTTTGTGTTTTTTCCCTTGATATACCCAATGATATTTGATTTAAGACAGCATTTTTTTAAAGATTATTTATTTATTTATTTATTTGAGAGAGAGAGAGAGCATGAGGTGGGGAAAGTCAGAGGGAGAAACAGATTCCCCATGGAGCTGGGAGCCCATGTGGGACTCAATCCCAGGACTCCAGGATCATGACCTGAGCCAAAGGCAGTGGTTTAACCAAGTGAGCCACCTGGGCACCCCAAGACAGCATGTATTAGTCAGCTTTGGCAGCCTTAAGAAAATATCATAGAATGAGTGGCTTAAAAAACAGGAATTATTTTCACAATTCTGGAGCTTGGGAAGTCCAAAATCATGGTGTCAGATAACTCAATTCCTTGGTAAGGGATTTCTTCCTTAGAGAATTTCCTTTTTACCATGTCCTCATAAAGTGGGGAGAAGGAGCTCTGGTTGTTCTTCCTCTTCTTATAAGGACCCTAATCGCATCCTGAGACCTCTACACTCATAACCTCATCCAAATCTAAATATCTCCTGAAGGGTCCACCTCCACTCATTACATTGGGTCTTAGGGCTATAGCAAATGAATTGGTACTGGGGGACAAAAACATTCAGTCCGTGAAACTGGACATTGTATAAAACGTTACGGAAGTTGCAGAGAGGATTTTCTCTACTTTCTAGTAGGCAAGTAGAGTAGAAACAAGACTGCATAGACTAGATGATGGGGTTCAGATTTTATAAGTCTCAACTTGTCTCTGATTCTTCTTTACTTTGAAGTGTATCCTAAGAGGACCACAATTAAAACCTAGGGTATGTATCTTATTGGCATCGCAATATCTAGTTTTTAATCTCTTTTATATTGTAAAACTGCCAATAATTTCATTGAGCTTTCCAGATACTTATTTGTTTGGCTTCTTAGGTTCTTGCCTTGTAAAGGTTAATAATTGAAAAGGTGTCTTTCTATAATTTGGCTATTGTTGATAATGCTGCTATAAACATTGGGATGCATGTACCTCTTTGAATAAGTATTTTTCTATCATTTGGGTAAATACCTAGTAGGGCAATTGCTAGATCATAGGGTAATTCTATTTTTAAATTTTTGGGGAACTCCATACTGTTTTCCAAGGTGGCTGCACCAGTTTGTGTTCCCACCAACAGTCTAAAAGGGTTTCCCTTTCTCCATATCCTTGCCAGCATCTGTTGTTTCCTGTGTTGTTAATTTCAGCCATTTTAGCCATGACCACTGTGAAGTGGTATTTCATCATTATTTTGATTTGGTTTTCCCTGATGCTGAGTGATGTTGAGCATTTTTCATATGTCTATGGGCCATCTGTATGTCTTCTTTGGAAAACTGCCTGTTCACGTCTTCTGCCCATTTCTTAACTGGATTATTTGTTTCTTGAGTGTTGCATTTGATAAGTTCTTTATAGATTTTGGACACTGGCCCTTTATCACTTGCAAATATCTTCTCACATTCCATAGGGTGTCTTTTAGTTTTGTTGATTATTTTTTTTGCTTGCCAAAAGATTTTTATCCTGATGAAGTCCTAATAGTTCATTTTTGCTTTTGTTTCCCTTGCTCCAGGGATGGTTCAGTAAGAAGTTGTTATGACCAAGATAGCATCTCAAAGAGGTTGCTGTCTGTGTTTTCTAGGATTTTGATGGTTCCCTGTCTCACATTTAGGTCTTCCATCCAGTTTGAATTTGTTTTTGTGGATGGTGTAAGAAAATGTCCATTGACTGATGAATAGATAAAGAAGGGGTGTGTGTGTGTGTGTGTTTGTCCAGCACTCATGCTCAATATAATATTACTCAGCCATAAAAAGATTGAAATCTTGCCATTTATGATGATATGAATAGAGCCAGAATATATTATGTTTTTTTTTTCTTAGAATTTTATTTATTTATTAGAGAGAGAGAGTACATGAGAAAGAGAGCAAGGGCAGAGGGAGAGAGAGAGAAACGGACTCCTTCCTGACAGGCAGCCTGATGTGGGACCTAATCCCAGGACCTTGGGATCACGACCCGAGCCAAAGACAGATGACCAACAGACTGAGCCACTCAGGCATACTCAGAGTATATTATGTTAATTGAAATAAGTCATTCAGAGAAAGACAAATACCATGTAATTTCATCATATGTGAAAAAACAAACAGATGAACATAGGGAAGAGGAAATAAAAAGTGAGAGAGAGGGAAGCAAACCATAAGCGACTCTTAGCTATAGAGAAACTGAGGGTTAATGGAGGGAGGTTGCTGGGGAATGGGCTAAATGGATAATGGATATTACTGTGGGCACTTGTGATGAGCACTGGGTGTTATATATAAATGATGAATCACTAAATTCTACACTTAATCCCAACTTTACTATATAGTTAACTAACTAGAATTTAAATAAAAACTTGAAATTAAAAAGGGCCTTTAAAAGAAAACTGTCTCAGACTATAAGGTTAACTCCTTTTTTTCTTTCTTCACTTTGAAATCTTGGTTCCTGAATTATAAAACTTAATTTTTATCTCCCTATTGTTTGACACTATAAAGAGCTCTGCCATTTTCTATTGCTTGCAGTATCTGTTTTCAACCGGGAGCTACTTAAGAAATTAGCAAATGTCCTAAGGTTTGTGTTTCTTACCCCCAGTGGACTTCTCTCCTCACCAAGATCTTGGCCCTTAAAGTCCTAGGAAACTCAGAGCTCTTCAGTACTTTTAAGAAGATGCTTTCTTGTACATATTTATTTATTTTTTTAAATATAGATGTTCTAGTAGTTCTAAAAAGTAGAGTATTTATATTATAAGCTACTCTATCATGGGTAGAAATAGAAATGATTTAATTCATATTTTGACTGCCATCTATCACTCTTTTATTCACAGTAGAGTGGTGGTTAAGAATCAAGAACCTGTAACCATGCAAAACTGAGAACTAACTTAGCTTGTGACCTGGGATAAAACATTTATCCTCTTTGTGCCTCAGTTTTCTTTCCTGGAAGATGAGGATAATAAGTTCACTTACCTCATGTGCTTTTGAATACTGAACAAAACAATGGATACAAAGCTATCAGTACCATGCCAAACACCTCGTGCATACTCAATAAACATTTCACATCTTATTCCCAAACAGGTAATTTAAATGGCTCTTCTTAATCATCAAAAGCTTTCATTTTTTTACATTCCCCACTGTTTATCTTCTGCTCCAATGCTGGTGTCTTTGAAATTCATTTTGTTTTTTTCATTTTTTTCCATAGACCTAGATCAAACATGTGTCAGGAATGTTCCAGAATGACTGGGTGGCCAGAGTCAAATTGTATTAGCTGTAATACCAAGTGAACCATTTAGTAAGAGCATAACTGGTTGTGTTTATGAATGTTTTCATTAGTTTAGCATCATTTTCACATTTTAACCAATTGAAAGTCCACTATAATATTATGTGACAAAAACCTATATGAAAAAGAACATTAAATCCCAAGCTGTATATTGCTGAGCCAGAGGTGTGGGTTGTATTCCTGAGCTCCAATTATCTTTGGGCCAGAACAAAGAAAGAAAAAACATTTTTGTGTCATTTGAAATTGGTAGTATCACAGGTGAGGCACAAAATGACATTTTCAGCAATTCAAATTTTAGCTACTCCTGTTCAGATATATTTTATGGCTTCCCAGTCTTAGAGACTTTCTTCTATTTCTAAGAGAAGGAAAGAGAGAAAAGTTTGAGAATTATATAGTTAATGTTTTATTATGGTTATTTCAACATTATACAAATGCTTAGTATTTCTTTATCTTCTATATAAAACTGTTGTAAAATTTTTTACAAGGAAAAGATAATTACTACTTCGGGATATTTTTTGTTTTTTAGAATCAAAGTGTTTTGTTACAGAAAAGTATGTTAATTACTTTGTAAGAGTATAATGAAGACCACACCACTGTGTATGACTGTGGAGGTTATATATGGGACATTTCTAGGTAGTATCATCAACTGATTGCTTATTTCACCAAACTAAGTACATCTATGGAAGAGGACTTCATATGTAGTAATGTACAAATACATAAATAATGTCACTACAATTTGACATACTGATTCTTTTCTTAATATGTCATGGGCACATCCCCATGTCATAAATACTAAGCTGCATCATTATTTTAGCAGTCATGTTGCCTGTCATTATATGCATGCAGAGTTGTATACTTTATTTTCTCGATCTCCCATTGGTTCATACTTGGCTATTTCCAGGTTTCAGTAATATAAATAACCATCCACTGAACACTAGTGTATGCACATATTTACATTACATAGTAACATCTTAATACAATTGTTAGATCAAAGTTATTCGCAAATGTAAAACTTTTTTCTTTTAAGATTTTATTTATTTATTTGACAGACAGAGACCACAAGTAGGCAGAGAGGCAGACAGAGAGAGAGGAAGGGAAGCAGGCTCCCTGCCAAGCAGAGAGCCTGGTGCGGGGCTCGATCCCAGGACCCTGGGATCATGACCCGAGCCAAAGGTAGAGGCTCTAACCCACTGAGCCACCCAGGCACCCCAGCAAATGTTAAACTTTTAATGTATATTGCCAAATATCAGATTCTGTACTTTAAAACATGACAGTGGTCAGGGTGCCTGGGTGGCTCAGTGGGTTAAAGCCTCTGCCTTCTGCTCAGGTCATGATCCCAGAGTCCTGGGATGGAGACCCGCAGTTGGCTCTCTGCTGGGCAGGGAGCCTGCTTCCACCCTCCCCCCTGCCTCTCTGCCTACTTGTGATCTCTGTCTGTCAAATAAATAAATAAAAATCTATTAAAAAATATAACAAAAAATAAAACATGACAGTGGTCTAGAAGTACTGCTCTAAAAACCATCACAAAAATGTGACAGGACCAGGGTGGCTCAGTTGGTTGAGTGTCAGACTCTTGATTTCAGCTCAGGTCCTAATCTTGGGGTCATAGGATCAAGTGCCACATTGAGCTCCACACAGCACAGAATCTTTTTGTCCTTCTCCCTGTCCCTCACACCTCCCCTCTCTCCCCACACAGTGTTCTTTCACAGTCTCTTGTTCTAAGTAAATCAATCAATAAATGTTTAAAAACACTGTGATAGAGCCCATCTTGATAACAAGCATGAGAGGTAGTAGTAGTCATCAACAAAATTCAAATTCTTTCATTCCTCAGTTTCAACAATGAAGAAATATGCTTTAAATTAGAAAACTTTGCTAAATATTTTTTGTTCATTAAGTAAAGCTAATAGTGGTGTAAATGAAAATAGTTCGTATGTCATGTCTGCTAAATATCAGGTGACATTTCATTATGTTTATAACTAATAAAAATTGCAATTGTTTTCTATAATATTATTAGATGTAACAATGATTAAATTGCTGATCACTTTTGGCTCAACTGAGTGAGGAGAAATTTGCTGTTTTTGAATTTTACATGTATATTCATAATCTGTATCATAAGGTTTATAATAATTAACCTATGCGTATTTATTTATTTATTTATTTAAGATTTTATTTATTTGAGAGGGAGAGTGAGTGAGAGAGCACAAGCCAGGTGAGGGCAGAGGGAGAGAGATAACCAGACTCCCCGCTGAACAGGGAGCCCAAAGCAGGGCTCCATCCCAGGACCCTGGATCATGACCTGAGCGGAAGGCAGAGGTTTAACTCACTGAGCCATTCAGGCATCCCAACCTACGCATATTTTAAAAGAAAAATTTAACCTGTTTATGGTCAGATTCACTGCAAGAAAAATCTCTGTTTTCTGTACTTTCTTTTTTAAAGAAGTACCTTCCCTTTTCATCAACATTTATATGTTATGTAGGAAGCCCTTAGATCTGTGCTGAATCGCATACAGTCAGGATTATTTTAATGACATATCATCTTAAGTGGTATTTATAACTGCATGTTGTTGATAAAAAAGAAAAGCAAAATGCTTCTTCCACCCCAGAACATTTTTTTCTTAAATGTAAATTTTATTAATAAATCTTTTATGACTTTCAAATATAAACTAGAAAGTTGTTTTATTTGCCTTACGGTCATCTTTACAAATTATTCTTTGCTGTAAATAAACTTACCAGTGACAAGTTACTATTTGTGCCAGCATGGGTCTATCCATGAAAAATCATTGGCAATTCCATTAGCTAATAAATAGGACTTCTTATTTGTTAATACCACCAAAATCATGAACAGAGAACGTGTGATGTATTACTTTTCTAAGAATTTTTAAACAGTATGCATCTTGGCCTTTTTTTTTTAAGTATATTCATTTCTAGGCTTCTTGTGAACCTTCCCAGTTTTATGGGGCTGATTTTACTTTGATTTTTGTTTCTGAAATAGATGATAGCATTATTTTCACTTATGAAGGTACAGAAAAATAACTACTGAAGAGTGATTAAGATACCTTACAAAATATCAATGAAATATGAGTAAACAACTAGATCATAAGCTAATTTAAAACCAACTACTATTCCTATTTTATTTTTAAGGAGTAGCTTGATTAAATATGATAGTTTGTAATTATCTCAATATATTGCTGTTTTTACAGTGAGAGTAAGTTTTCATTGTCAATGTGTATGCTATTATGTTAGATGAATGATAAAGGCAATATTTGCTCAATAATGTAACATAATATAATATATATGCATAATAAATATACAATGTTTATAATATTATATAAATATATGTTTATAATAATATATGCATTATAAATATATAATCCATATATTTTGTATGTGTATGTGTATATATTTAACATGTATGTGTGGCAAAGGGCCTATCTTTAATTCATAAAGTTAGGCTTACCCAATTTTATAATAGAGTCCTCTTGTAGTATCTTCATCAGTCTGTTCTCATTAGATTTTTAAGCAAAATGTCCTGCAAAGCTAGGACCTAGTTGCCCATTATTTGTTTATCTGGAAGCTTCTTTTCTTCTCCATCACATTCTTTCTACTTACTAGACCAATTTTGCTCATCAAGTAAGCCCCAAATCAAGCGGTTCTTCTTCTGTCATATCTCCTTTGTCATACCTCTTCTGTCATGGAAAAGTAATCATTTCTTGCCTTGTACTCCTACATCAGTCTGGGTGACACATACTTTCATTAGTACTGATCAAATTATAGCCCCGATCTCACTTTAGTCCTCAAAAGTAAGGACTATATTTAATCCATCTCTGTGTACCCAGCAAATGAATAAATGAATGAGCTGCTTAGGTACTCTCTGATACAGATATTAATGACAGTTATGGCCAATAGTATATATACACTATTTGTAATAGCATCCTACTTTTATAGAGAAGAAAATCAAACCACAAGATAGGTAACTTGCAATACTTGCATAGCTTATAAGTAGAAAGCATCAGACAGTAACCTAGGTCAGTCTAATGCCAAGGTCCCTATATTTATGAATGTCTTCTATTGAAGACAGATCTTTAGATAAATGCTCTTATTGTTAAAAATGAAAAGTGCTAGCGAAAGTTGAACAATTATACAACCAGTGAAATATGCTTGTTTTCTCCTGTATCAGTTAATCTCTACATACCTAATTCTAGGATAGCTTCATTGTAGGCAAAATAAATTATATCCTATGAATAACCATCAAGATGGTTAAATAGAAAATCCAGTAGCCCTTCCTAAGGAGTGAATGAATCCATTCGGCAATCTAGTATTGATGTGTCTTTCGTGCTCTGAATAGCGCCGGGCCCCTAGAGGCAATGTGAGAGTACTTCTGTCTTCAAAGACTTGCCAACGGGATGCAAGTAGCAAGTCTAACATTCATGGAATGAACTTGCAAAAATTCTTTTACACAAATTTGAGGAAAGGGTTTTTAGATGAGAGAGATAAGTAAGGGCTATAGATTTTAGGAAACATTTCATTGATGAAATGAAATTTTACAGAATTTTGGTGGAGAGCAGAAAAAAGAACATTCCAGGTGAGGCAAAAAATTCAAGTGACAATCTGAGAGAGGACCTAAGTGATTTTTTTCTAGCACTTGAAAGAGAGTTGAAGGGTTCATGTCTCTTGCCCAGTATGAAATGTTGTCGCATTATATTTGACTTGTATGTATACATTCAATGTGCTTTGGTACTGGCTTTTTCACTTAAGCGTCACACAAATTTTGAAGCATGGGCAAGGTTGACACTATTGTTTTCATTTCATAGACTAGAAAACTCGAGTTTTGTAAAGGTTAAATGAACTCCTAAATGCAACTGTTTTTTCCTCAAGGTTTTATTCATTTATTTGAGAGAGAGAGAGAGAAAACAAGCATGAGCTGGGGGTAAGGCAGGTAGAAGGAGAGAGAGTCTCAAGCGGAGGAGCAGGGAACCCGATGCAGGGATCGATCCCAGGACTCTTGAGATTCATGACCTGAGCCAAAGTCAGATGCTTACCATCTGTGCCACCCAGGCATACCTCAATTCTGTTCAAAATGGAGAAGCATATCACATAGCACCATAAATATGTGCCATTTCCAGATAGTTTCATGTGTGGTTAATGAAGTTTCGTGGTATAATTTTTAATCCAGCTTTCCCTCCAGATCGATTCTTTCTTTCTTTCTTTCTTTCTTTCTTTCTTTCTTTCTTTCTTTCTTTCTTTCTTTCTTCTTTCTTTCCTGTGAGTTTCTAAATATAAATCACTTGTTATGGTTAATTAGAAAGCATGACTGGATTTTTCTAGGAAGTATGAACCGGATTTTTCTCTAGGAATGGAGACATCAAAGCTAAATTGCCTCTTCTTCATAAGAACATTCAGCTATTTTTTGCAGAGAACCAAAATAAGAACATCTGTAGTATCCTCTAAGGTTCTTGCTCAAATCTTTTTGAATGTGAAACTGGGATTGAATTTAACATAATGGAAAATTATTGATGTTTATGGAACGGATCTATAACAATCTGAATTTGCATTAGCCAGACTTTAAGATTAAAACTTTAATTTCACTGAACAGATTGACATTCCATTTAAATTTATACTGTGATTGCTTTCCCCAAATGCCTTAAAAATGACAGTGCCTCTTCTATAGCACCAAGTTTATGGTCGATACTTGAAAATGACTGCCTCAGTTTTCCTCCAAAGAATGGATAGCAGCCCATTAACCCAAAGATTAAAGATTATTTTGGGGAAGAATGGGTATGTCAGGCTTTTGTTCATGCATGTTTTTGTCTGTTTTCTGATTTTAGTTAACATAAATAAGCTGTCAGTAGAAACCAATATTAATTCACAATCAAGGGAAGAAGACAGAAATGGTAAGGGCAGAAGACAAAGTACATATTTTCAGAATAATTTTATTGAGGAAAAAAAAATGACTTTTCTCCCCAGAGACTATCTGACATTTGTGAGACAGTAAGTAGAGGGGAATGAGCCCAGGATTTGAACCACTACAAATGGGTTTAAGGACTATATTCTGCTATTCACAGTGTGACTTGGAAGAAGTCATTGGAGCAATGGTGGTCTGAGTTTTCATGCTTAGCAAATGGGAGTTACAGCAATTGCTGAAGGAATGAGGAGATGGATAATGGAAGAGAAGCATTCCTGGGAGAAAGCATAACACCTTACTGTCCTGGAGATGAGGGATAGCATGCCATGCAAGTGAATATTTTGAAAATAAAGAATCAGCCAGGGAATGACACAAGTGAGAAAGCTAGAGGCCCACTTCAGGTCTTAATCCCACACCAAGAATTTTACTTTATCCTGACACAGTTATATTTACTGAGTGCTCTTTATGTTAACCGGTGTTACCGCTTCATAGACATTATTTTATTGAATTATCATAACCGCCCTATGAGGAAAGTGAGGACCAGGCAGGCTAAGAAGCTCATTAACATGGCACAGCTGGGGGGTGCCCAGCTGGCTCAGTCAGTAGAACATGCAACTCTTGAACTTAGGGTCATGAGTTCAATCCCCACATTGGGCAAAGAGCTTACTTGAGAAAAAACAAAAAGCATAGCCCAGTGGGTAAGTGGCACAGCTAAGATGCAAATCCCATTAAGTCCTATTTCAGAATCAAGACTTGTCCACTAACAGTATTACATTGAAATAGTTCACTCTCAACAGCGGCATGATCAGATTTTCATTTTAGAAAGAGTCCTCTGATTGCGGAAAGAACTGACCTGGGGAAAAGGCCTCATTAGAGACAGAGAAATCTGTGACTAGAAATGAGATGATCACAGCCACAGACAAGGTAGAAGCAGTGCACTTGCGATACTTAGAAGACAGAATCTATAAGATTTAGCAATGTATTTGGTGAAAGTGAAAAGAAAAAAAAAAGGAGATAAGAATGGACTCTGGTGGCTTTTTTTGTTTGTTTGTTTGTTTGTCTTTGTTTTAATGTTTTCCTATATCCATCCTGTAGAGTAGCTACACTTAAACATTATTCACTGTTACCCTCATAGGCAATCTGCTTGTCTTCTGAGACTTCAAATTATGCCATTTCCTCTGTCTGGAGAAGTTCCCTTAACCCACCCCACCCTACTAAACTGTGGCAGAGAGATACCCTATATCTCCTGCTCTCCAGAACTTCTCCTATTGTCCCAAAGCTTCTGTGGTATCTTCCACTTCTGGAATCCTCATGTCTCTGAATGGCTTTCTTGAGAAGCATATGGAGAGCTACCTGTGTATCTTATGTTTCTACTTCATATATTCTGGGGATAAGAACTGTGTCTTACTATTCCTTAAAGAGTAACGAGGTGGCTTCTGAACAGCTGAGATGTAAAATCAGTATTTTCTGAATTTAAATAAATAAATTTAGTCTCCTGTCAGTTTATGAAATCCACTAATTTAGTAAATATCGTAATTCATGGTTTATAAATGGCCTCATCAGAAAGGTCTTTTTTGACTCCTATCTAAAGTAATTTTGTGATCATGATCCCTCTCTCGTCTTATTACTTTGCTTTATTTCCTTTATACTACTTAGTATTATCAAAAAAGACTGGCTACCTAATTAGCAGAGTTCAGATGATGAAAATGCAAATGCAGTATCTTGTTAAAAAAAATTATTCAGAATTTTGGGAAAGCAGTAGTTGAGCCTTAAACCAACTTAAACAGAGCCTTCAACTGCACAGGTCATATCACCATGAGGCCAGTCATGGGTTCATATGTATGTTTCATCTCTCTTCTCCTTTCCATTAAACTCTAGGAAAGTAGGAATTATCCCTGTGTTATCCCTACTGCCCACAAGGGGTAAAAATGGCAGATGATAGCTACTTAATGAATACTTTTTTTGAATAAAAAAAAGGATTTTAGATTGGCGTTCCACGTTTTGAAACTTTTGTGGGTGATTGTCCTGACAAAAACGCTTTGCCTCTATGTAATTTCACACAGTGGTTCCAATCTCCATGGCACGATGTATCCTAAAGAGGATGACAGTGATTTTTTTTTTTTTAATTGAAAACCAACACTCACCATGTTGAATAGCTCTAATTATCATCTCTGGGATGAGTCCATGAGCTGAATGGGCCAAAGAGACTCAATTACCACCACTCCCTGGAGACAGTCCTTCCTAAATGTAGTTGAGATTCTGAAATTGCCAACAATTTCAAGAATATTGTGACTTATTCTAGTCGGTACCTATTTTGTGACGTACACCTTAATCCTTTGTCCCTGCCAATCTTGCTTCTTTCAAAAGCTTTAAATTAACTTTTATGAAGGAAAAGAAAGAATCTGACTAAAGGCAGTAAGAGGTTAATGTAAGCTATTGTTTCTGTGACATGGTACTGCTCCACAAAGCGTAATAACTTCATCAGAGGGAATTCAAAACTTTAGGGAAAAAGAATTATGGCCTTTCAGGTACTCAAAATACCTTTTGAGATGTATGTAAAAAAGATAATTGAGGAGTTTGGATTGTCTTTTTTTGAGATGATGTCGCTTGATAGTTTAAATCCAATCAAACATTGTTTTAAATAATAGGAGGTGAATTCTCAATAGAACTATGCAATACCCATTTCTAAAGAAAGGGGAAAAAGAATGTTGTAAGGGAAATTTCTATTCTTTCTCTGGAAATTTTCCCTTTGAGTTTTATAAATGTGGATTTGTCTTCTGAAGTTCGAAATCACATAATATTACTTTCAAAGGACAAGCTCATAACTAAAATGTAATAAGACCTCTCATTTATTAAGTGGCTGTCATGTGCCGGACAGTGTACCTAACTACTTCAGAAATGTGATCTAATTTAGCCCTCATGACAGTGCTAAAGGCAGTTGCCCTCTACCCCTTCTCTCCCCCATTTTACTAATAAAGAAATCAAAGTTTAAAGAAATTGAAAACATTGACCAAGGTCACAAAGTGAAGCAAACAAACGAACAAACAAAAAAACACCACAATTGCAATTAAATTTCAGTTGAAAAACAAATATGACATATGGCCGTTCTGGCTTATAGCTGAACAGAAAGTTTATATCTGGGATAATTTATAATTCTGCTCTATTTTTCCTTTGTTTTTGTTTTAAGATAATCATGAATAAGCTTGTCATAACTAAAATTCTGCCAGCATAGTCCATTATAATATGGGTCTATTTCATTTGTGTATTTTTTTAAATTGGTAACCAACTAAGTAGGGAAATGTGAGTTAAGATTAAATGTTTCAAGACATTTCATAACTTGTTTGCTCAAAATGACTTTTCTCATCACAAATGGCTGCACAGAGTTATCACTATTACATAAAGATGGAGTCTCCAGTGCTTTCTGGTATCAGTTGAGGTGCACTGCTAAGCCCCACTGTCAAAACTGTACCCTGTAACTGGTCTTTCCCTTTTGGAAAGATACTATCCTTCTGACACATACTTAACTTGGTCCATTCCTCTGCTTGAAGGTGCTGTGTTCAGAAAACTTGGGAGAGTACAAAAGTGGACTCAGAAATTGCTAACACCGTTGTCCATCAGAACCCACCTATTTGTTAGATTTTTTTTAAAGATTTTATTTATTTATTTGACAGACTGAGATCACAAGTAGGCAGTTCCCTGCTGAGAGAGAGCTTAGAAGCGGGGCTCAATCCCAGGAACCTGAGATCATGACCTGAGCCAAAGGCAGAGGCTTTAACTGACTGAGCCATCCAGGTGCCCCGTGTTAGATTTTTTTATTGTCAAAAATGTATGTGGTGGGGCACCTGTGTGGCTCAGTTGGTTAAGCATCTGCCTTCAGCTTAGGTCATAATCCCGAATTCCCCCTTGATGGATTCCGTACTCCTGGGGAGCTTACTTCTCCTTCTTTTCCCTACTTTTGCTCTCTTGCTATGTCTCTCTCTCTCTCTCAAATAAATAAATAAATAAAATCTTTAAAAAAATAGGTTATAGCAAAAGATGGGTACTGTTTGCCGAGGGCACAAAAGAACAGAGAAATCTGTGAGGTTGTCTGAGAGCAGCAAGTATGAGAAAAAATATTATTCAAGAGGGTGATGATGGGTGTGGATGAAGACTAATTTGAGGATGTTAGACTTGGGTGAAGTGAGAGGTGCCAAACTGTCTTCCTGTTGTGACAGGTGGTCAGGGCCCATGATGTGGGAATGCAGAGGTGGGGGGCGGGGTGGCAAAAGAAGAGATTACGTGTATATGATAATATCACATTAAGGAGAAAAGGGTGTGTGTCTTTGCTGAGCCCCTTAAGGGTTAGATGCTGGAAAGGTGGCCATAGGGGCTGGGGTCTTAGCAATAAAAACATGATAGGAAGCCACAGGCAGAGCAAATAAAGCAATGACTACAAAAGGCCTGGTTATTTGATGTGTTGGGTGGTACAATATAATAATTGTCCCTTGCTGCAAAACCACAAATATCAAACTTGAAAAAAATTAATTTGTTATAATATGAAATAATGTATAAGTATTATGATACAAAAGTGGGTCAGATTTCTATTTGTGAAACAGAAAGTGATTCTACCAAAGGCGAAGGGAAGGTAGTATCTGCATGATTTGAGGATAAAATTAAGTTGTATTTGAAGTTTGGCTGTGTAATCCCCCTTCTTTGTATTTGTTGTTTGTCCGGAGAGCCAGGAATAGCAGAGAAAGAAAATTACATTCACTCTGTGGCCCTGTTAGAGTTCACACTTACTTTGCCCTCAGTTTCTTCACCTGTAAAATGACACTTATGCCTAAAATGATTCCACATGTCCCTTTCCCCTGTGGGGTCATCAGTTCATTGTAAATTTAATATTTTACTCCCTGGCCTAGAGAATCTTTTCAAAATCTTGCATTTAATTCCCTAGGGATCTTTTTTCTGCATAGTGTTGAAATGCTGTATGTTGTGAATTCGCTCTTTAATTTGAAATATTAAAAGCAACATTGTCAGTTTCACATGCAGGCACTCGAACCATTTGCCACTCTGATGGTAATGGAAGTTCCTGCCTAACTCCTTTCCTAAGGCATCAGAAGGCAAATACCCCCTTTCAACTTGGCAATGTAAGATGATTTAGTTCTCATTTTAGAAACGTTGGCAAAAGGCTATTTCTGCTTCAGGTTTAACAATCTCAGTGATGTCCATGTAGTGAGTGGCATTGTACTATGTCCTACTATACTTTAGAGAAAAAGTGTAATTTGGCAGCTTCCGTTTACATAGTTCTAGATATTGATGATGACATTTATGGGAATTATTTCTATACAAACCCACAGAAACTGCTCACAATTCTGAAGGGAATAACATATGTTTGCTAGCTTAGAAATTATTTTGCATTTGAATGTTAATCTTAGAAGGCACAATTCTGAGACAAAAATCTTTGTTCTCACCCCTGTCCTGATTATCATGAAAAGGACATATCCTCAGGGATTTTACAGTGTCTCAGCAATTGAAAAGGAACATAAAGTATGTCCCGGTCTGGAGTTTAATTTGTAATCCATTTCATTTATATTTTGATAGAAACTCATTTTATGGTTCATTTATTTTTCAGGCTAATGGTATATTTATTTTTATAGTCACACACACACATGCACACACACGCACACATGCACACAAACAGAGAAAGAGCTCTCATCAAAGCAAACACATGTATTTGGCCTACTTTTTATTTGATTAAGGCATGCACGCACCTACATTTACTCTAAGTCCCCATTTAGGTCACTGAACATTATTCAGTCAGTTCATGACAGCAGCTTCTGCTTGTAGCATGACTGCGGTTATAGAACTCTGCAGAATACGTCTGTTCTGTGTATGTGCGTGCGTGTGGGAGTCCGTGATGTGTGGCGGTAATAGCTTAGGTAAATAACAGTAAAATAATGATAATTATTCAGTCCTTGTGTATGTGTATGTGTGTATGTGCATACACATATACTAAAATATAACTTCAGTTAACCACAGTAAGTTGTTTTATGACATATTTTCCCAGTTAATAATCCTTAAAGCTCTCTGCTTTCCCCTTACCCTGTCACTTCTGAACTCTTCTGCCTGTCCATCTAAGTCCTTGCTTATCTGGTCTCATCAATCCTACCTTCCCTCATGTGTGTCTGCACCTATGGTCAGATAGATTTGTCCCCATGACACAGCACAAAGTGAGCTTGTCACGTGTTACTCTAATAAACGGTTTACATATTTGTTTGTATTGTCAGACCATGTGCTCTTTGAGGGAAAAACAAGGTCTTCTTCATAGCTGTATGCTTAGAGCCATGTACATGATGGGGCTTAATAATTAATTTGTAGAAGGAAGGAAAGAAGGGAAGGAAGGAAGACATAAGGGTGGGGAGACATTTTTTCCTATTTCTACCTCTTGTTTGTTGTGTAAACTAGATGAGCTTAAAGATGCATTTTATTCTCTCAGATTATTCCTGCACCCACAGTAATCTCTATACATAAAGTGTCTTTCCAATTTTCTTGATGCCTCTCAAAATTCTATCCTTCTTTCGTGATCTTACTAAAGCCCCATTTGTATGAGGAAATTTTCTCAGCATCACCTCCCCAGAATTGGCTGTTTCTTATCTGAAATCCAGTTGTAAGGATTTTATGTGAATAAGTGTGCATACGCACGCATGTATGACTCTGCATCTATTTGATCTCATCACATAAGCTTCCATTCATGCTGTGTATCTTGTTTTTCCTGGAAATATACCCCTCCTCATCCCCAAATGCCTCTTGATGCAGTTCAGGAAAGGCCTTCCAAAATATACCACTCTGACATATTGATTATTTGGCATGGAAACTTACCTAAGAAACAGTCAGTGAAAAAAGGTCATTCTGACCTTCCTCTGTTCCCCCAAAAGCAGGCAATAAGTTCCCCATGTGAAGGACACGCTCCCTGCACCTGGAGGACTGATAACATCCTTACTGCGAGAGAGAAAGAATTCAGGGGCAAGAAGACTATATGAACAAAACTTGACATTTCTCATTAATTTGCTACTACAAGCCCAAACTTCCTTATTTTGTCAATTCTTCACAAATTGTTTCTTTGTCTAAAAGGTGTAAAAGCTGCTTGCTTTGGTCACTTCTTGGGGACTCATATCTTTGGGGCTTCATACTTAGAAAATTAGATTTGTTTTTCCCTGTTAATCTGTCTTAGTCAATTTAATTATCAGGCCAGCCAAAGAACCTAGAAGGGAAAAAAGGAATGGTTTTCTTCCCCTGCACTCTCTAAGAAGTTGAAGGCTTTCTTATTCAGATCTGGCTATTCTGGATTATTTGTTTTATATTTGTTTTATTTATTTATTTATTTGACAGAGATCACAAGTAGGCAGAGAGGCAGGCAGAGAGGGAGAGAGAGAGGAGGAAGCAGGCTCTCTGCTGAGCAGAGAGTCTAATGTCGGGCTTGATCCCAGGACCCAGAGATCATGACCTGAGCCAAAGGCAGAGGCTTTAGCCCATTGAGCCACCCAGGCACCCCAGTTATTACATTTTTAATAGAGATCCATGTGTGGATTTCTTCCCAGCATAGAACGCTTGTGTACTTTAAAGGCAGTCTGTGCAGGGAAAGGAAGACATGGAAAAAATCCAATTTAAATTGGACAGAGGAAACAAAATAATAAATTATGGATAGCAATGACAACCATTTTTCTTTTGACATATATTTCTAAAAGTATCTTATTTTTTGGTGAACATTTCCATTGATTTCTGAGTTCAAATCACAGAACTTTCTTTTAATGTATCTTCTGTCTGGGATTTATGACAAAGGTTCATACTGATTTCAAGCACCAATTATTGAAATACCATATGAACAGAAGGCATACTTCAGCATATTGATTTGTGCCAGTAACCTCTGCTCTAGAAGTCCACTTCATTTATCTAAACAATGGATGCTATCTGTAAAGAAATCTAGCAAATACTGACTTTACATAAGGCTGCTTAGTGAGCCTTTCTGTAATTTTCATTGTGGTATATTACTTCACAAATGTGTTGGAAAACAGACTTTTTAAGGAGCTTTTTTTTTTAAAAAATATTCATAATATTCTCTTGCAGATAACAAAAGAAGGTGGTCAGTAGGATCAAGACATTATGTTTCAATCATTCCATTCTTTTACATAAAATATTTGATTTGGACAAGTATTAGGCAAAAAGTTCTTTTTATTTCAACTATATTATGTATACCAAATATAAAATTTTTGAAAACAGGATTTATGGGATTTTTCTGTGTTTTGTTTTTGTCTTTCTTTTTACCTGAAATATGAGTTTATGTAATGGAATAAAATCTTTGGAGTCAGTCATCCAGTAAACTTGAAAATCAGCTTCTTTCCTAGGTTTCTATTAGGTTTTGAAATAATAATCATACCTTGGGTTTTTTTTTTTAATGACTTCTTGGAATGTTGATTTTTCTACTTCCTGCTTCTGCTGATTCTTTCTTTTGATGGGGTCCTTTACTCCTGTGGGTTTGTAGTTTTTATATTGTGTTCTCATTCTCAGTGAAAGGTTCTTTTTCATGGAAGTTTTATATACCGTCAGCTAGTTGTAGCAGTCTACTTTCAGATGTTTTTGGAATTTGCGTCTAACTCATGAGATACATTATTGGTCTTAAATTAGTCTAATGTGTTTTTCTGGCTTCTAGAAAATTATACTTAATTCAACATTGCTGCATATTTGAACTGGAAAAGAATTTCCATATCAGCTGGTAGTGATCCAAGAACATAGTTTCAGCTTTGATAAAGCTCAAAATACATTAAAACATGCAGATACATTAAACAAACAAACAAAAAACCTAAAGTCCAGTATGATAAGTTCGATCATGAAATATAAGTTAAAAACTGCTATTGGGTATTATTATAGATGACTATATCTCTGGCAGAAATGGACCAGTACATAAAATACTGTTATAGGTGGACTAATCTTAACTTTATAAAAATACTGCTGGGATAATATAATGAGATGAGTTTAATATATAGAGAGAGTTCAATATATATAAATATATATATATATTCAACTCTGTATTAAAATCAGAAAGCAGGGGCGCCTGGGTGGCTCAGTGGGTTAAGCCGCTGCCTTCGGCTCAGGTCATGATCTCAGAGTCCTGGGATCGAGTCCCGCATCGGGCTGTCTGCTCAGCAGGGACCCTGCTTCCCCCTCTCTCTCTGCCTGCCTCTCTGCCTACTTGTGATTTCTCTCTGTCAAATAAATAAATAAAATCTTTAAAAAAAAAATCAGAAAGCAATATGACAAGGATGCACATGTATCCTTGTTAGCTAGGAATGGAAAAGATGTAACAACTGTGTATAAGTTTTAGTTAAATTGTAGTTTCCTACTTTCTTGATAGATACTGATTTAAAAGGCATTAATAATTTTGATACATATTGAATGATATCAAAAAATTTTCTACTGAGTCCAACAAATAACAAAATTGGGAAATTTCTATTACTTTAAAGGAAATACTTTAATACTAGAGTGATAAGGAACAGAAATATAATATTACTGAAAACCAATTTTGTGTCAGGCAGTGTGAGGCTGTTTCATGTTCATATTTAATACTTTTTTACAGATCAGGAAACTGACTCAAAGTAAAGATTAGTAAACAGTGGTGTTGATTTTCAAACTAGGCTCCTTCTAAAACCTCAAATCACTGTTCTTTCTTTAATATAATCTCTCTTAATATATTGTTTTTACATTTTAATACAGCATTTACTAAGAACTGGAGGGAAATTCTTCTTTTGTTTTCTTTTAAATATTTATTTACTTAGGGCATTTGGGTGGCTCAGTGGGTTAAGCTTCTGCCTTCTGCTCTGGTCACAATCCCCAAATCCTGGAATCGAGCCCCACATCGAGCTCTTTGCTCCACGAGTAGCCTACTTCCCCCTCTCTCTCTGCCTGCCTCTCTGCCTACTTGTGATCTCTGTCAAATGGATAAATAAAATCTTTAAAAAAAATAAAATAAAAAGATTTATTTACTTATTTGAGAGATAGAAAGAGAGCACAAGTAGGAGAGGGAGAGAGAAAAAATCTTAAGCAGACTTCTTGCTGAGCTCACAATCTGATGCAGGGCTTAATCTCACAAACCTGAGATCAGAACCTGAGATAAACGCCAAGAGTCAGATGCTGACTGACTGTGTCCACCCAGGCATCTCTATTTTGCTTTCTATTCTTAATTGAAATGAATCCCCAAATTGACAGTGATGTTAAGTTTTCATTTTATTATAATGTTCTAGGACTCTGAGCAAACAAGCAACGCAGTTATGAATCTCAATAAGAATACATTTGTAAATATAACACATACCTTTTAGAATCATAAATGAGCTATATGGTTGGAAAAATTGTTTGTCATATTTGGCAGTTTTCTTAAATGCTTCCTTATACATAATAAATTGTTTTAGATTTGGCTGGTTCAGTTGCATGTAGTCCTCAGATAATCCAAAATTTTAAGAAAGAAATAATCTGCACATTTAATCAAATTCTTATGAATGTTAAATAACAAAATATAAAAACATAAGAAGCATTGGTAATGATTCAATCAGTACACTTATACAGTAAATTTTCCGTATTTTTCTTCTCTCTGCTGCCATTACCCTAGTGGTTTTGGTTCAAAGATTTATAGCCCCATCTCTAAGTAACTTAACATAAAGATAGTTTGTTACTCTGTGCTATGTCAATAAAAATTAAACATCTTTTTGATTGCTCCAGTATATTTTCACTTTAAATTTCTATACTGTAAATTATTCTATATATCTAACCCAAATTTTGCAAGACAGATATAGGAGAAACAGTGTCCTCTTATCATAAATATAATAATACAATTCCAAGAAAAACCTACTGAGTAGTTTTTGCCAGAAACTGGACTGAATTTACATGTGATATGTAATTTATCCCTTGCAACAGTTCTGTGAAAGAGATAATATGATTCCCCAATTTTACAGAAGAACAATGAAGAAATGAAGCTTTAGCAAGGTCAAGTAACATAAAATAAAAAATAGTAAAATGTATACAAAATAAGAGGGAAGAAGTAGTGATACTAGAATTTGAATCAGGCTTTTTGACACCTGAAGTCATATTCCAAATAACTATGGCACACCAATTTTCAAATTTTGTTTTTGCTATAGGAAACAGGATTAGGCAAAAATTTTCTTATATTCTACCACCCAGCAGTAACCATCTGTATTTCAATAAAGATATATTTTCTGTGTATTTAATGTTTTTTCCCTTCTTTGTTTGTGTGTGTGAGTGTATATATATCTATATACCTAATAGATCTGTGTATCTTCACAAAAAATGTACAAATGTGTTTATAGAACCATTATTCATAATCATTTTAAAGTAGAAGCAATGTAAATACCAACAATAAAATGGATAATAAGTCTTTGTATATTTGGATACTGGAATCCTAGGCAGCAATGAAAAATATATATTGAGATATGTATATATCTCAATATATATATACCATCATCATGGTTGATTCTCACAAACTTAGAGCAGAAAAAGCCAGGCACCACATCAGTCTATGACTCATTTATGAAACTTTCAGAAACAGACATATCAGTCTGTGGTATTTGAAGTTGAGTAAGGATGTCATAAACTAACATCACAGTGGTGAGAATGAAGAGATAGTAAAAATTAAACAAGAACATGAAGTTGTTCTTTCTTGTATATGGGTGCCAAAAGATAAAGAGAAGGCTGGCTTTGCAATTTTAAGTTGGAAGGTGACAGAAGTAACAAAAGTAGGGAAAACCAGGAGAAAGTCTGCTTATAGGGTAAGAATACTGATTTATGACTAGTTGACTTTGAATTGGCATGTCTGAATGGATAAATCCTGCAGAAAGATAAAAATAAAGATTAGGAAAAAAGTTTTGGTGAGAGCTGTATGTAATAAGATGTCTTTGTAAACAGTTGAAGCCATTGTAATAGATAAAAATGCTATAGAAATGGCTGCCAAATGAATCTGAGATTTTGGACAATTCTTATTTCTTGTTTGGGGAAGAACAAAGAGGTGTAAAAAAAGAACAAAGGAAATTAGAAAATGTTAGACATGACAACTGGAGGAAGGAAGAGAAGGACAAGTGGGAAAGGCTGAAGAACACCATGGTGCATAGTTTATAGAAATGCTCACAAGCCAACGCTATGCTAAGTTTATCTAATTCATGCAAAAGCAGTATTTTCTGAAATAAGTACCATTATTCCCATTTATAGATGACAGGACTGAGATCCAAGGAAGTTAAATAATTTTCTCAAGATAGGCAGTTAGTGGCCAAGTATTAATTCAAATCTAACATTTCTAGCACCAGGGATAAAGTTTCTAGTATTAGAGTGGAACAGAAGCAGAAAAATACCTTTGCTTTGATATAAAAAAGAGGTATCAGGAAATGATATATTTAATCATTTAAAAAATCCTACATTAAGGCACATTAATTGAGAATTTACAATCATGTATTTGTTAGTCATCAAATTGACTTAAGACTTTCTCTGTAAGAATGAATGAAAAGTAATGGGGACATTTCAAAGTGAAGAGAAAAGAGTATATCAGATATTTTTTAAAGGTCACTCTCAGCTGTGTTCCCTCTTATCTCTCCCCCAAATTTATACCTTAATCTTTTCCCATCCCCAAAGACACATTCCTTAAGTATCTAGCTTTAGCAAAGTCTCTCTTATATCACAACATTCTCTTTCAATTCTGCTACTGGCTTTGTTCTCTCACAGACTTTCTTTAATCTCCTTATTTCTGGGAGCAGTATTAAAAATGAAAATATATCAAATTCTTCCTCTCCTCCTACTATTTTGGAATTGTGGAGAAGGTATCTGTATGGGGGAATACTTCCATTGGAATGAATGAATATTGCAAGTAGTGTTTTTTTTTTTAATTTTTATTTTAGTGAAAAGGTAGAACTTTGTAGAAAAATTGAGTTTATTCACAATAGAACAGAGGATATGTCAAGAAACCACACCAAACTCTATGGGAAACATTGCCTTATATACTGAAACATTTGTCCTTGAGTAGAAATCAGGGAAATCAGAGATTCTCTGAATAAAGATAGAGTTTGCAGTAATGAGGAAGTATATAACAACTGTGGGCCACATGCTAGGGAAGTGGATAAGAGTGGACAGAGATTCCAGATGGAATATTTGCATGTTAGTATATTTCTATAATTTGCACCAAGCAGCTAGCTTCTATAGCTCTAATATGGGGAAACTGAAGAAACAGACCCAAGGACAAAGTCAGGAGTACAAAACACTAGGAATGAATTTATTTGAAAACCATTAATTTCTATGTTATAAATTTTCTTGTTACACAGAATCATAATTTTCTTAATATCATTTAATGTTCATATTTTTAACCACATAGAATTCTTCTCCCATCTCCTCTATTCACACTTTATATACTTAATTAAGTGTAACCCATAGCTTAGTGTCTATTTCAAGTTTAATGGTCTAAGGCTTCCACTTAAGAGACAGTAAGAGCGCTGGATTTGCCTGCCCCAACCCCAAATCAAAGCAATGGCAGTGACTGGTCTTTTTTTTGTAATGGCAATTTTTAGAGAATAATTTCAATATGCTTCAAAAACAGATATCTTCTTAAGTATATGAAAATTCTCCCTGAAATCCCTTTTTAGCTATTCAATCTTCTCAGTGTATTTTACTCCTTTAAATAGAATGCAATGGTAGATTTTACATTAGCACTCCATATTCCAAACATAAGTTACCCAAAGTATACATTTTTAATGCACAAGGGAAAACATAGCAAAATTAAATAGCAAATTCACTATTTTTTATGACATACAGATAAAATTTGCAGAAAATATGCAAAGCTGTAGTGTTTACAGTGTGTTAGCAAATTTAAAATAATCTCAAGAAAGAGAAAATCCAAAGGACAAACATCAATACAATTTTCAAAGGCTATGTAAAAATGATTTCAGTATTGGAAAAAAAATATGTGGAGACAATGGTGAATATGGGAGAAAAATGCATATTTTAAAGCAAGTGTCTCCCCAGAGTCACAGGATAAAAATTTAATTTTGAACCAACCATGTTCAAGTCTTCCAGAGATTATGTTTCTTTACAGTTCTATTTTGCCATAAGAAAGAAAAGCTTAACATTGCACAAACCCAAAGTATAACTTTGCTACAACATAGACACTGAATTTAAAATTGTATTAATTGAAACAGAAGCAAATTGGCTCAGGCTAATGTTATAAACCATGCCCTAAAGCAAGAAGTTGCCTGTGAAATTTGTTTCATGTTTTATCTATCTACATATTTCCTTTGGGATTAAAGAAATTCTGATGATTTATTTTTATTTTACATTGTTTATTCAACTGGTGTTAGAAAAAAAGGGGGGGGCTCAAATAAAATAAATAGAACAATAGAACAACTGTAATTTCATTGTGAATTTATTTTATCTCCTTTTCCTGAATGTGTAATGCAAGAAAAAATAATATCATAATGTCATTTTTTTTTCCTATTGAATTAATCTGTGGGTTTTAGATTTTAAAAGGAATTGGGAAGAAATGGAGAGTGGTAGTTTTAAGAAAGGTACTGGAATAAGCCACATGAGGCATAAGTCAATTTTGTTTATTGAGTCATCTTGTACAGAATGTGCTGTTGAGTAGGTACTTGGTAAAGACTGAATTAAATCCCTCTAGCTAAGCCCCACAGAACTTGATTGTCATTTCCTGGAGTTCTTACTCTTAATATTGGGATTCCTTGGACTCTTTGCCTAAGCCTTACACTCTGCGCCTGACACACACTCCAATCCCCATGCCTTTAGATACTATCTCTACGATCATGATTCCCAATATGTATCTCCAGACTTAATTTCTCCTCTGAGCTACTGAGGAAACATTTGTAGTACAAAACATTTGTAGTACATAGCTAAGAAATACTTCAGCCAAAATTGGCTAAAATAGAATCATCACAGCTGATACACACATCTAACTGAACCTATGTTCTCCACCAGTCTTGTCCCTTGCAGTAGATATCAACATCCATTCCGTTACTAAAATTCTAACCAGCAACCATCCTTTATCTCTTTCTTTTACTCATGACCCACATCAGTAAATTCTGTTGATTTTACTTCTGAAATGTATCCTAGATCAACCTAGAACTATCCAATATTTTAGCTTGGCAAATATACTTTAGTCTAAATCACCACAAGTTCTTTCCTGAGAAGTTTCAGAACTGATCTCTCAGTTTTTACTCCTGCCTCTGCTTTTCATTTTCCAGAGTACCCACAGACATATTTCAAACAAAATCAGATAATGTCATTACAGCTTAAAACTCTCCAGCAACTTTCAATTGCCCTTAGAATGTAATCTAACTTCTTAGCAATGGTCATTGGACAATGTGTGACATAGCTTCCCCACCTTTCTGGTGTGTCTTTTGCTAACCTTTCCTGCTCACAAGATTCCAGTTACAGTGGCCTTCTTTGTTGCTTGAATATAAGTTCACACAGGCCCCCGTGTGTGTTCAGTCTCCCTTTACATAAACATTTTATCCTCTTATCTTACGTGACTGTCTTATTCTGAGCTATTGGGCCTGATTTTCCAAAATATTCTTCTTGTGAGCCACATCACTTATTTCATTTTCTTCATTTCACTAATTGTCCAAAATCACTTTTTTTTTTTTTTTTTGCTTTGCCTATTTGCTTATGCCCTCCCCTTACCCACTCCTCCATGCTGCAAGAATGCAAGTGGAAACAGGTCCACATGGCCTATCCCCAGTGAGAACAGCACATAACAGAGTGTGTACATGTAGATCCTAAAAATACTTGTTTAATAAATGTTAAAAATAATTATTGAATCTAGAATAAAGAAAAAAAAAGAGTGAAAATTGTTCGTACTCATTTTAATTCACTGTTTTGTTATTTGCTTGATATTGCACAACAGTAGAGTCATTAAATTTATCATGTGGTCAAAACACTTTTTTGTAGTGTAAAATATTTAAATAAGAGAACAAGGAACACCAGGATAGTAGCTTTTTTTTTTTTTTTTTTTTTTTTTTTTTAATGGAAGTACTTGATGTTATGTAGAGTGACCAGGCAGGGATCTCAAAATCTAAGTGTAAAAATGGATAAAAAGAAGGGACAAAAAAGTTAAAATCTACAGTCCTTTGTATTCTGGAGACATAACACATAACAGATGCTAGCTGAAACGTTAGGAAAACCAACAATACTTTATTCCCTGGGACTGTCAGGGGTGTGGGGTAGATTCCTTAGGTTTGGTAGTTTCAGTTTTAAAACCAGGGCAGGTTGGCCATCCTTGTTGAAAGTAAGGACTTTTTCTCCTGCTATTTATATTTTCCATATCTTCCGTGCTACTTGTTTCCTATCTATGTCTATAAGTAGATGTCCTTAGAAAACTGTAAGATAGCTCTCTTGGTTTTGAAAACATACAAGGAGAACAGATGAGACCGTCCTAGTCTTCAATAGAACTGGGAGGAAATCAAGTAGATGTTGCTGGCACGAGTGGGGTCTACTTGAGAAAGTAAATAGGTTGGGTGATGCAATCCTGGAAGGAGAGGAAGAGGAGTATCAGAATTTTCATCCTTAACTAGCAGTTGAGCTCACTAACATTTTGTTCGAGGAGGTCATTGAGGACCATGACCACCAGTTGACCCATAGCTGAATTCAAGCAATTGGGACTCCTTACTCCCTCTCCAGCCCTTGGAATGCATTTTATGTCCACTGTTCCTATAGCCAGAGTTGATTCAAGAACAGAGCCTTGACAGAGTGATATATTGTTGAGATCATCTGGGCTATACATGTGGCTAAACCCTGTTAAACCTTTACTTATACCTTTAAGTTCTGTCAGGCAGGCACAGAGATCTGCTCCTCTTACAGTCACCCAAGTCAAGCCTCATATGTAATTTCACTTGTTAATTTGAAAACCTGCCACCTATTCGTCTGGGTGATCTGCCTTTTTCTTCAGTCTCTCCATGCCCTCCAAGTGGCCAGTTTCAGATTTCACCTGGAGAACTCCTGAGGTTATGATCCAACACATTTATTGTGGTTATACTGATATATTTGTATTTATTTGTTTTGTTGTGCACTTTTAATTTACTTAGATATTACTGTGCATGATATTTCTCCCTTTTTTGTAGTAATTTCTTTTTTTCATTTTCCCCCTCCTAATCAATTGGATAGTATATCATCTTTTTTTTTTTTTTCTGGGTAGTTACCTTTAAGTTTTAATATTGATACCTCACTTAACAAAGCATAAAGCTAGTAAATATTCTTGTCCTTCTTCCAAATAATAAAAGAGCTTTAGAACACTTTAATCTCAACTCCTCCAACCAACCTTTTGAATGTAATGGAGGTCTAGTGTTTCAGCCACTGTTTAATTTGCCCCCAAATTGATTACTAATGTTATTATATTATCATGTTTTATACATTATTAATATTACAATATGTCTTATATTACACAGTGATTTTTTTTAGAGTTTACCTATATGAATCCGTGTCTTTACTTACCATTCTTTCTTACATTTTCCTTTCTGAATTCAATTTACTTCTTCCTAAATTATATCTTTTAGATTTCCCTCAGTAAGGGATGTAGTTAGAAACTAATGATTTTTTTTTGTCTGAAAACATCTCTTTTAACCTTCATTAATAAATTACTGTAAATAATTAACATCTTTAAAAAAATAGTCAGGTAAAGGCTGCTGTAATATTTATTTTCACTTAGCACTTTTGAGATATGATTCTTCCATTTTATATGTTCTACAATTGCTGTAAACCTAATCTACTTCTGTTTAGATATCTATTTTATCTTCTAGCTACTTTTAAATTTGTGTTTATGTTTATTTGTGAGGTAGATTTAGTTGAATTTATCTTGAGATCCATTTAGCTTTTTGAATAGATAGGTAAATAGGTAGACCAACATAAACAGATTTATATAAATATACAGATACATATTACAAGTTCTATATATATTAATATCACAATTCTTGAACATTTTTCATGTATTACTCCTTTAAGAGTACTTCTGCTCGTTTTCTTTCTGGCTCCTATTAGACAGATGTTGGACCATCTCACCCTTTTTTTTTTAATGTCTCATAATCTCTTTCTTATCTCCCCCCCCTTTTTTCCTCTGGTAATGTTATGGACAATCTATTCATCTCTGATTTCCTGTTAATTATTTCTTAGCTATATTTAATATATCTGGTTACTAGTTTTATTTTTTTTTTATTAAGATTATTTATTTATTTATTTGACAGAGAGAGATCACAAGTAGGCAGAGAGGCAGGCAGAGACAGAGAGGGGAGCAGGCTCCCTGCTGAGCAGAGAGCCCAATGTGGGGCTCGATCCCAGGACACTGAGATCATGACCTGAGCCGAAGGCAGGGGCTTAATCCACTGAGCCACCCAGGCGCCCCTGGTTACTAGTTTTAAAGCTAATATTGTTGCTTATAAAATTATAATTGGCACTCATTGAACATGATCTTTTTTTGATAACATCTTGTTTATTTCATATGTTTTCTCACCATCTTTCATTTTTAATTATTTTAAGTAATTATTTTCTAATCTATGTTTAGTAATCCCATTATCTGAATGTTTTATTTCTAATTTTGCTCTTTGATCTTTCTGTTGACTCTGATTCAAAATTTACTCATTTGTTTAATAATTATGAATTTGAACTCATGCTTAACTGGTTTTATATTCATAATCTCTAAATCCTTTGTTGAGAGTGTGTCCTTCTAGAGAATTTTGGAGACTGCATAAGTTACCAACCCAGAAGTAATTTTTTGTTAATGCCTCTCTGTGGAATTTCTCTGTTTTTATCAAAAGTTTAAATTTAAGTGAAGAGAATTTAACAGAAGAGAATTTAAGAGAAGAGAATTTAAGAGAATTTCATTCAAGGCTTTTCAATCTCTTCTCCTTGGAATCCCAAGGCTCTTGATAGAGATTCATAAGTGTTCTAGAGAACCAGAAGGTCAGTGATTCCATATTAGTCATTTCCAGTTTTTTCTTCATTTTGGTCACTGAAGATTTCCTTAATATACTTCTCTGAGTTGTATTTGCCTAATGTTTGACCTAATGTTTATCCTTTCCTTTTTTACACATATGCCCACTCATAAGACTATTCTGGATTTTGGCTCAGGAGCCATTTATGGAATATATGTCATGAAGCTTAGTCATACCAATTCCCTTTCATTCTTGATTTCTTTCCCTTTTAACACTCATCTCTTGCCACTTCAGCTAAAGTCTCAGACTGGCTCATGACTGATACGAGAAATGAGGACTAGAGTGGTTGTGTAAAGAAAAGGAAATGCCAAAAGAAAGAACTCTGATAAAATTAGAAAAGAGGAGAAAGAATGACCACTTCAACATATATCTATATCTGTATGCATGTGTGTGTGCTTGTCAGAGAAATGATACACACAATATGTATGTATTATATATGCATGTATGTATTTCAGTGATATTGTTGGAACTCAAGAATTTTATTACTAAAATAATTTTCTATGCTGAGTGAGTACCTATTTGCATTTGTTTTCATAATTATTTCTATAATTGGTTCTACAAGTAAATGCAGAAATAGCTGCTTACTCCTACCACCTGCTTAGTAGAGATATACAGAGAAGGCAATAATACATATTTAATTTATTCTTCTTATTTTCCAACAAATAGTATAATCACAATATTGGAATGATATCCCACTTAGTATTCTGTTCTTGCATTCAAACACCCAGGTTCTTTCATAGAAAATAGATGCTCTTTATGAGAACTAAATGGTCAAATATAGAGAGGTAGATGGCTAATTGCAAATGCTATTTAAATAAATTTGCATATGAAAGGACTTCAAAAAACTTATTTTAAGGAAAAAATTTTGTAGGTGCATGTGCTATCCATAAATCATTTTATTTGAGATGACTCCTTTTCTATACTCATGCCAGCATCTCTGGAATCAAAACAAAAACTCCAGAGTTTTTGATAAGATCTTTCTTGTCTCTCAATCAATTGGTTATCCAGTTAGTAAGTTACCTGTTTCATATGGAAGGATTTCCATATTTTGTAGATGGCAAGAAAAAAGAAAAATAAAAAATTTGGATCAATAAAGATGAATTAGCTAGGTGAACATTTCAGAAATTCTAGATCATTAAAATATTTTGTATTTCTAGAACTAGAGGTTTTGATTTGTCTTATTCTTTCAAAATTCCAGTCACACGGAAGAGAATCTCCAATTAAATGTCCCTAGAACAGATATTGATTAAAACATATTCTGCTTCACGTTTCTTTCTAATGGGACTTTATTTTTAACTTTTGATTGCCTTTTGAGTGATAGAGTAGACCACGATGGGATCATTGTTCTCAGAATGCCAGGTATCCCTGAAGTCCCTAGCCCAGCTATGTTTGCACTACCTCTGAGACAGAAATGCATAGCAACAATAAATTCAGAGGTGCTTAACACTGATTTTTTTTTTCAGTTTTCTTATATACTAGTGTCATCCTCAATAAATCAGTATGTAGAGTCCATACTCAATTTTTTTGCCCAAGTTCATAATAATGTAGGTGATTTTCAGATTTTGATAATTATACCTAAAACTCAATGATTTGTTTGTGTTAATATTTATGAAGGTGCTTTCATAAGGATAACTGATTACTCTTGTTAAAATGTTTTGGGAAATTTAATCCTTGTTAAAGAAGGTGCCCACCAATGACCAGGTTGTAGACTCACACTATCAAGAAATATTAAATAAGTAATATTACTTCAAGACCTTCTGGAATTACACCCCCCCCACACACACACAAGAGTTTTATTATTCTTTATTGTGTGTCAGATGCATATTCTTTTTTTTTTTAATAAACATATAATGCATTTTTATCCCCAGGGGTACATGTCTGTGAATCGCCAGGTTTACACATTTCACAGCACTCATTATAGCACATACCCTCCCCAATGTCTATAACCCCACCACCCTCTCCCATTCCCCCTCTCCCCCAGAAACCCTCAGTTTGTGTTTTGAGATTGAGTCTTTTATGGTTTGTCTCCCTCCCAATCCCACCTTCTTTCATTTTTTCTTTTCCTACCCACCCCCACATTGCATCTCCACTTCTTTACTTTCTCTGATTGACTTATTTCACTAAGCATAATACCCTCTAGTTCCATCCACATCGTCACAAATGGCAAGATTTCATTTCTTTTGATGGCTGCATAGTATTCCTTTGTGTATATATACTATATCTTCTTTATCCATTCGTCTGTTGATGGACATCTAGGTTCTTTCCATAGTTTGGCTATTGTGGACATTGCTGCTATAAACATTCGGGTGCATGTACCCCTTCGGAGCACCACGTTTGTATCTTTAGGATATATACCCAGTAGTGCAATTGCTGGGTCATAGGGAAGCTCTATTTTCAGTTTTTTAAGGAACCTCCTCACAGTTTTCCAGAGTGGTTGCACCAGCTTGCATTCCCACCAACAGTGTAAGAGGGTTCCCCTCTCTCTGCATCCTCGTCAGCTAGATGCATATTCTTTTTATGAGAATTATAAAAGTTTAGAATGAAGAAGACATAATCAAAGAATCTACAGGTTGAAATATCATATTCTAGGTTTAGGTACAAAGACTCTAATAATTTCTCCTTCTCACCAAAGTAAGAAACATTGCTACTTTTTAAATATTCATATACGTCTTTAAATCTATTATTTAAAAATTTGTTATTCAAGAATACTTTCTCTTTTTAATAGATTACATGTAAATAGTAAGAAGGTCTTTTAAAAATGGATGAAGAGATAGCCAATTTATAGTTATCTAAGGAAAAAAAGTGATATGAGTAATTGCACAAAATTGTTTAACGTTTTGAAGCTTAAAATAATTGTGGGCCCAAAAGAAGAATGAAGAATAAGACATTGTAAGTGTGGAATGCACTTGCATGCTTTCTATAAGCAATGTTTGCTCTGACATCCTTGACTTGGCCAGAAGTATAAAATTACAAAAGGCAATGTTACCATTTCATTTACCTTAAAAAGATAGAATAGAATCCCTTTTCTAAGATGATGCTACTAATTTCAGGCTTGTTGCTGGGGTGACCATGTTAATGGCTAAAGGCAAATCTGTCACTATTCCTCAAAACGCTAATTTCAAACATATGCTGTGCTAATAGAGGGCCAGAAAGTATTATCACCTTTCCATACAAAATTCAAGCTTGCAAAATAATGATTTTTTTTAAATTTTAAAATATTTTTTAAAATCTAAAAGTAAAATAAAATGTATTTCCATATGATACAAAAAACATCTCAAAGAACTTGCTTAAGTAGCCATTTATCAATAGAGGAAATTTTCTTTAATTTGATTCTTTATTTTTTCATGAAACTAAAGATTTCATTCATAATAGATATTACTATTCCTTTAAATTCAACTTATTACCAAAAACTTATTCAATACAACAACACTTTTCTCTTAAAGGATGACAGATGGACATAAGAAAAATCTATGCAACATATTATCTCTGTTTTAAATACATTGTTCTCTTTAGCATCATCTTTTGGACATCTCCCATGCCAGAGACATATCAGGAAGTCTTCTGGGTAGGCAAAAATGAACAGGGTCAAGGCATAAATGCCCAGAGAGAATCTGTTGAGTATTATAGTACAGGTACAAAATACGTTGGGAACATCTAGGAAAAGAAGAGTAATTCCTTCACTTGGTGTCAGGTGAACTTCACTAAGAAGTAGTTAGTTGAGGTAGCCCTAAAGAATGGGTAGAAAAAATATGAAGATGAAGAAAAAGGGGTGGACCAAAGTATTGCTTAAAAAGAAAAAAAAAATGTTGAAGATATGACTTGAGTATAGGACACGGAAAAATGGTGGGAGATAGACTTGAAAGGTGGAATGAGGACTCACTAGATAATGAGAGGGAGAGGGTCTTTAGAAGGTAGAACAGGAGCAGTTGACTGGAGCAATTGAACATTATGCTAAATACTTCAGCTTTTTGTGTACAAAAATATGGAGTGAACTTTTTTTTTTAATCTGAGCAAGATGATTTATATGTCATCATCAGGGCTGTGTATTAGAATAAGATTTCATGACTGTGTTCATGCCCTGAAAAAAACTGTATTATACAGGATTTTTTGTACTTTGAAACTTGAACATCAAAATAAAATATGGTTACGAAATATACATATCCCAGTTTGCGTATACAAAAGATTTTCAAAAACAACCAGTTATCTAATTTGGATCTAAAATGGTGGGGATGAAACACTTTCGTATGAAATAACTCAACGATTGAAATCAAATTATGTATCTTTATTGCTTATTTAATTTTACTTCTGTAGATAAATTCACAATATGTGTTTGAAGACAATTTGAAACTTTTTGGTAGTTTTTATGATTGCAATATCAAAATATATTTTTGTTGTTTCAGATGATGGTGCCTGTCAATTAACTGAACAACTGTGGTAAGTTGGTTTTTTTCCTTCTCAAATCTGCAGAGTGTTTTTCTTTCTATTATTCAAAAGGATTTATATTCCCTATGAAACCTGTAAAACCATTAACACTGAAAGTTATGCATGCCCTGAAGTAGGGTCTATTTCCCCCCCCCAGGGACTTAACCCTTCCCTTTTATCTCTGAACTGAGTCAAGAATGGAAATCAGAAAGTGTTCTGTACATGTACATCCAGAGTGTAGGAGGGACACTATTATCCAAATGTTTTCCATTAAATGTTTACCATTTATTTGCCCCCAGGGATGACCCTGAGAAAATACCCAAATGTTCACACCATCAAAGGCAGCAAATGTCTTTTAAATAAATATTTTTTAAACTAATTTAAAGTTATATAGAAGTTTGGTAAGAAGGCGCAGATTTTTCTTTCTTTTCTCCTCTTGTTTCATAGAGGTGTTAATGATCCTGGCCATGATGTACACACAGGCTGACTTTCATGTGTCCAGTTTCATAGCTGATTAAATCTGACTTTGATTAGTTGAGTCATCATACTGGACAGCAGAAATCAAATGGAAGTTTCCTATCTGCTATGAACATGGTTGTGGCTGTTTTCATAGACTTCTACTGGGTAATATTCTATGTGGGTAAATGAAATGTGGTATTAAATGTTTTGAAAAATAATAGTGATGGTAATAATGACTTATATATGGCAATGGTGTGCCCTCAAAAGGAAGAAAGGAAGAAAAAGTTGAAAGAGATTTTCTCTGGCAATTTGTTGGGTATTTTAGGCTGTTTTGTTTCTTCTTTTTCAATTAAAAGTGAAAATTTGGTTTTTAGCCAGATCATCTCAATGGAGTTTTGTTGGTTTTTTTCCCACATATGCTTCACATACTCAAACACTCAAAATCTCTCAGTCATTTAGAAAACTAGCATCTTATTGTTAGTTACTGTGTAAGCAGATACGAAGAATATCATACAGGGTTTATATTGATAGTGAAACACCCAACACTTACTGGCATAAATAATTACTTTTTTTCTTTATTAGTCTTATGAGAAGTGAAATCAGAAAAATGATTTTTATGTCTTGCATATTGTCTTGGATTTTTGTGATTGATTATTCATTGAATCCTAAAATAAGTGGGAGTAGTTTCTATAAATCCCATTCATCTCTGGAGAAGTTGGTACCCTTTTACATCTACCTTTAAAAAGCAAACAACATATTCCTGTGCTTTTACAATACTGGGGAACTTTTATTTTCATGGACTATATTCTCATTGTCAGATTTATGAGGAGAGGACGTTGTATTATTATCCATCTTATTCCTTGAGAGTTTAACAGTTTAGAGTAGATAGAACATGTCATTCCTTTCTCTCTTATTCAACTTCAATAAAGAAACAGTTCTTAAAAAGTGCATTTATTTAATGCTCTGCATCTATGCATGGACTAGACTGTTTGGGAAAATAAGAGATATGCAAAGATGGAAGTAGTTAGAGGAGAATAACACAAAGCTTGGAGGTATGTGAAAAGTTTATCAAGGGTTTGGATAAGGAAGAATAGACTACTTAGATGTGAGTTAAGGAAAAACAAATGTTTCAGAAAAAAAAAACTGTGAGTCTTACTGTATATTATATGAGTGCTTCTCAGACTTTAGTATGCTCATGAATCCACTGAGCTATCTTATTAAAATGCAAGCTCCAATTTAGGAGGTCAAGAGTCTGCATTTCTGCCAGCTCCCAGGTGATGTCAAAGCTGCAGGTTCAATGGCCATACTGTGAACAGTAAAATATTATATAAATGACTTGTACACTTTGCCTTTCAAGTAAGACATTTCTTCCTAAGCATTTGACTTGAATTTGATTTTTAGTGTTTTACTTCACTGCGTAAAGATCAATCTTGAGACTTGAGAAAAAAAATGTCATGTTTTAGTTAAGCCACATACAGAAGACAAAACAACAACAAAAAAAACTAGGTCTTGCTAGCTCCCAAGGTCTGCATTCCCCTCATTAATTGATTATAAGGGTAAACTGTGAGGATCAGAAAAGGCAATTTGTTTGAATCAAGTAATTTTCAGTTGTGCAAGATGTAAGATTTAACAGAAAATAACTGTGTTTTTTTTAATATTACAATCTATGCAAAGGCAATCATATCATCACCTTGTAATAGTAAAAATATAAAAAGCAATAGTAGTCATGGGGATTAGAAAATTTTAACTAAAATATAAGTAAACATTATCATTATTGCTATGCTTGAAAACACTTGATTTTTGTTTTCAAGTGTTTTGAAACACTGGTTTTGTAATCTGTTCTCATTGACGTTATGAATGTTATCTACCTTAATCATCAGGTTTATTCAGATTCTGAGGAGATTATCAAGAAGGCAAGATAGAAGTCAAACTAGGCTGGGTTGGAAGGTAATTGTAAATAATGAATCTCAGAGGCCTTAGTCCAGTCATGTAAGGAAAACTGAAGGGTTTTCTAGAAACTGGATTCCCCAAGAGCCTGTAGAATGCTATGAAGTAGAAGTTCTAAAATCAATCTGAAGTTTTCTGCTCAAACCTTTCCTTGAAATGAATGTTTCTTCACCCAAATTGCATGTAAAAATCACCTGGGTGTTAAAAAAAAAAAAAAAAAGTTACACCAGGGCTCCACCAAGAACAATTAACTCAGTATCTCTGGGTGGAGCCTAGCATGATGTTCTAGCTTCCTGGTGAGGCCTTGGGCAACTAGAGTTGAGAGTCAGTGCCATACATTAGGGCCATTTGTCCCAGGTTCCCAAGTGATACTGATATTACTGCTCCATGGACCACAACTTTAGGTAGCAAGGGCCTACCAGCACCCACAAGTTTTTACACATGTTTCAGGAGGGTCAGTATTACTTGGAAATAGTTATCTTTTTCAAAGGATGAGGAGAATGGAGGGGAATAACAGAAAGAAGAAAAGGAAGATTCAAATGGCACATGGTGTGGACCTGGGCAGAATATTCAACTCCCCACATGATTGAATTTGAAGGGCAATGGAAAAATACCTGCATTCCAAAATATCTCATCTTATGAAATAATGTGGTGTCCGCATTTGCACTATTATAATTCATTTGATTGTAGTGCTTTTCAAACCTGACTATGCAAGCATTATTCCGTGAAGCAACTATTACAAATATAGAGGATCAAGAAGGAGGGTTAGAGTTGGCAGGAATCTGAATTTTAATAATCATCCCATATGATTCTAATGAAGAATGGAGCTTAGAAATTAACATTGTTTAAATGTCCATACTAAAAAAAAAAAAAAAAGTCCATATTACCCAAAGCAACCTACAAATTCACTATAATTCTTATTAAAATGCCAATAGCATTTTTTTTTTTGTGAACCTGAACAAATAATTCTAAAATTTTTATGGAGCCACAAAAGACCCCAAATGGTTAAAGCAATCTTGAGAAAGAACAAAAGAGCTGGTGATATCACTACTCCAGGTTTCAAAATATACTAAAAAGGAATCAAAGCAGTATAGTATGATACTGGCCCAAAAAAGGGCACATAGATCAATAGAACAGAATAGAGAGACCAGAAATAAACCCACACTCACATGGTCAATCAATCTATAACAAAGGAGGCAAGAATATGCAATGGGAAAAAGAGCATCTCTTCACCAAATGGTGTTGTGAAAACTGGACAGCTACATGCAATAGAATAAATCTGGACCACTTTCTTATACCATACACAAAATTAAATTCAAAATGGATTAAAGACTAAATATGAGACCTGAAGCTAAAAATCATAGAAGAAATCATAAGCATTAACTTCTCTGATGCCAGCCTTAGAAACATTTTTCTAGACATGACTTCTAAACAAAGGAAACAAAAGCAAAAATAGACTATTGAGACAACATCAAAATGGAAAGCTTTTGTACAATGCAGGAAACTATCAATAAAGCAAAAGGCAACCTACTGAATGGGGGAAGATATTTGCAGATGACATACCAAATAAGGGGTTAACACCAAGATATTTAAGGAACCAATACAACTTAACACCAAAATGTAAATAAATAAATAAAAACGATCTGAATAAAAAATGGACAGAACCTCTGAACAACATTTTTTTTTTCAAAGAAGGCACACAGATGGCCAATAGACACATGAAAAGATGTTCAACATAACTAATCATCAGGGAAATGCAAATCAAAATTGCAATGAGATATCACCACATACTTGTGACATGGCTAAAATCAAGAAGACAAAAAGTAGCAAATGTTGGTGAGGATGTAGAGGAAAAGGAGCTCTTGTGCTCTGTTGGTGGGAATGTAAACTGGTGCAGCCATTGTGGAAAACAGTATGGAGGTTCCTCAAAACATTGAAAACAAAAATACCCATAATCTAATAATTTCACTACTGGGTATTAACCCAAATGACACAAATACACTAATTTGAAAAGAAGAGTGTGTGTGTGTGTGTGTGTATTTTTATATTTATCACAGAAGTATTTACAATAGTCAAGATACTGAAGCAACCTAAGTGTCCACTGATAGAGATAAGGAAGATGTGGTGTATATATGTATATTGTAGTAGCATTGTATGGTGACAAATGGTAGCTACAGTTGTGTTGAGCATGGCATAACTATAAAGAAGTTGAATCCCTATGTTGTATACCTAAAAGTAATGTAAAATTATGTGTTATCTATACTCATATAAAAATATGTAAAGAAAAGAATAGAGTTTAAAAGCCATTGTTTTAGACTACATACTACCTTTTTCCTGGCCTTCTTTTAATATATATATCCCTCTTCTTTAAAATAACATTTTATATATACTATTCCATATATTAATAGGGATCAATATAACAGCAAAATAATAATATTAGTTAAGTTACATGGTTCTTACCGTTTTGTCAGGCACTGTTCTCTAGAATAACCCTAGATAATATGTACTATTGCTATCCTCATTACATATAAGAAAACTAGGAAACAGAAATGTTAAATTGCCTAAACTCACATAGCTAGTAAGTGGTAGAATGGGATTCAAACTAAGATTTTAGATATTTTTTAATAATGCATCTTTCTGAAGTATTTGGCTCTTGAACCTACACTTCAGTCAACTACCAACTGTCAATTGCCCACATATTCGACAAATGTTACTGGAGCAGCTTCTATACACTGAGTGCTAAGAATGGAGCAGTAAGCACAATGAAATGTATATTTTTATAGAGATTACTTTCTTATGGGAGACGCGGGTTTTTGTTTTTACAAAACCAGAATTTTTTAAAAGAGCTTAAAATTCATGGCAAGAAGACACAAGCTTCAAATATAATTATTCCATTTGCTTTCTGAGTGATCTTAACAAATCTCTTTACCTCTCTAAGTAATCCAATGAAATAATATGAAGGGATATCTAAATGAATTATTTTCATTACTTACATAATCGTTGACTGTAATGAAAAATGCTTTGTGTGTATTTTTGGCTTAAAAATGGTCTTAGATGAGAAACATTGATTTCCCTATGGCAATAGACAGCATGATGAAAGCACTGGTTATCAGCAAGTTATTGGGGGAAATATTAATGGTATTGGTGTTAGTAGTAGTGATGTTTGTCATAATGGTGGCAATGGCTTACATGATGCAATTGATGGTAAAACTACCATTCATTATCCACTTACTATAACTCAGGTGTTTTACTGATTTTTTATGTTTACTGTTTTATTTAATCCATTTCACAATCATATGAAGTAGTACAATTATTGTCCATAATATAGAGCTGGAATATAAAAAGGTTATAAAATTTAAACATCTCATCCAAGTCACATAGCTAAATAAGTAATGGGGCCTTGTATCAATTGTCTGTTGTTGTATAATAAACTTCCCTAAATCTCAGTGGTGTAAAATAACCATCTGATATTCCTGATGAATCTGTGAGTTTACTGAGAAGTTATTCTGCTCTACCTGATGTTGGCTGGGGTTACATTTGAGGAAATTTATTAAAGAAAATTCAATACTGAGTGGATGTTGAGGCTTAAAGCTCCAGAAGTCAGAGGTTTTGAAAGGATCTCTCCAGCCTGATTACCAAATACAAACAAGGCATACTTGCCAAAGTTCTGAATATTGACACATTGGATTTCTATTCTTGCTCTAATGTAATGTTCCATTTTCATAAGTACACATCTGTATGCAAGTGAGTCACAGGAGGGTCAGCAATGCTATTGTGTCTACCTAGATTACCAAATTGGGTCTCCGCTGAATCTTCAGTATTGACCTCAAAAGCATGCAGAAAGGGTCTGAAAGATTCAGAAGGCAGAAGGCTCCTGCTGTTACCAATGAACCATCTAAAATGTAGGGATACCTCTTAATGTGAGTTTTTAATAACTTTGGATTTTGAACAGCCTTGGGTCTCAGTGGGCCTGTTAAGCTGGGTTAGTTACAAAACAAATACCATGCTTATCCAGAACTTTATCATTGTGGTTTTCAGCTTTGCCAGCCTGTACCATACGACCCTCACTTAGGCCAAGGAATATCTATCTCGATTATCCAATAAGACCATGGTAATATAGAGCTTTGCCTCCCTGCTTTTCAGACTTTTTTTTCTTTTTTTTCCCCTCTAGGAGTTCCACAGAGAACATCTGTCTCTAGGACTATAAATTTTTTTAAAATTTCTTTTACTTTTTACAACCTCTAAATCTCCTCTATTGCTTAAGAGTAGTAAAGATCAACAGCTTACTCCCATCATTTAGGGAATAACAATGTGGAAAATCGAGTGAACTCAATATGATCACCCCTCAAGAGTTTTCCCCATGAACCAAAGTCTTCTTTAAATTTTGAAATAACTTCCAAATAAGAAGTCAGAAAAGAACAAAAGTGTGTGTGAGAAAACATGTGTTTTGCTTTTTGCTTTTCATTGGCACCGATGGAAGTGTCGTTCCTGCTGTCATGATGGGAAGCAGGATCCATTTCTCATGTTCTTTCAGGTAGTTCTGTTTTAGTTTTTTTAAATTTTAAAAGCAATTTTATTTATTTAAGAATAAAGTAGTAGTAGTAAAAGGTTAACAAAAACTTTCATTTAGATAAAAGAGATTAACAGACCATTTTAAACATGCAAAGTGACTTAATATTTTTCAATTTCATTACTTTACTAAATTAGTTAATTCAAGGTTACACAGCATGCAGACTTTAGGTATGAATCAGGTTTCAAGGCTCCCAGCAGACGTCCCCAAAGTTCATTTTCACTTTTGTTTCCCTTGCCTTTGGAGATGTGTCTTGAAAGAAGTTGCTGTGGCCAATGTCGAAGAGGTTACTGCCTACGTTTTTCTCTAGGATTTTGATAGATTCCTGTCTCACGTTGAGGTCTTTCATCCATTTTGAGTTTATCTTTGTGTATGGTGTAAGAGAATGGTTGAGTTTCATTCTTCTGTATATAGCTTTCCAAGTTTTCCAGCACCATTTATTGAAGACACCATTTTTTTTCTATTAGATATTTTTTCTTGTTTTGTTGAAGATTATTTGACTATAGAGTTGAGGGTCCATATCTGGCAAGGAAAACAAAAGCAAAAATGAACTTTGGGGACTTCATCAAGATAAAAAACTCTGCACAGCAAAGGGGAGTTCTGTTTTAATAGTCAATACAAACTGAATCCATATTGCTGGAAGAGAAAATGAAAGAGAATTAACGCCCCAATATATCAAATAGGGATTTCTAAGTTGCACCAACAAAATAATTGGGAGCATGTACAAATGAGGATTCACATGTACAAAATTCAAATTTTGTGTATGCAAATGAGATAATTATGCAATCAAATAAGTGCCTTTGATTAAAATCATTGTATATGCAAATTTGTCACTTGCCGAAGCAGTTGTATTTTGGCATGTGCATACATGATTACTGGTTTCTAATTTAAGGTAATTTTATGGCAGAAATAGTCTTACCTATTGGATCTCATGTTTTACATATTAGCCAAATAATATTTTCTTCAATTTTAAAGTTTTCAGTAACCATATTACCACATTTTAAAGATGAAATGTCTTCTTGTATCAATAACATTTTAACATTTCTGAACGCTGGATGGATTTAAAAATCACTTCGTTATTTAATGTTGTCTCTCATTTTTCCTTAATCTTTAAAGTACCCCTTCACTTAATGGTATATCTGATAATAAAGAACATCTTATTATCAAGATATTTTGACAAATATTATATTGCAATCAATACTATCTTATTATAAGCCTCATTTTATTATCAAAAAGAATAACAACACACACTTACATTGGCCTATTCTATTTTAGGCACCTATCCTTCACAACCAGCCTGTGAGGCAGATTGGCTGTATTTTACAGATGAGGAGGCTGAGACATAGATGACTTTCCTGGGTCACACAATAACTGCATAGCAAAGTTAGGAAACTCAGTGCTTGATAAGACTATGGCTGTGATCCTTCCTAGATGTAATGCTGACTCTGCTTCCTGAGTCGCTCCTTTAAGGCAGCTGTGATGGTCTGGGAAGCTGTAATGAGACCTACAGAAATTAGCTCCTCTCCTGCTTCTCTCCTTTACCCATTCTCTTGTACCTGTGCAAATTCAAAACCTTTCCTCTTTTCTTTCCCCCCACCTTCTTGCTTATGTTTTATCTGTCCTCTGAAGACTCTGGAACAGGATAAAACTGGTTAGGGAGCCTGGGGAAACTTGGTAGAGAATCTTCCCTTGACTGACACTGGGCTAGTATTTCAGGGAGCTCAGGAATTTATTCTCCTATGTCTCTTGATAACTATATTAAAAGCAAAACTCTGGGGCGCCTGGGTGCCTCAATGAATTTAGCCTCTGCCTTCGGCTCAGGTCATGATCTCAGGGTCCTGGGATAAAGCCCCCGCACTGGGCTTTTTGCTCAGCAGGGAGCCTCTTCCCCTTCTCTCTGCCTGCCTCTCTGCCTTCTGCTCAGGTCATGATCCCAGGAGTCCCAGGGTGAAACCAGCATCATGCTCCCTACTCAGTGGGGAAATCTGCTTCTCCCTCTGTTCCTCACCCCACTCTTATGTTCTCTCTCACTATTTCTCTCAAATAAATAAATATAATCTAAACAACAACAACAAAACCCCACTAAATATATGTATTCTAATTCTGCTTGATCTTTGTTCAGAATGCCCAAATACATCCTTAATCTTACTCAGAATGAAGATCAAATTCTTATCATGTCTTTCAAAGTTAGCCATGACCTGCCCTCTTCTCTCACCTGTCCTTTACCTCCTTTTCCCTCTGCCACTTGGTTCAAATTAATCCTGTCTCCTCGTTCTTTCTGGAATCTGCTAAGCAGTTGCAGGCCTGAGGTCTTTTGAGCTTGCTTTCTTTGCCCAGTATACTTTTCCAACACTACAGCTCTGTGGCTTCCCCTTGGGACCATAGAGTCTCTGCTCAAACATGATCTTTTTTTTCCTTTTTTTCCAATTTATTTATTTTCAGAAAAACAGTATTCATTATTTTTTCACCACACCCAGTGCTCCATGCAATCCGTGCCCTCTATAATACCCACCACCTGGTACCCCAACCTCCCACCCCCCCCCGCCACTTCAAACCCCTCAGACTGTTTTTCAGAGTCCATAGTCTCTCATGGTTCACCTCCCCTTCCAATTTACCCAAATTCCCTACTCCTCTCTAACGCGATCTTATCACAGTGCTCATTTGCCCATTTGCCCATCTCTGCTTCTTTTTACCCCACTTAATATATCTTCTTTTGCCTCCAGGGCGCTTACTCACTATACCTATTATAAATGTGTTTATTCATCCAGCTTTTCCTACTGTAATCTACAGAAGCTATAAGAAGGCAGTGACTTTGAACAGGATGTTTCCTGCTGTACCCCCAACTTCTGCACAGGGTAAATGCTCAGTAACTAACAAGGATGAATTAACAATCCAATGAAGGATACAAACAAGTAAATGAATATTCTAGAATTCCTATCAGGATTCCCTACTTAGCTGTCATTAGAATGATTACATGTTGTCACAACACAAAATTATTTCTTTACAGCATTAATACCCATAAAGATATATTAATGAGTTTGTCAGTTGTTACTAAATGTCTTTTACATGAAATCAAAAAACAGGTGGAACCAAAAGTTATTACAATTAAAGAAAAATTATTGGAAACTGTACTTAGAGTTTTATTATTTTAGGGAACTCAAGAAAAGCAATTGTTAACCATTATAAAAACTATGTATCATCCTTATTTCGCTTGTTTTCCATATATTATGTAATTTAATTCTCATGAAACTTGTAATGGAAGTACTATTATATCCATTTCATAAGTGAGAAAACAAAGGCACAAAATGCTGAAGTTACTTGCCTAGAAGTCAGAAAATCCTATGGAATCACATTTATAAACTTTATAAACACACACACACATACATATATATAAATACATATACATACACACACACATATATAAAATATATTTTACACTTTGATTTATTGTTCAATACTAACTCTCCCTAATTATTGTGATTAAGGTTCCTACTTGGAAATATTTTTTTACACAAGGATGGCAATGTTACTGCATCTCTTTATACTCATTATCTCAGAAAGCATGTTTTTAATTTATTCTTTCTGAGTGTCTCAAAAATTATCTTGGAGAAATGAACAAATGCATTAGTACACACATCCTACACACTTTCTTGGACTAATATGTATAATTACAGGAATAAAAACATTTCATTTTCTTTTCTTACAGCAGTTTTAACCTGGCATATTTAAGGCTTTCCTGTTAGAGTGCATTTTTTGAATCATGTTTCCTCATAAACTCATAAATTAAAACAAGCCTGTGATTGAAGATTAGTTTTGTAATGAAGCTTTGAAATAACATCGCTTTTATTACCTGATTGATATTTAAAACTAAAATAGCTATACATTCCAGTTTATTTGAACAGTCCCAGTTCATGTGTTTTCCCAGCATTATTATTAATGTATATAGATAATTATTAATAATATCATGTACTTTCATTTTCAAAATGATCTCAAAATTGTCCAGCATGGACAATAAATTTTATGTTCACCTATTCAAAACAGATATGCAATATTTATGGAGTTTTTACCCAGGGTGTAAAAGGAAGAAAGACAAACTTTCCTCAATAATTTTATCTCAGTTTTAAAAGAAATTATTTAGTTAAAATCTAGAGAAAAAAAATACATGATCACCGAATGAGACACATTAGACCTGAACTATTCTTCCATTTGCTTAGTAGAAATTTTTCTCAACAAATCTGATAATCCAACTTGAATTAGTTAAAGAATCAATCTTTGTTTGAAAGGATAAAACATTTACTTTATTATTCTAGGGCTCTATTAGGTTTCTTATAAACACGTCTTAAAAGCATTAGAGAAATGGTGGCTGAAATATTATGTTCCATTTACTTTTCCACCAAACTCATTCAAATGTAAGCCTTGTCTTTGGCCATGCTGGCTAGTATGAAGAAAAGAACAAATTCCCAGTCTTCCTTTGCACCTGCATTCATACCCAAAGTCTTCTGTGCTTCCTGGAGTTCAGTAAGCACACAGCCAGAATGTCTTCTGCAATTTCTGTTTAATTCTATTGAGACACAAATTCCTGGAAGCCCCAACTTGTAGACTTTATATAAAGAGGTTTTTCCTTTCTTCTTTAGATAAAAGAAATCTCTGTGTTGGGGCTCGGAGCCCGAGATATTATCTGAATGTTACCTATAATATTCCAAAGAGCCAACTGTCCACCAAGCTTCAGACCTAAAACCTATTTCTACCTTTGTGTTTTTTATTTGTTTTATTTTGTTTTGTTTTTGCATTCAGTGGGCCTAATTAAGAAATCAACACAGAAATGTTAATCACATTTGTGTGATTTTTTTGCATATAAAATTTCAATTTTTAGAAAATTGCGAAAGATTTGATTTTTTTCTGATGCATTTTACTCCAGCTTCTTCCCCTTTTTTCCCCCAGATTCTTACTATAACCACTGCTATAAAATGTTTGTCTTCAGAGTAGTTGACTGCTTTTTCAGAGGAGTGAATTCTCTCAAAGAATCTCACCACCACCTTCTGTGAAGCTGCCAATAAGGCTGTTGCAACCACAATTCTTTTTCTCCACACATATCCTTACTCCTCAGTCTGTTTTATTTGCCAGGGCCTCTCTTCAAAAATGTATTGCTAGATCCAAGAGGGAGATTTGGAGACGTTGCCTCAGTGGCACACTTCTTCAACTCAAAGTGAAGCAGATTAGCAGGTCAACAACCAGGTGATAAATCCCTATGTGGTGCCTGAGCCTCGAAGTTGCTTGTGAGAGGCTCACAGACTTTATAGCAGTCACTTAGACAGGATGAGGGAAATCTGGAAACTTCCTGACATAGCAAATGTATGTTGGAAGTTACCTTGTAGCTCGATTTACAAACTAGGGTCCCTGTAAGTCAATTTCATCTAAGTTCAGGGTAGACAAGTACTTACATCTTTTTTTAGCTGGACTCTAAAGTCTTTCCTGAAATAAGTTTTTTCTTATAACACAAAGAAATCCGCATTTGGTTTCTGAAATCTCTTAAGATAGCTGTCCTAGAAGTTCCTGAATAAATATGGAAACCACAGTAGGTGGTTTTAATTGTTTTATGAGACAGCATATTTTAAAAGAGCATAGGATTGGAAATATGGGTTCAGATTGTACCTCTGCTGTTTACTTTCTGTGTATATTTGGACAATTCACTTTAATTATGGGTTGTGTGTTCAAATGGGAAATGGAAATCAGAAGTGACATTCACTCCAAGATTGTCTAGATTAAATGTGTTAAAGTAGATAAAAGGCACAAAAAGATGCCTAATTTAATGACTTCTCTGTCATTCAATGTACTGAGAAAAATTGTTCTCCTTACCCATATTCATATTCACTTTCCTGAAGTTTTGACAAGTCTGGAGGTACATACACACAACACATGCATACACAGGCATAGAACTATGCTACAGAGTAGCTAGTTGCCCTGTGGGTGAAACACAAGCTCACTGAAAGAACCAGTAACTTTACTTCATGTGCTTTTCTGACAATATGTGTGAAAGGATTGGTTTGTTGTGATTACTGACCAGGGTTAGGCTTAAAGCAAAGGCAGAATCTACAACCATTTTGAGCTACTTGTATGCAATTATCTAGAACTTTACTTTTCTCTTGTTTATCTCACTTTTCTCTCATTTATCATATTCTCCGGGATTATGTCTGAAAGCTGTTGATCAAAGAGAGTGAGAGGGGAAAAAAAAAAATCTATATCCTCAGGGAAAAATTGTGGAGAATAAATGCTTGCCTGAAACCTGACCATCTCCACAGTGTTGTGAGTCCATATGACAATGGGAGAAAATGCCAAACAAATTTAAAGGCTTTCAGACATGAAGATGCTTGTTAAATGGATACTGAACATGTGGATTCATTATTATTTTTTATGTTGATATTATGTCTACTTTATGGTGTTATGTTGGAAGACTGGTGTTTGTTCAACCTCTGAAATAGCTTGACTCAGGAAATAAAATTCTTCACACCCAGAGAGCACCTGAGAGAACAAAATAATGTAAATAATTCAATTCTACTTGAGAGTTTCAGGATGCACAATACTTTAGAGAGACTTTATTTTTTAATGGGGACATCAATGTGGACAATTCTCTCCCACAATCATCAAATAGAAAAACTAGTAAAAATCTGAAAGGTAATAGTGGAACATGACAAAAACAGTGACGAGAGAATTTATCATACCGGAAAATCCAAATTGTAGTAATTACTGATCAAGGAGTTCATTTTATTGCACAATATTGGCAAACAACCTACACCTACAAGTTACAAGAAATAGTAACAATCAGGGTAAAAAAGCAATCAATTTTAAAATGTCAAGGAATCTACTTATTTATTTTCTAGGAGTGGGCTTAATTAGAAAAGCTGTTGTAAGTGTCAAGACCCTGGAAGGCACATATTTTACACATTAATGGGTATGTGGTAGATTCTTACTGCAAGAACTCAAAGACTTGACTTCACTGTACCAAATGATCATTGCTGAAATTATACACAGATAATGTTTCTGCGTTGAATAAGTTTTTTGGATGGAACCATTTGACCCACAGAAATCCCTAGCCTTTTGTTCAGATATTGTCTACCAACATAAAGCTTTTCATACTCAGGGTAAGCAGGATACAGAATCTTAGAGTTGGGAGCATGGGAAATTGAAAATCCAGATAAACCCAGGTTTAGCTATCATTTTCTATACTGACTACCCAAAAGACCTTGGACAAATGTATATATTTGTATATACATTTATATATACATGTATATATAATGTATATATATATACACATATATATGTGGGTATATATATATATATACACCCACAATACATATATATATATATATATATATATATATATATATATATATATATATATTCTCAGAGGTCTATTTGTCCAAGGTCTTTTGGGTAGTCAGTATAGAAAATGATAGCTAAACCTAGGTTTATCTGGTATATATATACACCCACAATACACACACACACATATATGTATATTTAAGATTTTATTTATTTTACAGAAAAAGACACAATGAGAGAGGGGAACACAAGCAGGGGTAGTGGGAGAGGAAGAAGCAGGCTTCTTGTCGAGCAGGGAGAGTGATGTGGAGCTCTATCCCAGAACCCTGGGATCATGACCTGAGCTGAAGGTGGACACTTAACAACTGAGCCACCCAGGTGCCCCGAGATATATGTTTTTTTTTTGCTGTTGTTGTTGGTTTTTTGTTTTTGTTTTTGTTGTTGTTTTTTTGCTTTTTGACAGAGAAAGATCACAAGTAGGCAGAGAGACAGGCAGAGAGGGAGGAAGAAGCAGGCTCCCCACTGAGCAGAGAGCCTGATTTTGGCCTCAGTACCAGGACCCTGAGACTGTGACCTGAGCCGAAGGGAGAGGCTTTACCCACTGAGCCACCCAGGCGCCTGAGATACATGTTCTTTATCTGTAAAATACATATTATGTGTTTATCGACAAAAATATAAATACATGTAAAGTTTGTAAAGTATCTCATACTTTGAATTAAATGTACACAGGTAGTATAATATGGTTGTTTGCCAAATACATCTGTTATGCAGTTTTATACATAGTAGACTTTTTGTGAGTGAGTGGGGTGTTGTGGTTAGTTTTGGCCAATACACTGCAACCAATGGAATATCACTTTGAGGACAAGTATTTAATTGCTGTTACAAAGCACCTCAGAGTGTTTGCTTCTCTCTGGAACAATGTCTGTCAGTATTTAAGGCAGAAGTTACTCTATCAGTGACCTTAAGTGACCATGGTGAAAGAAACATCCTTGCAGACTGACTCTGGAATTATAACATGAAGGAGCAATAAATGTATATTTGTGAAATGGACCTGATTGTTACTGCAGCATAACTTAGTCTATTCTGACCAAGAAATACATTAAGGTCCTTCCTAAAAGCTTGTGATAAATTCTTCATAAAAATAAATATAAACATTAAGTATAAAAAAGTGTCAATATCTAAAATTGTAGTTTCTTCTTAGCCAAGCCATTTGACACTAACCATGTGTTATGTAAGACATTAATAGGTTCCCAAACATGAAAGTGCCTCCTTCAAATACTCAGGATGATTAAGAACAAGTTACTTAAATTTTTTGGTATTCTTATCTTAAAATTGCTGATTTGACTTGCTATTTTTTTTTGTTTGTTTTGTCCAAGTTCTTTTAAAGATATAAGATGGTGAATGCATATCTCCAAGGTACACACCTAAGTTTGAGAAGAGTCTGGATTGTTACTTTATGCCATCTGTTTAATTATTTTGTGTTCAGAAATAAAATCAGAATCTCAAATATTTATGAAATACTTAACATGCATAAAACATTTGATTTGGGTCATTGGGGAAATATAAAGAAAATAAAGGTGTTTTCCTTGTCTTTAGAGAGTATATAATCTAGTTGGGGAATCATGCCAGAAATACATGAGTTATTCAATAGCACAAGAATCTGAATCATGCCAAATCATAAAAGGAAAATATTAGTGCTGCATAAAAAGTTATTTTGATCTAAAACAGCAATTCCCATATTCCGGAAATAGAGAAACAGAATCTGGTGATGACTTGGCAGGGAAATTTAAGAACAAACTAAACTGGTAGAAAGAGCAGTGTGCATGACTTCTAAGCACATTCTTATTTAAATGGATGAAGTTAAAAAATTTTTGAAAATTGTGCCTAATAGTTGCTATTCCAATCTCTCATCTCTGCCCCCCCGACTTTATTTACCTTCATCCCCTACCCACTTCTGTTTACTTCATCTGTCCTTAATGTCTGTTTCTTTAAGTGAGCTGCTATCAGTGACTGGTGAGGCAATATCTGAAGAGATTTTGCATAGCAGTCAGTAGCAAAGGCTCTGGAGTCAGAATGTTATAGTCAAACCCTGCCTCTGCAGGCCACATGACCTAAAGCAAATATTTCAACTCGCTGAACTTTTTTTTTTTTCCTCCATGTTAATGTAACAGGGTGGTGTCATGATTATGGAGTGGTATTTTGAAATTAAACTAATGTATGTATAATACTGAACACATAGTAAGTAGTCAACAAATTAGCTAATTATTATTTTCTCTGATCTTTGTTAGCTTACAAATACTTGCATTTATTATAATGTGCTTGCTTGATGAAAATGATTTGTTGGGAATCATAAAAAATCATCTTATTTGCGGCATTTCTGATACCAAGAAAACCTAGCGAGGGAAATACTTTATTACTCGCACAACAATTACAACATCTAGGATGAATGCACACAGACACTGAGTTCATTTAGATGTATATATGAAAGTGTTGCTGTATGTATGTCTGATTAGTTTACTCAATAAAAACATATAATTGGGTCAGAGTTCTGTAATTTCAAGAAATTCAAGAACCATGTTGACATAGTGCAATTTTCTGGCCAAATTCTTCGTTTAGTTTGAGATTTAGGAAAAAAAATTTTTTCACATGGAGCTCTTCTTAGTATGTACATCTGAAATTAGGTCTCTTTACCCGTTTAAAGTGTTTTTTAGTATCTATTGAGATGAGTTGCTGAAGTTATTACTGAATACTAAAGTATGCATATTCTGTACATTATGTTCTATATATAATGTGATGTTTCATTGGAACCTGGCTTTCTCTTTTCATCTCAAATCTGTGAGCAAATTTTACTACTACTTCATAATTAGAGACACAAAGAGTTCTATTTCACTCTTACAAGTCTATTAAAGTATTTTGAACATGAATCTTAATTTTTCTCCCTTTTAATACTAGATTCATTTCTAAGACATAGACTGTTTCATATCTTAAAGCTCTTTGGTGTTTAGGAAATGTTTTCCTTATTAAATGCCCATTCCAGTAGGATATCAGCCATTCCAAACCTACTGCCAAATTTATTTTAAGCAGAGTTAATGGTTTTGAGCTCATAGGTAAAGTTTAATTCATAGTCCTAAGCATTATTTAAGTCAATACATTTCATGAAATAATTACATACATATTGTAATTAAAATAATTTTATTTGTGGAAGAAGGTCTGATTTTTAATAGACACAGATGAAGTTGTCTATAACTGAGGAAAACTTTTACAACTGGGTAAAACTGAGGCACTTCAAACCTCAGAGAATCTTCCTGCAACTGTGGTGTGCAACCATTTGATTGCTGGGAAGAACACAATCTTAAGTATCTCATGCATGTAGTTAGAGTAGAAAAAAGAACTCTGCATGAAGACTTTTATCAAGTCTGTGCACTGAATAGAGATTAAAGATTTTCAACAATGAAATATGTAATATAATCAGGGGAATCACAGTGTAATAAAATGTTAAGATCTAATAATAAGATCACTGAACAATTTTCCTTTGTTGTGTATTACATTATGAAAAATTATTTAATGCCACTTCCTTTACAAGGAGAGCCTCTTCTCAATCCTCACAGACATTTTATTTGTATTGTAGTACTATATATATAACATAAAATTTAATATTTTAACTATTTCAGTGACATAAAATGCATTGACACTGTTGTGCAACTGGATCACTATGCATCTGCAGAACTTTTTCATTATTTCGAACTTGATTCCATTCACATTGAGCAGTATCTCCTGATTACCCCATCTCCCCCCACCCACTAACTGACATTTTACTTTCTGTTCCATGAAGTCGACTATTCTAATTACCTCATATAAGTGGATTCTAACATCATTTATTCCCGGCATTTGGCTTACCGTAGGTAATGTTTTGAAGGTTCGTCTATACTGTAGTATGTTCAATATGACTATCTTCATGTCTTCCCCTTAGGAATCTTTTCCATTTTTAAAAATATGTTTCTGGGGCGCCTGGGTGGCTCAGTGGGTTAAGTTGCTGCCTTCGGCTCAGGTCATGATCTTAGGGTCCTGGGATCGAGTCCCGCATCAGGCTCTCTGCTCAGCAGGGAGCCTGCTTCCTCCTCTCTCTCCCTCTGCCTGCCTCTCTGCCTACTTGTGATCTCTCTCTGTCAAATAAATAAATAAAATCTTTAAAAAAATAAAAAAATAAAAATATGTTTCTAACTTTTTCCTCTTTTGCAACAAGATATTAAATCTAGTGTATTTGAAATATTTTTTTTTTGCCTGTACTCTAATTTTTTTCCTTCTAGTTAACTTTTCCCTCACCACGATTTATGCAAACTCTTTCTGATTTTTCCCTGTAGAAACTTGAAAAAACACTTTATCCAAATACAATATTTGACATAAAGATATAAAAATAAAAATAATACTATAATAATATTGGTTATACCAACTTTTCTATTCATCTACAAGCCAAATAACATTTTCTGTAGTGTAAAGATGCTTATTCCTTCAAAAAGATGTTTTCATAAAATTTATGGTTGAGGAATATATTTTGCAATCCTTAGCTTTATTCTATTTAGTAAAAATTTTTGAAGTGATAGTTTATTGATCATGTTGCTAGGGAACTTGAGAAAGAATTATTATGACATTTATTAAATCAACTTTTGAACAAATTTAGGATCTAGTTTTTATTAAAATAATAACAATTTACCCATCATTAGTAATACATAGTCATAAGATAAATTCAAGAAATACTCAAAAATTTTAAAAAAAGGAAATATCTCTCTACCCCATGATCTGTTGACCTTTATGTTACCTTTTATATATTTAGTTCTATGCTTATTTATTGCATGTATACTTACTAAAAGCAGACATTGTTTAGTAAAAACAATGGTCTTTTTATAACCTATTTTTATTTTTATTTTTTTTTAAAGATTTTATTTAGTTATTTGACAATCAGAGATCACAAGTAGGCAGAGAGGCAGGCATAGAGAGAGAGGGAAGCAGGCTCCCTGCTGAGCAGAGAGCCTGATGCAGGGCTCGATTCCAGGACCCTGGTGTCATGACCCGAGCTGAAGGCAGAGGCTTTAACCCACTGAGCCACCCAGGTGCCCCTGTAACCTATTTTTAACTCACATAAAATAAATCTTTCCATATCCTTAATAATTCATTATTTTAAATAATGTCTCTTTATGTCTTATAATCATTACCAGATAAGAAATATAGCTAGTGTGATCATGGATGAAATGATTCTGTCTTATGGATTTTTTCATTGTTTTGTTTATGGCTCATTTTACAGAATTTTTGTCTGACTAAACCAGGATCAGGCTATTTGTTTCAGTTTAGAAATTAGTGCTTTCCCATGCTCAATGCAACATATGTTCTTAAATGCTGAATTCTAGTAATTTCACTTAGCATTTTAAATTAAGCTTTCTCTTGCTTTTGCTTTCTTTTTAATAAAGTCCACCTCTAGGAAATAAAAATCATTTGCTGTCCACAGGTGACCTACTCTCAATGATTCAAGAACAGATAGATCAGTGCTGTTTATTTAGACAGCTTTTGAAATCAATACCTTTCAAACAGAAAATAAAACATCCCATAAATCCTCACCAAAAAGAATCCTTGTTTTAAAAAATCCCAACATGGGGCGCCTGGGTGGCTTAGTGGGTTAAAGCTTCTGCCTTTGGCTCAGGTCATGATCCTAGGGTCCTGGGATCCAGCCCTGCATCAGGCTCTCTGCTTAGCAGGGAGCCTGCTTCCTCCTCTCTCTCTCTCTCTCTGCCTGCCTCTCTGCCTACTTGTGATCTCTGTCTGTCAAATTAATAAAATCTTTAAAAAATAAATAAATAAGTAAATCAAGAAATTTTTTAAAAAATCCCAACATTTGAGATTTAAACCATAAGTCATTTGTACAACCAAGGAAATCTATTTTTTTATAAATTTTTTGTGTACTAATTATTCTACAGATAATAATGCCGTGAATAATTTGATGATTAGTATGCAAGTAGAGTATCTATTTGAATTCTCATGTAGTCGGTTTATACCTAGGAATTAGTATATCTTCAGGATATTGATAATTTCAAGGGCAGAACCTTATTCAGAATATTATGTTAAAAGCATCAGATTATACTTTATATCATCACAGATAAATGCTGTATTTATATCTAAATAATTATTTTATTTTTGTAACTATGTTTAATTACCAGAATTGTAATGAATGGGTACATTTTGTTGTATTCATTATCTCAAGAATCCTGTATTATAGACCTTTAGAATTCAGACATTTTAAGGAATATATTGATCTGAGAATGAGGCCTTTGGTTGTGCAAATATCTTGCGAGATCCACAGAAAGACTGGTCTAAGTTATGGTTCAACATCACAAAAGGAAGGCAATAAAACATTGGCTGTTCCTTTCCTAGGCTATCTGTTTAAGCCCATTTAATAGTCTGTAATCTTTGTTTTGAGAAACATAGACATCTGGGAGGAGATTTTGAATATAACAACTTTTTTTTTAAGATTTTATTTATTTATTTGACAGAGAGAAATCACAAGTAGATGGAGAGGCAGGCAGAGAGAGAGAGAGAGAGGGAAGCAGGCTCCCTGCTGAGCAGAGAGTTCGATGCGGGACTCGATCCCAGGACCCCGAGATCATGACCTGAGCCGAAGGCAGTGGCCTAACCCACTGAGCCACCCAGGTGCCCCTGAATATAACAACTTTTAACCCAATGAGCTGTCCATTTGGCTGTATTGGCCATACTACACTTTAATCAATGGAATCTTACAGTTTCCTCAGCTAAAGAAAGTAGGCAAACGTTCTCATCTGAGAACAATTAGGAAATTCATGAATTAGACAAATTTTACATTTTCATAACGTGAAGCAGTTATTTCTTTGCTTGTATAAAAAATCTTCAGTCTTTGTAAGGCTAATAGCAACTGTATATGAATGATGATGTATTTGGATTTACACATCTAAAATGCCATTTTTAAAGTGTAATGTTGGACACGAGACTTAGTCAATAGCCAGTATCTTCAGTCATATAATAGCGACCTATGATCTTAAGTTGAGTATAGCCTTTGTCTAAGCTTTACCATGTATTGTACAGTGTTTTATAATTCAGTATATGGCAATGACATCCTTAAAGTTTCTGAGGCCAAACAGGAGTCATCCTTGGTTCCTCCCTCTCTCTTAGATATTCACATGCAATCCATCAGTGAATTCTGTGAGTTAAACAATAAAAATCTAGAACTTAACCTTTCCTTACTTTCTCCACTATAACCACTTTGCTCTAAACCATTGTGATTATTGTGGCTTGTCTGGATTATGGAAAGTGCCTTTTACCTAATCTCTCCTTCTGCCTTTGTACCATCCACACTGCAGCAGAGGCTGAAACTTTTAAACTGAGATCAGACCACATCACAGATCACATCAGATCACATTTCTCATTTCAAAACCCTCGGCAGCACACCTCTCTGAGGATAAAGCCACAATTTTTATGGTCGCTTATAGGGACCTATTTAAGTAGAATCTTTCCTCCCTCATTCTTCCTTAATCTCTACTTCCCATTCTTTTTCCTACACTTAGGTGACTTTACCTGTTTCTTCTGTTCCAACCAAATCCCACATTGTGCCCCTGCCGCTCCAGATGGTCTCCCAACCTAGAGCTTCTTCTGCCAAGAATGCTCTTCTCGTAATACCTGCATGGCAGGCTCCCTCATCTCTACCAAAATTTACCATCTAGCATGGTTTTCTCAACCGTGCTTTTAAGATTTATAAATGTCTATAACCCCAAATTCATTCCCCTCTCCAAAATTTATCAATATCAGACATATTTTTTCTTTAATATTTGTGCATGACTCCTTCCATTAGAATGTAAGCAACTTTGGAAAACATTTCGTTTCAAAAGTTTTGTTCACTGTTATAACCCAGTGGATGGAATAGCATCTGCCATATGAATTATAGATAGAATATAGTTCTATGCAGATATCACATACATATAGAAGTATATTAGGTGGCTTATTCCACAACAGAGAAAAAATAATCAGTTTAGTAGTTTAAAAAAATCTATAGTTCTATTCCCAAAGCTAATTACACATCAGTTCAGGAGAGAACATAGAGGCAAAGTTGAGCACATAAAATTGTTGTAAAAACATGTTGGTGATGTGAATTAAGATGTAACATAAAATCGGTTGCCAATGAATACTTACCACAAAAGGCCCTGGGCTAGATACTTTGGGGACTGAATGAACTATAAAGAATATTTTTTTAATATAGTTTAATTAATAAGATAGAAAAGAGTGCCTAGCCTATAATACATAATAAATAATTAAATATTGACACCAAACAAGTTGTTTATTCTCATTGGACCTTAGCTCCTTCACCTGTCAAATGTATTTGATGGGGGAAGAAAAGTCAACGATTTTAAAATTTTTACTTGTTGAGATTTTAAGAACCTTTAAGAACTCTCTTAAAAGCTTTCTTAGGGAGGTGCTTGGGTGGTTCAGTCAGTTAAGCATCTACCTTTGGCTCAGGCTCTGACCCCTGCCTTTCGGCTGGGGTCACGATCTCAGGGTCCTGGGATCAAGTCTCGCAACAGGCTCTCTGCTCAGCAGGGAGTCTGCTTCCCCCTCTCTCTCTGCCTGCCTCTCTGTCTACTTGTGATCTCTCTTTCTCTGTGTCAAATAAATAAATAAAATCTTAAAAAAAATGTATATGGAATAACCATAAATATATTTTCTAGCATTTAATATCTACTTATTTTTTATAAAGACTTTATTTATTTATTTGACAGACAGAGATCATAGTATATCTCAATTTTTAAAAATTGAGTAGAGAAATTGAAAGAGCAAATCTCTCTGTGGTTGAACTCAAGAATGACTAATATTGGCTCTTTCAAAGGTGTTTATGAATTTTATGGTAAATGTGCAAGTATCCAGTATACATGAGGGAAATCCAAGGTAATAAGGGATTTTGATTCTTGTCTACTCCTCTGTGCCTATTTCTAGAAGAGTGTCTCACACATGGTAGGCACTCAATAAATAACTTTATACCATATAGCTGACAAAATAATTATTATATAAAAAATACCATGGGATAAATAAAATCTTCATGCTTATATGAAAACAATTTACACTTAAGCTCATCTTTAAAGATCTACACTAAGACTGAATCCAGCAGAGAAGAATTAAGATGTATTTTAGAAAAAAAAATGGAAAGAAAGAGGTCAGGTATGAAATTGAGGAATTGGAGGAAAGGACAAGATACTGGGCCTATAAAAGAATTTTACTGGGACGCCTAGGTGGCTCAGTTGGTTAAGCAGCTGCCTTCGGCTCAGGTCATGATCCCAGCTTCCTGGGATCGAGTCCCACATCGGGCTCCTTGCTCGGCAGGGAGCCTGCTTCTGCCTCTGCCTGCCATTCTGTCTGACTGTGCTCGCTCTCTCTCCCTCTCTCTCTCTGACAAATAAATAAAATCTTTAAAAAAAAAAAAAAAGAATTTTACTGTAGGATGAAATTGTATGTGGTCTTAAATATTATGATAAGGGACCACTGAAAATTAGTAAGCAGCAGCATGACATGATCAATGGGTATTTGTCAGAGATGTCTCTGGTGATAATGTGGAGGATGGACTGAAAAGAAGGATGACTAAGTATCTTCAACCATGACATTATATGAAAAAATGTCATAAGCATTTACATTCCCACCAAAATTTAGCTGTAAGCATTTCCTCTACAGTGTGGCCCTCAGATGATTTTTTCCTTCTCATGAAAGAGAATAAAATGCATTTAAACATAACATAACTGACTATATTTTTTTTTCCCTGGAAATGATCTCTTCATTAAAAAACAGTTGAGGACCTCAGGACTAACAATAATATTTGATCAGTTGTCCTAATGTCATCCAGGTCACCTCCATTCTGTATGTAATTCTTTCTGGTTACTTCATTTCAGTAGACTTTAGGTAATTTCTAACTACGATTTATACATTTTAGTTTAGTGCTTGCCTTAATCTGACTTTTCCTGTAACCAAGTGAAAGACATTAATAAATAATAGCTTATCAAATCTGCTTTCTCACATAAGATGATAGGAGTCTTTTCCTAATATTATATAGTATTATATCTATTATTAAAAATTGTAAAGTTATCCTTAATCAAGTAGTAATTTATCATTATCTACAGAGAATATACATACAAAAATAGAAAGTTAAGTAACTTTTTATATTAATTTTGATATTTTGGCTGGATTGTTTTTGTACTGCATGTGAACTTTATGTCATTACAGTTATTTCATATCTTTTATATTCAAATTGCTAATTTTTAAAACACTTTCTCCATATCTATTTTACTTTAACATAATTTTCTAATTTACCTCTTTCAGAGATATAAAAAAATTTGAACTTATATTCCTATCAGTCCAGACACAAACTTCGCCTTGTTAAATTAGTAATTAGTACTCCAAGTAGTCATTTTCAAGGAAAAAAAAATTTCCAAAGCATCCTCTTAGAAAGTAAGATTGTATATGCCTAATCTTGCTTAATTTCAAACTAAAACACTTCATAGATTTAGATTTTTTTTCCCTTTTATTTGTTCCTTGTTAAACTGAGGGAAAGGTCTGACCAATTTTTACTTTTTCTCTCTTATGGCTTTGCCAATCATCTTTTTTCTCCCTCTGTCGTACAACTGTCAGTCCACAGGAAATTGTCTTCTTCAGCTGTCTAATACCTAACATGAGAAATATCAAACTGTCAGATTTTTAGAATCACTTCCATTAAAGGACAATTTAAAACCTAAACACTTTATACCTACCATAAATATTAACTTTGAAAACATAATGATTTTTGTTATGAAACTTGACTCCTTCAAGAAAACACACACAGAATATTTATTTCATATAATGTACTGTAACTTAATCAGTAAAACATCCTTACTTAGAGACTATCTGAAAAATGAAAAATGGAAAAAATTTTTTAAAAAGTTATGATTGTATTATGTCGAAATGGAATTTGATGTATATCTCCCCTGTTCTGTAAGAGCTGTGGAATTAAGGATCTATGATTCTTTCACTCTTTGACCTAGCACATTCTTTCACGTAGCACAGAGCCTAGCACACTGCCTCTGCATGGTGGCATTCAATAAATGAATGAGTGGATACCTGAAAATCAAACTGAGTCAGATGCCATTAAAGCCGTTATCAGCATCAAATGGAATCTGATTGGGAAAGTCATCTGAAGAAAATGAGCTTAGAAGCAAGTTAGAAGAAAGTATGTAATTCCACAAAAAGCTGACTGGGCTTGGGAATTCACAGCACATTTCCATGGGAATAGTGACTAGGTTTAGTGAATTTCAAATTCAATTTAATTTTGAGAAGTAATAATTGCTGCATCCCATCTATACTGCAGAACTGTTCGTTAGCTATGTCTTTGCCAATTTAGCTACATATTTGCAAACAGTGTTTCTGTGAAGATCAAGGCAGAGATGAAAAGGGAGATATTGTCAAATATCTTCACATCCTCTTATGAAGGGCCACTTTTATAGAAATTGAATGTGAAGTCATGCATACCATTAAATCCATTTCTTTCTAGTCCCCTAGTGTCCTTTCCTCTCCTTTAGAGAAATCATAAATAGCTCCAGCTAATACAAATAGCCCAAAGCCACATTTAGCTTAATGCAGCTTAAATGAGATTTTAACCCTGGACCTTTCTTTTTAAAAAGCTTACTTTCTAATTGGATAGTGCATTTTATAGAAAACTGAAGGATATAATGTTGATTACGTTCATACCATGAAGGAAAAGTTGCCACTCTAAGGTCAACATCTGTTGACTCTGAAAATGACAACCAGTATTCACAGTTTGAGATAATGACTGTCTGACAGGGCTCATTAGCAAATCTACCTCGTAATTTCCAGAAAATTCATAATAAATGCAAGTGTAGCAAAATCTGAAGGAGCCGGTTTTTCTCCCAAAGTGCTTTTTGTAAGTCCTGCCCACACAGCTTGTAGGTTAATAGAGGTGCAACAGTAAGGTTGGACGTAATCAACTTTGATTGTGGACTTCTCGGAGCTGGTTCGTTTTTGCCTTGAGTCTCCTACACAAGAATGCAATTAAGAAACAAGCAGCTTAATGCTGTTAATGATTGGTACTCAGACTGCCAAGGTGTTAGATTAATCACAAAGTCTGTATCTGATTCAGGGATAGGCCCTTCGCTCTATGTACTTTTCATTTCTACTAGTCTCACTAGGTCTTTGAAGCAATTCCTGAGGTATAGAGTGGCTAATAAGCTTGTGGACAAATCTGTTTGTAGAGCACGGGAGCCAATCAGTTCCTTTGTGATGATTGGCATGGTTAACAAGTGTGCACTCAGGGTTAAAACTAGAAAGGGTCTCTGTGAAGGCAAAAAGTTGACATTTATTTTAATTCTGAGCTCCTTTGAAGCTGCCTTTCCAAATTCTTCCTGGATGAACTAAAGTTAAAGTGTTTCTTGGAATATTTGTTAAAGTATTATAGAGATAGGTACACATACAAACATTTGTATATATTCCTGTGATTTCACTTTATGAAATCACATAAAATAATAATTTGTATATACCCCTATGATTTCACTTTATGAGATCACATAAAATAATAAAATAAAAAATAATGTATGCTATTTGAAATAAAACCATTTAAAACCATTTTAATATCTGGACAAGTAATAAGCACATAATATAAATAATTTGGGGTATCTTCATTTTTATTTATTTATTTTTAAAGATTTTATTTATTTATTTGACAGAGAGAGAGCAAGAAAGGGAACAAAATAACATGGAGGACAAGGGGCATTAGAGAGGAGTAGGGAATTTGGGTAAATTGGAAGGGGAGGTGAACCATGAGAGACTATGGACTCTGAAAAACAGTCTGAGGGGTTTGAAGTGGCGGGGGGGGTGGGAGGTTGGGGTACCAGGTGGTGGGTATTATAGAGGGCACAGCTTGCATGGAGCACTGGGTGTGGTGAAAAAATAATGAATACTGTTTTTCTGAAAATAAATAAATTGGGGAAAAATAAATAAATAAATAAATAAATATCAAAAAAAAAAAAAAAAAAAGAAAGGGAACAAAAGCAGGGGCTGAGGGAGAAGCAGGCTTCCTGCTGTGCAGGAAGCTCCATGTGGACTCAAACCCAGAAACCTGGGATCATGATGTGAGCTGAAGGTAGATGCTTAAAGACTGAACCACCCAGGCACCCCTAGAGTATCTTTACTTAGAAATAGACAACAGATTGAATTTAACCAGTTCGAAACAATATGGAGAAAAAGTAAACATGCTTATTTAATGTCTTTTTAAATGTTACAAATGCTTTGAACAACAACGCAAAGAAAAGCAGCATATACTCTTTCAGAAAGCTCTTCAGATGATAGATCTTCATGTTTCTGTAGTCAGAAACATGTTTTCATCTCTTATCTATAAAATGGCAAAAATAAATCCTTACAGAAAATCTTGTACCTTTTTGCATAGTCCATTCACAGAAAGAAGGAAGAAGAAAGCTTAGCAGTAGTTTATCTGTTAGGAAAGTGAAAAATTTCAGAGAATCACAGAACAGAAATACAACAGCAGATAGAGTACAGAGCAATAGTTGTGGTAAAGATGTTACCTGAAAAAAAAAAAAATGAGGAAGACATAACTCTCAAGTCCATTCAATAAATATATTTATGATATCTTTATAATGTCAGATATATTCCAATTGCTTGATACAGGGTCATCCTAAAATACTCTGCACTGTTGCCCTCTTAACTGTGTGATAGTTTTTTTGTTTGTTTGTTGTTTTAAGGACTATCGAGCACATCCTCTGATTTAATAGTGATATTGCACTACCTTTGACCAAAAGAACTACATTTAATTACTTTGTTTCTTTCCCTCATTCATTTGTTACTTAAAACTGTTCTATATTCTTCTGCTGTCTTTGAAGTTTTTGGCCACATTTTAGGTCTTCTGGAAGCTGCAAAGTGCCCTATATGTGATTTCCCAGGCATAGGACCTAAAGCCATTTGAAGTATTCACCAAACCCTAATCTTGCCTCATTTCAGACATAATGATAGCATGTAAGTTCCTTGTGTAACACAAAGTCAGTGGAAATCCACAGACATTGGCAGGGAGGAGCAGGCAGGTAAACTGAAAATAATTTTATTTGGTTTAAGTCCGGAGCTACATGAGCAGAAGCAAGAACTTAAATTTCAACACAAGATTAATATCTGACATGCCACAAATCCTCATGGAAAGAAAATACGTGGTTCACATCAGCCTCTATTCCAGTTACCCATATATTTTCACAGTATTTATAGAACCAGATTTTGCTGGCATCTAAATCAGCCATTTGCTGGAAAACTAGTAACACAAGAGACTTCCTAATTCCAAGGCTTTCAAATATATAATCAGAAAGGAATTTAGGCACAAGAAAACTGAAGTCTCTTGATGCATTAGCAAATGAAAAGGAGGAGCAAGGGAGAGGCGACGAAGTGCGGCTTAAATTGAGAAGCCACATCCCCTCTGGGTACTTACTACCTGTTATTCTACCTTAGTTTACACATTTATTTGCCTCTCATTTGCTGTTTGTTAACTGTGACTTCATCTGCCTCACTAGGTGCTAGGGGCTTTATATCTTATCTCTTACACATAACAGGAATTCAGAGAATGTTTTTGAATCGAATTTATTAGAATGGATCTTAGAGATCCAGTGTATTTATTTGTTAAATACTGAAAATAAAACATAAAGAATTTGTCTTTGTAAATGTAGAAAAGTAGGTGAGTGGATTTGGGGACCAAAACTGAGTCTTCTGACTCTTAAACCATGATTCTTTGAGATACATATAATATGATTAGCTTTACTAATATTCACACTTCTTGCTACCTATCCCCCCCCAACTCCTTTCAATGTAACTCACATTTTCTACATGTGATTGAAATAGAAAATGACATCTGGAAGTCAGTTGTATTTAGTAAAATCGATGTGCAAAGAGTAGCAAAGCACCAAGGTGATTCATAATAAAGAATGCTCTGAGGAATTTAAATGTTTGTTCTTATTTAAATTGGTTTGTTTATTATAACATAGGCTTGATGGTTGTTGGTAGGCATAAACAACAATAAGGCCATTGTTACTATGAAACAAGAATAATCTACATTAGATGTTCCTCAATCACTTGGTTAAATACATCTTTTAACAATTCTCTTCTCTATGCTACATCAATTTTTCATTTCTACTAGATTGTTTCCATAACCATACAAACATGCTGCTAACTTCTCCAAGATTTAAAAAAAAAAAAATTGCAAACCTTCCATTGACCCTAATTTTTCTGGCAGCTGCAACTTCCCCATTTGTTGGCTCTTTTTTCACAGTGAAAATTCATGAAATAGTTGTTTGCATTTATTTTCTGCCATTCCTCTTCTCATGTTCTCTCTTAAAACTGTCCCAGTCAGGCTTTTATGCCTATCATTCCATCAAAATTATCAATGTAACCATGTACTTCAAATCACTAAATCCAGTTCCCCAGGCTCAAAGCACACTTCATTTAATATTACTGGTGGCATTTGGCACAAGTGATCATTACTGCTTTCTTTTTACATTTTTTCTTGGCTTCACATGGTCTAGCTTTCCTTCTCTTTCACTGGTTTCTTTTGCCATTTCCTTTTACTCATTTTTCTTCTTCTTCTAGCTTCTTAATGTTGAAGTGGTACAGTCATTGGTTTTCTTCTATTTTCTGCCTTTACTCACTACCTTCTCATCATCTCATGGCTTTAAAATACCTTTTTTGGGAGTCCTTTAAGTAAGTCCCAAATTTGTATCTTCATGCCAGATCTCTCTCATGAACTCAAATTTTATGTCCAATCACCTACGTTGACTCATCCACTTGGATGTCTAAAAGACATCTCAAATGCAACACATCCAAAAAGTAAGTCCCTGATCCTCTCACTTTTACTATCATTTTCTTCACATTATAGCTATTTCATTCTATTCAGCCACAAAAAACCTTGGAGTCCTTCTTAACTCTTCTTTTTATGTCCCATGTCACATTTGAATGCAATAGAAATGCTATTAGCTCTATCATCAACATACATTCCGAATCCAATTCTTACCTCCGCCACTCCTAAAACCCTGGTCTGAACCACGTATCTCTGCCTGAGACCTCTTAATAGGTCTCCCTGTTTTTCCTCTTGCTTTTAGTTTCACATATTTATTTGCCTCTCATTCTCTGTTAGTTAATTGTGACTTCATCTTCCTCACTAGGTGCTAGGTGCCGGCTTTATAGCTCACCTCTTACACATAACAGGAATTCAGAGAATGTTCTTGTCTGCCTTTATTTTCTGCCATTTCTCTTCTCCTGTTCTCTCTTGAAACTGTCCCAGTCAGGCTTTTATGCCTATCATTCCATCAAAATTGTCAATGTAACCATGTTTTCCAAATTGCTAAACCCAATGCTCCAATCTCAGAACACACTTCATTCAGTGTGTAATTAAATACACACATTTATGTGTGCAACTTTACTTTTGCTCTTCCGCAATGTGTGCTTAATAGAGCAGCCAGAGCGGTCCCCCTAAAACTTAGGTCAGGCTTTCATCGTTCTGCAATGGTGTTCTCTTTCAATGGACTCTACAATGGCAACACCACATGTGCTTTATCTCTAGGCCTTTACTGTTGTTTCATTTTTTGTTTTTTAATTTTTTTAAAATTCACTCCCTTGCAGTTATATGTTCCTCCCTGCTTTGTTCCAAATAGCCAGACATGGTCTTGCCTTAGGGTTATGGCTCTTGTTCTTCCTCCTGCTTCAGTTATTTCTCCCCCAGATGTCATGGACAACTCTATCCCTTCCTTCACATCTTTACTCAAATCTCATCTTCTTGGTGAGGGACACCCTTGATATCCTATTTCCCTATTCTGTCCCTGATATTGCAAACCTTTCTTTTTTGATCACTTTTACTTTTCTTCCATAACATGTTTCCCTCTTATACTTAATGTTTTACTTATTGAGTATATGTATCATGCATTATCTCTCTCTTTTCCAATAATTATAAGTTCCACAGGGTCAGGGATCTGTCTTTTATGCATTGATGAATCTAAGCTAGAAGAGAGCCTAATACAATAAATGTATATATTTTATTTTATTTATTTTTTTTAAAGATTTTATTTATTTATTTGACAGACAGAGAGCAGAAGCAGGCAGAGAGGCAGTCAGAGAGAGAGGGGGAAGCAGGCTCCCTGCTGAGCAGAGAGCCTGGTGTGGGGCTTGATCCCAGAACCCTGAGATCATGACCTGAGCTAAAGGCAGAGGCCTAACCCACTGAGCCACCCCGGTGCCCCGGTAAATGTATATATTTTAAAATTCACTGGGAAGTTAATAAATTTTAAAGAGTATATTTTAATATCATAAGGCTTTTTGGTATATAACTTCTATCGGAATGCTAAATTATACATTGAAATAGAAAAATCATGACCTAGGGTTATGGACATTGGGGAGGGTATGCGCTTTTGGGTAAATTGGAAGGGGAGGTGAACCATGAAAGACTATGGACTCTGAAAAACAATCTGAGGGGTTTGAAGTGGCGGGGGGTGGGAGGTTGGGGTACCAGGTGGTGGGTATTATAGAGGGCACGGCTTGCATGGAGCACTGGGTGTGGTGAAAAAATAATGAATACTGTTTTTCTGAAAATAAATAAACTGGAAAAAAAGAAAAGAAAAATCATGACCATCACAAAAGGAACTAAAATCTTCCCTTTCACTGAGGTGTTGCTAAGTAAGAAAATTATGTGATCGTGGTAGACCGAATTCTAATATGGATGCCAATATCCATGCACCTATACATTCAGTATATAATTTCAGAGTGTGTAAATATGACTGGATAATCACTCTGATGATTAGATTCACATGGCATAGTTGATTTATTTTTTAAATTTTATTATTATTATTTTTTTTTACAGTTGACTTTAAGAAGGAGAAATTATCATGGGTGATGCTGACCTATGAACATATACGTGTACAAACCCTGTGAAAATATACAAGTTTTTTGTTTGTTTATTTTTGTTTTGTTTCGTTTTGGTTTTGTTTTTATATTTTTGTTTTAAAGGAACCAGGCAGTTTCTAAAACAGAGTTGATATGCGGGAGAGATTCAGCAAAAGAGGGCTCTCTAAAGCTGGCTTCGTAGATGGAGGGAGCATGGGGCAAGGCACTCAGAACAGCCAATCGAGCTGAGAGCAACCTCTAAGCAGAATCCAGCAAGAAAGAGGGACCCTCAATCCTAGACCACAAGAACTAGATTTTGTCAGCAAGCTGAATGAGTTTGGAAGGTTCTTCCCCAGAGCCTCCAGATGACTCAAAACCCAGCCAGTACCTTGATTTCCAACCTGTGATACCCTGAGCAGGAAACCTAGCCACAGTGCCTGAACTGCTGACCTACAGAACTGGAACTCATAACTGGGTGTTGTTTTAAGTTGCTTACTTTGTAGTAATCTATTACAGAACAATAAAAAAAGAATGTATTTTCTTATTTTGATTTTGCTTCCTATTCCTCTGCTTTATTTTTAAATTGCAAATCACTTGATGTCCATGTCTTAACTTGGATAAAACTTTTAGAAGTAATATTTTTTAAAAAAATCATGAAAACAAGTTTAAATAAAAATAAGTAAAAATCCTATGTATAGGAAATAGAAAAATAAAACACATAGTTAAATGACCACATTTTTTTTTCCACAGCACTTGACACTGAAACATGGAAATGGTCTCTAGCCCAGCACTCCTGATAATTACTCTGTGACCATATGCAAAGCATTTAACCTACCTTGACCTAATTTTCCTTATTCATTAAATGAGGAAATTGTACTAAATTACCTCTAAGATTTATTCCTTCTATAAAATTCTGTGATTCAATAATTCTGTGGGTCTAAGATAACTTATAATTTTCTACATTTTCTACTCAAAGCATAATTATTTTTCTGTAAATTTAAATATTGAATTCTACTTGTGAAATATCTTTTTATGAGTTTGGCAACAGACATTAAAGTAGACTGTCACTTTGTCATCTATCAACTGAATCAATATACTAGAAATATACCAATGTAAAATAGATACCAAATAAAGTTTTGTAATTTCAGTGGGAGTCTTCCTCTAACCAACCCTGAACTTCTCTTGTGAAAATTCAATGGCACTGCTTTTGCCACCAGAGGGCCCTCATATGATTTATCCTTGCATTAGAATTTTGAAGGATTATTCAAATTTTATAATTGGTCATTGGAATGCTGAAGATACAATAGTATATTACAAAATGATATAAATAACAAGGGATTTTATTTTTTGTGTACATGAGAATTAGAATTAGATTTAGATTTAGCATTAGAATTAGAATTATACTAAATTTCTTATTTTGTAGAAAAATTATTCTATAAAAACTCATTGAATAAAGACTCAAATCTTTTTTTTTTTAAAGATTTTATTTATTTATTTGACAGAGAGAGATCACAAGTAGGCAGAGAGGCAGGCAGAGAGAGAGAGAGGAGGAAGCAGGCTCCCTGCTAAGCAGAGAGCCAGATGCAGGACTCGATCCCAGGACCCTGAGACCATGACCTGAGCCGAAGGCAGTGGCTTAACCCACTGAGCCACCCAGGCGCCCAAGACTCAAATCTTTAATGCCTTTGCATGCATGACTTCTCAATCCTTTCCTACAGACTTAGAGAGAGATTCTACTCCCAGACATTTATAACCATTACAAGAGTGAGAAGAGTCATGATGCCTCTATGGTTTCTGGTACTCTCATATGAAAGATACAGTCATGGGGCACCTGGGTGGCTCATTGGGTTAAGCCTCTGCCTTCGGTTCAGGTCATGATCTCAGGGTCCTGGGATTGAGTCCCACATCGGGCTCTCTGCTCTGCAGGGAGCCTGCTTCCTCCTCTCTCTCTCTCTGCCTCTCTGCCTACTTGTGACCTCTCTCTGTCGAATAGATAAATAAAATCTTTAAAAAAAAAAAAAAAAAGAAAGATACAGTCATGATTCATAGCAATCATCAATCTACTATGTTCAGAAGAAAGTTTCTACATTTACATTTAGTGAACTCTTCCAAGTTGGCTATATTTTTTCTCCAATTGTGTTAGAAACCTAATGAGACTTACAAATAAAAACCAACCAGTCATTTTGTGTGAAGACAAGAGAGTGAGGAGTTTGCCTCCTGACTGATCCCAGAAGCCAAATGAACTCAAAATTTTATAAAGACAAATGAGGCCCTTTTTTTTAAAATTATTTTATGAGAAATTTTTAATAAATTTGCCCTAGGTATTAAATATATATTACTGGGGAAATTTAACAGATAACCTCACATTTGAAAAGTCTGTTTTATCCATTGAAAGAAACACATAAAATGTCATTTGTGCATGTATTGGCTTTTATCTGACATCTGTAGTGGTTAAGTAACCTTCAGACGAGTGTGGGATTTAACATTATTAAATCCTTAATTCAGTTTCCTTTAAATAGTAACTCTTGGGGTCATACTGTACTGAAGTAACTATGCTCTGTTTCTTGATATCAGTAAGCTTCCAGTGTATATTACGTGCATGTGTGTAGATTTGTGTCTTTCTGTGTGTAGATTAGCCCTCGTAAGAAAGAAATATTTTGGAAGTGAGAGAGAAAGAGATGTTTCTACATTCAGGTTATTAACTATTCTTGACCCTAAACATCTCATAAGATATGATAATGATGCTTGAAAATTCTTCTGTGGGGAAACACAAAACAACCAATTTTATAAAAAGCACTGTTTTTTTCCATGCTTATATATTTTTTAAATTGACAATAACACAATATTTTATAATCAAAGCATTGTTTTCTCATAGCCAGCATAGAAAAATCAAGCTAGAATGTTAATCAGTATTTAATAAATTTTTATACCACCAGATTGGCAAAATTTAAAGCTTGGATAATTTCCAGGGGAAGACATCTTAGATTTTCTTGGGAGTGTAGATGGAGGTTTAATTGATAATATGTCCTTGGAGGGCATTTTCACAATGTCACATTTTAAAAGGCCCATGTTCCTGATATAGAAATTCTATATCTAGGAATTGTCTTCAGAATTTTTCAAAGAAATATTCTAAGTAATGTATAAATAGATTTTTTTTGGCCATACTATTTGTTTATCACCTACCAACACAACCTAAATTTCTGACATTATAGAGTTATTTCTATGAATTATTTTACATCTGTATCTGGGAATACTATGCAACATTTAAAAAGTAATAGTGCTCTGAATGCGCAGTTTGGGAAAGCTCCCAAAGACATATTATTATCAAGGGACAAAAAGCAGAAAAATATGTAGAGTATGGGGTTTGATCATTTTGTGCAAATAGTTAAGAAAATGTATAATAGCTATTTATATTTTATTTCTGAAATGCCTCATAAAAATTTGTCAAGGAAAAGATGGGAAAATAGATTTTACTTTTCACTTATACTTTACATTATGGTTTGCATTTTTATCTGGAGTGCATATATTACCATTTTTAATGTTTGATTGTTTTAGTTGTTTTCATTTTATTATCAAGAATTTTCTTGCCTGTAGGATTATTGGATATTTTCTCTCTTTTGTATATCAGCAGTAAGATAGCATTCTAATATGAAAAATAAGGCTCTCATTTATCAAGCTCTTATTATCTACAAGACTCACTCATTTAGGACTCACACAGCCTCATGGGCTATGTGAGGTAGTCACATTATCCCCATTTGACAGATAGAGAAATGGAGGCACAAAAAGCTTAAGCAATTAGTCTACAGTGACAGGTGGAGCCATACCAGGAACCCAGATGACCAATTCCAAAGCCTATACTCAAGCTTTATAATCTGTTTCCATGCATGCATTAGAATGCATTTTTCAGATGTCAGCAGCCCACATGTCTTGTTTGAATTGAAAAGAAAACATATTACAAGCTTATCAGTGCTCTTTATTCTCTGGCTAACACGTGTCTCCCAAGGTTGCTTGGTTTGTTCTCCTGACCCAGTAATATATGTTTTTATAAACATAATGTGTTATTAGCCCCAGGGGTACAGGTCTGTGAATCGCCAGGTTTACACACTTCACAGCACTGACCATAGCACATTCCCTCCCCAGTGTCCCAGTAATACTTTTTATGCTACTGTTACTAGGTTTTAAATTTTGCCTCCCAGATTAATAACACCTATCTAATGAGTATCACCCAAACACATCAAAGTAGGTTCTCATAGTGTGCCCTTTGTAATTTGAAGCACTAGAATACATAGGAAGCATAGTTATTGTTCTCTTTCCCAAGCACTGCCTCCTTCCCCTCCTTTCCTACCCAGCAAACTCATTATATGTTTATTAATCAGTCTGAATATTTCTAGTGCCTGTCCTAATACAGTCTACACCCAGAATTTCAGGTGCCAGTTTTTCTGTGTTGGTTTACCTTTGTTTCCTTTCTTCATGTTCTGTTTTTAACAAGGTACCTTTAGAAATTTCAGTTTTTTCTATAAGCTTGCAGAAGTGAAATGAGGTACAACTCAAATCTGTACATTTCTCTTCTTGTTAGCAGCCCTCCTAAGAAAAGCTTGGTGATAGGAGATATAGAGAGAAATGGCTGAGGGATGTCTGAAAATTGTCAACAAATGTCCATGTAATCCTATCACTCATGCCAAAGGTAATTGAGAATTGACTTTAGAGTACCAGCTGTCCTGTGAGCTTTACAGAAATGACTTGCAATCTTAATTTTTTTTTCCAAAGCACTGAAATTGAAAGATCATCAGAGTTCATTTTTTATGACAGCTGGACATTCACAAAAAGAGGATTTTTAAAGATTTAAATTGGTCATTTGAAGGATATTTTCCTTTTGCTACTTTTATATGACATTTATTATTGTTTAAGATGATAATTTTTGCTGAATTTAGATGATACTATACTGTTTTATTTAAAGTTCCTTTTCAAATCTGTCATTTCAATTTTGCATTCAAAATGAAAGAGTAATAATCAGAGTAAAGCACAGTGCAGATTCCTTTCTGGTCACTCTCTGAGACAAATGCTCTATAGATAATATAATATCACCAGAGATATACATGCCCAGAGATATTCATGGCCAGTTTATATTGGAATTAAAATACAAGAATGAGACCATGACACTTTAGCAGTCAGAAGAAATGGACTATTATTGACACAAAAAGGGAAGCAAATCATGTGGGATTATGTTGTTTATTTGAATCCCAGGTAATTACACAAAAGTTTTGGAGAATCTTACTAAATTGTTCATACAATACAAAAGGATGCATCAAACTATTGAGAAAGTCAGCATAAGGAGGAACAGTACAAAACTAAAGTCCAAAATAAAATTAGTATTCATAAATTCATATCACTTACCTCTACACTTTTAGGAATTAAGCAGTCATTTAGTTCTGAGTTTTCTAATTATCCAAAGAAAGATCAGAACACCTCAGACTTCCATCTAAGATTTACTCTTTCCATATGATAAAAATTAACTTCTTGTTCAGGAGAAGCAGATCTTTCATGATGCTAAGACCAAAAAAAGTGTTTGCCGAGTGTTCTCATAAGAAACCCTTATGGTGGACATTATCCATGGAAGCATTTTTACAGTGATACCTAACAAGTTTCATATGGCCTAATTTTTATATTTCAATATAAGTCTCTGTGTTGGAAAAGGGTATTTCCTCATTTATAATGATAGTTATGAAAGTTTCATCAGAACATTTCTTCATATTTTATCACTGAGACTTTTAAAATATAAAATATTGGTCATCTTACTTGGCCAACCTTGGTGTGCTAATTCCCATCATTGATCTGCAGAATCAAGGGTCCTGGATAACATCTGACAACACACAGCTTTGCTTTTCTTCCCAGTAAATTTTAGAAGTGCCTTCTATGATGACCTGTCCTGTAACAGTGGCAGCCTGAGAGCTACTGTCCTGACTTCAAGATGAAAGTGGGTTTCCAACACAGGGTTTCTAACCATTCTGCTCCTGGACCCCTTTTAATCTCCACTCTCTTATGCATTTGTATGGCTGAAAAGAGTCTTCTGAAAAATGAGTTGCAAGGACCAAGGTGACACTTAGACATGCTCTGTAGCCTAGACCTCAGGATATCTCTTCATTTGAATGTCGAATACAGAGAGCATGGCCTTTTCATTTTTCTGTGGTCATGGAAGGTCTTTCTACAATATGCTAGGCTCATGGCTAAGTACTGCAGAAAGGATGATATCTGAAAGATGCAGATATCATTCCCATAGGTGATGAAACATATTTGCAAGTAATTGTAGCACAGGGAGCTATGTGATAGGTGCCACTTTAACAATATAAACAAATTGATCTAAAAATCAGGGAAAAGAAAGATCATTACCACTGGAGGTGATGTGTATAGGTTCCATGAAAGAAAAAGAATTTGAACAGAGCCATGAAGCAAAGATTCTCAAACTTTAGTATGAAAAAAAAAATCAGTTATGGAAATGAAAAAAAATAAAGAATCCAATTTCAGGGTTCACCCCACAGAAAGTCAAATATACTATGCTTTGCATGGGGTTCCAAAGTTATAAATATAAACAAGTTAGTTGATACTTCTCTGCTATTCTAACAGTAGCAGTGGTCCAGCTGGGAGGCAAGGGGACTTGTCTTAAAGTTTGTTTGCAATGTTCCCTATATTAGATAGAGAAAATGTCAGTATGTGGTCCATTTCTAGGATGGGGAATAAGAATGAGCTAGCTAATAGTCTGATAGTGCTTTGCCAAAGAATCAGTATAATGGTAGATTTAAGCTAGCCATTGACAATTCTTTTTAATCAATGTTAAGAAGTACCTTACCATTCTATATTGAGGACTTCTGAGGGTTTTTAGCAGAAGGCATGGAGTTCAGTAAATAAAATAGTGAAGGAGAGGGGTGATATAATCAGATCTGTATTTTTTTCTTAAATGTATTTCCATTCCTACTGAGGTGTTATTTTTGCATAATGGATCCCTTTTTCTCAAGGTTCTCTGATGTCTTTACTTCCTCTACCACTATAACTATCACTATTGGCTACAAAATACTTAGACACCTATTACTTCAGAAACCATTTCCTGTCAAAATAGGTTTAGTCATCTGAATTTATTAAAATTCAAGGAAACCCAAATCTCCAATGATTATTGGAAAAAGAGAACCAGAACACAGGTTGTCATATTACAGAGAGTTTTTCACAACAAGTGCACCTTAGCTAAGGTAAGTGAGGATCTCTCAGAGCTAATACAAATTATGTGAACCTCCATTACACACAAACATTGAAGAGAGGCTATGGAACACACCAAATGACATAGGAAATTAAATTACATGAGAGATGTTATTTAATCTAGAGTATGCTAGAATATTCACTTTCTGGCTTCTTGGTAAAGTTCTTTACCACAAGTCCCAATATACAGTGTATTTGACTGAAGTGAAGAAAACATGTGCTTCTTCCACTTCAAATGTTGGTGGGGGGAGAGGTGATTTTCACCCACAGCATTTGTTCACTCACCCAGCATACTAATGCACTTTTTCAATTGGCAAGTCCTTTATTCTTAACGCTACTGTTTTACTTAAGAGATAATGTCAAAGGAATTGAACGTTGTGACTGGATAATGGTCTCCTGCTGCAAGATAAATGCTTAGGCATTTATTGAAAATAAATGTTGGAATGAAGCCAAGACATTTATTTTTAAAGTAGGAAACTATTTTCTAGTCACAGCTTTAAGTGCAAGAGACATTATAGCTATCTTACCAAATGATTTTTTAAGTAAATTGAGATCATCCAAAGAGAGAAACAGAATACCTGATTTGTTCTCACCTATATAACAGGTAATATTGTGGTTTCCTTTCAACAGATACCAAATCAAATTCAAATATGCTGTTCGTTTGGTAGGGGACATTGAAAGACTGCATTAACAACATATTCAATCAATTCTTCTGCTTGATTGTACAGACATGGTTTATGCTTTTTTAAACAAAGTAGATTTGAATATGCATGCTGAAACAGAAGTATAAAATTTTATGATGCATTATTGAATTTTTTTGCCACTTTATAGGCAGCAATGGTTACTGATCTCCTTACGATGTGTCTGAAAAGCACATAAGTGGTAACCTAGAGAGCTTTTAGCAACAATGCTAATGAGTTGTGATCTAAGGTAATTATGATTTTGCCTTCACAGAGTGAGAAGAGTATAAGTGAATTTCAACAAACACTACTTATACTTTCCCTGTGTTGAAATTCAAAAGAACAATATTGTAACCTACTAGTTATTCATGGAATTTAGGTGTACCATGAATCAAATTCTCACCCTCTTCCCCATACCTGATGCTATACATTTAACTTCTAGTTACATTTTTCTGGTGACATAAAGTAACTCCATAGATATTGCCTTTTGTTCCCTAGCCATTCTCTGTAAAATGAAAATTTATGCCTAAAACAGGCTTAATGGAAACACAACATCTGTATCACCTGTGAATAGTATGGGCCACTAGGTAAATGATTTTACCCTGAGGGATAAAAAAGAAAACAAAAACATATTTTAATATAATGTTGATATGAACAGAAATTGTTATTCTTCATTTTGAAGATGGTGTTATAAGAATGTTATTTAGGATAAGCGTGTGTGTTTGTGTGTGTGTATATGCACATGTGTGTATATATATTTGCACATATATATAGATAGATAGAGATATAAATATAGATATATCAATATATAGATATCTATATATATGTGAAGAAAAGAATAAAGTTCTCTGAAGTATATGAAGCCTGATGTTTCTAGAGAGACGCATAAATATTATACACAAAAACAGTTCACATGTAAAATAAAACCATAACTGTATTTTGTATGCTTTCATTAGGGGAGCTATGTTAAGATTAAAGATTGAAATACATTAAATAAAATATTATAAATAGAGAACATAAGACAGAGCTAAAGAACACAGAGTTCTTTATATGTATACATGTATGCGTAAGAAAAACCCAATAGTTACATGCTGATATGGTGCATCCCTTTTTTTTTTTTTTTTCAGATTTTATTTGTTTATTTTAGAGATAGAGAGAATGTGAGCGGGGGGTGGACAGTGGCAGAGCAGAGGGAGAGGACAAGAAGACTCCATGCTGAGTGAAGAGCCCCATGCAGGGTACAATTCCATGACTCTGAGATCATGACCTGAGTCAAAATCAAGAGTTGGATGCTTAACCAACTGAACTTCCAGGCAGTCCAGGGCTAGGTGTTTCTAAATAACTTTAAAGAAGTGTTCCATCTTTTCAAATTTTAGAAATAAGCATCATTAATTAATTTATACCTATAATTATATTATAGATTTGTTTAATGGTGTTAGTAATTTTTTATGATTATTATGGTAATAATTTTACATAGTTTTTAGACATCCCTCTCATTAATTTTGGTTGCTTTTCTTTAAATTACTTCTCAAGATCAAATTTGAAATGGGAATCTTGTGATTATTGACTCTCCCAATATTGTTATTATATTGTAAGCTTATATCTGCTGTGTAATATCCTCTCTTGAATATTTGGAAGATATTTTTCTTTCATTAAAACTGCCGTCTATAGATAGCTGCGTTTGTGGTAAGCACAGCATAATGTGTAGACTTGTTGAATCACTATGCCAAATGCCTGAAACTCACACTGTGTGTCAACTACACTTCATTTTTCTAAAATGCCAAATGTATAGTCTCCATGTTAGTAGAAGATTAGACTCCTTTAGCCACCTTAGGAGGTGATAGCTAAGGAAATATATTTGACATTTCAGTTACCCTTTTTTTTTTCAATTTATTTATTTTCAGAAAAACAGTATTCATTATTTTTTCACCACACCCAGTGCTCCATGCAATCCGTGCCCTCTATAATACCCACCATCTGGTACCCCAACCTCCCACCCCCCCACCACTTCCAACCCCTCAGATTGTTTTTCAGAGTCCACAGTCTCCCGTGGTTCACCTCCCCTTCCAATTTACCCCAACTGCCTTCTCCTCTCTAACACCCCTTGTCCTCCATGCTATTTGTTATGCTCCACAAATAAGTGAAACCATATGATAATTGACTCTCTCTGCTTGACTTATTTCACTCAGCATAATCTCTTCCAGTCCCGTCCATGTTGCTACAAAAGTTGGGTATTCATCCTTTCTGATGGAGGCATAATACTCCATAGTGTATATGGACCACATCTTCCTTATCCATTCATCCATTGAAGGGCATCTTGGTTCTTTCCATAGTTTGGCAACCGTGGCCATTGCTGCTATAAACATTGGGGTACAGATGGCCCTTCTTTTCACGACATCTGTATCTTTGGGGTAAATACCTAGGAGTGCAATTGCAGGGTCATAGGGAAGCTCTATTTTTAATTTCTTGAGGAATCTCCACACTGTTCTCCAAAGAGGCTGCACCAACTTGCATTCCCCTTTTTAAAAAGAATTTATTTTCCACCTGTGCTGTGGGAAGCCAAGGGATTCCATGGCAAAACATGGGGGAGCTTTCAAAACATAGCCCCTATTCTAAGCTCTTCAAGAGTAGAACTTCTTTTGTATATTGGATTTTCACCTGAAATTTTACTTCAGGCGAGTGTCATTCACTGCTAATATAATGGATGGGTTCATGTATAAAGAATTACATTGAAATACTATTAAATCACTGGTTAGGGACACCTGGATGACTAAGTCAGTTAAGCTTCTGCCTTCAGCTTAGCTCACAATCTCAGGGTCCTGGGATTGAGACCCTCATCGGGCTCTTGCTAGCAGGGAGCCTGCTTCTCCCTCTCTGCCACTCCCTCTGCTTCATGCTCTCTCTCTCCCTGATAAATAAATAAATAAATAAATAAATCTTATTAAAAAGCCACTGGTAGAGAAATAGTAGAAATATTTATATAATGTTATGAACCAGGTACTTTATTAATTTCTATGATCCTTCAAATAAGCTTCCAAGGTTGATATCATCATTGTGCCCATTTTATAGAGGAGAAAATCATGGAAGTGAGAGTTAAAATGACTTAAGATCATACAATAGGAAGGTGTTAGTCTAGAGATTTACATCTAGATAATGTGCCTGGAATCCATGATTATTTTAGCCACAGTACTAATCCAGCCAGGTGGGATGGCCCTGGAGATTATTAATAATTGTACAAACTCGTAATAGAGCAGCAAGCTCTAAGAAACAGTTCTTTAAAGTATTTATATAATGAAATTATTAACCAAAAATCTATTTTATGAGGAAATATAGAAGTTAAATTTACAGCCTAATATACAAGCCTAGTGCCTGACTTCTGGGCCACAGCTCAGACTTGAACCTTGGCCTTTATGCTTTTGCTGTCCAAGACTCACACAGCTTAGTTTAACAAAGACTTGGTACAGTAATCACCTGAGGATGCTTGCAGAGGAGGGAGCTGGGCTTAGGGAGGTACCTCATGGATTAGATAATATGTCATTGCTAAATTAACTGAGTTCCATATTAAGTGCTGACAGAAGAGTATATCTCTAAATGCAAGCTACTATCTGGAAGGAAAATAATCTGTATGACAGCCCACCAGAAATTAGCTTTTGTAAAATTCCATTTTGAGAGTTAAAAAGTCTCAAGAGACTTGCTTGATGATTCATTTTCCTGTCTAGAAGTCGATTGTGATTCCTAGTGTATGGTTGCTCAATTTCCCAACTCCAAATACATGAATACTAAGTTGTAATTTTGTCCCTTATCAAATATTCACAAACAGTATCCCAAGTACTACTAATATTAATAAAGTCCCTATTTCAGAATATCCTCTGATTCTAGCTAATTCTTACAAAGATTTTTTTTCATTGATAGAATTAACAATATACATTCATTGTCCTCTATAAATAATAATCATATGTACATATCATGTTTTTCCCCAATTATGGTGAATTGCAAATATGTATTTTTTTTGTTGTTGTTAAATAACACTTGGCTTCTTGAATAAGATGTGAAACTTTATCAGAATAAACAGTATTAGATATACTATGGTCACTGGCTGGCTGTGTCTTGGGTTATAACTTTTACATAAAATATTATTTAACTTTTTAATTTTTTAAAAGTTAAGCTCATTTTCTGGATTCAAAAACATGGTATAGAAACCTTCCAGATATCTTCTCTCTAAATTTATGAATTTTAGGCATGAATACAACACACTGAGCCACCCAGGCACCCCAGGAGTTTAATTTTTTTTTAAGATTTTATTTATTTATTTGAGAGAGAGAGACAGTGAGAGAGCATGAGCGAGGAGAAGGTCAGAGAGCGAAGCAGACTCCCCATGGAGAGGGAAAGTTGGGATGCTCTCCCAAGGATTTTTGATAACCCATCTCTTCTCATTGGTACTGGGCCATAAATAACTTCACACAGGAAATGATCATGAGCTGGAAATTTGGAGAAAGGAGGAGCATCCTTTCCCCTTTCATTTTGTCTCTATTTTTAAAGGGAGTATATTTGTTTCACTTCATTTCACTGTAGGAGCAGGCCTACAATCCTCAAAGGGGGAAAAACAGAAAATATTTTTCTGTTCATGATTTTCCAATGGACTTTTTCATAGCATTGCTTGTTTGATATAATGTTTTAGCTGATTTTATTGACTCTTGAAAATACCCTGATAATTTGGAGATAGTTGTATTATTAAGTTGTATAGATTAGAAAATTGTTTGAAAAAAAGTCAGATACTTTTTTTGTCAATTTGTAAGTACTATGTTGATAGATACTCACATAACCAAAATTTGTTAAATAACAGATATTCTGTCAAGATTCCTGGGAAGTGCTTTCTCTAGGACTCAATATTCCCCCAAAAGTTGTACTTTTTCTCTAAGCAACAGATCTCCTATTTCTTCTTATATACAAATCATGAATCATGTTTCATCCATTTCTTTGACCAAATTAGAAAGCATAGCCAACTATGCTTCAGGCTCCTCTCCCCAGATAGATTTTATTTACTGACTTACTCCTCTTTGCATTTTCTTGTAGCTTTCCTTTTCAACCATGTATCATTATCCTTAAAAAGAAAAATAAATATAATAAAGAATGTATTTTCTCTAGCTTTCCCATCTCTAAGTTTCAAATAAAATGCCATAAAACAAACTGAGACCCAGGCTAACACTACCTAGAAGTATGATACAATAAAATGTATGAGTTCTAAAAGTCAGCATAGTATTATTTGACTACACTTGATCATGATATCTCTGATTCTTTTCATTATTTACAAGATAGTGTTTGATATTCCTGTCTTCCTACTGCTGAAAGATCTATCTTCCCTTCCTTCCTTCCTTCCTCTTTTTTCTCTTTCTCTCTCTCTCCTTCCTTCTTTCCTTCCTTTCTTCCTTATCTTGGAGTGGTTCCTTGAGAATTCTTCCAGTTTACACATTACCATTTTTCTTTTCCACAATAAGCAGGTATCCATTAATCCAGGAAGGATACAAGTACTGATCATTCTAAAAGTCAGTTTCCAAATCAGAAGATCACTCCAAACTCAGGTTGGATACAAGCACTATTATCCAATGACTAAACTCAGGGTCCAAAACCATTAAGTCAATTCAAGTGGGTCAGCAGAGCAGGAAGTGGAAGACCATACCTGTGAAACCAACAGATGTCCATCTGACATCAGCAGACCAAGTGCCAGAAAACCAATCTTTTAGTGGGTATTTCAGAGTATGAGCACTGAACGAGGTTGTATTTGGAGTTCACAGGAGAGGAGATGAACAGAAGCAAATGCCCGAGCCTTTGGGGGAGGCACGTACTGAGGTCTGAGTTGACAATTTCTGAAAAGGGGCTTCTTTTAGAGACCATTGGCTAAAGTGCCACCCACCTCAGGGCCCGAGGTCAAACTGAACCTAGAGCTGGATGCCAGATGGAGCAGGTGTAAGGGTGAAAATCTAAAAACACCATCATTTACTTAAATAGTCACAGTCTACAAGTGTAACATATGTTTTGTGATATATTTACTTACTATAGTTATATTTTCCCTTTCTTGATTTGAAAAACAATGGACAAAGAATTTTAGTTTTCTTTAAAATCATGTTTACATACATCTTTTAAAAGGAGAATATTACATATGCTGCCCCATTCTACACAAAACAGAATGAAACTTAAGCCTATGTATTGCTAGAAGAGTTGAATGCAATAAGCTTCAGAACTTGCTCCTATAATATCACCATTTTTTTCACTAGTGGATTACAGTCATGAGTAGCCAGGTAAAAGAGCTGTATTTTTTATCCAGGAATCTACTAATTCAAGAAAAATAATTTATTTGCTGATGAGATATTTATTTATTTTTGACATGTCATTTTTTACTTTGAATGTCTACAATAGATTTGTGTTTATTCTCTTGGTATTAATTCCTATTAGTAAGGAAATATAATGGTTTTCCCACAATATGCCTAGCAGCTTTCCAGCTGAGACCAACACTATTTAATTCATAGTTCTTTGGACCTAACAGATATCGAATTCTGTGTTATGTATTCACTCACAGCGTGATCAGACACCCACCAAGTCTCCAACAATAATTAATATATTACATGAGGATAGATCCCATTAACTGAGTATAACTGAGTAATGTATTTCAGGTTAACTACTACCCTCAGCATCTTGTGCCATTCCTACATTTGAGTTGTTTCTTTGTGATGCATGATGAATATAATTAAGAAGTTTAAAAAGATATTTACACATTCACAAAATTATGTAACTGCCTCTATAGCAATCATAAATATTCTGAGAAAATAAATCAGTATCTTCATATTATGGTCTTGATTTTTCATTCGTTTTCTTATTTACATGTAGCATCATAGACTCCTGATGTAACATCTATTTTCCTCTTTGAATGGAAGGCTTTTATTCAGATATTGATTATTAACTGTTAATTTTCTTCCATCTTGATTGAACATCCCTCATTCAGTATCACTTTATAGTCTTCAGTGGATTTTGGAATTTCAAATTAAATCTGTTGCTTTTCACTTCTTCCTAGAGTGACATTTATCTCTCTTTCCTTGCTGAGATTTTCTATTGGAATGACTTCTCACAGTCACTGCCATTTTAAAATAAATTTATATATAATTTACTCTATGTATGTTAGTTGCTGAATGATGGAGGCTTCCAAAATAGGATAGCAATTTTTTAAACTTACATTTATGATTATATATTGATATAAACTGACCTAAAACAAGTATTATTATATCCACTGTCTTCCAATTTGGTAATAAATCTTTCATGAAGATTCTTCTCTTCTGTGGCCTCAAAATGGTTAGCATTTTTCATTCTGAGTTAATTAATTGGGGTGACAAGCAGAGATCCTAAGATTTGGAGTAACCAACCATTGAGTTAACTAAGTAAGCTATTATCAAGTGAAGTGCTTCCTGCTAGTCCTGTTGATATAAATAATTGAGCCAAATTACTAGAATATTTGATAAATACCTTTTACTTATTTATTCAGAAAATGTATTAAACAACAAGTTTATGCCAGGACTATACCAGGCATTTACTATTGGATATAGAGATAAATAGGACACAGTGATATTCCTCAAATTAACTCCTGCTTAAGTAATGAGAAGGCATGTGTTCAAAAAGAACTGCAACTGGAGCAGAAAGGGGTAGGGAGAACATGAAAAGCAATTGGAAAGATCAGAATTATTAGATAATATGGAAGAAATTCTGACCAATCTATTGCCTAGTGGAATTTGACCAATTGTTTGCCTGTCAAATTATGTTTTAATGAGTAAGCCAGCCTCCTATTTCTAATAAAAGTTATCAGTCTAAAACAATAAAACAAGCTATGTATGTAGATATGAAAATCCTAATGTTTTATAAGTCATAATTTCAAAACCAAAATACAGTTCTTTAAACTAAAGCATTTTGAAAAGGAAAAAGTTGACAGAACCAAAAGACAACCTATGGCAGAATGGGAGAAGAAATTTGCAAATATCTTATCAAATAAGTGGTTAGTACCCAAAATCTACAAAAAACTTACCAAACTCAACACCCAAAAAACAAATAATCCAGTCAACAAATAGGCAGAAGACATGAACAGATGTTTCTCCAAAGAAGGCACCCCAAAAGGCCAAAAAACACATGTAAAAAGGTTCTACATCCCTTAGCATCAGGGAAATACAAATCAAAACCACAATGAAATACCACCTCAGATTAGCCATAATGGCCAAAATTAGCAAGTTAGGAAACAACAGTGTTAGCAATGATGTGGACAAAGGAGAACCCTCTCACACTTTTGGTAGGAATGTCAGCTGGTACAGCCACTCTGAAAAACAGTATGGAGGTTCCTTAAAAAGTTAAAAATAGAGCTACCCTACAACTCAGTAATTGCACTACTAGATGTTTACCCCAAAGATACAAATGCAATGATCTGAAGGGACACCTGCATCCCAAAGTTTATAGCAGCAATGTCCACAACACACACACACACACACACACACACACACACACACAGGAATATTACTCGGCCATCAAAAATAATGAAATTTTGCCATTTGCAATGATGTGGTTGGAAAGAGAGGGTGTTATACTAAGCAAAATAAGTCAATCAGAGAAATTATATTATATAATAATTAATAATATATTTATATAGTATAATATATTATATATAGTAGAATATATAGTATATAGTAAAATAGTGTATTAATATATTAATAAATAATATAATGATAATTGTATTATTATATTATTTCATTCATATGTGGAATTTAAGAAGCAAAACAGAGGAGTATAAGAGAAGGGAGTGAAAAATAAGACAAAACCAGAGAGGGAGACAAACCATAAGAGACTCTTAATAAAAGGAAACAAACTCAGGGTTGCTGAAAGAGAGGGCATGGGGACACGGGGTGACAGGCATTAAGGAAAGCACATGATGTAATGAGCCCTGGGTGTTGTATACAACTGATGAATCACTGAACTCTACTCTGAAACTAATAATATTATTATTAGTTAATTAAATTTAATTAAAAAATAAAAATAAGACATTTTGAGATTCCTTTAGTTTTGTTCTGTTTCATTTTTTGTTTTGTTTTTGGAGGGCTTTCTTTTAAGCTAAAAGTAAAGTCATCATGAAACTGAAATATATTATGCAAAAAAATTAAAGAATGTCTGAAAATTACATCCATGTGTCTGTACTTCTCACTTTTGCCCAAAGCCAGGAACCATAACTTCCTTTTTTCTTGTTTGGTATTATATACAGTGAACATTCTGAAGCCAAAGGAGAACCTGCTGCCAATTCATAGACTGACTCCTTTTTCCTGTTTTGTTGAAGGAGATGTTAAAAAACGAAAAATGGGGCCACCTGGGTGGCTCAGTGGGTTAAGCCGCTGCCTTCGGCTCAGGTCATGATCTCGGGGTCCTGGGATCAAGTCCCGCATCGGGCTCTCTGCTCAGCAGGGTGCCTGCTTCCCTTCCTCTCTCTCTGCCTGCCTCTCTGCCTACTTGTGACCTCTCTCTGTCAAATAAATAAATACAATCTTAAAAAAAAAATGTTCTTTTTAGTATAAAAAATGTTCAATTAGAAATGATGAAATGAAGATTCCTTAATATGTATAAACTTTCAGTATGTTCCTGCATATTCAACCACTAATGTTACCTCATCCAGTTCTCCACATGCTGACTCCATTCACAAAAAGCCCTTTAATTTATTTTCAGGTATGGATTGTTGTTTTCATGCCTATGGGAAAGAACCTCCCAATGCCACTGGCAAATTGGCAGAATTAAAGTGCATTTTCGATTTATAGCTCAAAAGAAGAGGTGATCCTTTGTCCTTAGCTTTGTCAACATGGTTCATCCTTGAAGTGACAGGAAAGGGCCATTTTGCTAATTTAGTATCTTTGACAAAATACCCTTGAATAGTAAGTTTTGAAAATAAATATACAAATAAATAATGAGGAAGTTTTAGATTTTCAAAATTTGAAAGAATTGCTAAAAAACTTGAAAATTCAATTTAATGCCAACAATTTTGCTAAGAATCCTTGAATAATTTGATTTTTCTGTTAATGTTCTACCAGTTTCTTCCCCCAAAAGAATATTTTCCAAAATTAAAATAATTGGCAGGGAAAAAAAAGTTTCTTTTTTTCCCCTAAAACCCTAAAATGGTTTTATTTAGTGTCAGAGCATTAATAGGCAAATTGAAATGTCTAAAATATACTTATCCTATAACTATTTTAAATATTTGTCTTGCTACATTCTGAATTAGAGCAAAATACCAAAAGGACACCATATTCTTAAGAATGAAATTCTTAGTAAAGAAAAGACAACTATGATTATATGCTATTGTGTACTCAATATAATGCAACAGGGTATTTAACATAAGAGTAATTCATTACACTAGTTCTGAGCATTACTCCAGAGGCTTTGATGATCACTAAATAAACAGGAAATTAGCAGTTTTTCTGTAATGACTCTTTGTTATTGTATGAGAGTATTTTTCTGATGCACTTTTTCACTTGAATGGAGCAATTTGTGCATGAAACAAAACAGTCTTCTGAACAAATACATAGGATGTTGTTTTGATCAAAGTTATTTGCTTTTAATGCATCTGGTTTTTTTGGCAAAGAGAAGAATATATTAAGAAAGGAAAATCCTGTAGCTTTAAAATTACTTATGGCTGCATTTTATTACATCATAACAATGCTTAGCCATTTATTTAGCGACTGTTAAGAGCAGACACACAAATGATGAGACAGCTTCTACCTTTAATGGAGAGGCTTATAATATACTTGGCAAAGGATGTCCTATATGGAACAATTTCAATGAGAAGAGATCTTATCCAGGAAGTTGCTTGTCCTTAAGGAAAGCCAACTGGCCATGCAGAAAGTTCTCCAGAGAGTGGAATTTTTAAAATTATTTACTTTTATTTTTCATTTTTTTGGGTAAAATCACTGCAGGACAAGTCCTGACACTCGAATTTACAGGTTCAGACATTTCATTTGTTAGGGAGTCTATCAGTTATGGGTAGATTCATATTAAACAAATTCAGAGACTATATAAAACCAACACTTTATTACTTTAAGAGTATGAGAAATGAAAAATAGATTATAAGGAAAACTTCCCTGGATATATGGGGGGAAAATCTATAACTGGGAGAAGAAAATTCACTGCCAAGACCTGCCGGGGATTTTTCCCTTTCCTCCACAGTCACTGGGGACCAAATTTTGATAGTGATACATTGTTTCTGTAGTTACCTTGGTTGGGGAGTGATGTCATATTTTACAACCCAGTTATGGTATCGTGTATTTCTATCCCAATCCCTTATTTATTTATTTATTTATTTATTCCATACTTTATTCTTTGAAAACGTTTTTCTGTCCTTATTTCCAGGTTCTTTAGGAGAAAGATAAGGGAAAATTGCCAGTGACCCCCAGAGCTGCCTATTATATTACTTTTGATAGATGTTTTTTGCAGTGTATCTTGTTTAGAAAACAAAACTCTAACAATATAACTTATAAATAAATCTTTATATGAAAAATAATTACTAGTTCATTCAGGGCACCAGTAAAAAGATATGTCTATTTTAATGTAATCTAAATATCAATGAGCAATATAGTAATAGCTAAAGTAGTTTATAAAGGGAAACTATCACTGAAAAATATTTCACTAAAACTATCTTCAAGATAAGTTTCATAATCAAGTAATTTAATCATAATTTATGAGACAATTGTTAAAGTATACATTTCAGAGTCATTTTAAAAGAGAGCTTACTTTTAAAAATAAAAGATAAGGGGCAATGGGTGGTTCTATCAGTTAAGCATCCGACTCTTGATTTTGGCTCAGGTCATGATCTCAGAGTTTGGGAGATCAAGCCCCATGTCTGGCTCCATGCTGAGCATAGAGCCTGCTTAAGATTCTCTCTCGGTCTCTCCAAAAAAAAAAAAAAATTAATTAATAATAGCATTTGAATAAATAATAAATAAAATTTTACTAGGCAAATTTAAGGTAAAGCAATTGTTATATATTACTATATTATTTCATAGATATTGTTTTGAAAGGATGGCATATTTCTATCTGGACCAAATATGCTGTGAGTGTATACAACATGATTATCCTCATTTACTAACAGCCTTTATCTGTCTGCCAGTGTATAGTACAGGTTGCTTAATACAAGCTGAAATAATTATCTTTATTCTGTAGGGATTGGATAAGGCATAGAAATTGGTACTGTAATGAAGAACTATTTAGGCAACCTATCCACGATCATTGCCTGGCTGGACACAAAATTCAATGTGCAACAACTCAGGCCATATTCCCCAGGAATACTTCTGAACTGACACTTTCTAGTTAGAAGCGCTTGAGTTGCTAGAGTAACATCCTTCCCTAAGTAACAAAACAGGTGGGCAAAGGATTCTGCTCTTGAAAAATTTGTGTTATTTTCATGTCTGTATAATCACACGCTTACATTCTTTTCAGAAAGGTGCCAAAGCCAAATCTAACTGTAGGAAGAAGATTTAGAAAACATATCAAAATCCTGATTTAGGATTTCTCTTATGAAGAGATTACAGAAGTTATATCTTTACATTTCTCCTGAGATAATCAAAGTCACAAAAGATGTATGTGTGTGTTTTTTTCTCTTTTTTTAATATACATATTATTCTAAAACTTAGACAATAAACTTACTGTTACATTTTTACCTTTTCTGTAGTTCACTTTAAACTTTGAAATTCCAAACTAGATTCCAAGCAGTCCTCTAGAGTTAAATTTGTAGGAGTTTTTCCCATAGTATCTTGTTTTTGAGTTTGTATCTTCTGCTTTCCAAAGTTCCAAATTCTTTAATTTCTTATTTTTTATGAATAAATTTTATCCACATTTATAGGATCCCCTATTATTGTATTCAAGTATTATGTTATCACACTCTTGCCAATATGGATTTGGACACATTAGATTTTATTGGACACTCAATTGTATTTTTTGTAACAAAAGTCTAACTTGCCTTCAAGGCAAATTAAGGACCTATTTTTTTGTTCAAGTTTCTGTTGCCTTATTTGTAAAAAAAGAGAAGATCGAATTAAATTATCTTCAAGGTGCAATTCATCTCTATACTTTTTGTGCTAAAAAGGAATGAGAAAGAAATAAAAAGTAAACAAGAAGATGTTGGGACAGAAGGCAGGTAGGCAGGCAGGCAGGAAGGCTGAATATGTGATTGCTATGCTTAATATTTGATCAAAATAATTTATTATTTGCTATAACTATGTTAAATTCCTAGGACCTCTATATTGACTGTTTAGTTTAAAATAAATGCCACATTCAAAAGACTATTCCAGGGGAGACCAATTCAAGAAGGCTTAGCAGGAAAAGGTCTTAACTGAAGATAACGAGTGAAAGCATGAGTTTGTTGTTCTCTATTATAGACTGTTTACCCATTAAGAGCACATAGCAAGGAATAATTTCTATGACTATAAACCAAAAACCCTAATGATAGATTCCAAAATTGCCTTCCAACCTGTTCTTTGTTCTAAATCTAGTTTTCTGGTATTAATATTCAGAGTTTATCCTTCACCAAAAGAGTCTAATTATGGAAGAATGATCAGATTGGTGATGAGTAATTCAACTGCGGATGAAATTCTACAGGTAATGTAATATGAACTGCAATCAGGAATGACAATGACTTTTTAAGGCTTTTTTCAAACTGCTTATTTGAGTCTAAAATAGCAAAGCTAACACAGAATATCAGGCAGAAACCAAATTTCCAGTTGACACAATTTTGTCATTTGGGGAATGTTAATATTAGTGTAGGAACTGCGGTTAACTGCAAGATGAGCACATATTAAAAGCATAGAAGACTAGCGAGCCATTGCTTTTGAAACAGATGCCTTTTACTCATTATGTAAGCTGAAACATAAGATTACATTTCCCATTACTGTGTCTTCACAAGGGTTTGTTTTAAAATGATTATCACTACCTTTTTGATTTCTGTGCCCATATTGGTAGACATCTAATGTTGATTTCTCACCGTAAGTAGTATCATGTATTCATCCTTAAAGACACTTTGGAGAATGCGTGTTTTCTCTGCAATTCTCGACAAATTTATGTTTTCCCTGCAATTTCGAACATGGGATGAGAATAGGAGTAGTTGTAGTAGTTGTCCTCATCACCATCATCATCATCATCATCGAAGCTATTATGTTTTGAATGTTTTCTGTGTGCCAGGAAGCGTGCTTATAGATATGTGTGTATTATTTTTTTATACCTGCCGATTAAGAAAGTACCATGATCAGATCCATTGTACAGACTGAGTAAACAGAAGCACAGAGAGATAAAGAGACTTATCCAGAAGAGGTCAAGCAAGGTGGCAATATAGGAGCCTCCTGAGCTCCACTCCTCCCACAGACACACCAAATGTACAGCTACGCCTGAAGCTCTGAAAGTAATCCTGATACCAGCTGGTTGACTTCTCCATAGTGGGAAAATAAGAAAGTATAGAAAATAAGAAAATAAGAAAGTATACAAACCTATATTTCACAGCACAGTCTAATATAAGAATCTAATATAATTGGGAGGGAACTCCCAAGTCCCAGCTTCTCCCTATAATGTCAAGAGTTTGAACTCCACATTTAACACCCCTCATTGTAGGACCCCCACCCATGGGGTGGGTGCCCAAAACATCTTGCTCTGAAACCCAATGCGCTTGTGCCCATGTGACCCGCAAAACTATACCAAACATGGGAGCAGTCATTAGCAGGTGTATAAGCCCTATTGCAATGATACCCGGGGTCTGAGTCCTAGATTATCACTTGTACCTAACATAAACACATATTGCATTGGCTCCTTCAGTGTTTTCTTGTGTTTCTCAGTTAATTCATTTACTTAAGTAATATTAAGTAAGAATTAATTACTTAACTGTAAGTTGCTGAAGTATAGACACATTTGGGAGTATGTGAATTTTATTTTTTAAGCAACTATTATTGAATTATCATATTGGAGTGGGATTTTAATAAATTAAAAAATAATGAAACCTAAATCAAAGTATATATTATGGACATATGCACTTGGGCAAATTCTTTCAACACATAGCAAGTGAAGTACTTTCTGTGGGCTAGGTACTATGGGGCCCTAGAATAGTTTAGTCACAGTTCCACCCTCTCATCTGGCGGAATGCCCAACTGAGGACTGAAAGGACTTCAAAATATTCTAGTTCATCCACACTTTCTTTCCTTCACCATTAGATACTCAGGTACTAAAATAATAAGTGCTATTTCTCTTGAAAGCTATACATGCCAAACTTTAGAATCTCGTAATTATCTTATCGCTGTAATCACTTTCTAGGCACGTAACAAATTAGTGTTTTTCTTCTGTTTTGGACATCCTAAGAGTGTATAATAAAATAGATGTAAAGATCAGGGTTTAAAGCTTCCATCAACTGTCTGTGAGCTAAGGAACCAAGGGGCATGTTCAAGATCATACAGTGTGTTAGTCAGCTAGAATCACGTTCTAGACTTTTGTTATTTTCCAGGCTAGAGCTTTTTTCATTTTGTGACAAGTCCTGGTCCCACTCCCACACCTGTCCACTTATGATTGCATTGTTGAAGTTTATACATACCTCTTGGTTTCTCAGGAGCTCACATAGAGCCAAAGTTCTCTTTGCAGCTCTTGCTGGACACAGTCCAGTGCACACCTCAGTTTCTGCCTGGCCCAACTTCTTACTTGTCCCCTTAAAAAGTCATGCTTTCCTTGTCCAGATTTCATCCTCTTCTCTTCTTTATGCACATGTTTTCAGTTTTTGCTGCACGGACTTTATATGATACATCCCTAAAAGGTTTTTGTGTTAACTCTGTATCCACTATTTAAAGCCCTTATTCCATCTTCCCAACAAAGACTTTTCTTATTATTTCAGCCCGCAGTAATCTTTCTCTTCTAATTATCTGTGTATTCTATATTGTCCCTCTTTCAGATTTGCTAATCTTGCCTTCTTAAGTATATTTCAAACACTTTGGTAGCTAGAAATGTGTCCCTCCCTAAGAACTCCTGCATTTAAGAAAAGGTGGGCCCTGGGTGGCTCAGTTGGTGGCTCAGTTGGTTCAGCTCAGGTCATGATCCCTGAAATCCCTCATCAGGCTCCCTGCTGAGCTGGGAGTCGGCTTCTCCCACTGACCTCTCTCCTGTCATGCTCTCTCTCTCTCTCTCTCATTCTGTCTCTCTCTCTCTCAAAGAAATAAAATCTTTTAAAAAAAATTGCTGAAGGTGTGCCATGGTGCCTTGCCTCGGTATGATGTCTTATGTTTTTATGATATAAAAATATCTAAAAATCACTTTAGGTCACTTTTGCTTTCTTAACATTAAACTTTTGAATAACAAAAGAATTCTTTTTAGAACTATCATAGCACATATACCCCTGTAATGCAAATATCAGAAATTGAATTTGCACATGTAATTTATTTTACTTACAGCAGTTTGGGTTTAATTTGACAACTTTCTCATTACAACTACCAAAAAAAAAAAAAACCCTTCTTCTGTACAAATGTATTTCCATATTTCCATCTCAGTATAAGCACAGCTGTGAACCAATTACTTCAAAGTTCAAGAGCTGGTTGTTTCTATCCTTAGCATTGCTAGAAAATTTTGAGCATAGTCTTGAGGAGAGACTCCCAAGCTCAGTACAAAGAAGTTGTTTTTTTTTTAATTTCTTGTTTTCTTTTGTTGCTGTTTTCATATCCAGCACAAATGAGACACACTTCCTTTCCTCTACTATTGCATTTATTTTCTATATTTGGTGACATTAGGTATCTCTTTTGCATACTTATTTGAATATTTTTGTGGTTGTTTTTAACTTCTTGATAGCTACTATATAAAAGGACATCTATAAGTGGAATATAGATCAATCTGCTTGAGGAATAAATACTTCTTCAAGCCATCTGTATTGTGAGTGTATTGTGTGAATATGAAAAACAAATATGCATGCTTTACCTGCCCTTTCTGTAATTAATTATACTCTCACCCTCTCCCCACCTGACCAATTGAATTTCATTATCTCTGAGAAAGAAAATCAAATATATGACTGATACAAACCTATATTTCACATATCCACACTCTTACCAGTTAAGTGTTTTCGGTATGAACTTACCCTCTGCATATTGTTCTCCGTCATTTTCCTTACTAGATCTCCTGATCTCTACATATGAACAGACTATCTGTCATACAAACTCCACAGAGCGGGAACAAATACGTAATTAACATAGGCTTTTATCCCCTTCATTGACAGAAAAAAAAGAAGGGGAGGTATTCTCTAGGCATCAACTAAAGGTCATATTAATTTTCCCCAAACTCCCCCTCTGGTTTCCTCAGGAGACATTGCAATGATGTCAGGCATATCAAAATGAACTGATTATTATGCATGTGCGGACTGATGGATGAGCTCTCCAACCCCAGCACAGCCCCTGCTGTACATGTCTCTCTTCTGCTGTGTCACACCTACTTATTTGAGATGATTTGATTCAGTGACTGACAGTAGGTGTGAAAGAGGTGGGAAGGAACAAGAAGAGAATTCTATTTTGTGAATGTTATCCATATGTGTTAGATAGCCATGGTTATTTGGTTCAGTTTAAGAATCTGAGCAGGGAAATATCCTCCGTTTTCGGATTTGTATAGCATACCCCTTTTATTGATCAGAGATTAATCCATAGTAATTTGTTCTCCTGAGAGACATCATACTGCCTGTTCTGACAACGCTCTCTTTTAAGGGAAAATTGACAAAGCACATGATCTACCCAGTTTTAACTGGTGGGATCAGACAAGCATCTAATGCAAGAAAATCAATCTATGCATAGTCCTGCCAATGGTGTATGACCCATGGATTGCCAAAAGAAAAACAAACAAACAAAAAAGGCAATTTACTAGAAGAAAATTTTAATTAGAAAACAGAAAAACTGAGTCAGTTGGAAGCAGGGATAGAAGAAAACAGAACACATCAAAATTTCTATAAGATACAGAGCCTGAGAGTTGGTAGCAAATCTGAGCCACGTGTAAACTACAGCTGAAGGAGTGATAAGTATATGGAAGCCAGTTTTAGAAAGATAGAGACAGAACACATGTGAGGAAATATCAAGTGTCCCCCGAGAATGATAGACAAAGTAGTTTGTTATAGGAGCTCTCTCAAGCATGACGGTATTCCAGCCCAAATCCTGGTCTTGGTGTTGTCTTAGGCTATTATCTTGGCTAGGTAGGCCAGGTTATCTATTCCGCACAACCAAATGACCCAGTGTGTTCCTTTCACTGACATTTATTTAGCAACTGGTACAGGCAAACCTTTCCCTTAATTGCTATAAGGGAATCAAAGATTATTTTTAAAGTGCCTCTCCCCTCCAAAAATGCTCTTGTATGATATTTTCTATAAATCATTATTACTAAAAATTCCCAGTGTCTCTTTCTAGAAAAAAAGTGAATTAATATTTTTTTAAAATTCAGGTTATGGATAATTGAGCTTTTTCCCCTAAGCAAAAACATAATGACTTTTTCCTCCCTAGAAATCAATACCATATATGAGTTTGGTTCTGTTTAAGGGTATTGATTATACTAGGGCAAAATTAATTCTTTGTCAAAGTTTAATAAAAATGGATCAATGTGTATTATTAATGGCCTCATCATACATTTGTACAATTAAAGAGTAAAGATGTACTGACCAGATTTTTAATAATATTATATTGTATTTCCTATTTGACTATTGGTTTTCATATTGAATACATGTTTCCTTCTTAATATGGCCATATGTTAAAATTATTTGATGTGAAGTCATAATTCCAATTACATATATAAGGTATAAATCACAAAAGCTACTCTACTTCATTTTATTGAAGGAAGCCTTTTTTGAAAAACCTGTGGCAGGTGGGGAGGAGAAGTATATACATACATATATATATTTATACAGCTACTATCAAGAGTTCTTCAAAATTGAACTCTCCCCTTTTTCCTTCCTTTCTTTCTTTCTTTTTTAAAGAAAAATAGTTTCAGAATAGAAGGTAGTCATTGAGCAAGTGGTTTGGATGGAGACAGTAAGAAAACTGATCTGCATACAGAATGAACATATATATATATATTTTTTTTTAAAGACTCTTCCCCCCCCCCAAAGATTTTATTTATTTATTTGACAGGCAGAGATCACAAGTAGGCAGAGAAGCAGACAGAGGGAGAGGAGGAAGCAGGCTCCCCGCTGAGCAGAGAGCCCGATGTGGGGCTTGATCCCAGGACCCTGAGATCATGACCTGAGCCGAAGGCAGAGGATTTAACCACTGAGCCACCCAGGCGCCCCAGAATGAACATATATTTTGAATGTCAGGAGCTCAGTTAAGAGAACAGGAAAAGAAAATGGAGAACGAAATCACACAATATGGCAAGATTTTATAGCAACTTGAGGCAAATGAATAATTCCAAAAAGCTTTACAGTCAAAGGGTTTTATAGCATGGAAATCTGATGCTCATTTTAATTTTTTTTTTCAGTTCCCATGGTTCTCCTCCATCATCCTAAATTTTCAGCAAAATCTGCTTAATACACAAATACTCCTTGAAAGAACTGGTGGAGAAATCAAGGAAAAGCCACCTTTCTGTTACCTTTAACAGGAATTAGTTGCTAGAAGTGACTTGGAAATGTAGGGGCCTCTATATTCATCAGTGAAGGGACTTTGTACAGTACATGAATAAGTGGGTTCAAAATTTGTGTTTAAACCTCAGAGTCCAAAAGAAACTTAACAATAACACATTTGTATTAATACAATCCTTTATTAATGTATTTGTATTTGTATTAATGTACAAATTAATTTGTATTAATTAATTTGTATTAATAAAAATCTTTAATCTTAAATATGAAGTGTTCTTTTAAGATGAAACCACTAACCAGAGACAAAACCTCTAAACCATAGTGGGATAGGGGATGTTTATGGAGTTAATTGTAGAAATCATGTAATCAATATTGTTATCATTCTGTCATACTCTCTCTTGCTGCCTTCTTCCTTATTCCCTAACAAGATATAGAAGGTTGTATAGTTTTAAGTTGATAACAGGCTGTGGAGGTTGGGCTGAGAGAGTTGCTTTTAATTATCCCTGTTTCTTGTCTTGTGTATATCCAGCCAGAGAATCGCAATGATCGTAATCATATTTAACTTATTTCAGTTAAAACCCAGGGTCATCATGAGAAATGTTTTCTCAGGATATAATCTATCATTATTTCAGAGTTAAGGGCAGGGAATCTATGTTCTCCTAGCATTAATAAAGTTTAATAAAAAAGCTCATCATAAAGAAAAGATGAAATGAGGTAGCATAGACTGTCATCAGTGACTGAACCATCTCTTGGGGAAATACAGATTTTTGCACATATTTTTCTTGACATGAACTTACAAACAAAAAATAGCCAGCCATATTATTCTACTCTGATTCCAAATAGGAGAGCTCTTCCTCTTATTATCAGGTTTTGCTGAGAGATTTTTCTTTCACAATTGAGTGAGCTTTTGTGAAGAGGACAGCTGAATTTTCCCACAGCTCTCATTCATTATTCTGAGGGATTATTCTGGGATGGCCTCAAAAAGCAAAAAGGGAAAGAAAAAAAAAAGTCACCCCTATAATGTGAACTCGAACCCTATCTTTAACCCTCACCTTTTCACTTTCACCAAAGTGAACAAGAAATTTGAAGAGCTTTGCGTACAATTTTCCTGATATTTCAGTATGAAGGCGTATGCTTAATTGGCAGATATAAAGCCAAGGACATGTTGAAGCATCAAGAACACAGAACAGAAGTTTTGTTCAAAAATACAATCAGAGGCTGGAATGGTTGTGTTTTCTTTTTATATTAAACTACATTAAGCTGGATCTAAAGAGCTTGAAGTAAAACGACACATAATAGATATAAGAATGGATCATGTAAGTGAAACATCATTCTTCTCCCCCTCTTCATCAGGAAGACTTCAGTATATGTTATCCTCCATCCTCTTGGCAACATCCTTCCCTCCAAAATTTCATCATTCAATTTATTTATAATTAGCTCTACTAGTAGAATATAAAAATTAAGTTTTATAACTCGATTTTTTTCTAACTTACTTTTTAATTAATCATATTGGAATCACATATTCACCTAAAATTCATAGGCTTTAGATTATTAAATGGGTTCAACAAAAACAACATATTTTCACTCAACATAAACTATAAACATTAGGTACAAACTAACATACATTCTATGTTGTAAATATACTTAACTGAAATATACTATCTGCTGAAAATAAAAGTGATCTAACTCTATTCCTCAATTACAAAACCACACGGAAGTATTATTATTAATCCTTCATAATCATTAAGAATACACACAGTGAGGGGCAGGGCAGAGGGAGAGGGACAGGCAGGCTCTCTGCTGTGTGGGGACCCTCACCTGGGGCTCTATCCCAGGACCCTGAAATCATGACCTGAGCAGGAGTCGGATACTTAACCAACTGAACCACCCAGGGACTGCTCATTAATTATTATTATTGCTGAATTTCCTAATTTTCTGCCTTTTCTTAAAGTAAACCAGTTGCAGTAGGTAAAATTACAATAAATATAAGATATTACTATTATCTATTATAGATATGTCGATTTTAAAGTGTTTTCCTTTCATATTCTAAGCTTCACTACATTTATTTTCATGCAGTTCTTCCAAATATCTGTGAAAATGTTCATAGTTTTACCATTTAGTGTATTGGGTTGTCCCATGAATGTAAATTCTTTAATAAGAAAATGCAAGATGGGAAAAAAATTACAGGAGCAAAAGTCAAATAACTGTTTCCGTTTTGATTACTTTAGATTCTGCAGCAAGCGTATTTAATACTTTGATTGCTTATCAAGAAAAATAGACCAGAACAGGGAATATTCCAAAAGAACTGGCGGCATTGAAGGACTCCGCTAGAGGCAGATTTAATTTACATTCTTGCTGTTTACATGTGGGACCTCTTTTTTTTTTTTTTTTTTTAATCTTTCTGCTTCTACTCAATATAAATGAGTCCATGCCAAGTGTTTAATAATTTACCATGAATTTTAGTAAATGGTTGCATTTTATGCCAGGGAATCTGTGTGAGATTGTTCTTGCTAAACTGTAGAACAGCTTCATGCTTTGAAATCAATTGACCTCTTCAGTAAACAGAGGCTCAGTCCCTTTTATTTTGTCTGTTTAGCCTTGTGACTTATTTTCAAAGCCATGTACCCCTCCCACTCTCATAGTGACTAAGCCACTGCTACTTGGTGACAGTCCTTGGTGCAAAAATGATTAGCTCCTGGGACAAGAGAGGTGCAGTGCTCATGGCAATTAACCCCTTCTCAACTGAAGGCTGAATACTTTTGTGTCATTATAAGATGAAATGCTATCTTTGAACAGGTCATTTATGAAAAAATATTTATTTTTTTTCTTTACCTTTTGGGATGTCTACTTATTTCTCTTTTAGTTTCTCCTACTTTCTCCCCCCCCCCCGCCGACATTTATTCTTCAATTTACTTTATTTCAGGATTCAATTTGTCTTTATCTTACCTTCTCACTTTTTTTTTTGTTTTAGTACTTCTAGTGCTTCAATGTTTCTTTCTTTTTATTTAAACATTGTTTCTACAATAATTCATATCCATTTCATTGTTTCTCTTGACTTTATATTTTTTTTTGACTTTATATTTAGAAGATAAAAGATCCAAACATCTGGTTTTAATACTGATTTTCCCCCTATTTATTACTTTGCAATCTTAGGAAAATCATTCAATCTTCCAAATCTTAGTTTTCTAATTGACGAAATGAACATAAATGTAGAGATGTATGAAGGACAAATTTTATTGTTTTAAATATTTCATTATATTTTAAGGGTTTATTTTTATTTAGTACCCTCTTGGTAGAATATCCTCTAAGTGCATAAGTAACTTTATATTTCCAATTATCTGTTATTCAGATGAATTATTAGATATTACTATTGTCAATAAAAAGATTCTTTGAGTGAGTTACTTAGAGTTTTGTGAGTTCAGTTAAGAAAGTGAGTATAGAATTATCAAAGTGAAATCAGATCCTCACTATCACGATAATTAGTATGAAAGAAATATATTTGGTTGCAGGGATGGGGCGGGCGAAAAATAATATAATGATTCTTGAATTCACTTGAGATATCAATATTAGTTAAAAACCTTAAAACAATTCTTAGTACTAATAAATTAAATCTGATTCAGGTGGGGTCATTTAATTCCAAATTATGTTTCCATTTTAACAATTTATTTTGCTGAGCATGTTACTTAACTCTGCTTAGTCTCAATTTTCTCACCTTGACAGAATTCTAATTCCATTCATCTCCTAGCATTGTTTTAAATTTTGTTTAAATTTTGTTTTAATTTAAAATGAAAGTAAAAAAGGAGTAAAATGATAAATGAATGATATTGGGTAAAAGTAAATCTCAGTGTAGTTTGTAAACATAATTATCCTTATTGATATAACCATATAAAACTTTATTTTCCTTCTTTTTTTTTTTTTTAATAAGGCAGGTCGACTTTTCTCATTTGTTAATGCACAGAATAAATATTTGAATAGTATAATGAGGAAAATCTTATTCAAATCTTGATCTACAGTATCATAGTAGTTTCACAAGGATGATGCTTTCAGTTACACTCAAAATATTTCAATTTAATGCTAAAAATAGTACAATAAAGAGTAACTTGGTGGTGGGTATTAAGGAGGGCACGTACTGCATGGAACACTGGGTGTGGTGCATAAACAATGAATCTTGGAACACTGAAAAAAGAAAATAAAATTTGAAGAAAGTAAATTTCAGACCAACTCTGGTAACTTATTTTCTATTAGAAAAAGAAAACTTACAGGGCATCTGGGTGGCTCAGTCGGTTGAACATCTTACTCTTGGTTTTGGCTCAGGTCATGATCTTGGGGTCATGAAATTGGGCCCTATATTGGGCTCCAAGCTCAGCAGGGTGTCTGCTTAAGAGTCTCTCTCCCTCCCCCTTCCCAACTGCCCCTTCCTTCTGCCCCTTTCCCTGCTCATGCACTCTCTCTAAAATAAATAAATAAATAAATAACATCTTTTAAAAAATTAAAACTTTAAACAATAGAAATTGCTAGAAATCACTTGATCCAAGCATCTGTGCACAGAAACACTGTAATGTATCAAAATGCTTATGCTATTTTAATTAGGTGTCCTCACTTTCTCTATGACTTGTTCTTATATGCAGTATAGTGGGACATATTTTAATTTTCACCTCAACAAAATTACAAATTATTAGTGTCCATGGACTTTGAAATCTCTATAAAATAGTTGAAACTGTAAATGTTAAATTCTTCCAAACCAAGAACCTTCTTCATTTATTTAGCATTGCACTGATTTACTTATTTAATAAGACAGCAGTGATCCAAATGATACGGCTGACGACTTGTTGTACACAGGTGTTACTCTAAGACATTTGCTGCTATATGCATATGTCCCTTGTGTAAGATGACACCAAGTCTGTCAAATGCAGAATAGATATTTGAAAGGTGGCATGATACAGTTAAAACTATGATCAAATTCCAGGTTTGCTCTAGCTATGTTACTTGGAAACATATTTAGATTCTCTGGACTAGAACTTTCTCATGTGTAAGATGATACTTATACTCTTCTGGTAGGAAATTGTGAATTAAATGCAACCATGTACGTAAAGCATTAACATGAACCCTGGTCCAAAGTAAACACACAATAATATCATTTTGAATTTTAATAGCACATGAAGGCAACAGATTTCACTGTTAAAAGTCATAATACTCTTTACTGGTGCACAATATTTAAAAACATCTTTCAGCTATTGTAACTTTCATACCATTTTGTTGACTGAACTCTGAAGCATGTCCATTTTCCAGGTCATGAGTTCACCTGAATACCTAAAGCCTTGCATAATTAGAATAACTGCTTAACTATTCAAGCCTCAGGAAGTCAGGATTTCCAATGATTTGGTGATTATTTATGGCAAATACTTTTAAGACTATAATACCTCCCAGAGTGCCTTGCCAATAAATATTAGATGATGGATTAATGTATATTTTAATGAGGGCAATAAAGTGTCTCAATCAAAATCAAGTTAATCAGCTATTACCATAAAGTTAGTAAAATAGATGATATATATTAGGCATTTACTGTGTGCTAAGCACCTTACATGAATGATCTCATTTAATATTCTCAACAACCATATGAGACAGACCTTGCTACTATTCCCATTGTACAAATGCATAAACCAAGAAAGAGAAAATAAATTACTTTGTTATTATTACATAACAAGTAAATACTGGAAAACTGGAATATAAATGCAAATGGTCAGTCTTCATCTGAGGCTTAAGATTTTAAAGCACTATATTTAATTTCTAACTACGATTTTATGTCAGAATCAAATACTCATATATTGCATTTTAATAAAACAGAATCCTATTTGAATGACCTCTGGGTTTTAGAAATACGTTTTATATTTCTTTAGGGTCAGAATAGTGTATGTGCAACATAGAGTTAGAATCATGAGGAAAAAACAAATAAGAACACGTATTTGGAATTTTATACTTTCATATCATACTTAGATTTTATAAGAAGATATCTAATTCATGATGTCAATCCGTAACTCAATGTTGAGCACTTAGGAATTCTCATTAAATACTTTTCACCAATACTGTGATCACTGACTAAATTTCTTGAATATTTATGACCCATATTGTTTACTAACAGGTATTAAAGGCAGTCAGTGTCTTTTCACTTTCTTGGTTAAACAAGAAGCCTCTTCATGTAATTCAGATAAACAATAGTCTTATTTGGAATATTTATGGCTTTTGAAAAAAATAAAATTTTTGAAAAAAATAAAATTGTTGTCTAATTAAGAGAAAATAGTTGAAGAGAAATAGGAAGCTTCCCATACCTCCTCACAAATGTGATGTGTAGGTAATATAAGAGAAGAAAATCTTAGACACAGAGCGATGTGCTGTCCTATTGAGATATTTCCCTGAGATGCTGCTTGTGGTAAGCAGATGAATAATAAAATAGGAGAAGTTTGGGGCTCTATGCTTTATTGTCTTGTTATGGTCAACCAGTGGCATAAACTCTTCCTTCAAAGGCCTTTGTGGTGTATCTTCAAATCCATGTATTACATGCATATATATGAAACTTGACTCTCCCACTTTTGGAAAATATTGTCAAAAAAGATTTTGCATTATGGGTTTACTTAAAATACTTATATATAAAAATTACCACATATCCACCACCCTGAATATACAAGGATGAATCACATTTGATCTTTCTCATTGGCCACGAGGAAAGTCTATCCAAGCCATGCAATATAAGAAGATCAGGAAGATCATGCAAGATAAGTGAATGAGATGGTGTCACTCAGAAGTCAGGTATAAAAGACCAGTGTGTCCTAGAGATGTCATATAAGTGTGGTCAGGACTAGAAAGACTAACCAAACATCTGTAACAGTGTTGATTTTCTCTTCTACTTTCCTCCCTATCTTATTTCAATAACATTGTGGGTGCTGTATTTTTAATGGGGATTCTCATAAATAGATTTGTCTCTTTAAAGATAAGTTTAATCCCCACTGGGTGGGACTCTCAACAAACATATCTTTAAATAAAAAGACAATACTCAACCTCACCTCCTTTCTTTCTCCCACTGTCCATGGATGAGATGGGTGAAGAAAAGCAGATTATTAGAAAGTAGTCTTTGTATTAAAAAAAACTGGTAAAAAAATAACAGAAGGGAAAAAAGTAAAAGAAAATATGGCTTTCTTAAATCCAGCCTAAATAAAACATTTTTTAGTTTAAAAATTATGATTAAATGAAGATTAAATAAAAACATTTATTTACCTAAATTAGAGCCCATTTCTATTCTGTTCTTTCCAATAAAACTATTTGGTTAAAAAAAATGAGGTCACTTTCTCAAAATTTTTCAAAAGTTAGACTTGTCATATAAATATATTTTAGGAAGTTTCTTTTTTAGTGTCAGTGATATAATTGAAGTGATACTTCACTGATATAATCAGTGCTACTACCATTTTTTAAGGACTTTATACAACCATGCAGTTTCTTAATTCAGATTGTTTCAGGAAAAAAAATAAAAATTGTTATAGACTTTGTAAAATTAAATATGAACGATTACAACATGCTCATATCAAGATATTATGGGGTGTTTGGGATTTTCTTGTTTTAATTTCACTGATGCTAGAAAAGATTTTAAATGCTTTTGATAATTATAAGGCTCTTGTGCCTCCTTTCTGGAATTCTTGAATACTTACAGCAGACTTCTGAACTACCTAAGGGGTTCCCATTAGAAGATGATTTTTAGAATCTACTGTACCCTTAGTATGGTATGAAGAATAGAGAATTGATCCTCTGTTTTAATTGCACTCTATGGTAGACTTTATCAAGCTAATTGACCAATATTGGAATTCCAAAAATTTCTAGTAATTCAGACTCCAACAAACACTGTGTGTCACTTCGGTATAAAATGTTCTTCCTATTTTTCTTGCTGGCGTAATGGCCATATTTTGTGTGTTCTTACCTTTTATTTTTATTTTAGCCAGCTAAAGAATGTTTTAGTGTTAACCTTCTCATTACATAATGAAGAGAACAACAGAGTTAAAATAACAATCATAGCAGATTAACATTTAATCCCTGATTGACTGATGGAGAAAACAAGATGAAATAACAGACCCTCTCAAACACTGGAGTTTATCAAGTAATCTGAACAAAGAAAATGCACAATTGCAATCTGAGTGTATTAAAGGAAGAAAGACAGTATTAGTTCATTCTGCTTTCAAGGGTGAGTCATTCACCCTGTGCCACTGCTGAAGTGAAACATTTTTATTGATTTGCAGATTAAGAATCTATTTAAAAAGTGATAAATCAATCCCTCTCGTCAAGCCTACTGCAGCATGTTCAGGAACTTGAAAGCAATCACTGATGTTTGAGGAAAGCTTACTTAACTTGTGTTTCTTATAATGATAGAGAAAACTATAGTTCATAATGAAGGCACTGTATATTGAACATCTTGATGAAAAGTCAGAAGATTGAGCTGGCATAAATCAACACATGAGTCTAGAAGCCTGCAGGTGGAATGAAGAGCAGAGAGTTTATCCACCTTGATTATCATTGCATTTGAATGTCAAGAAGGTGCTCACCTCTGTCATGAGCTCCTACATATATGTAACTTTTACGAATGATTTTTCTTATATCCTGATAGAGTAAATGACATTAAAAATAAAAACTATCTGGGTACTGTCTGTGTTGCATTAAATGAGTAGACCATAATCAGAAATCCAAATATTTTTAATGAAATCTTGAAATTTAAGTTTGTGTTTATAAAAGGGGAAAGCAATTTTATTGCCAGGAAAAAAAAAATTAAAATCAAAATGCAGTGTTTTACAAGACAGATCTAAAATATTTGCATATGAGCATTATTACATTTCTGTAATATTTGGTCTCTTTGTACAAATTAGTGCTTGGAGGTGAGAAGAGATGAAATTAAGTTACTTTACCAAACTCTGAGTATTTTTTGAAGCTTTAGAAACTCGCTTGTCAACCTTATTCTACATTAACAAATATTGTAGTAAATTCAGTCTGCTATCCTCTATCTTCTAAATGACAACACTGGAAAGCTATCTAACATTTATATATATTGATTGTGACATACCTCTTTTAACAAGTATTAAGGCAAAGTCACCTTTTTTAACCCCAAAGTTATGAATCACCTCAGATATAACATGTAACTGATCAAGATGTGTAAGATTACTAGTTTTTTTTTCTTACCTGAAAGATGATTATTATGAAAATAATTTGGCTTTGTTTCAGTAAATAGGAGGTATTCTTTTTTTTTATTTTTTATAAACATATATTTTTATCCCCAGGGGTACAGGTCTGTGAATCGCCAGTTTTACATACTTCACAGCATTCACCATAGCACAAACCTCCCCAGTGTCCATAACCCACCCCCCTTTTCCCAACACCCTCCCTCCCCCCAGCAACCCTCAATTTGTTTTGTGAGATTAAGAGTCACTTATGGTTTGTCTCCCTCCCAATCCCACCTTGTTTTCATTTAATAGGAGGTATTCTTAAGATAACATGGTTTGCTTAGAAAAGTATGCCATAAATTATCTTACTTTAATTAAATAAAAACATTTCTGCACTGTTTTGTATCAATGTCATAATCTCTAAAAGCCAATCTCCTAGAATCAGTCAACCTTCCAACTCAGAGACATGTTTACAAGTCAGGTTTTTGTAGTGGATCAAACCATAGAGGCAATATTCATCTAAATCTGCTAACCTTTTATCAACAATGTGATCCAAAGGAGTTAAACTATGGAACTAATAAAGAACAGGCAAAAAATTATATGCCCTAAATTATTAATGATTACTTTGTGTCACTGAAAAGTTAGAAATGGAAATTCTGATAATAAGAGAATGAGTAAATGATGTTCTATACTCTACATGTAATACATGTAATACATGTACATGTAATACTCTACATGTAATACAGCTATTAAAATTTATATTGACTACATTATGGAAAGAGCTTTATAACACAACTAGATTGAAAGCTTCTAAATGACAGGGATTCCATTTTACTTGAATCATTTCTGTCTCTTGTATTAGTTAGGATTACACTGACTATTATATTTAGCCCAAAATGTTAGTACTCTAGCACAATACAAGTTTATGTCTTCCTCAATTAACTCTTCAATGTGGATGATCTTTATGGGCAGACAGCTTTTCTCCATTCAGTGTCTCAGGGATTTAGGCTTCTTTCATCTTATGACTTTGCTTTACCCTAGAAACTCCTTGTTCTCTGCATCTGGCCAATTGAAAGAGAAAGAGGAAGGACATATAGAAACCATAAGGATCTTTTAGTAAGTTGACTCAAAAGTGACAGATGCCAATTTCACTTCCAATTGGTGAGAACTGTGATCTGATCACACTAGATGCAAGATGTGAAGTGATTATCTAGTGACAGTTCAGGACTACGGAAGAAAAAGTACATATTTTGGTAGGCAATATGCTGTTTCTGCCACATTTTATTCAGTTACAGAGTTTGGTTCTAGGAATGTTGGCTGAATGCATTTTGTGCCAAGGATCGCTGGGAAAATAGCATGAAGACATGATAGCTTGGTTCTTCAGGATTTACAAGTCATTCTTGAAAAATAAGAAGAGACTAAGGCTGAGGCCAGATTATATAGAGATTCGTGCATTATGTAAATAAGTTTACACTTTATTCTACAGGTATTGAGGATGTATCAAGGGGTTTAAGAATGGGGAAAAATAACTGCAATTTTTCTAAATATAACATTAGCAGCAATGTGGAACATAAAGTCTAAAGAGTTAAGACTGGATGTAAAAATACCAATCAGAAGACTAATTAGTGCAAATGATAAATGCAATAACAGTAGGTTATGAGGGGAAAACAGATGTGAACTTAGTCAGTGGAATGAACAGAATTTCACTCCTAATTATGGAAAGGTGGTAAAAGAAAGAGAAACATAGAGGATCTACTCCTTATTTAAAGCTTGGGGGACTGTATTCCCCAATGTTGGGAATTCAGAAGGAAAAAATAGGGGTTTTAAAGAAAAATAGCAAGTTGTGTTTTGGAAATACTGAGTTTGACATACATATGAGTCTTCAAGAAAAAGGAGATACTCAGCAGGTTGTTGACTGTATGGGTCTTTATTTCAAACTATTGTACTGCAAGCTACCAGTAAAGAGGTAAATGTTGAAACGTGGCATGAATGATGTCACCCTTGGAAAGTCTATGGAAGTAGCAAAAGACAGAAACTGGAAGAATACCAATTTTGGAGGAGTAAGAAATCTCAGATATTGAAGAAAGAAAGGGCTTAGTAAAGAGGAGGGTGGTATAATTATTACTGAGATAGAAAATAAACATTGGATGAAGGTTCTAGATTAATATATGTGAATGAGGAGAAACCAAGAGCAGTGGAGCAATTTGTCTTGAAGAGAGAAGGGCCATCTGTTTTGTCAACATCATAGACAAGGAGATAAAGGCAGATTCAGATATAAATGAATGGAATTTTACAAGCAGTTTATTCTTGATGACCTCAATATGCCCAGTAAAATAAGAGACAGGAATATTTGCAGAATCACAGAGGTCACTCACCAAAGATTCATAAAAGGATTGTTGTGTAGTCCCTGACAGCCATGGGGATTTGTTGACCTTACTGTGACGGTAATTTGGAAACTGTATCTGATTTATTATATCATTTTATTTAATGCTCTTTTATTTAGATATGAGGCTGAACATAATTCCATATATCCAACTTTGCTGACTTCAATTCATGCTATAATTCTTGGGAAGTAACTGGCATAGTTGTTTCTGTAATGTTACTATTAACATATTTCTTCCCCATAAAACCACACTAGAAGATTAATGCAAAGGTAAAAACGTGCCTTGTGTGTACATGTCTCAAAAATTATTTGGCTAATAATGTTCTTTTTTTTTTTTTTTTGATCAAGTGATGTCTTGTTTAACTTGTCTCTATAGAGACCTTAATAAGTCTTATTTTCAACTTGAGGTTAGTTTTGTTTTAGAAGCTCTACATACATTATAAATAAGATTTTCTAATAGCAGAATTTTAAAGATTTCTAACCTGAAAAAAAAAAATGTATCAACAATCCAGTTGGTTGATGTTTGAGGGAAGTGTTTGCTTATCAGATGTTGTATTAAGGTAGAACAGTGACTATCTGAGGCTGAAGGTGGGCACCCTTTATTAGTGTAAGACACTCATAGACTGAAAATTTTATGCAAAAATATGCCTCATAGGGTTACAGAACAATGTAGGTTAAACAATACCCTACATTGTAAGGTAAACAAATCCTGGCCATCAATATATAAAGTTTTTTTCAGGATCATTATAGACCTAGGGGTGTGAACCAAACATAAAGTTTTGTGGTATAAACCGTTTACCGGTAAACCATATTTTGTTTATATCAACACCCATAACATTCACCTGGACACACACACACACACACACACACACACACACAATATATACATGTCAATTAATTGGAATATCTTTTCCAAATATTCAAAGAAAAGTTAACATGTATGTGTTTTGACTACTCTTGTGACCTTCAGGAGTTCATTTGTAACAGCAGAGGTGTCTGTTACTATCATCCAGAAAATTATCTGAAGCATAAATGGAACAAGGATTCTATCTAAGGTTCACTTTGTTCTTGGAGATATTTCTTCCTTTGTATTCTAGACAGTTAAGGACTAGGAAAGACTATTCTATAGTAATAAATATGTTTATGACTTTAACAAGGTACAAGTGAAATATACCTAATATTACCTATAAGTCAAGAAAATCAATGTTTGAGGAATCAAAAATGCATTGACCAAAAAATGGACTACACCAGATTAAATTTCTATTCAGCCTTATTTCAAAACTATATTTGAGTTATTAACTTGGTATAGTAGAAAGAACACAGACTTTGGAATAGGATGGGAAAGCTCCTAAAATTTCATTTTTATATTTTGTTTTGTTTTGTTTTGTTTTAATCTGGTGATCCTAGATAAGTATTTAACATAATTTCATATCCTAGGATAGTAATACCTAGGAATTACTCACAGAGATATTGTGAAATATATGTATGTGTAATAATAGATACATCTAGATATAATTGGTTTGGTATAGTACAATTCAATAAATTCAGAAAAATTATACTTTCTCTTCTAATTTAATTGTATATCTAAAAGCAGAAAATACTGTGGGTAATGATGCAAAAAGTTTCAGGACCTAGATCTTACAATTAGGCAAGCTTGATGAAGCCCAGCCCCTATAATTTTTTGCTGCTAAAGAGGAATACAAAGAAGAAAAGGTAAACACCATGTTCACTATAGAATAATGTGGTATTAAGGTCAATAATACTCTAAAAGTCAACTGAAGTTTAGTTTGCCTTAGCTAAGACTTGGTTGTAAAAATATATATAAAATATAGATAAGCTGTGTTATAAATATTTAGTGGTAAGCTTGTACATGGAGCTGGAGCAAGGAAAAAGATCAGGAAGCTGAGACTGACAAAGTAAATCACTGTAATAAATGCAGTTGGTATCTGGAGAACCAAAGAACAAAATGGAAGCTAGTCATGGTCCTTTGTGCTTATTGTATCTCATCAGTAATTTCAAACATATTTAAAAATAAATAAAGAAAACAGAGTAAATTGCCCTAGAGATATTTTAGATTCATTTTGGTAAGTTAGAAAATGAAAATAAGAACCATTCGTTTTGACACTGGTTCAGAGTTTATAAACAGATTGTTCAGTCAGATTGTAAATCAATCCCATTGCATTTTAAATTCTTCTGCTTTAAATGAACAGGCATTTATTATATTTCTACTATAAGCAAAACACTACACTAGGCACTGCAAAAGTGAGTGAAAAATGAGAACCTCTTTACATCTCTCGAAAGTTACCTGCTGCTCTACATTTATTTGATGAAATTGTGTCAAGCTGGGACATGTGCCATGAAATCATGAACTACCAAAAACTGGGGGAAAAATAAAATCACCTGCATTCTTTGATGGGGCTTTGTTATTAATTTATATTCATTTAAATTCTGTCCGTGTGTTGGACACCACAAAACTGAATTTTTTTTTATACCATCTCATTACATGAGTGATGTAAGAACAGAACTTGTTTTTTCAATGCAGTCAGCATTCTAATGAACTCAGAATACAAATTTTGTTCTATTAAAAATAATCGAATCTCCCTATCCCACAGCCATTTAAATGTTTCAGAATGGAGCCATCCCTTTTTTTATTCCAGGAGACATATACAATAAATCTCATTATGAAAATTACCATATTCAGACTATCTTAATAATGCACATGCCAATATCTCTACCACCTTCAAACAAACAAATAATGGTTGAAAATTATGCTACTACTGACAATGGTTAGGAAATGTTATTGAAAAATAAAATATTTTCCTCTTATTTGTTAGAATAAAACAGCTTCTTTGCTCATTTAACTAGCTAAATGACATCTAGATATTGAACATTGTAATGTACTGAGTACAGGGAAAAGTTCTACAGAGATATCGATATGTGTCATGTTTCTAAGCATGCATGTTTGTTCCTGCACATATGGAGAAGACAAATAAAATCGAATCTTAACAAATTTTGTATGAGGATTAAAGAGATACAAAAATCTTCCTACGCTGTCACAAACACTATCTGAATGGGTAATCGGCTAACGTTCCAGTGTTGTTCTCCTTAGATTGAAGCACCAGTTTGAGTAGATTTTTCTTGGAGGCCCTCTCAGAGATAAGGAATCAAAATACATCCTATGCCTTCCCTGCTCTTAGCAAAGCACTTATTTCTCGATTACTACCCTGGGTAGGTGCCTAACCCTGAATACCTTAAGAGAGACTTAAGGAGGTTGTATTGTGCACTGAACAGCTGGATTTAGGAATCTAACACCACTAGAAGCAGAAGCAGGCAAAGAATAGATTGCATCATTGGCTGATCCTGCAAAGTCTCTCAACATTTGACTGGGAAAAACCAGAGGTCAGGTTTCCTTTTCTGCACCTACTACTCATATTAATGTTTTCTTTCCAGGTATAAGACTTACTTTATAAGTACAATTTACGACCTCCCATAAGGGTTTTCTTCTGAATTTACTCTATCTCTATCCTCAAGTGCTCCAACGGGACATCATCTACACACATTTCCACACATTTATATCAAAGGACCATATTCTTCTCTCCAATACAACATAGAGGCCAATCTCTGTGATGACTAAGCAACTTCAAAATTTCTCTGTTTTTTGACATTTTCTTGTTCTTATGCATTGAATACACATGGCTTTGGAGTTGGACTTCAGTTGCAATTCTGGATGCTCTAATATCCTGGATAGCTTATTTAAAATTTCTCATACTCAGGGCCTTCAGTTTTTAAACGGGCATAGTAAAGCTGGTCCTTCACATCTCATTTCACTGTTTTAAGGATCAAATAACATTTTTGATCCAAATGAAAGCAAATTTAATGTTTGTGATCTGAAGACTAATTAAATGTAAGGGAGTTTAAAGATTTTAATTGGAAAACAGATTTTCAGGGTATTACACTTCTACTTCCCTTGTTGGGACAAGGCTGGCAAATTAAAATTGCAATTTATTTTACTACAGTTACCCATAATTTATAATGTGTTTTTAAACTTATTATTGATGCTGGGATAAAAAGTTAATGTGCAAGGTTAGGATTATTGTTTACTGATTATAGTTTAATTAATTGCTTTATACATTCTATTTTTATCTACCTAGGATACAGTCAGTGAACACAATCGTTTGCAAAGTACAGGTCAATGGGTCTCAGTGATCTGTCAAATGAAGAATGAGAGTTTTGATTGTGCATTCTATTTAAAACAATGGTGGATCTCCAAACCTTAAATTTCTGTAATTATTACAGCTTACGTTAAGAAACAATTTGGTTGTCAGAGATAGAGGAGTTTCCAATCTCATTTTTACAGCTAATTATGAGGTAAATTTAGAAAATCACAAGCAAGAAAGAGCATTCTACTAAATTCTCCTTAAGTAAAATGATAATCTTTCCTTAGTTTCTCTGCCACAGAGGATTTTGGGAGAATCTTGTTAATGTAAGTCAGGACTAGAGAACATCCCAAACTAAACAAATGTAAAAACACTGGAGTGACTGCTTTGTTTCTGAAGTCTTTGGGTGATTTTGCCCAGTGTTGGTTTTGTTGTTAACATGCTTGCAGTTGTACATAATATTCAGACCTCTCCTGGGGATCTATGCATCTTTTTGTTATATAGCAACAAAACGTAATGATTTAGTGTTTGACATGGGATAAAATGTTTGCTCAACCACTTCTTGGCTTTATGACTTCATACAATTTATTTACTCTCTCTGCACTTCTAACTGTTTTGTTTGGTTTGGGATTTTTAAATTTTTTATTTATTTATTTAGGGATTGGAGTTAGAAATGAGAACATCTACTTCTTAGTGTTGTTTTAAGTTTAAATTAAGTTTAATTTAACAAAAGCAGCACAAACACACAAGAAATGCTAGTAATTGCTGGCATTTGCCTTTTCCTATTTGGCCAAGTGCAAACTTGGAATCAAATAGACAAGTATTTGAATCTGAATAGTGATATTTATTTGCTAAGGTTACTAAATTATTTACTCTCTTGTGGTATTAATTTTTATATCAAACATGGGCCTTCCTCCAGAGTAAAATGTGATTAAAATATGTGAAAATGTTATACACATAGTAGATGCACCGTAACTGTCATTTAAGTACAGTAACTGTCCATTAAGTAGACTTTTTTTTTCCTTTTCGGCTAAAGACATAGTTGTTAAATCAAGTTTGTTGATTTCTGTTCAAGGAAGATGACCTATAGAGTATCAGTTAACTTTGGCACATTTCATTTGCAGACAACACAGGCCAAAGAAGGGAGGGTAGGTCAGGAACAAGGAGAGAAACAAAAGGCAAGGCCTCATGCTATGAATAGCTTTGTGCTAGGGCAGGTGTGAAAACCAAATAAAGGTCCCAATACTACAAGGTATGCATCTATGGTCATGCTGTTTTGACTGTCCTCACTATGGCACATCCTACCATGCTTTGTTATTAAATCCCCAGATATTTTTCTGTCCTCCTACTTTCTCTCTAAGCACTACTTCAAAAGATCAGCAGAACAAAAAAAAAAAAAAAAAAAAAGGAACCACCTGTGTAAGGATGTTGCTTGGTATATGCAGTTTGGAAGAAATGAGACTTACAAGGAATCCCAGGTGATAGTTGCTTTTCAGAGTAATATTTTATTTTCCCAATCCATTTGCAGATGGCTATGATAATAGGGAAGGTTTTTAGATACACATCAAACCCATAATATGATTCCAAATTAAATTCTATATAGGATAAAAACATCTTTCCTTTGTAAGAGGGCAATCCATGAACCCTCTCAAGAAGGCAGATTCCTGTTTATATCATGTCATATTAAACTTGAGCTGAATTAAGAATGGAAACTACAGTTCCCAGATGAAAAAGAAAATGATAAGATGGGCAATCCTATATCTTACAAATTTACTACTGAAATCCAATTGATATTTTTGATCACTTACTATATAAGAAAAGGTGGCCATAGCAATGACTGGGTCGATGAACTAAATAGCATAGTGTCATGTTTTGTCTTCAAAGTCCCTCTGTAAAAATTCTATGAAAAAGCATAGACAACAGGAAGTGTCAGAGATTCTACTTTGTGATGTAGTTGTGTTCTTTCAAAGGCCCTCCTTGATATGCTAAGAGAGGCGTTTTCTAAAATTCTGTAGCATTAAAGAAATATGTTCTGACTCTATGAGACCAGTAAAGAACAAAAGTTTGGTCTTGTTAAAGACATAAATGTTTCATGACACTTGTTAAAGATGGTAAGGCAGACTGTATTCAAGGGAAGCTACTTTGGGGAGAGAAATTGGAGTCAACTCTAACAAGGACAAGCAGGGATTTATTAGGCTTGGTGAACAGGCTGGGGGATAGTGGATGGAGAGCCACTAAGAGGAGCATCAGGAGTAAAGGAGATTCTTGCTTGTTGCACGCAACAGAATTCTTGCTCAAGATAGGCCGCAGTGATTAAATATTGAGGATTGGGGATCAGGAATTCAATCAGATACCTAAGATGGTCAGATGCCAAGAATGGGGGTTTTCATTAGCTTACTTAGGATTCTTGTTCAATATGAATTCTGTAAATACAGAGGGGAAAGCCCAAAGTCAGATCTAATTCAACAGAATGCTCAGAGGAGCCCGAGGAAAGGTAGATCAAGGAATAGTCTTTGTCAGACCTCAAGACTAGCAATAATAGAATATACATTGTGAGGCAAAAATGTGGATCGATGAAATAAATAAATCTGGGAACTGGATAATTTTGCTTTATTGATACCACGTAATGTCTTGTGATCTTCTTCTGCAAGCTGATATTCTGCTACAAGTTGTGTTTCTTTTTCAAAGCAATACTAACAATAATTTCTTGAGGGTTCATCCACACTTTCTGGGAAAGTGGAGTGTTTGTGTTGTGTTTGTGGGGGAGCAAGGAAAAAAGAACAGACGAGATACAAAACTTATAGGTCAGGTAAGAACAAGGCACCAAGTCATCTTTAGGGTAGCATCTCAAAAACATGAGCTTAATGAGAAAATAATAAAGATAATATCATTTGTTTAAAAAAGAGCAAAGACATTCAAATAAATTACTGCTTCTTTCTTTTCACTTGTGCTTTTCAGAAAGGCTGAGAAGAAAAATAAAGTGTTTTATTTTATGATTCAGCTTAACTTATATCACTTATATCATGTAGCACTATTAAGTAATATTTCTGGAAAATGTACTAGTACATAAATCTTACCAAAATAGTTTGAAAGCTCTACTTTAAATAACATGTAATGATATTTTTGCTCTCTAATGCTAATTAACCCAGCATGCTTCACAGTGTTTGAGAATTTTGTAGTTTAAATAAATTCATGTGATAAAAATTCAACACAAAATATTATTTCATCTGTAGAATATATTATGCTTTAAATTGCATCAAATATCCATTTTAATAACTCTTTAATCTACAAAAATAAATGTCTAATTATATGTGTATTTTAATCAGATGCAGGTACGTAGAAGATAAAACTACTCTCAATTCGTTCTTTGGATTCTTTCCACTGATAAAGCTAAGACAGTAAATAGCAAGTCTAGATAGCAAATGACAGTCTAGTAGATTGACTTTATTCCTGGTGAGAGCAGGTGAGGAATGACAAAAAAAGAATCTCACCACAGAGTCCACTTCCCGCTCCTCTTTCCTGTGATTTATTCTCAAGTAATGGTGCTTCACTAAGCAACATAACATTACGTTGTGCGGAATCCTATTGGCATTTTGACCACTCAGGGTAAGTAAATATTTAACATTTAACAGTAATATTCTCTCAATTATCATCCTTTAAGATCTATCTATAAGTACATATAAAATTTTCCATTTAAATTACATTTCTAGGGTTTTCCTCATAAAATCATGAATGATTTGAAAATGAATTTGAGCTCTGAGCCCTCAGTTGGTGATGTTACTTTATTGCACTATGAGGCTTAGAGAAGTATTTTCCCCAAATCACACAGTCAATTTTGGGATTGGAACACAAGATGATTGCTTCCAGAGGACATGCTCCTAAAAATTATTCTTAACTACTATGAATTAGGGATATTAAGAACAGTCTAACACAAATTAAAACATATATGTTAAGGATGAAATATACTTAAAATTGCTAGTAATTAAGTCCATCTGTTCTATGTTAGAAGCTCAGATATTAAGCAGACTACCTGGCTAGACTAAACTAGACAGCTGACAAACCAACTGAGGAGCTAACATGGGAATGGAATTTTGCAAGAAAACTTATTGCCAACCTATCATACGTGATAGGAGAAGGTAGCCCTACTTTAAGGGAGGAGCATGAATGAAGACATGGTGGAAACCAACAGAACATGCCCTCAGATTTTGAGCTGATGGTTTAATGCAATTAAAGAAACTGAAAATTATGATCAGGTCTTGGGAGAGAATGTTGAACTATAATAAGCACTATATCATAAATGGCTTTTGTTACTAGGCTAAAGACTGTGAATTTTATTCTGAAGGTTATAGAGAGCACTAAATGATTTTTAAGCAAGGTTTAACTTGACCAGATTTGTAACTCAGAAAAATCACTCTGGCTGCAATGTGGAGAATCGTCTGGGGAGGATCATATTGGAGACCACAGCGGAGTGGGATTCTGCCTAGAGCAGCAGTGGTTAAAATAGAGAAAAGTCAAATACATGAGATGAGTGGTTTAAGGGCTCAGTGACTGACTGGGCTTTAGGCATGGATGATAGCTATGGAAGACTTTCAGTTTTCTAGTTTTAATTAGCCTATTTCAGTTTTTTAAGAAAGGGAATACAGGAGGAGGCATGGACCTGGAAAACCTGGAAACAAACTAAAGTTTAGTTTGGGATGAGGGTATAGGATTTTAGAAGAAAATAAAAAAGAGACATTTCAAAAGCTTCAGAATGTATTGCTAGTACGTACTTGGCCTCCAAGAGAAAAACTGAAGCAAACTGTTTTATTATATATTGTGAGTTACTCAAGTGGAAATGTTTGCTCTTACAAGTGATGAATGAAGTCGTTTTCTACTCTATCCAAATAGTTTTCAGCTAACTGCCATGTGTTTGCAACTATAGTTGGTTTCAACAGTTTAACTTCCCTAAAGATTCTGATTAACTCTAAAAATCAGATTGTAAAACTTACTTAAAATATCTCAGGAGCATTAATTCTATATTGACAGGTTGGTTAATTCATATGTAATTGCTGAATGAATGTTCACAATTTGAGTTTTACATCGCCAGAACTTTTCATCTTCAAAATGTCTTTAGAATTTGTCAAAGAAAATTTGTCTCTTTCTAGACTTCAATTTCTTAAACATTCAACTCCTCTTCCAAGACATTCAAAACCCATTACTCTTGCTTTAGCTAAAATAATCTTGGTAACAATTTGATTATAATACTAAAACAGAGTACTTCTTTAGAAGTTACTCTCAATGTTAATGAAGTTATGGAGTCAGCCTAAAGTAATGAGGACATGTCTACTGATACGAAGCAAATTCATGAGCCAAGAATGTCTTGCAAGAACATTCAACTTTCTTCCAGAAAGTTGAAATTCTTTCATTTCTTTCAGAATGATTCTCTGTTGTTAAATGCATATGCTTTTATTTCCTCAAATATGTTCAGAAGATATTAAGTGACTATTTTTGAGAAAATATGTGATTTAAAATATGAATGTGTAGATGTGCTCAAATCCTCACTTTAGCTATATCTGAAAAATTAGTCCTTAAATAATAGGGAGCTTCGTCCATGTAGTTTAATGACCTCAAATATATTTTTACTTGTAGAATTTCTACACTACCAAAGGCAAATGCAGAGGTTTTGCTCTTTCCTGGGTTTATATATGGTGAACTCTGTTCAGCTCTCACACTTTTACTTTATGCTGGTGTTATGACATACTTGTTTCCTGAGACAGTACTTTGCCATAACAAAGTACTGCAAACTGGGTGGCTTAAAATAACAGAGAATTATTATCTCGAATCCTAGGGACTGGAAGTCCAAAATTAAAGTCTCAGCAAGGCCATGCTCCCTCTAAAGACTCTAGAGAATTACCCTCCTTCGCCTCTTCCAGCATCTGTGGCCCCAGAAGTTCCTTGTTTTGCAACTGTGTTACTTCAATCTCTGACGTTATTGTCACATGGCCTTTTCCGCCAGGTCCCCTCTGTGTCTTTATATCCAAATGTCTGTCTACTCTCTCTCTATCTCTCTTTTTTTTTTTTTTTTACTTTTTTTTTTTATTGTGTTCTGTTAGCCACTGTATAGTACATAATTAGGTTTTGATGTAGTGTTCAATGACTCATTAGTTAAGTGTAACATCCAGTATTCATTAGAACACATGTCCTCCTCAATCTCCTTTCTCCTAGAAAAACACCAGTCATTGTATTTAGGACCCATTCTAATTCACGATGACCTCATTTTAACTTGATTACATCTCCTAAGATCCTATTTCCAAAGAAGACCATATTTTTAGACTCTGGATAGACATGGATTTTGGAAGGTGCTGTTTGACCCAGTACATGGTATTTATCAAACTGATTTGAGTTAGGGTTATGTGAGAGTGCATTTTTTTCACACTAAACTCTGAACCTTGGCAGCATAGTTATCCTGTTTTAATAATTTGTCTTCCCAGTAACACCTCACACAGTGCCTCACACTAAATTGTTAAATGCATTGTACTGACTTCTGGTTAAACATGGAATATTGAATTTATGTCTATTGCTATTCCCTGGGGTACATTATCAGTATTACTAAAAGAGAATTTTTAAAATGTAAATATCTACAATAACAGAAAATGAAATTGGGCTGGAGTTATGAATGATTTTGGAAGACAAAACTTGGTCTCAGCTATGTTAACTGAATTAGTAAAACAGAGAAACTGAAATGTACAGAAAGAAAAGCTAAAGATGACAAGGAAGTTGATTTTCCAGATTATCAGAAAGGCCCTGGAATTGAAGGGACCCAAGACCCTGGAAGGTTTGAGTAAAGTTTGAGCTTTTAAACAAGTGAACTGGTAGAAAAATCTGTTTAAGACACAGTTAAACTCCTAGGATCCATGGTTCTATCCCATGCAGGCATGTGACAAGGCCAACGCAGATCTGCAAGACAGAGATATTCTATCTTCCCCTAATGGAGAGATTATTGGCAATGTCCCTGGATACAAGGGCACCAGGAACATTGAAAGGTGGAGATTAAATGAAAGTTTGTATATGATTCTCATTAGAAGGCAAGGAGCCATGCTTTTTTCCAAAACCCAGGAGATATATGAAATAAATATAAATATATATCTACACATATATACACACATGTATACACACATATATATATATTTTTTTTTTTTCACTTAGAGAAATTGAACCACCCTAGAGAAAATAAAAGATGCTAATATGGGGTTTTCCAATAGAATAATGATTGACTCCTTTATCACCTTAAAATGAATTCTACCAACCAACAAGATAAACCCTTGTACACAGAGCATATAAAATGCTTTAAGTTTTTTACTATTAAATCCAAATGAATCTTTAAGAATCAACAGGTATTTAAAAGAAGTATAAAACAAGAAAAATAGTGAATCAAAGTAGCAAATGCATAAAGTACAAGACTTCTAAGGAATTATCCAAATGGCAACTCCTTTACTTCCTTCAAGTGCTTGTTCAACTGTCAAGATAACCTTGACACTTTACTCAAAATTGTGATTGTTTTGTTTTGTTTTGTTTTGTTATTTTGTTCAGTTTTTACACCTCCAGTACTCTACACTCATTTTACCCTATTCTTCATTATTTTCCTTTTTAGTCACTAGTTATGATATATTAACTCATAAAATCTGTTTTTTGTGGTCCTCCTCCTTAGATTACAGACTCCACAAGGGCAAGTGTCTTTGTTTATCTGTTGGCTGATTTGTCCCCCAAGTATCTATAACAGTGCCCATGGTAACAGTTCCTTTATTCTAGATACCTGATACATCTGAGATTATAGTAATACAATGTCATAACTAAATGAAAGTTCTATCTATACCAAACCCCATTTCTCAATGCATTAAGCAACTGAGAAAAATATATTAATGTTCAGTCAAGAGTAATATTTTTTTTAAAGATTTTATGTATTTATTTGACAGAAATCACATGTAGATGGAGAGGCAGGCAGAGAGAGAGAGAGGGAAGCAGGCTCCCTGCTGAGCAGAGAGCCCAATGCGGGACTCGATCCCAGGACCCTGAGATCATGACCTGAGCCGAAGGCAGCGGCTTAACCCACTGAGCCACCCAGGCGCCCCAAGAGTAATATTTAATTAAGGCAATTTTCAAGGGGAAATGACATGCACAAGATTCAAAGTGACCAGTTTTGTAAATATAGAGCCATAGTGAATGTGAATGAATAGTTTCATTCATTGTCACAAAATTTCCAAAGAAACAAAATGCATCCCACTTCTATACTTCTCACTGATTAGTTCCAGTTCAGTCTAGTTCTCAGCCACCATCTTTATAGTGGATCTTGTTGTCAGGGGAATCATTAGGGATGTTTCCTCACTAACTAGCTTAATGTTGTAAGTGAATTGCCTAATGGGTGAGTTGGCATACATCTAGACTGGCAGTCTCTGGCTAAAAGTAGTCATGACTTCTACTTTGACAGCTCTCAATTTGTTGTCCAAATTCAGTATGACTTCAAAAACTGAATCTTGTATGGTCTGAAGGAATTTTTTTTTAAGATAGTATTTCTAAAGACATTTATAAAATTGGGTTTATGATAAGATTTAGTAATTTTATTAGTTACTGTGAATGACCAAAGGTTAATTAGTTAATTACAATAGTCTTAAATTATACTAAAGAATTCTGTGTTTACTGAATGCCTACTTTGTTCCAGATACTGGGTTAGGCCCAGTGAGACAGAGCTGAATGATACTGATAAAATTCTAGTAACTTGATGAGTTTAAAGTCTAGTTAGAGAGGCATATTATTCAAATGCTCACAAAATAAATGGATAATGACATATTATGACTATATTCTGTGAATAACAAAATGAGAAGTTAATGCAGGGGCCCCTAAATTTAAATTACCACAGTCAGAGAAAGCTTATATGAGAAAATGACATCTAGGCCACACTGATGGAGAGGAGCTGTCTTGGAAGAGACTTCAGCGTATTCAAACCCTCTAAGGCAGGGAGAAAACAGTTAGTGTCATCAGTGAACATTGACCAGGGAAAAGGAGCTTGAGTCATGAAATATCACTAGAGAAATAAGGGTTAGATCAGTTGGATTCTCTGTAGATAATTTTTAAGAATTGTGAATTTTATTCCAAATATAATGGAAATTACTTGAGGAATTTAAGCAGAGAGTGGCATTTGCAGGAATTTTAAAAAGACATTCTAAGTGCTATGTGAAATATGGATTTAAGGAAGGCAAGAAATGAAACAAATCTAAGACGATGTTACACAGTGGCCATAGAGATGGACAGATTGAACAGATACATAAATAAAAGTTGCTAAGTTAAAAAAAAAAAAGTGTGTGTCAGTAAAAAAAGGCAAGAAGACACTTTTTTTTTTTTTTACGCTTTGAACTATATGCAAAAAACATCATTTGTGAGCACAATATATATAGTGGAGGAATATTTAGACCTATAGTTCTGAAATAAAATAGAAATGAAAAAAAAAGGTTCATATTTGAGTTTTCAGTTAGGTTGACAAATGAACAGTTGTTGCTCAAGGACATGGAAAAATAGGTTGTCCTCACCACATGTTATGTGTTTTTCCCAACCACCATCTTATCTTCTTGCAAATATGAACTGGAGAAGGTAATTAGGCCAAACTAGTGGAAATTGGTCTTTAAACAAAAATATGTTGGTCATTATGTCACTGATCTCATAATATTATCATGTTTAAGACATGTAGGGATAGTCTTGCCCATATGACATTTAACAAGAAAAATGAGGCCTTTTAAGGTTATAATTGCTTATATCTGCTGAAGTCCATGGAAATATGTAAATGATCCCAACTAAGGAAAATTTAAATACAAACAATCATGCTGGAAATTAGAGTTTTCCAACCCCAGCACATTTTTTTAAAAAAATTTATTTATTTATTTATTTATTTATTTATTTGACAGAGAGAGAGAGAGATCACAAGTAGGCAGAGAGGCAGGCAGCGAAGGTAGGGGGAAGCAGGCTCCCCGCTGAGCAGAGAGCCCGATGTGGGGCTCCATCCCAGGACGCTGGGATCATGACCTGAGTTGATGGCAGAGGCCTAACACGCTGAGTCATCCAGGTACCCCCAACCCCAGAACATTTTTGCCAGAATAAGTCTTTGTTATAAATGCTGACCTGCACATTATAAGGTATGTAGCAGCACCCTAGCCTCTCCCCACTAGGTGCTGGTAGCAACTCCCCATCCCCCAAATCATGACAATTATAAAAAATGTCTCCAGATACTGACAAAAGTCCCTCTGGGGGCAAAATCAACTTTGGTTGATAGAAAGGTAAATCTACCTTTCTGCATATTATTTTTTAGCCATTAGCTAATATTGAAATAAGAAAATCTGTGTCCATTACCAAAATTAATACTCTATACATTTGATCAATCAATTTGCTATTCTAATTGGATGTACTGCACACCTCCTTATATTTGCTGGAAGCACAATTAGTTTTTCTCACCATCTATAATCTTAATCTGCCAATAGTCATGATCTACATTATAATTATAGTAGAACCTGAAATGATTAGGCTAATAATAGAATTGGCACAGAAACTGTGAAGCTTAGTCAAAGTATATTAATTAGCAAACACATTTAAGTCCTTTATATTAAGGAATATAGACTCCTTTCTGTTTCATGCTTATTGTAATGGAAATTTTTTAAGCTGGTATTTCTGGCAAGATTAATAACTATCTTCTTGTCTAATCATATTTTATAAGTTTTTATGATATACAAACTTATAATAGCCTTCTATTGAACAGGTAATGGTTTGGCTTCTAATTACAATATGTAAATAATTCAGGACAATTTGGAGAAAGAGAAGGATTAAATATAGACAACTCCTTGCTAAGGGAATTTTTCTTCTTTTTAAATGCTGCTGTCTTCCCTTCCATAATCCTTATCTTTCCTCTCCTGCTTCAGCTTCTTTATTGTTCCTCTACTGATTTGGTTATCATAATCTTTGCAGCACCACAAAACACTTCAAGTTCCCTCTGCAACCTTCCAAAAAAGTCAATGGACATGGCTATTAGACATCTCTTAATTAAATATTCCTTTAGCTTCTCTGTCCCAGTTAAGCCAGTATCTTGCCTTTTACAACTTTTGACTTTTTCTATGTATGTGGATAGAACTATCCACCATGGAAGTTAAAATGTACAGAAGAAATTGAATCTAGTTTTTTCTTTTAAAAAAGTTATAAAGAAAAGAAATGTCTGAGGATTAGAAAGAGACAATCCCAGTAATCAGCATATATCCCAATCTCCTCATCTATGAAGGATATTTAACACTTTATGAGATACCATGGAGAACCAAAAGAATTAAGATAAAACTTTGCTCACATTTGGTTTTCTTTAAACTGTATTTCTGCAGCTTTTACATTAACAGCTTGTTTAATACCAAATTTATCCATTTCCCAAGTTCAAACTTGCTGTAGTCTTTCTGTCATTAACATTTTACTCTCCCCATTCCCTGGGATTAAACATTGGGGCTTGACTTTTACTCATCCATTGTTACTCACATTCTAAATAACTAATTTATTTAATCTTATCACTAAGCATCTACTAAGTGCCAAGCATTGGCTAGGACAAATAACAACCTTAAGGTAGTTTTTGAATTCTTTAAAACAGAAGAGTGGGGTGTCTGGGTGGCTCAGTGGGTTAAATCCTCTGTCTTCGGCTCAGGTCATGATCCCAGGGTCCTGGGATGGAGTCCTACATCAGGCTCTCTGCTCAGCAGGGAACCTGCTTCCCTCTCTCTGCCTGCCTCTCTGCCTACTTGTGATCCCTGTCTGTCAAATAAACAAACAAACAAACAAATCTTTAAAAAAGTAAAATAAAACAGAAGAGTGTTTTATAGGGTATGTAACTAACTGACTAAGCTATTATAACTGTAATTGAGAAGATAGCTCAATATCCCACTGCCAGCACCTTATGTTAACCCTAACCTAACTCTTATATTAATCCTTTATTTTCATCTCTTTACTTTGAATTTCCCAGTATTTCTTCTTATTCTACTTACTGGTGAAAGGAAACATTCTAAAATTCCCTACCCAGACATCAATATTGAATTCTATTATCTTTTATGATAATGAAGTATTCTGGTGATAGTTTGCAATCATGAATATCTCTCACTTACAACTTCTTTTATTAAGGTTAATGATTTTTATACCTTTCTGGGGGAGCTGGTAGGAACAGCTCTGCATTCCATTCTATGAGATTTTTTGGTAGATGTTCCCTAAAGTATAATAACCAAAAATACTAGATTAGCTTTGGCTACATGTATTTGGATTTTGGTACATCTGTTATTTCACCTTGCTGTGGATTAAAAATGCTCATCCTGAGATAGTGGGAGAAGGCAAGACCTTGCCCCTCTTCTGGTTTTTTATTCATCTTGTTCTACTTCTTCAATATGCTCATAACACCCCAAGCCATATGCCTGTCTCTGCATATTCTTTCCTGTAAAGATAGCAAAAAGATGGAAACTTTTTTATTATCTTTTTCCCATCAAAAGTCTTGATCTGATTCTGGGCTTACAATTAACAGTGAATTTCTGAATCTTTGGTAAGAGACTCAGGAGGCTCTGGAGGTGAAGGGGCAACTCGTGGAGAAATTTGGAGAGCCTGGCAGCTGACTAATATCCATGTCATTACAGTCTAAAGCCAGAAGGAGATACTAACATGCAGTAGATTTTAACTTTTGTAGAACTATTTCAGGAAGAAATGTGTTCTCAAAGTCTGTGTGCTTAAAGGTGCAGAGGTTTGAACGTTTATGAAAGTCTTAAAGCCTGGCACCAATTTAAGGTCTTAACACTAATTGTTTTAGATAAAGCTGTCTCATAGGACACTTTGGTATCTTCCAGAACTTCCCCATCACTTAATGTTAAGATTTGTATTAGGACTCCTGCTAGGACAATCAAAGGCAATGTAAAATTCGTTCATATTCATATCTGTATTGTCTTGATTCATCTACATGTGTCCTTTAGGGAGCAATAGGATAACACAAAAACTTCTTTATTTTAAATCTCAAAAGCATTCAAAGCCACATTTAAAAGCCTTGGTGCTCTCCATTCTGCATTTTTTCTATTCACAAATGTAGACATAAATCCCAGGAGGTGAATGGAACAACAACAACACTGGTGCGAAAATGACTTAAATTTCACTCACCCCATCCTTATCACCTGCCCAAGGTGTAAAAGTAGGATGATGAAAAATCATAGCATATATGTGTGTACACATTTTTAAATTGAAATAATGTGTTGTTAATTGCATAGATTTGAACATATGGTCAACTCAATTATTAAAAAAAATCTAATTTGTCAGAAGGTAAAGAGAAATAATGATGCAGCAATTATCCCTCTGAACTTATTTCTTAATTATCCAGGCAAGACAGCTAATGATGTCCGTTTCCTAGGTTCCACTGGCAGTACAATAATTAGAGGTCATGCAAGAACATTTGTCTCAAGGAGACATAAAGTCAAAATGGTAAACTCAGAATATAAACCTGAAGTCTAATATGAGTCCAAGTTCATGATGCAGAACCAGCAGTCTAGAGATTTTTATAGCCCTTGTATTAATCATAGAATTTATTTTGTTTCATAACTCTAGACCCCATTAACTGATCATGATTGGTAGTCTAATACTTTAGGTATTGAACTCAGAGCTGATAATGTGTCCAATGAGATCATCTGAGTCCTTATTACCAACAAAACAAAACAAAACAAAAACAAACAAACAAACAGTAAAAAAAAAAAAAAAAAAAAAAAAAAAACAGAAAAAGAAGTGCCATCTAATGTTAATAAGTTTTTTAAAATTTAATTTTCAGACTCTTAATCCAATCTCAGGACTTAGGCCATAAGTGTTCATATGCTAATAACTGAGTCTTGGAAACATAAAAATATTGTTATCAGCAAGGCCTAGAGTAGAGCATTACTTTTGAATCACCTTCTGGAGGAGCCCTGATCAAAGTCGCATCATGCACGAAAGCCACCCACAAGCTTGGTGTTCCAAACTCTGGTGGTGAGGAAATGTTTCAAAGAATCAGCCTCCATCTACAGTAAACCTTGTGGTTTTCTATTTTATTTCATGACACACAATACCATCTGGTTATACAATAAAATATAACTACTCCTTAGAGAAAAGTCAGTTTTTCCCTTCGGAAGAATCCAAGAACGACAGAGATTCCTCATTAGCCTCTTGATACGGACTTTTGTTGTTTGAGCACAGATCCTCTTATAAAGGTATATATTTCAAATAGTTATTTGGTTGTAGATACATTTCTGAAACAAATGTTTTCTCTTCAACAGCTATCATTTTAAAATATCTAGAACTATATTGTATATTTCTTTAAGTACCAGGGATAAATTCTTGTGTGAGAGAAATGACAATTACATTTTATTTCCAGGAAAAAATAGCACAGAAAAAAAAAATGGAGTAAGCTTGAAAGAGTCTCTCCTTTTACTCCTTGTGTTGTTATTAGAATATACATTATTCTTCTGACAACATTTTGCCTTCAGCTCTATAAATATGAAAAAAAATGATATGCATGTTTTCAGTAGAAGCTGTTAATTAGAATAATTCTCTTGCCAAATTTGTTAAATGAAATTTAGAAATTTTCCAGTAATATCTGCTCTGGAGGACAGATTTTCTTTTCTTACCTCCTCAGTGTTTCATGGTGAACAACAAGGCTTATGTTTAGGAAATTAAAATCCTGGATAAAAGAAAATTATTGATTTCTGTTTTGGGTTAGGTTAATAAAGAAATCAAATTTGAACTGAATAATACATTATTTACCTTCTCAAGTTTCACTAATACAAATACTGAACTAATTAGACCTTAGTTTTACTTTAATAGCTAATATTTCATTTCACATTTTTTTGATAAATGTCAAAGTATTCAGATTCATAACTGCCTTATTTTATCATAATTTTTAAATACATACTTACCAAATGAATAGAGTATGGGGAACATACTTTAAAAACTGCCTCTTCAAATATGAACTCATGTTTATTATAACATAAACACAGATGGTTACATATAGAAATAATCATAAGTGTGTGTGTATATACAGGTTGGAATATACGTGTTATGTTCTTTCTTTGTCAGCTTAGGGGGCCTGGAAATAATAACAAAGTAACAACAACAAGGTAACAATAGGCATACCTTACTCCCAGGTCTGGTTTCCAATAGCATTTTCCAATGAAAAGCTCTCCTTGGAGAAATGAGTGACTCTAGGCCTGGGAAAGGAAAAATATAGGATGAATCCAGCGCACTTTGAAGTGTAAGAAGGAAAGGAGAACTTAAAAACCCATAACAATGGGGTATGCCAAAGGAACAAGGAATGCAAGAGTTCCCAATAGACAAACCTAGAATAATGTTTTCACCAAAGTAAATAATATAATGTTAATTTATCACGCAAGGTATAAAATATTTTAAAATCTATGTTAATATGAATAAGTAATATGTTAATATGAATAAGTACAATTACTTATTCATATTAATTAATTCATATTAATTAATTAATTAATTATTAAGAATGGGAAAATCTCCCATATAAAAGGATTCTCAATAATGTATGTACAAAAATAAATTGGAAGAAAAAAAAAATAAGGTATGTACATACTTTGCTTTCAAGAAGGTGAAATACGACTCCCTGCTCCTTCAGTGTGGGCTGTGGATAGTGTCTTCCTTCTAAAGCACACATTATGCAAAAGGAGGAAAAAAGAGTAACTTTATAGTGGAAAATTTTAACAAATTCTAGTAAAGTGGCATCTACACTATACCTGACCAGTATTCCTCAAAACTGCCAACGTCTTCTAAAATAAGATGAGTCTGAGAAATTCTTGCAGCCAAGAGGAACCAAAAGAGATAAGGCTACTAAATGTAATATAGTATCTTGGATGGAGTCCTGGAAGAGGAAAAGGATGTTGGGCAAAAACTAAGGCAGTCAGGATAAAGTATGGATTTTAGTTAATTATAATGTGTCAACATTGGTTCATTAATTGTGACAAGAATACCATATTTACACACTAGTATAAGACAATAACATGAAGAGAAAGTGAATGTGGGGTATATAGGAATCTTTGAACTTTCTTTGTAATCTTTCTGTAAATCTACAACTTTACTTAAATTTAAAGGTTACTTAAAAAATACTCCCTCAGTAAACTAAAAGAAAATCTGTTACGTGTTTTTTCTTCTCAGTCACCTAATGATAAATCGTAAAGCTTTCTACATCCTGGGGAAAGTGCAGAGTTGACCCTGGACAAATAATTTTAATTTGTTGACATTGAAGTCTTCTAGTACAGAACAGGGATAAGGAACAAGTCATGCCTCAATTAACTTGGAGATATTTCAAGTGTATAAGATTATGTTAAGTGAGACAGATAAGATGTAGAAGAGCAAATAAAATATTATGTGATCATTACTGAGTTTTTAAATAGAAATGTTTTTAGAAAGAAATGTTTTAAAAACTTTTCCATATCATTATTTTCCTTCAGTCTTCCCTAGCATAGGAAAAGGTCCCTCATCTCGTAGGTAAAGCAAACCTTCATGAGTCTACTATAGAGATGGAGTCACACATTTCACTTCGTTCACTGCACTTGGTAGACTGAAAAACCTTTACAGACAAGAATACATGTTAATAATAAAGTAGTCATAAAGGATATATTAGGTTAAATAACTGAATTTAAAATCAAGAAATTTATGAAACAGGAATTAATGTTATATGCATATATATATTACATTCATACATGTACATACACATACACAAAATCCTCCTTGAAATGGAATTTTTTTCCAAATAAAACTAAGAATATAAAAATTAAGGAGAAATATTATAAAATATTATAAAAATCTTTAAATTTATGATTATTCCCAAAGAAGAGAGGTTTTTTCCTCAACATCTGAAAAAGGTGACTTTAATGGATAAACTTCAATTCCAAATTAACCTCAAGATAACAAAACAGGGAAAGAGTTAATATGGAAAGTGTAAAAAATTTATATACTTCATAGTTGCTTATTGCAGTGTATCTCAAATATTATAACATAATATTAACAAGTTAATAACATACTGTAAAATCAGGTCTTCCAAAGAAGTACTGATTTATGTTATTGATATGTTAAAACCTAATCAAAATCTCTAATGAATTTCCGGAGCAAAAGGTTAAGTTGTTTTCTAGCAATTATTCAAGGAACCAAGTTATTTCCACCTCTGTTGGTGGCATTATCCTCAGGGACATGAAATCCTGAAATTTCTTTATGATTGCATTTAGTTTTAAGGAAAGCAGTCACTTACATTTCCCACTTAAAAGGCCACCTTATAAAAAGTCTCCACATTTTGAAAAAAAAAAAAGTTTCTTTCTTAAAGGATATTTATATATCCTTATATAATAAAAATATCTTTAAGGATATTTATATAATAAAAAGGTCTCAGGTACTCATGATTCAGTGTTATGTAAATACTATCACAAGTGATTTTATTTTCAAATATTGACAGTATGTATTACCTTTTTAAAGGAACTGGTACAAACCAAATTTTAGGAAGTAATATATATTTTGTAGAAAGCACTCACTAATGTATGCCATTGAGTCATCTTTGCCACTATTTGTGTGTTCTTTGGTGGTTAACACATCTTGGTTTTCACTTTTTTACACTGTGATACACAGAGAATGCACTAGATGATTTCTTTTCGTGTTTTAAAGATTTTATTTATTTATTTGACACACAGAGAGAAGGAGAGAGAGCACAAGCAGGGAAAGCAGCAGAGGGAGAGAAAGAAGCAGGCTCTCTGCTGAGAGCCTGATGAGGGACTGGATCCTAGGACCCTGGGATCGTGACCTGAGCTGACCATGATCATCACCATGACCATGACCATGAGGCAGATGCTTAACCCACTGAGCCACCCAGGTTCCCCTTCACTAGATGATTTCTATGATCACTTCTTATTTTAAAATTTTATGATGTAAGCTCACTGATGGGAACGATTATGTCTTGTCACTACAGCACAGAAGAGTACTTGGCACACAAAATTTCATGACTGCCTACATGAATGATGTTATAATTTTCATCATTGGGAAAATAAGTTATCAAACCAATTTCCCATGTTTATACATCACTTCCAAATGCTTACTTTTATTGTTCATGCCAAAATCTGTGCTTTGATTGAAGGAGGTTTCATACAAAACCATTAACTGTTTGGCTCCCTAAGATGAAAATTTAAGACTTGTAATGATCAAACATAATTGTAAAATGCAAGGAGTTAAAAAGAAGATAATTAAGATTATTAACAAATGGTTAATAAAGATCAAGTAGATTTACTGCTTGATACATAAAAAAAAAAATTGTCAACTGCTTAACTTGTCTTATCAACCAAGTCATCTTTACCATGTGTATATATCTGGGTACACATTTGCATGACATTAACAGGAAATACATACTATTTGAAAATGAAAATTCCATTTGCATTTGGGCTCTAGAGGGCAACTGCTTGCTATCCCACTATTCACAGTTTGAGTGAACTGTGCTTTCATGACAATGCTACCAGGAAATACAAAGCATTCATTTAACTTACTGATAAAATTCAAGCATATTGTGTCTTTTTTTTTTCAAATTTTTATTTAAATTTTAGTTAACGTATAGTATAATATTGGTTTCAGAAGTAGAATTTAGTAACTCATCACCTACGTACAGTACCCAGCATCATCACAAGTGGTCTCCTTAATATTCATCACCCATTTAGCTCATCACCCCCACCTACTTCCTCTCTGTCAACCCTCAGCTTGTTCTCTACAGTTAAAAGTCTCTTATGGCTTAATTCCTTCTATTTTTTCCCATCCTCTATGTTCATCTGTTTTGTTTCTATGAATTAAATCATATGGCATTATGTCTTAATGTCAGACAATAATTTTCGTAATTAAAGACTCATTAATTCAATTATAATTAACAATGAAAGTGTAACCATCTTACTGTTTGATAATTTCCTTTCTTACACATTTTTTCAGGTTTTATCTTATGTACACAGATATACCATAGTAAAGACTAAATGCTAGTTAATAACTGTGGAGATGCTTAGGTGGTAACATGGTTTTAAAGTATTCATCATGAAAGGTGCCGAAGTATCTCAGTCAGTTAAGCCTCAGACCGTTGATTTCGGCTCAGCTCAGGTCATGATTTCAGGGTTCTGGGATCAAGCTCAGCCCTGGCTCCTCACTCAGCACAGATTCTGCTGGAGAGTCTCTCTCTCTCTCTCTCCCCCCTTCTCCCCCTTCCCCCCCCCCCGTTCTCTCTCTCAGATTAATAAATAAATATAGTATTCATTATGAGCGTTGTACTGGGAAAGTTTATATGAAAGTGTTCAAGAAAGCATTAAATTAAGGATATCATGACTGGACAAATTCCAGAATGGGTCAGAGTAAAGTGATTATAAACATAGCAGAGCATAGCATAGCATAATGTAGCATAGCATGTTACAGACCTATATAAATATCTAAATTATACACACACACACACATTCTCTTTCAAGATAGGATTTTCCCAGATGGGAGTCTAAAAGCATTAAAAACTATGGGGAATGTTATAAAGATCAATAACTTTATAATTTTCCCCAATGAAAGAACATTTTCTGACATTTGGGAAATGTAGTTATAGTAAGTAAACTAGAAAACTAGTGGAAGAAACCAAGGAAAAAATTCAGATCACAGTGTAAACAAGTTTGAAGTATGTTTAGAAATCATTCCAAACAATCCTTTTATAATACAGAATACTGGGGTGAGAAGAAACAGATTGGTCTGACTGAACTCTTCATTTATTGCTTTGTCCATATAAAGCTAAAAGTTGCTGAGAAATAGCTAGAAAATCTTAATGGGAAATCTTGTGTACATTTCACCATTATAGGTTCCTACTAGGCAGTCTCACTTTGCCTCCGAACATTTTGCTTCAAAGTTTGGAAAGCAGATGGGAAAGTTAAGATTGAAGAAAAAATAAATAAATAAAATAAAGCAATGCTTTCAAAAGCATCTGAGAACAAATAAATGGACTCATTTTCACTGGTGCACTAACACCTTCTTACTAGAGTGAAATGTCAAAGTTGTTTCCCAAACTCTTGTTTACTGGTTGAATGTGAAATACTTATTTTACTCACATCTTGAAGGGAAAAAAAATATACAAATATGTCTCTTAGAAGTATCTTCAGCATTACATATTATTTTGTTGGTACTCACCAAATTACTACAAATATAAATCATTTTAAATACAGATTTGTTTCACAATGGCATTTTGATTACCCATTTTATTAATATATTTTATGCTTAGCCACTGTATCTGTCCATGATCATTTAGACTTAAAAATAACTGAAAATTCTTGGGGCACCTTGGTGGCTCAGTTGGTTAAACGTCTACCTTCAGCTCAGGTCATGATCACAGAGTCCTGGGATTGAGCCCACTGTAGGTTCCTTGCTCAGCAAGAAGTCTGCTTCTGCCTCTACCTCTGCCCCTACCTCAGGCTCATTCTCTCCCTGTCTCAAATAAATAAATTGTATCAAAATCTTTTAAAAAAATGAAAATTTTCAATGGCTTGGATTTTGAATATAACCCTGCCACAAATGATAATGCACTGAATACTTGCCTTCCATGTGTCCAACATAACTAGTCTTCATAAACATTGGTTGAATAGAAAAATTATAAATTTGTCCACAATCTGGCAAGCTGTAAGCTTGAGACACATTTATAATTTAACACTAAAATTTTATAGTGGTGATTATAAATATTATAGTATTTTCTGAGGAGGAAAAGGGGGTGGTGAGATAATAACTAAACACACGGTGACTGGGTCATTTTTACATGGAAATAGCACATAAAATTTGGTCCAAACTTTTCAAAACTAAAAAGCTTTTTTTTTTTAAGATTTTATTTATTTATTTGACAGAGAGAGAGAGACCACAGGTAGGCAGAGATTCAGGCAGAAAGAGGGGGAAGCAGGCTCCCTGCCCAGCAGAAAGCCTAATATGGGGCTCAATCCTAGGACCCTGAGATCCTGACCTGAGTCGAAGGCAGAGGCTTAACCACTGAGCCACCCAGGTGCCCCTAAAAAGCTTTTAAATATCAGGAAACTTGACAGCCTTAAGACCTGTGGTCAATACCTTTATTCATCCATTCATTTTCAATTTTCGAGCATGTATTTGTCAGTCATTGTACTAAGCACAGAGATCAAACATAAATGAAACACAGCCCCTGTCCTTAAGAATTTCACAGTATAGTAGCAGAATGACAAATATAGTAAATTATGATTCAGATTAAAATAAGAGAATGAACAAGGACCCAATGAACATTAAGAAGTGAACAACTTAATTGTCCTATGAGAGTCAAGAAAGGCTCTACAGAACATGTTTCATTTGAATGATATTGAGAAATGGAAAAAAAATGTTGGTAGTATATATGTCCATCAGAGGATGTAATATACAATGACTCAGAATTGTGAATGCACATGATGAATTTTGTGATTATTCCAGTAGGACTAGAGTTTGGGATATAGAGTGGGAAGAGTTAGAGATTAGATTGAGATACTGGTGGTGGCAAAATTATGAAGGAGCGTCATGTAGATGATGCTAAGGGGTTTGGTCTTTGCCTTATTGCTAATGGGATAATTTATGACCCAACCAGACTCATCTGGTAACAAAATAGAGTACAAGAGCCGGGACAACAAGCTTATTACCACCAGACAGTTGAACACACCAGAGTACATGCTCACATACAATATAGAGTAGTAAGTCTGGCCAGGGGTTTATCGATCTTATTAATTCTTTCAAAGAACAGCTTCTAGTTTTGTTAATGTGTTCTACTGTATTTCTGGGTTCTAATTCATGGATCTCTGCTCTAATCTTAATTATTTCCCTTCTTGTGCATGAGTTAGGTTTTAATTTGTTGTTGATTCTCCAGATCTTTAAGGTGTAAAGATAGTTTGTATATTTGGGAATTTTTTTTTCTTTTTTTTGAGTGAAGTTTGGCTGGCTATGTATTTCCCCCTTAGGACCGCCTTTGCTGTATCCCATAGGTTTTTGGGTCAATATGTCTTCATTTTCATTGGTTTCCATGAATTGCTTAAGTTTTTCTTTGATTTCCTGGTTGACCCAAACACTGAAGATTTTAGAAGGAAGTGGGGTGGGGGAATGGGTGAGCCTTGTGGTGGGTATTAAGGAGGGCATGGGTTGCATGGAGCACTGGGTATTATATGAAAACAATAAATCATGGAACACTACATCAAAACTAGTGATGTATTGTATGATGACTAACATAACATAATAAAAAAATTTAAAAAATTAAAAGAAGAGAGTAGAATGTTTTAGGTAAAGGAAGAACCCAAAAAGATTTGCTTATTTATTTTAATAATTCACATGGCAGTAAAAAGGAGAACTAGAATAAAAGAAAACCCTTTGGGAGTCTGTTGCAATAGTTCCAATAATGCCATGAGATAGTAGCAACAGGGATGGTAAAGAAACAGAAAATTCAGGAGATAATTTGAAGTAGAATCGATACCGTAATGTTACCAATTAAATGTGCAATGAGAAGGAAGAGAGGAGAAAATATCCAGGCTGCTTCAAAAGAACTTACCACAGAGAATGTATGTATAGTGACAACATTATTTAAATAGAGAATTTTGTAGGAGGAGAAGTAGTGAGGAATGGGAATGGAAATGAGGTTATACAATGAGTTCAATTTTGAGCATGTTAAGTGTAAAATGCCTTTAGTAGACCAGGAAATTGAAAATCTACTGTGGACTGAGAAGAGAGGTTAATATGCAGAGATAGTACTCTCATAGCCGCTATCCACATACAAAGAGTAGTTGAGGTCATGCAAGTAGATGAGGTCACTATCTCATTTACAGAGATCTTGAGAAAAGAGAGAACTAAAATTAGTCTCATAAGAAGCACTGATATTTAATAGTTCTCCGTAAGAGAAGAAGCCTGTGATCAAGAAAGGGAAGGAATGACCAGAGTTAGAAGGAGAATTAGCTAAGTGTGCTGTCTTGGAAGACAAGGACAGAAAGAACTAAAGAAGTCAACAGAATTAAGTGTTTCAAGATAAATAGGGCAAGGTCTGAATAAAAGTGACCAATAGATTTAGCACTTACACAGTTACTAGTGACTAACCAAGGGTGATGCAGTAGAATGCCAGAGGGCACTGGCATTAAGGGATGTCTTGAGATAACAAGGACATGGAACCATGAAGTGATTCCTCTTCCAGTTAATGATGAAGAAAAGAAGAAAGATTGGGTGGTCGTTTGAAAAAAAAAATATTTTTTCTTCCATATTTTTATTTAAATTCTAGTTAACATACAGTACACTATTGGTTTCAGGAGTATAATTTAGTGATTCATCACTTATATACAACACCCTGTGTTCATCACTTGTTGTAAGTGCCAGATAGTTGATTTTTGATCATTCTTTGTAAACTGAAGAGAAGTCAGAGGAGAAGAAATTATTACTGTTGCAGGAAATAGAGACAAATTTGATAGAGCAATATATAGGCAAGTGGGATGGGATTTGACTTTGAGGAAAAGTGAGACATGTCTTCCTTTAAGACTGGAGAGAAGGTTATAAGACAGTATTTTAGGAACATGCAGAAAGAAAAAGGGGAAAAAATGAAAAAATTGAAAGGTTTCCATTTTAAAAAAGTACAGCTAAATCATGATATATGTTATTCAGTAAATGAATTTGAAACTACTAATGGAAAATATGTAAGATTTTACATCTAGCATTAAATACTGAGAAATAGATGTGGAATATGGTGTTTATGGTTATCAGTGAACATTTATTTTCTCATCTGCCCAAAGATACTAGCAGTTGGATTTGACAGATATTGTTCTATGTTAGCTTGAACTTACTGAATATTTATTGTAACAAAGAGCAGGTAAAGAACTGATAAATGAACTCCTATTCTGTGTCACGTGCTGCTTATCATGTTTTCCAAAAGCCCTTTGATAAAAGCTTTGTTCACATTTGTAGAAAGTGAAATCAGATCTCAGAGAGGTTAACATTAGTTGATCACATAACTGATTAATAATGAAGACAAGATTCTATCGCTAGAATCTGTGAGCTAGCCATCACATCAGGGTACTTCTCTGGTAGGGCTGTCTGCATTTTCAACATTAACTTTAAATTAAAATTTGAAAAAAAATATATTTATAAGGGATGACTGAAAATGTCACTTGACCTTTATTAGTGGACAGATGCAGAAATGATTGAAGATGTTGGAGAAATGGATCTACAACATTTCTTCACTGGTGGGAGCAGGGGACTAGGAAATTTGGGTAGTTAATGTTAATATTGTTTCACTTGCCCCTTCAGACTAATTAGTTCTGGAGGCATCTGACTAAAAGATAAGCAGAGCATTAGTAGGGAAAGGTAAAAAGAAAACCTATAACCATGGCAGGAGCCTATTTATGACCATAGAATCATGTTAGGATCAAAAAGTTTTACATAGGTCTTCAAAACCAAATTCATGGAGAACTAGAATCAATAAGCTGTATTAAGTGGACTGTGGTCCTATGGTTAAGCTGAGCCTTAGGACAAGCATGGCCCCATCTATCTGCCACAGGCTTATGTAAGACCTGAAAGTTAAGAGTAATACTTCAAGAAGAGGATTATTTTAGGTTTATTTACATTGAATATTATGTCCTTTGACTAATCCCAAGAATAACTTGTCAGGTAAAAACAACAATGTTTAGATTAACTAGTGTTAGAGATAATACATTCATTTTAAAATCCAAAGAATCTGGCTGGACATGTCAGTAAGATTGCATCATGATTGCATAATTTTTCCAGATGCAAGGCCTAGTTGTTTATGGAAAGTCACAAAACTTAAGAAAGATTGACCGTAGTAAAGGAAATTATAATTATTGCTTGCTTATCAGTTTTCCTCTATGTAAGTGTATTGAACAGGGAAGCATGAGGTATTCAGAATTCTTCAGTATGGGCTATTTGTCACACAGAGTCAATATATTTCTGGTATATTCACTATGATTAATGTAGTACAATTAGAAAGATGTATGTATAGGCATAGACAAGACTCATTTTATGGTAAAGAGGAACCATTTTTAATTCTTTTTCCAGCTTCAATCTAACTATTTTGTTTGTTCAATAACGAATTTCAAATGATGTTCGCTTAATTGAACCAAATGGTCATAAGGAAAAGGCAGCTGCAGACTTATAGTTTGGGGGAACACTGTCATTTTTCTATTTGTTCTACCACTAGTGATAATTGGGCTTACTTCCTAGCAGTTGGATACTTTCTGTATAAAAGAAAATATAAAACTAAATTGCAGACGTTATGCCAAGCCTAAAAGAGAAAAGAAATGAGAAGACATAATTGAACCTGTAAAGGGTTCATTTATAGATAGGACATTTCCTCCTGGGAAATGAAAGATCTCACAGCACTACAATGAATATACTTCTGATTTATGGTAATTAATTCTGAATGTGGGTTATCTACCACATTGCTCACTATAGAAGATGAATTGTACAACTGAATTATCAGGGTCTTGGAAGTAAAATTAGCATAACCTTAGCAGAAAGTGAAGTTTTGTACCTCATCTTCACATTGCAAGCATAGATCAAGCCATCCTGTCTTATTTCACTGCCCAGAGGTCCAATTATAAAGAGGAAATGAAGCAAAGAAGGAATAGCTTTTCTATGTATTCTTCCATGACACAAGTTTTTTGGCTATCACACCAAGTTTAAAGGAAGATTGAGATACTTTTACCCCATTAATTATAACCTCAAGAAAAGAGTCAGATGAGACTAGATATTGTCCCCTGTGGAAGAATGTTTCTTTATACCCAGTTTTGGAATGGGATAGTATAGTCAAAAATGTTGAAAAGTATTCATACTTGTCTCTACTAAAATGACGAATAACTAGAAAGGGTTCCTAACAGAAAATTTGGAACAGCACTTTACTTGAATGTGTGTGCTACTTAATCTTGGATGGTACATTTGGACTTTAACCATAATTACTGACTGTACCAATTAGAGTACCAATTAGGGTACCAATTAGCTGCAAAATTCAACATCAGCATTTAGTCCACAGCTATTTCTAAAAGAAAACAACTGGTTATGTTCATTATCTCTTTGAACTAAGTGGTAAGTTAGTTTAATCAAAATTCTAGACACAGGTTTAGAGAGACAGTTCTAACTTTAAACAATCGGTACCACATGTTCAGGAGAACAAACTGTGGTAACATTTATATAGTCAGAATCAAACACAGTGACCAAATTTATACAAATTCAAATAATCACAGAACAGAAAAACATAAACCATCTAAATGTTTCCAGGTATCTAAGATTCCATTTCTAATAGATAAAATTTTGAGTTTTATATTACCATTTTTTGTTATTTAATTATTTATTAGACTTCATGCTTACAAGGAAATTAAACACACCAAAGCGGTACATTTGTTACTGTCGTTCAGCTGACATCAACATATCATTATTTCCCAAAGTCCATAGCTTATATTGCAGCTCATTCTTGAAGTTGTACATTGTATAGACTTGGACAAATGTACAATGACTAATATGTACTGCTATACTACAATACAGAGTGGTTTTGCCGTCCTAAAAATCCTCTGTGTTTTGCCTACCCATGCCTTCGCTCCCCACTCCTCCAATCTCTAGTAACTGCTGTTTTTTTACTGTCCCTATAATTTTTTCCTCCCTAAATGTCATATAGTTTGAATCAGTCAATATGTAGCCTTTTCACACTGACTTTTTTGATTTGGTAATATGCATATAAGTTTCTTCCATATCTTTTCATGGCCTGATACTTCATTTCTTACTAATGCAAAATAATTCTGCATCATCTGGATGTACCTCAGCTTATTTATCCATTTACCTCTTGAAGGATATTTTTGTTGCTTTCAACTTTTGGCAAATATTGCTAAAAATGTTATAAACATCCATATGCAGATTTTTGTTTGGATTTAAGCTTACAAGTTCTTTGGGTAAATCCCAAGGAGTGTGATTGCTGGATCATATGGTTAGAGTATGTGTTTCGGAAGAACTGCCAAACTATCTGCCCAAGTGGTAGTACCATTTTGCATTCCTACCAGCAATAAATGAGAATTCCTGTTGCTACACACTCTCACCAGCATTTGGTGTTGTCAGTGTTACGGATTTGAGCCATTCTAATAGATATGTAGTAGTGTCTTGTTTTAATTCGCATTTCCCTGATGACATATGATGCAGAACATATTTTCACATGCTTATTTGCCATCTGTATATCTTCTCTAGTGAGGTGTTAATTCAGGTCTTTTGATTCTTTTGGTTTCAGTTGTTTTTATTATGATAAATTAAACATAACATGGAATTTACCATTGAGCATTTTTTAACGTATTGTGAATTATTTATTGATTATGACTTAAGCAAAGAAAAACAATGAGCTTACTTTATAACAAATATAACTCTTCAGATTAGTCTATTGTATCCATCAGAAAGGGTAAAAAATGGAAATATAATTAAATATAAACAGTACAAAGCTAACTTTTACAAAGAGAAAAATAAATTCAATAAGACAGAGGACTTTTTTTCCTCTTCCATACCCATTTAACAGTTTTTAAGTGTGCAGTTTAGTGATATTAAATACATTCCTAATGTTGTGCAAAAATTACCATCGTTCATCCCTGTCTTGTAAAACTGAAACTCCATACCCATTAAAGGATCACTCCGCATTCCCTGCCAACCCCCATTTACTGTCTCCATGATTTGGATTACTCTATGTACCACATTTAAGTGAAATCATCAGTGTTTGTCTCTTTATGAGTGGTTTATTTAATTTAGCTTAATATCCTCAAGGTTCATCCATTTTATATCACGACGAAGATTACTAACCACTATACGATCATGGCCCATTTTATATCATATTATAGGATTTACCTCCTTTTTCAGGCTGAATCATACTGATAGAATTAGTTTTATCACTTGCAAGTGTTTCTCTCATTTTTTGCATTGCCGGTTTACTCTGTTGATAGTATCTTTTGATGCACAGGATTTCATAATTTTTATAAAGTCTGATGTGTCTGTTTTTCTTTTGTTACCTATCCCTTTGGTGTCCTATCCAAGAAATCATTGTTAGATCCAAAGTCAAACAGCTTCTTTCTTGCAGTATCTTTGTCTTCGGTATCAGGGTAATGCTGACCTTATAGAATGAGCCAGGAAGTACTCTCTCCTCTTCAACATTTTGAAAATGTTTGAGAATGATTAGTATTAGTTTTTCTTTAAATGTTTGTTGAATTTAGCAATAAATCCATTGGGTTCAGGGCTTATCTTTGGAGATTTTTTATTACTACTTAGAGATTTTTTTTAAAGATTTTATTTATTTATTTGACAGACAGCGATCACAAGGAGGCAGAGAGAGAGCGGGGTGGGGGAAGCAGGCTCACTGTGGTCCATCCCAGGACCCTGACGTCATGACCTGAGCTGAAGGTAGAGGCTTAACCCACTGAGCCACCCAGACACCCCCTCTACCTACAGATTTACTTAGACTTTCTATTTCTTCATGATTTTAACTGGGAATATTTTAAATTTCTAGGAATTTGCTCATTTTATCCAAGTATTCCGATTTTTGGCAAATAATTTTTCATAGTACTCCCTTAAATTATTTATTTTGTAGAATTAGTAGAAATGTCTCATTTTAATTTTTCATTTTAGTAATTTGAGTCTGTTGTTAGTCCATCTAGCTATAGGTTTGTCTTTTTTTCTTAGATCTTTTTGAAGAACCAACTTTTAGTTTTATTGGTTTTCTCTATTATTTTTCTATTCTGTTTTATTTATCTCTGCTCTAATCTTTATTTTTTCCCCCTACTGTGGGGTTTAGTTGTTCTATACTGCTTCTTTCAGTTCTATCCCCACCCTTTTAGATGTTGAGCTCACAAAATAACATTTTTTAATATTTTCCATACAAAAATAAAACCTGATGATTTTTAATGTATTAATCTCTTAAATTCTGTTTGAAAAAACAAGATTTAGAGTTACAAACCAAAATTAAAATAACATCAGCTTTTAGATTAATAATTTTTTGTCTTTACATGTATTAATGTCTTAACATATTGTTTAAAAAGTAAAATAAAATAAAATAAATGTATTAGTGTCTTAAATCATGTACAAACAAAAAAGTACAGTCACTAACCATTATTATAATAACATTAACCTTTATAAATGTCCTATATTTACCTATTCTGGGATTTTGATTCCTCCACATGGTTTCAAGTTACTATCTAGTGTACTTTCATTTGGCCTTGCAGGAATCCCTTGAGCATTTCTTGCAGGGAAGCTTAGTGGTAACAAACTTCCTCAGTTTTTGTATATCTGAGAATGTTTTAATTTCTCCTTGACTTTTGGAGGACAGTTTTGTAAGGTATGGGATTCTTGGTTGATTTTTTTTTTCCTTTTAGTGTTTTTAATGTATCAGCTTATTGTCTGCTGATGAGAAATCTTCTGATAATACCTTCTTGGTGGTTATTTGCTCTTTCTTGCTGCTTTCAAAAGGCTCCGTTTGTCTTTATCTTTTGAAATCTTGGGTATAATTCACCATGATGTGGGTCTCTTTCTCAGAATTTGCTGAGCTTCTCAGATGTTTATATTTATATCTTTCATCAAATTTGGGAAGTTTTCAGTGATTATTTCTTCAAATATTCTCTGTTCTCTTTTCTCTCTATTCCTCTTCTAGGACAACTATGATCCACATGTCAACCCACTTGACAGTATTATCACAGGTTCCTCTGTTCAGTTTTCTTCAGTTCTTATCTTTCTGTTCCTTAGATTTGGTAATTTCCATTGTTCGATCTTCAAGTTCACCAATTCTTCCTTCTGTCTTCTCAAGTCTGTCTAAGAATCCCCCTTATGGATTTTTATTTTATCATACTTTTCACCTCCAGAATTTATTTTAGTTCATTTTCTTTCTATGTATTGATATTTCCATGTCCATTGGTTACACATTATTTTCATGAATTTATTTATACCTTTTTGTTGTTTGAGAGTTTTAAGATAGCTTTTTTAAAGTCTTCTTTTAGTATATCTATCATTGGGGCTTTTTCAGGTCAGTTACTGTAGTTTCTTTTACCTATGAATGGGCCATAATTTCCTGTTTCTTTGCATACCTTTTGATTTTCTCATGAACACTGACATTTGAATGTAATTATGTGATAACTCTGGGAATCAAATTCACCCCACCCCTCTGCCCCAAGTTTACTGTTTGTTATTGATGCAAAATGAACAAATATTTCTAAAAATTTTTAAAGAGAAAGGAGAAGAGTTTTATTGAAGTTCAATCTATGACAGCTGCCTGGAACTCACAATTTCCACAAAAAAGAGAATGGTTTAGGGAAAGAACATTTGGTGCAAGGTTATATATGATTTTTACACGAAGAGCTACTAATCATCATAAAGAAGGGCATTCCAGAAATTTACAGACTTTGTCTTATGTTTTTAGTATGTCTAAGGCTATATGACTTAAATCTTATGGGAACAAGGAAGGGTTTTTTTCCTTGCTATTGTTCTATTTTTTTTTTTCCTTTTATTATCTTTATGTTTGGAATGCTCCTTTGGGTTATATTTTTAACATAGCAGACACACAATGTGTGCCTGAGGCAGAAATAGAGCCCATCCTATGAGGTTTTGCTGACTCATTTCAACCTTGGTTAATGTTAAAGTATAACTTCCCTGGGAGCCAGAAGTAGGGTCCCAAAATACTAAAAGTTGAAGTGCTTATCAGTTATTATTTTTGCTTTTTAAAAAATTGTTACAACAGCTTATGAGCGGTCTTTGTGTCAAGGATCAGACTAAGCTATAAATTTAAGGTCTTCTCAGGTCTTTTCTGGGTTTTTCCTTGAGCATGAATTTTCCTTTTCTAGTTTGACCCATAAATGCAGGTATTTTTGAAAGTTCTAATCTTTAAAATATGATTCCCAAAAGAGAAAAATAAATCAGGTAAAAAAAGAGTGCTGGTCTCGAAATCAATTCAATTGTAGGGGGAATAATTTGCAACAACTGGGGTAGATGCAACAATGGTTGCCCATCTCTTTGCCCTTTTATTATTAGAAGAAGTAATCAGTATCAGAACACAGAGCCTTGATATTTGGAGTTCAGGATCTTTTTAGCCCATTCTGGCTCCTGCAAATTTTGTGCAAGCTGTTCCAGAAACATGTGCACATCTGCCTACCACATGGTTAGGTGTAGGGATTAGGTAAGAGCTGAAATTTACTAAAGTTAACCACAAGTTACCATCCAAATCCTTCCCTGGAAGTTGCATGCCTTCAGTAGATGCCTAAGTTCCAAAATAGTCATATTGGACAGATTCTGTCAGTGCAATTGTTGTTCAGGCGAGAAGACTGGTTCCTGGTCCTTCCTACTTCGCAATTTTTACAGAATCCTTTTGGCCCATTTTTCTTAAAAATAACTTTGTTTTTTTTCTTATGGTTGAGTTTGAAAAGTTCTTTGCATATTTTGGTTAATAGTTCTTTATCAGGTAGGTCTTCTGCAAGATAGGTCTCCCAATCTGTGGCTTGTTTCTAATTCTCTTGACATTGTCTTTCATAGAGCAGACATTTTTAATTTTAACAAATACAGCTTATCAAGTATTTCCATTATGGATCTGGTCTTGGTATTATATCTTAAAAAATCATTGTTATATCCAAGGTCACCTAGAGATTCTCGTGTGTTATCTTTTGAGAATTTTATAGTTTAATATATTACATTCAGATTTTTTTATCCTTTTTGAGTAAAATTTTGAAAGGAATCAGTTATGTCTATATTTACTACTATAATCTTTGCATGTGGATGCCCATCCAGTTGTTTTAGCACCATTTGTTAAAAGATAATCTTTGCCCCAATTGTATTGCTTTTTCTCCTTTATAAAAGATTAGTTGATTATATTTATATGAGCATTTTCTGTGCTCTCTATTCTCTTCTACTGATCTATGTGTCTATTATGTTATAAATGCCAAAATGAATTAATGGCTGTGGCTTTATCATAAGCCTTGAAGTTGAGCAGTATCAATACTCCAAACTTATTCTTCTCCTTTCATATTGTACTTGTTATTCTGGATCTTTTGCATCTCCATGTAAATTTAGAATTAGTTTGCCAATATCCACAAAATAATTTCTTGGGATTTTGATCAGGATTGCACGGAATCTATAGATCAAGCTGGGAGGAACTGGCATCTTGGCAATATTGAGTCTTCTTATCCATAAACATGAAATATCTCTCCATTTGTTTAGGTTTTCCTTAATTGTCATTAAAGTTTTTTTTTGTTTGTTTTTGTTTTTCAATTTATTTATTTTCAGAAAAACAGTATTCATTATTTTTTCACCACACCCAGTGCTCCATGCAAGCCGTGCCCTCTATAATACCCACCACCTGGTACCCCAACCTCCCACCCCCCCGCCACTTCAAACCCCTCATATTGTTTTTCAGAGTCCATAGTCTCTCATGGTTTACCTCCCCTTCCAATTTACCCAAATTCCCTTCTCCTCTCTAACGCCCCTTTTCCTCCATGCTATTTGTTATGCTCCACAAATAAGTGAAACCATATGATAATTGACACTCTCTGCTTGACTTATTTCACTCAGCATAATCTCTTCCAGTCCCGTCCATGTTGCTACAAAAGTTGGGTATTCGTCCTTTCTGATGGAGGCATAATACTCCATAGTGTATATGGACCACATCTTCCTTATCTTATAATTTTTCTCATGTAGATGATGCACATGTTTTGTTAGATACTTAATTATTTCCTTTTGGGGGAGTGAAAATGTAAATGGTAGTGTGTTTTCAATTCCAAATTCCACTTGTTCTTTGATGGTATATAAGAAAGCAATTAACAATTTCACAGTAACATTTTATCCTGCATCCTTGCTATAATCACTTATACAACCTAGAAAGTTTTGTTCTTGTTCTTCATTTTGACTAATTTGCTCAGATTGTCCTAATTATAATTTTTAGTCTTTCCATTTTATAGTTATAACTTCCCCTATTCCTTCTTCCTCTCATATATATAATCCAATCAGTGTCAGAAAATAGCTTGTTGGATCCCAGAGTCACTCACTCAGGAAGTCATCCTCTCTTGGGCTGTGTCTGCACAACATGAATTCTGTACAGAATTAAAGCTCAGCCTCACTCCTACTGCAATAGTTGACACTTGTAAATGATGCTTCCTATGTGCAAGTTTCCTCAGACTCCCAGTGAGTGTCTCTACTCACTCAGTTCCTTACAGTACTACCCTTTCTAAAAGATCCTTGTCGTGTTAAACCACTGTTTGCAATGCTGGCATATCGGATACTATCTAATAGTCTACTGACATAGAACAAACCAATTAAATCTTTGGGCAGCCACAAAATTAAAAAAAAAATGCAACTGCTACAAAAGAATACAGCAACTCTCTCTATATATATCCATGTATTACATGTATCATATAAATGTAGAGTGACAAAAAATTGAATTGTAACTCATAGTTAATGTATACTGTGATAGATTTTGAAACAAAAAAGACCCCATGATGTATTAATATTAAACTACATAGAAACAATATCCAGAAAATAGTAGAGCATGCTGTTAAATGACTACTTTAGAGTTGGATAAGAATGGGCAAAAGGCATACGGAGAGATGGGGGGAATTTTTACTGTTGCATAAAATGGCAATGATTGGGTTTTTAATATTTTCTTCTTATTAGAAGAAAAAACAAATTAATGATTCTTTCAGTTACTGTTTAATAAAATTCCATTCTTTGTAATGCTGTCTTCAACAGAACTACTGTCTTTACAAAAAGAAACCAACCAAAACAATGTTTAAATGAAGTTTTTAAGCATGATATGCCTTTTAAATTGTTTTTGTGTGTTTTCAAAGCATTAATAAAGGGAAAACAAGATTTTTTTAAAAAGGATTCATTAACTGGCTTTATCTTCTTCAATATCAGTGGAATAAGAAGCATTATTCAGAAGAAATCACGGCTGCTAGCTATACATATATGTCTGTGTGGTTAATCACATAGATACACAAAGTAATCTTAATACAAGACTGTTATTTGAAAATGGAACTTTCAGCTCCCCTTATAATTGCGGCTCAAAAATATGGTCAAAATGTAACCTTTTGCATTAAACATGAACTTCAAGGCAACCATCTGGCATAATATATCCCCTAGACTCTACATATGTGTGAAAATGTATTTTTGCTGCCATATTGTTGTTCAGATACAAATCAGAATTTATTTTGTGGCATGCAAGCATTGAGGAGAGCAAAGAGCTGTAGCAAAAGGCATCTGACCTGGAAGACCATTTTTGTAAACCCCTTCTCTTTTTTAATCAAAACTCTGTGTGTGTGCGTGCATGTGTGTGTGTTTGTGTGTCTAAAAGTGAGAAAGAAAAAAAAATACTAGATATACCTTCCACATCCCAGGTAGTTATTTAATCCTTATGATAACGCTTTAAGGTAAATGTTATCTTCATATTGTGGATGAGGAAATGGAAATCAGAAAAATCATCTCTGATTCAAGCTAAAATGTTTGGATCACTCATGATATTTAATAGTTTTTGTATCAGCAGCACCCTGTAGAGTAAACACTTACCTCCTGCTTCTCCTTATCTACTGACATTCCATCTCTCTGTCCTTGGTAGGGTACTGACTTTCCATTCCTGATTTCTAAATTCATCATCCTATATTAAAACATACTACCCTTGAATTGGCACAATATCCTATTGGGTACTAAATTCTAGTAAATTTTTGAAAGAACTTTATAAAGGATGTAATCTTCTCATTCTGTCATTCTAGAGTTATTTTCTTTTTCATAACACCTTAAAATTTGAACAGTGTAGTGAATTTCCCACCATATTTAAAAATAAAGTTAGCTGCATCTCTAAAATTATAATATCATTTAATGTAATAGCCATAATAACAGCAAAATTCTAAATATGCCAAAGCCTTATTGAAAGGGATGAATATCTAATGGCAAGATTTCTGTAAATGAGAACAAACTGGTTGGATAAATAATTTACGGCATGATATCTTACTTGGCTTCCCTTGGATTATAGTATATTTGTTGTTACTTGATTATAATTTTCATTTATATATTTATTATTTGTATAAAACGCCTAATTCTGTGACAAATTGAGTAAAACATAGGATGACCTTTATTGTCACATATTCTAGCAAAATAAATGTCAATTTTTTATTAACATATAATGAAAGTTAATACTAACTAATGTTATCAATTTGAGGTAAGATATTCTCCCCACCTGTTTGACCTAAAAATATCCTTTCAAAACATCTTACCATGGGCTCAAGTTTAGAAGAAATATGTTTTTAGCATTTATGTGAAAGATGTAAGTCCTTAAGAAACACAGATTTCTGAATTTTAGCATTTCTTGGCACTTTATAAAGATTAGTTTGAGAACCCACAGTGGTAGTTCCAAAAATGTTGGTAATTTAAAGTAATCAAACATGTCTGAGATATTCTTCAAAGGTTGGTTAAACATCTTATAAAATTCATTAGCAAATCCATCTGGACCAGGGTCTTTTCCAGATGGGAAACTTTCATTACCACCCATCATTTTTCATGGTTTATTATAGGTATAGTTTTATTTTGGGAGGGTTGCAGATAGATGTGTACAATGAATAAAGCAACACAATCATTTAATATTCACTCCAGAGATCCTTCTGTATAAGCACATATACAATCATATATAAAAGTAAAGAATGGTATATTTGATGAGTCTGAATTATCACAGTATTTCTTTTATTTGCAAACTTAATTTTTAGTATTATTTAATGTTCTACCTCAATCTAATTAGAATTCACAACATTTAAGGATAATAATCAAACTGTAAAGTCTAAATGTACAAACTCACAGTCTGTATTTATCCATGTATAGATAGTATGACACTCCTGAAGTAGAGTCTCACACATAAATGTATTTAGTTATGATTCAGAAATGTGTACTTTTTTATTTCAGCTGATGAAAATGTGATATGCATTATTTAAAACAATACAGTCTTTTCTTTTACTGTGAAAACTCCAGTAATACTCGAGATATAGTATCTTGAATATAATATATAAACTCCCAAAGAATGTTAAGTTCTTACAAATTGATGTTTTAAGAGACAGTTGTGCTGAATTAATTGGTAGAGAAAGACAACATTCACAAGCATCTAGTATCAAATATTTGCATATTTGTTCAATTAAATTTGACAAGTATTTTTGATTATTACTTTTAAGCCAGGAATGTCATAGGTACTAAAAATAAATATAAAATATGTAAAATGTAGATAAGAATTTAGAAGGGGAGATAGAATGCAAGCCAGAAACTGACTTATAGTTGATGAGTGAGGTAAAAGAAGCACATACCTAGTGCAACGGTGGATAAAACAGGTGTTCAGGTCTCCTTGGATGTTATAAAAAGCTCCACAGATGCAGAGATGCTGAAAAATGCTCTTCCAGCAAATGCAAAATAAAGAAGACTACCAGAAGACAAAAGGAACTGCATGTGTGTAGACACAGCTTTATACACCCAGAAACTTGCAAGGTGTCTCTTTTCTTTACAGTGGCAATACAGTATTGGTTTGGCTGATTTATTCCCCATCCGGTTAGTGAAATATAGAATTAGGAATTTAAAAAGAACACACCCTATTCCTCTTGCACCATAGAAGAGAGCATAAATTAAAGGGAGACCAACATGTTCGGGGCATGTGATCTTATAATAATTCATGTGAAGATTCATCAGATAAGTTTAAAAATACATTTAAATCAATGCCTCTGATGAAACCACTAAACAGGCCAAAACGTACCACAGGCAAAATTTTACTTATGCTTGAAATGTTAGCTAGGGTCAAGCAACATTAGACAAGGACATTTAGCTGAGCTGTAACCTACTTTCCCTCTAGGGCTGAGCTGATATCTTTTATTATCCCAAGAAATTTGTTATAATAAATTCAGTTGAGGTGTTCTCTTCCTCATTTCTTTTTTTCCCCATGGAGCATAAGGCACGGTTGGTTTACACAGCTCAATCTCCTTCACGGCCTGGGGACATTATCTTATAGTAGGAGAATCCTTCTTTTATAGAAACACACATACACACATACCTATACACACACACACACACACACATACACACAGCTGTTTCATTCACTGTTGTCAGAAGTAATTTGTTCTAAAGGGAGGGAGGTGAGTAATAAGTACCTGCACTAATTCACACTTCGGAGAGGACACAGATGGGTCATTTGATTACATATCACGATTGACCTTTGAATGGCAGCATACCCAGAGGTAGAAAGACTGTATTCCCAGAAAGGCAGTAGCTCTTAGAGACCAAATCCATTCTACTGTTGGGGCTGGTGAGCTAACACATCCCAGCCCAGGGTGGGTGATCTAGACTCTGAACAGCCTGTGTTGGCTAATGGAACTGAATGTAGAAGACCTGGATTTCGAAGCTGGGACCCATAAGAGCAGAGGATCACCCCCGCTCAGTATGGGGCCAGAGATATTTCCAATTTCATAGTGCCTCTGTTGCTGAATGCCAGTGACTCTGATATACTCTTGAGGGAAATGCACCCACAAACCTACATTTCACAGTAGAGGTTTTTATCTTGAGAATGACTTTCAACTGACCCTCCTTCACTATTTAAAATGGGCAAAATTGATGATTAAGAAGGGTCACATGTAAATACTTCTCTAATACAATTCTGCTGAGCATGAAATTTCAATAGGTTTATTTGGGGAAACAAAAGGACTTTATTAGTTTGAAGAAAGTCTGAACTGAACAAATAAAATAAGTTAGATTTCAGAACTCCTCAAAGATTTCCTTCATATGTTTTATTTAAATTCTGAATCTCTAAGAAAGATAGGAAGTTGTGAATATTTCTCAAATTATTTAAAGGTGGAATAATTTCTATCTAGGAAGTTGTGTGAGTGTTTCCCTGAAGACTGGTAAATTAAGAAGTGCTGGTTTAATTAACAATTAATATTGATTCACAAAGCTTAGATTCCGTATGTCTTGAGTTAGCAACCAGGAATATGTATTTTTAAGATAATCATCAATGAGTTTATTTAGCCAACCTACTGATTCAAACCAAGAGCAATGTCTCCAGCTAAGTAAATTATTCAAGTTTTATTTATTTATTTTTAAAGTTAGGGGCTGAGGGTGACAAGAGAAAAGTTGGACATTCTTGACGATCCTCCAAATCTCAAGAAAAGAATGAGAATAAAAGCAGCAAAAGCTGGGATGAATAGATAAGCTTTTTGAGGGTATCTATTAAATGAGAATTATTCTTAGAGATCTGACATCTTAAGTCTAAGTAAATTATCATCTTAGTTTATAGAATAATCTGTTGCAATTTGATCTCAAGATATTGGTTGAGCATCTGCTCTGTACAGACATTTACCAGAAATGGTTTATAGTTGGGGATGGTAGAAGGTGAGACTTTATGCTGTTCTATACTTGGTGAGGCTCGATAAGGTAAAATCAAACATAAAGCATCAAAGCAATAGTGCCAAGAATCACATGGTGAGGCCAACATAATAAAAACAGGCTGCAAATATGTTATGTCATGTGCAAGGGGGAAATGGATGAAAAGGGGATTTAGATCCTGACAGAGGAAAAGTGGAAAGACTCTGTGAAACGATTGGAGTACAGTTGTTCAAAGGCCATGCAGAGGAGAGGGGCATGGTGGACTGAAGAGACAATTAAGAAAAATAATATATAGGGAGAGAGGTAGAGGGCCTGTTAAGAAAAGAAATAGTTTCGTTGTATTGGATTATAAGATCATGGGAGGGTGTAGCAGGTTTTAAGTTAAGAAAAATAGGTTAAAGTCAGATCATGGAAGATCTTGAATACCATATTAAATAGCATAAAATTCCCTTTATAGGTACTGATAAACTCCTGAAGGTTTGGAAAATGTTCTAAAGAATAGAATTGGGAAACTTAGGGAGCCATGAACAGCAATGGATCAAACTCCTGATCAGACTTAGTGTGGAAAATGAAACTGAATTACAGCATCTTACTTCCCCAGGTGTAAGTTATTAGTAAGCAGCTCAAGTCCATGCTAGGTCACTCAGAGATGTATTAGCCACTGGATTATACACAACTTTATTTGTATCCAACAGAATTAGCCTTGGTAGATCGTCTTGATAGCATGCTACATATTTTGAAGAGCTCTGATATCTGCATCAATGAAAATATGAAAGTGATTTCGCAGTTCTGTGTTCAAAGAAAATTGCATTTGCATAGTAAATAGATGTCGGCTTTCTCTTCTATATCCAATGAGCAATATACAGGAAAGATAAAAGGTAGTTTGTATGTTTTAAAGTTTGGCTAAATACGCATATACACACATTCAGCTAATTCACAAAGTTGTTATAGCCCTGATGCACAATTTCAATCACAACTCTTTCTGCCATTCCACCATACAGAGGATCCAAACATTGTTCCTTTGTGTCTCAGTGACCCTGTCACAACATCATGGGCCAGGATGAATGCCAACCAGCTGCATTTATAAACAGCTATATAAGTATTTACTTTCCTGAAAGCTTGGAAGACACTTGCAAAAAATGATACCTGTATATTGACAGAATGATATTTCTATGTTATTTTAAAATAAGCACAATCAACTTACCAATGACCTGTACACACCTGTTGGGTATTGCACCTCTTGGACTGCATAAAACTGGGATTCAAAGTCAACACTACCATTCCTATTTCTTGTTCCACATTGATTTCTGTGTGGTGTTTGCTTTTTACCATGGCAATCACAAACACAGCTTCTCAAAAATATTGACATGATTAAAAGGCATAGAGCGGTATCTAATATTGAGACTGTGAACTACTTCAGCTTGTTTGGGCAGGGTTGCTGTGTTTCTTTTGAACATAGTGAATATTTCAGGGCATGTCCAAGAGCTCACTGCAGTACCACACGGGGTCTTGGCACACAGTTTGAGGAACATGGTCACAATGCCTACTTTTAAACATCTGGCTAGGATATGAAAACAGCAGATGATGATTGGGATGGCAGGGATAATGAGTTTCAAGGCACAAGAAAATGACTTGTGAAGGAGCAGTGATAAAAGGAGACAGACACCCTTGTGATAGGTAACATGGAAGCCCAAAATGTTACAGTGAAAGACATTAAATAGAATACATTCAAGCAATACTTTTTGCACACTGACCACTATGGCAAAGTAGATGTCATCGGTCAACCTCCTGTCTCCCCTATTTAAGGTTGCCTTTAAATATTGTTCTTACTCCTTTTTAATATTGTTCTTACTCCGCCAGGTTTGTGTCAATCTCAGTGACCAAAATTCGGGTATCTTTGATTAAGAATATTTAGTAATACTAAGTTAGTACTCAAACAATACTGCCTGTAATTAAATAGCAGTCTTCAAACACTGGGAAATATATATATATATATATATATTTGATTCTGTAAGAGATTTAACCCTCCACTTTATTTCCCGTATGAGACCTAACTTTTCTTTTAGCCCTCACTGCGACATTGGAATGAAAGTGTTGCCTGCATACCAGCCTCTTAATGACTGCCTTCAGTGTCTGCCTGGTGAAAATAATTTTAAAAAAACCCATCCTTTCCATTTACAGAAACTACTGTCTGGGGTATGCAATTTCAAGGGCAGTTTTCTTAGGCACATGGCAGACTTTTAAAACCTGCGACCAACTTTTAATTCTTTGACAGCTTGGGAAAATAGATTTAATACCCCAAGAAGTTTTGACTTTAAGAAAAACTGTATCCTGTGTTAACCCACCTCTATTATAAGGTGCTACTGCCCTTATGAAAAAAATAATAAAGCCAAGTCACTGTTTTTATCACTATATTTAGTAGTGATGAAGCCTTTAAGCAACTGATAATATTTTTTCATGAATATTCCATAATTTCCATTTTTGGAATTTTGAACTCACACATAACCTTTGGAGGCATAACCTAATCACATTATAACCCAATCAAATCCTAAATGTCCTCTTTTTCTCTAATGTGTGAATTCTATTTAATGTTAATATCAGAAACACATTTTCACAGAATGAAGAGATGTTTGATTATGAAAGGTCAAGGCAAAATACCAGCATATTTAACCAATACATTTTTGCAGACTGTTTATAGAAATTATCTGAGTTGCATAGCAACAGTCTTTTTAATTACTACTTGCTATCCAGACTTTAATAATTTAATTAGTATTTTTTGCTTCATTAAATTGCTATACCCAATAGATTTAATGAATTCAATTCATGGCATGTTTTGAAAGGATTTTTTCACATGTTGCTGTGCAACTCAGAATATGAACCATATTTATCTCCTATTCAGACATAACATAACGGACAAAAAATATATTCCTTTTAGGTACATATAACTGGTTTTATTTATTTATTTATTTTTATTATTTCCTTCAGGGGTCCAGGTCTGTGAATCATCAGTCTTACACAACTCACAGGACTAACCATAGCACATACCCTCCCCAATGTGCATAATACAGATACCCTATCCCTCCTCCCCCACCCCCCCCCAGCTGGTTTTCTAATCTGACAAAAAAAAAGAGTTAATTAGAGTTTTTCCCTGACTGACTTATTTTGCTTAGCATAATACTCTCTAGCTCATCCATGTTGTTGCAAATGGCAAGATTCATTCTTTTTGCTGGCTGGGTAATATTCTATTACATACACATATTTATTTATGATATGTACATATATGTATATACATATGGGTATATGTGTGTATATATGTGATGTGTGTACACACACACACACATCTTCTTTATCCATTTATCAGTCAATGGACATTCAGGCTATTTCCATAATTTGGCTATTGTAGATAATGCTGCTATAAATATTAGTATTTTTGTATTCTTTAGGTGAAGATAAAGTAGTACAATTGTTAGCTACTGTCTTGAAGTATTCAGGAAACTACTGTAAATTGATTATTATTATAAATTAACCCATGACTAATGTTTGAAGGTTAGTTTTCCTTTCACTTCTAATGTGTTTACAGTGCATAGATATTTACAATTTGGGGTCTTATGTCAACAACATTTGTTAGCACCCCACAACATCACTGTCTTCAACTGAAAGTCTCATAAACACCTTAAACTCAGTTGGTCAAAATGGAATCTTTATCCCTCCAATCCTCAAAGCTTTTGTCTCACAATCTGCCCCATATTAATAAAATTACTTCAATGTCCATACAAATACTCAATTCATGAATATTCTTTGATTTCTCATTTCCTTCATGCCCTATGTCTATTTTAATACATTGTTGGTTCTACCTCCAAAATGTATCTAAAATCTGATAACTCCTCTCTATCTGTTCTGCCATTTACCTACACCAAGACACCATCAGATCAAGGTGCAATCATCATAAAGTTGTTTTTCTGAATCCACATCTCTCTATATTCCATTCTTATAGGCAGTCACTAAAGAAATCTTTATATAGCATATTAGATCATATAACCACAGGCCCCCAGTCTAAATCCCTTCTATGGCCTATGACTTCCTTTGGCTCTTAGAGTAAAATTCATCCTTCAGGCCTTGCCCTGACCTGGCCCTTCCTTATTCCCCAACGTCACAAACTATGCTCATAGTTCACCACATTCCAGCCACATTGACCTTGTTTTGCCTCCTTGAATGTTCAAGTTCTTTGTCACATCAAGACTTTTATATTTGCCCTTCTCGCATGCTTGAACACTCTCACTGCCCTTCTTTTCAGAAGTGGCTTGTTATTATCCTCCATATCGGCTATTTAAACACCACCTTTTCAGTGACATCTTCTTGAGATCCTTATCTAAATATTTCCATTTTCCTGTTCCTGCTTACTCCCAACTCCTCAGTGCTGTTTCTCCTCACAGTAGTTATCACAATTTGTAGTTATCGTGTTTGCTTATTACTTGTTTATATGTGCTTTTCTTGCTAGAATATAAAATATTCTTTTATTTAAACATTTTTTCAAAGATTTTATTTATTTATTTGACAGACAGAGATCTTAAGTAGGCAGAGAGGCAGGCACAGAGAGGAAGCAGACTCCCCACTGAGCAGAGAGCCCGATGCAGGGCTTGATCCCAGAACCCTGGGATCATGACCTGAGCCGAAGGCAGAGGCTTTAGCCCACTGAGCCACCCAGGCGCCCCTAAAATATAAATATTCTTAATACAGACCTTAAATGATAATTTTACCATTGTAATCCTAGTACCCAAAGATTTAAAAAACTGTAGATTTTATATATATATATATTTGTTGAATTGATTTTTTTACAATTTTATTTATTTATTTGAGAGAGAGAGAGAGTGAGTAGGAAAGGAGCAAAGGGGGAAGGACAGACTCCATGCTGAGTATAGTGCTGGACACGAGGTTTAATCCTACAACCCTGAGATCTATACAAGAGCTGAATTCGAGACTAGATGCTTAAACAACTGAGCCACCCAGGGACAATTAAAGTGTATTAGAAACTGGTAGATGAGAATTTCAATACAGCAACTTTAAATAAAAATGAATACATTCAAAGAGCACTGCATATTAATTATTTTTTTAAAATTGAACACTTACTGTGAGCCAGACACTATGCTAAGTATTGAGAATATAATGCTTTCATGAAGTTACAGTATATATGAAAAAAAAAAAAAAAGCACTACACAAAGGCTATCCAAGGTTTACTTGGGAATAGAATATGCAATTATGTATTAAAAATAGTTATGTTGGACTATTGACTGAAGGCAGAGAAAAACACTATATGCATCCTTTTCTATTCATCATCATTAATTGCTCCAATCCGCCTAAATTAATGAGGTGTTGAGTCATGTTTTTGAGATGAGAGGAATGGAAAAAGACATGGCTTCTTCTTTCAAGTCTCCCATGGAAGATAACATATTTTTTAAAAAGTAGAAGAGTGAAAATAGTATGTATTTATAAAGCAGAAGCAAAGTACATAATGAAGAAGGGTGAAATTCTAATGATAATGAATACTGTTATGCTGAAAATAAATAAATTAATTTAAAAAATTCTAATGATAATTAGAATGATTTTGGGGGGTTAAGGCAATATGATCTCATAAGCCCATCAAAATATAACAGTCCATAGAACTTTTGACTATAAGTTTTCAACAGATAAAATTGTTTTTCTTCCATACATATTTTCCCATAAATCATTTCTTTTAATCTGAGTTTCAGTAATTCCCCTGAAATTATATAAAAAGTGAAATTAACACATACAATTATATATATATCACATGTATTTTCATTTTCTAGGGAGAAGAGAAAAATTTTGAGTCTGTGACTAAAATTGTTAAAAACTCTAAACTGGATAATTTTATAAAGTATAATCATGTCAATGCAGGAGGTAGAAATTACTCAATGGACAAATTTTCTCAGTAATTCAGAAAGGTAATTATGTAGCTCCATGCCAAAAATGGATTTTTTCTGTGTTCTTGTATGAAATAAGATTTAAATAAGAAATATACCATTAAAAACAAGCAACTATTTAAATACTGTTACACAATTTCCTCTGATTTTTCCAATTAGAACTTAGCTCAAGAAATCAGTGACTGAATAAGTGATAACATCAAGGGTTTGTTGATTTCTATATTTGGCCAGTTTTTTACAAATAAATATTGATGCATATATCACAGTTCATTTCTCCAGAAAAAGGCATATTTTGGAAAATCTAGAGCTGCACTGCCCAATATGATAGCTACTAACTACATGTGACTATTGGACATTCTAAATTTGACTGACCCAAATTAAGATATGCTATAAATGGAAAATAAACTCCAGATTTCAAAGACTTAGTATGATAAAAATATGTAAAATATTACATCAATAATTTTTATACTGGAATTAAGAAACAAATTTTTCTTGGGGCACCTGGGTGGCTCATTTAGTTAAGCCTCCAACTCTTGGTTTTGGATCAAATCATGATCTCAGGGTCATCAGATTGATGCCTGAGTTGGGCTCTGTGCTTACGGCAGAGTCTGCTTGAGATACTTTCCCCTCCCTTTTGCCCCTTCTGCGTCTCCCCTCTGGTCATGCTTCCTCTATAAAATAAATAAAAGTAAAATCTTAAAAAAAAATTAAAAAAGAAGAAGCAAAATTTTCTTATTCTAAAATTATTTCCATGGTCGAGCCATTGCTTGAGTATACATTAAATCATTGGTAAGACATTATAATATGGGATATCATGGTGTATCTCTTGCTAGTTTTAATATTCCATTTCCTAATGTAAGGAGATTTCATTATCAGTTTTTGAGAAGCCTTTGTAAAGTTCTACATTCTGTATTGTTCAAAGTTCCTTTACTAAAGGAAGTTGTTCTTTTGATTTTCTTTATCTAGAAGTATGTCCACTTATTAATAGCTTGCCCTCCTGGGAAAGTAATAGAAATAACTGTAATGAGCAGAGATATTAACCTTTTCAAAGAGTTTTGTTTTTTTTTTTTCATTTCCACCCCTCAAAGTCATAACTGAAAGTGAGTAAAATGATTAAAGGAGCCACACTTATCTGAAAATGTATACATTAAGATTTTTCCAGTGATTTTAGTAAACCCCTTCAAAACTGAGTTATATTATTTTTATTACAGTAATTTGGTTCATGCCCCTCTCTCCAGAAACATACATACACTCCATTTCTGAGGTTTGTCTTCCCCCAGCCACTACCCTCCTTGCCCTACTATCACAGGTCGTCTCTAAGAATGAAAATTGTTTATCCTTCTAGCAAAGACCTGTTCTTTTTCTCCTCCAAAGATGAAGTGCTCACTTTTATTATCTCTCTCATTATGGCACATTTATCTAAGTGGAATTAATATAGTACCTACCACAGGTTACCTTAGCTGATTGCTTACAAGTTTGAAAATGTTAATATTCAAGGACATTAAAACCAGAATAAAATAAATTAGATCTTTTCAAATAGGAGATATTTTAACGGGCGATCTCATAAAATAAAATAAACATCCTAAAAAATGAAGCCTATAAACATCAGGAAGATGGATACGTTGACACCTCATTCTGCATATCTCTGTTTAATAATATTATATTTCATTTCTTGTGCTAAGAAAACAGCCATTACCCAAGGCAGCCACTCGTAAACAGGCCTTGTGAACAGATTGCATCCTTGTTGGTGGTATGATAATTGAAATAAGTTTTCCAGTCTTTTATGAGAAAATACCAGATGTATAAAATACCTATTAATCAACTCACTTGCTTTTGCAAACATAAGTTTCAGTACCGATGGCTATTAAAGAATAAATTCTGCATGAAAAAGAGAATTGTGAGAAAATATCAAAGAATTAGCTAAGTGATTCATCTGTGGGCTGCCTCTGAGTTTCCACTGACGGCATTATGGGCAGTATAATCATCAACCCCTTGAGGACAGACTTACAAGCACCATTCTCAGTTTTTCTCCACTATTTATCCTAAGATAAGAACAGGGAAAAATGGATTGTCACAGAGGAGTTGAAAATGTAATTGACCATCTAGTCCCACCAATTTATATCTACTCTTTTCATTAATGTTTCTAATAAGTTTTCCTTTGTCTATCATCTTTTTAAACTATAATACTTAGCGTCAGTACTGCATAATGCCATTAAACCAAAACTTTCATCTTCCAACAAGAATATTTTTGCACTATACTTCACCTCATCCTTTCAAATACAAACAAGGGAACAAGAAAATATGGGAAGAGAAAAAAAATCACAGGAATGAAGATAGGGAAGGTAGCCTAGAAACATTAAAGTGACAATAGTTCTCCCTGAAGTGCTCTTGAACACACTGGCATTTTTTTTTTTTGGCTTAAACTGTCCTTAACTGCCTTTTCCCTCATGCAAAAAATGAAAGAAGTTGCATTCCTAGAGAAAGAAATAGGTAATTTTAGTAAACATGATTTTCTTTTTCTGTTTGAATCATGACTTTCAATATATTCCCTTTACAGCAGTCTCTCGAGTGGGGACCACATGCCTTACTCAGATCTTCTTAATGTTTCCATATTTCAAGTACAAGGCTTTAGCTGATAGAGTCTGCTTTTATTCATCCCAATGTCCTGGGTAAAATAGAGGGTTTCTTTTACTTTTTTTACTTTATTATTATTATTATTATTACTTTTGAACATCAAAAGGCAGATGTTTTTATCTACTTACTTAATTTGCATGTTTAGCATTTATATAAAATGTATTTTATAATATCATCTCAATCTCAGAAAATAGTTTTCATCACAGACTTCACTTTTAGAATTCCTTCTATTCTGCCTGTTAAATTCTGAATATTTAGAGCAAATACTGGGAGATCATTTTTGACTTCAGGCTTTTTCATTCTACAAAAGTCACTAAGGCATACATTAGCCAAAACTATAAGGTTGATAGTGTTTTTCCTTAAAATCTTCTTATATCACTTTTACAAGTTTATCTTCCCTAGCCATTTAGTAAACACTAATTGACTGCTTTCATTTGAAACACTGTATCGAGATCCCTATGCCTGCCACCCCCAAACATACCTGTGCTAGCCAAGTTCTCCAAACTTTCTTCTCTTCTCCACCTGATCTAAATTTACTATTACTGAGTGTTTATTGGTGATAGTCATCTGGAGTTTATATCTTGACTCAAAGAAGGAAGCTCTAATGCTGGAACAATTAAGTTTCCCAGAAGGCTAGTGTAGGTGATACTTTCTTAAGACCCTCAGAACTTGCATATTTTTGAGATACTTGAGGTCAAGTGGAGTCCCTTCAATTTGATCATGTAAATAAAGGGTCACCTATTTCAGGCCAGACTAACTCTGAACAAATTACCAAAATCTCCACCTGAACTTCTAGCTTTCTAAGGCTTCACACTTATATCTGCAGGTACATTTATTGAATGAGGGAAGGAAAAACAAAAACAAAAACAAAAACAGCTGAATATATGATAAAAGCAAAGAATCTCCAGAAAAATGTCCTCTTATGTCCATGTCTAAATCATCTTATAGACAAAATTGTATAGCCCTCCATCCTGTATTTTCAGATGTCTTCTTTTACTGTGTCTACTTGAATTGCCTCTATGGGTCTTTCTCTTTCCCACATGGCTTCTTATAATGAAAGAACTTGGTCTCTGAGACAAGAAGACTGGGTTGTAGTCCCATATCTGGCAATCAGTGGTTTGAGAAATTTTGCCAAGTCATTCTCATCTCCCTGATCCTAAAGTGTTCCCTTGCAATAAATGAGAAATTTCTATTAGTTCAGCTCTTGAATTTGGATAAGAAGGGCACAAATGTCTTAGACAAGAACATGGGAACTATCAAAACAAGGGTCCTTTCTTGTACATACCACAAGAGATTCTAAAAAGTCTCCCTCAACCTCTGAAAATCAGTTATAATGAAGAATTTCCATAAATTTTTTGGAAAATGGAAACTTTGAAAATTGTGTGTGTGTGTATCATACCTAATACATATGTATATTATACATATGAATACATATATATACATTATACACACACACACATACACACATGCACATTTGAGTTATAAACTCCCACTTCCAAAGAAATTCATTTACACACAAAATATTGGAAAGGTTTTTAACTTAGCATGCTTCTCACAGGAATCTAAACTTCTAGTGGTCTTATTATATATTTGGCTGAGATTGCTGCTGTATAACATAAAACCCATTACTAAAACTGTGGGTCTTATTGTTATTCCACCATTGTGCAATCTTACTTAGCTAAGAAACATTTTGGAAAAGAAAGGTGAGTTAGAAAGCCTTCTAAAATTATACTTATTGACCATAAAAAGGCTTAAATTATTATACTTTTCAATATAATTCTGACCTCTTAATGCTTCCCAAATATAAGCTATTATTACTGATTCTGAAATGTGACATCACTGCAGCCTGAGGCTTAACAGCTTTAGTAAAAAGCAGCATCCTCAACTGCTGCTATTTGTCTTTTTTTTTAATAGAAGCCTGCAATGAATTAAATGAAAAACTAACCAGAACAGCAATACAGATTACTAACCATAATAGTCAGCTTCAAATGTGTATCCTGGGGTTTCAGATGATGTCATAAACTACTACTGCAAATTTAATAGTATTGTTGCCTGGAAGCTAGCTATTATAGTATGTTTAATTTCACTAAGATGTAAATTACATACTTCAGCCTAGTGTAGTATTGGCTACTGTCACTTTCAGTTCTCATTTTTGCAGCTGTCAGGCATTGTAATCTTTATGGCTTCCTTGTTTATCTAAAAGCCCGATGAAGCTATCATTATATATATATAATACTTATATGATATATATATATACACACACACACATATACATATATACACATCGAGTACATACATACACACATGTGCATATTATATATAATTTTATGTATAATACATATATTTATATATACACATATATGCATATATTATATATACACACACGAGTACATATATGCACACATATATGTGTATATATATATATATATACCTAAGACAAGATAATATGTATTAGTTTACTTCATACTGTCTTACTTTTTAAATTCTTTCAAGCCAGATTATTTTAATTGAGCCAACCAGTCACCCCTCAAATCTTCCATTCTTGACTTATATCTCATATAATTTATATAACCACCTTGTGCTCAACATGTACAACAGAAATATGACTACATATTATCTATAAGTCTCTGGTCAGAAAAAGAAACGTTCCATTCTTTATCTTTCTTCCTTCTCCTTAGAGCTCTTCACAACACCTGGAAATCTGAACAAAGTCATTTAACTCTTCCAGAATTTTTTCAATCTATAAAATTATCTCCAAGTGTCTTTTCAGTATGACAATGTATCGTCCATGTTTTAAATATTAAATTTCATGGGGCGCCTGGGTGGTTCAGTGGGTTAAAGCCTCTGCCTTTGGCTCAGGTCTTGATCCCAGGGTCCTGGGATCAAGCTCTGCATTGGGCTCTCTGCTCGGTGGGGAGCCTGCTTCCTCCTCTCTCTGCCTGCCTCTCTGCCTACTTGTGATCTCTGTCTGTCAAATAAATAAATAAAATCTTAAAAATAAATAAATATTAAATTTCTTATTAGATATTTTATATATCCAAAAATGTAATAGAGAAAGAGAGAGAGAGAGAGGGAAAGGAAAGATTAAGGTATTTTAGAGAGTCAAGGCATATGCGCGAGTAAAGAACTTTTTTCTGGGGATGGTAAATAAAATAACTTGGTCCTGAAAGGGAGATATAGAAAGCCCATTGAATGCAGAAGTCAACAAAAGTTAGACAAAAAGGATTTAGGGATTTATCCAATAAATGGAAAGCAGCTAGGGACTTCTGTAGACCAGGGGATGAGGGGGGCAGTGGACCCGAAGATTGTCAATTTTCATATAGAGGAATGACAATGTGATAGTATCATTTCATTCATCTTTGGGATTCTGATAATTAATGAAGGCATTGTCATTTCTTCCATAGTGTCTTATAATAGAAAGAACCTAGGCTAGGACACACAACATCTTGGTTCCAGTCCCAGATCTGTCAATCATTGGTTGAAACATTTTGGTAAGTCATTTTCATTCTCAAGTGTCCTCTTGAGAAAAATGAGGACTTTTTATTAAGTCAGTGTTTAGAATTGGATTAGAAGATCATCAATTACTTAGGCAAGAGCATTACAATTATAAGAAGGAGAAAATAGAGAAAAATGAAAACAAGAAAGAGCCTGAATTCAGATGTTATTAGAAAAGAAAAGAAGGGTGGAGATAAGGGAAGTCTAAAGGAAAAATAATAAGGTTTTCATATATTTGCAAAGGATTTTTCAGTAGCATTTGTTCAGTCACAGAGGCTGAAATCTTTCAGTTCTTTCTTCTATGATCTCAAAAGCCAGTGATGTCATTGTCACTCTTCTTTGTGGTCTTAGGAGCAAGACCCAAGGGAATTGGATTTTAGTTCTTTCTCTGTCACTCATTTCCAGGGCTTCTGGACACACATTGCCTTTCTTCCAGTTTTTTCTCATTATCAACAGTGAAGAAGTAATTGGGTGACATTTAGGATTTCTTCCTACTCTAAAATTCAAGGAAGTTTTGTTTTTGCCTTGGAGTAGTTTGCTACTGGCAAGAAACTTTCAAGGTTTTACAATCAATCCAAAGATTAAAGGAGCCAACTTCCTTAAACGTTACTAAACTATAAAGATTTTTGAAACGGAGGCTTGGATATTTTCTCTGGATCATGGAATCAAAAAAGGGGCTTAAGACCAACAAGGGATGTTTTGGCCATACAAGAAGGGCATTAGCTTTTCTAAAGATCATTAATAGGAAGCTGAATTATTTTTGAGAAACAGACCACTTTCTGCCAATAACAATGACTTTCACTCTAGAGTAGATGTGTATATCTCATTACTGTCCTGTGTAACATTTGTAAATATATATTTGTGAATATTTCAAGGGCATCTTCTATATTCTAGGAATTATTGTAGGTACTGAGGATATAGTATTGAACAACATGGACAAAATATTAGCCCTTGTGGCATTTTTCTTCTAACAGTGATTAATTGGATTATATTTTATAATCAACCATCATGTTTTCTCCGTTATAAAACTTTAATCTGGTTGTGGTTTTCAATATTTTCTAGTATATGTGTCAATAAAGTCCCTAAGGCTAATTATTTTTACCTTCTCTTTATAAACCCTTCAGTTTGATCCAATCATATCTCCTCAGTTGAACTAGAAGTAGGAGAAAAGATTGAATATCTTCTGGTCAGCTTAAAGAGCAAAAGGCTGGGGAAAAAAAAAAAAGCAAATAGCTTTTAAGAGAAATGATTGATGTAAGCTAAGTCAGTTCATAGGATGATTGGAAATAAATCAGAAATAACAAGATCTAGGGTGCCTGGGTGGCTCAGTGGGTTAGGCCTCTGCCTTTAGCTCAGGTCCTGATCCCAGAGTCCTGGGATCAAGCTCTGCATTGGAATCTCTGCTCGGCGGGGAGCCTGCTTCCTCCTCTCTCTGCCTGCTTCTCTGCCTACTTGTGATCTCTGTTTGTCAAATAAATAAGTAAAATCTTAAAAAAAAAAAAGGAAATTCTGAGATCTAAATGTAAATAAAATCATCATTGTAATCAAACCAAACATCTATATTCTTCTTTAACACCTAAAAACAAATTAATGCTCTATTGGCATTAAACTACAGATGTTCATTGTTTTTTTTTCTGGGTCTGTTTGTACACAGCAATGCCTTGTCTATATTTACTTGAGCTTTGTTATTTGCTTAGTGCATTTGTGTTAGTTAACTGACTTGTGTATTCTTCTTTATGGAGTCAGAACACTCATCAATATCATAGAAACCTCAGAAAGAGATCTTTGTCAGAACTTTACAATATGTTTTTCAGTAATGGATATTGTAGAATAAATATAAAGGCATAGTAAATCAGAAATATTCTAACAACAGCCATAGAAAATACAGAAGTTATATTCTCAAGAATATTTGGAGGCTTGGGAATTTGTAATTGGAGGAATTCAAATCCATGAATTGAATAAATGAACAAAGAGTGGAAGAAATAAGAGTGTGCAGGGCTTTACATGACTGTAAAGGAAGAAAAATAAGCAGTGAATTATTTTCAAATATTTGTACGCCTCTTCCACTGAGATTTATCCAGAAAGAAATATGTACTGATATTTCTCTTGAATCACTTCTAAGTCTTCCAGATGTTAATCATGAATGTTAGTGAAACTAACTCAAAGACCTCTTCATCTTTGGGATTATTTCCTTTCACTATTGAAAGGTATGTTATATAAACCGACCCATAATTTATGGCAGGAATGAAAGAGAATCTTCCATTAGGACCATATTTACATGTTAAAGCATACCTCTCTACAAATAATACAATTAATTGTAAACAAAACTGTAATTCTTCCTTAGGTAGCTAACCAAAAAGACAATAAAAAACAGGAATAAAAAGCCTCCCATTAAAATGAATTTGTTTCTAAAACTAACCTCAAATGTAGCCCCAAAACATACCTGTAATAAAACTACAAAATTCAGGGACACCTGGGTGGCTCAGCTGATAAAACGTCTGCCCCCAACTCAGGTCAAGATCCCAGGCTCCAGGGATCAATCCTTGCATCGGGCTCCCTGCTCAACGGGAAGCGTGCTTCTCCCTCTGCCTGATGCTCTCCCTGCTTGTGTGTTCTCTCTCTCTGACAAATAAACAACTAAATAAAATCTTTAAAAAAAGAAAAAACTTCATATATATATATATATATATATATATATATATATATTCTAGCCCACATTCTAGTCCCTGGAACCTGTGAATGTTACATTGTTTGAGAAAAGGATCTTTGCAGATGTAATTAAATCAAAAATCTTTAGATGAAGAAATGATCCTGGACTATTCAGGTGGACTATTTATTGGACTCATCCCAATGACAAATGTCTTCACAAAAGATACAAAGGAGAAGGCAATATAAAAAGAGATGCATGGATCAGTGTGATGTCACCACAAATCAAGGCAGCTGGCAACTACCAGAAGTTAAAAGAGGCACAGAACAGATTGTCCCAATATCTCTTGTAGGGAGTATGATTTTGCTTCTGTTGGGTTTTGACTTCTGGCCTCTGGAACTATGAAAAATAAATTTCTGTTGTTAATAAGGCACCAAGTTTGTGATCATTTGTTATGGCATTCCTGGGAAACAGTTACAGCATGACTCCCATCAATCACTAAAGATCAACGAGAGTAAGACCATTTAAATGGAAGGAAAGAATACTATCAAAATTACAGTTCCTCATTCAAAAGCATTCAAACTATTCCTTATGCTTTGGCATAAGTTATAACTCCAGCAGACTTTAAACCCAAATGAAATTTCAAACATATCATAGTCATTCAAAATGAGGCAGTTTGAAGGGTTTAAGTAAGGAAAGAAAGAAGAGTATATATATATATATATTTTTTTTCAAAGCACGCTCAAACTCAAACATAATCAAACTCAAAAATGAGATCCAATAAAATAAATAATGCATATGCCAATTTTTGCTAACTTTAATAAGAGTAATTATTGTGTGTTAATTAGTAGAATAACATTTCATCAATAATTTCTAAACTCAATACCGACAATTTAGAACTTAAAAGTTAACTAATAAAGATTTCAGTTTTTATCAATTAATAAGTTTATATTGACTGGGTATAGAATTTATGGGTATTTTAGAGCTTTAGAGGAAAATCAGATGCCATGATCCTGGCTTTCTAAAACATTTACTGTGGAAGGATGCACATCTGAATATTAGTATATCTCTGTGTACTTCAAAAATTGACACAAGACGTATGAGTTCTGGGATGCCACTGCTAGACATTCCCAAATCTCTCTCTGTCTCACTCAGAAAATCTCACAATAGTTCTTTTTTAGAAATTTTATTATTATTCTATTTATTTTCTGTCCTCAAAATGCAATTTTGCTTGCTGGGCATATAGTGCTAATATTTTTATTTAATGTTCTTACATTTGTTCTCTAAATGATTTCATTTGTTTATATGATTCATGTTCTAAAAGACAGGGTCCCCTGAGAGGAATGTGTCACAATAAAATACCCTGAAATCTAAATTTAGAGGCAGCAAAGACTCTTGTGGTAAAATTAGCTGCCAGGGAAAAGTTTAACTACAAAAATAGAAGGCGAAAAGCATTGCATAGCTTGTGGATGCAATGGGCAGGTTCAACTGATTGCTGCTGGTACCGGCATTCTGAGGAGAACTTTGTGTTTGACTGGAGAAAAGAAGACAAGGAAAGGTCTCAAGGTGGCCCAAAGCATGGTTGAGACTACTTACCTCCCCGACTACTTATTTAAACATTTTACTCAACAGTTAACATTTTGATCTTTAAAATGTGTAAAGTACCCCATTGCGCTGTTTGTCCAGGATACAGATCAAGAGAACACACTTCAAAGTACTCTCAGCCTTATATGCCGAAACACAAGAAAAATAAATATAGCAATATAATGTAACAAAGTCTAAAATCTAGAATACGCAAAAGGTATACTATTTGCCCAAAGGAAAATGCATCCAACTAAAGTTCATTGTAGAAATGGATGTGAGCTGGTTTTTAAAAATCAACAGTAGCAGTTCTCAAAATAAAGAAGAGAAGGGATTCCTAGTAGGAACAGCATTTGCAAAGGCAGAAACTGTGAAACTTGCTAGCAAGTAGCTCCCCTTGTGTGGGGACGTGCAACTCTTTACAAGGACAGTAGGGGAGATATTGCTACAAAAGTGAGCAAAAGTCACATTGTAAGGGAGTTTCAGATCATGGAAAAACTCGAAGTGTATCTTGTGGGTAATAGAGAGCTACTGCAGGTCCTTTACGTGCTGCTGGGTTCAGGTGCCAATTCCTCACACACCAATGTTCAGCAGGGCTGCGTGGATTGAAAATAGAAACACGGCCCTGGAATTCATGGCTGACAATACCCAGGCTCAATTTTGACACATTCCTGATATGCCCCTGCATTTTAGCACCCAACTCCAAATTTGGCCTGTAGGTTTTCTGATTCTGGGCTTCCATTTATTTTCCTTATCATAAATAATATACAGGATAAAATAGGACATCAGTGGTCTTTGGACATGGCACGGGAGTAGAGGATATAGATTTCAAATGTAATTCATCTCTTAAACTGAGTCACACTTCCTGACCAAGAAGGCTGAATTTTTTCTGACCATGCTGAGTTTGCATCCACATGTGATTCAACAATAAAAAACAATGATTTAAATAAATAAGTAAATACATAAGCAAATAGACTTTGCAAGACTGCTTGTAGGGAATGCACAAGGAAAATGCCCATTTGGGGACTTATTTCATTGCCAGCAATGTGTTTGTTGATTTTATTGTTGTTTTTCTTTTTGGTTTTGGTTTTGTTTGTGCTGTTTTGTAGATTTCCATTTCCCCAAAGCCCAGAGGCTCCTGAGTCAATCCAAGAGGCAGGCCTAATTTTCCAACATTGAAATGCAAATCATGTTACCAGTTTAGTGCATATCAGGGAGATTTAAATAAACTCAAGGAAAATGAAAATCATGTCTCCACCTGCTGTTTGAAGAGATGCTGGGTCATGAGTGTTAACCTTCGGTCAGTTGGGGGTATTTGTTCAAATCTGGAGAGCTGCGAAACATGGTTAATGGCAGAGAGTTTGCATTCCTCATCTGACCTAATTATAACAGCTTGTGGTCAACTGCCTGAGTTATACCCTCTGAGAGATTTACTGGGCTAAATAAGGTTGGACAGGTATTAGTATTGATATGCAAACCATTCATGCAACACCTACACTCCTTCACAGGTGAAGTGCTCTTGCTCCAGGGTCAGCAAGCTCTATTAATACTAGTACATGGAGGGTGAAAACAGCCCTTCAGGAAGAGAAAAATAGGAAACCACACATACACATGCTTGTGGCCAATGCTCTAGAGCTTTCGGTGATTGTAAGGATGTCAACTCGGCATTGTGACCATGTATTAGAGAATTTGTTTATACAGCTGTTAACAGTGTGCTTGGGAGTTCTGGGAGAAGGCAAGCAGCAAGACAAAATATTGGTCATTATAAAAATGGGGTGCCTGGGTGGTTCAGTCCTTAGGGGTTTGCCTTCCGCTCAGGTCATGATTTCAGAGTCCTGGGATTGAGCCCCCTATCGAGCCCCATATTAAGCCCCACATTGGGCTCCCTGATCAGTGGGAAGCCTTCTTCTCCCTCTCCCACTCTCCCTAATTGTGTTCCTTTTCTCCCTGTGTCTCTGTCAAATAAGTAAATAAAGTATTTAAAGAAAAACAAAAAACAAAAAAAGATTCCCCCTAACTGGGTTGTAGTAATTCAGATAGCACCTAACTCAAAGTGAACCCAAAATATTTGGGGGTTTCTTTTCTTTCTTTCCTTTTCTTTTTTCTGGTAAAGATTTTATTCATTTATTTGTTTGACAGACAGAGATCACAAGCAGGCAGAGAGGCAGGCAGAGAGAGAGAGGAAGGGAAGCAGGCTCCCTGCTGAGCAGAGAATGCAGTGCTATATCCCAGGACCCTGGGATCATGACCTGAGCCAAAGGCAGAAGCTTTGACCCACTGAGCCAGGTGCCCCATTTGGGGGTTTCTTTTGTTTTGTTTTGTTTTTAATATGCATTTCCTCCTACTTTCTTCCTATTTATCTACTTTTAAAAAAATTATTTATTTATTTCACAAAGAGAGACACAGCAAGAGAAGGAACATAAGCAGGAGCAGAGGGAGAGAGAGAAGCAGGTTTCCCGCGGAGCAGGGAGCCATATGTGGGCTGGAGGCCTGTGTGGGCTCGATCCCACGATCCAGGGATCATAACCTGAGCTGATGGCAGACTCTTAATGACTGAGCCACTCAGGTGCCCCTGCTTTTCTACTTTTATTAAGACAAAACACATTTTAACCTCAAAAGAACTGTAATTACATTACCTGAAACTCTTAAAGTTTAAAAGAATATTTGATCGTTTCTTTTGATGCTCCATTTCATTCATTCACCTTAAGAAAGTCTGTGTAAGATATGGTGATCCACTGCCTTCAAACAAAATAGACAACAAAGAGCTGTTTGAAGGTATCTTTTCTGGGACAAAGACAGTGTCAGGAGTCCACTATGGAGACTCCCTTTACAAAGAATGAAGAATTGAATCTTCAGCGATTGATTCTGACTATCCAAATCAATTTTGAAAATCCAGGAAAGAGAAATAAAGAGAGAGCTTTAAGTAGGCAAAGACAGACAAAGAATCTAAGTAAGTTTACAGGGTATCGAAAGCAAACCTTACTTTTTTGGCCTGGAATATTTAGTTGGTCACCAGCATTTAGGAATTAGGAAATTTACCCAGAGATCTCTTGTTTTGGGACTCCTGTTACCTAAAAACACTGAATTTGTAGACTGTAGATTTGGAATACAATTGACCATCGGTGCTGCGTTCTGCATAGCTCTTTGCTGGCTTGGATTTACTTGCATGGTCCCTGTAGGCATTTGAATTTGTGATGTCTGATGGAATGGTGCTTTTTTTATTTCCAACATCCAAAGGGTACTCTAATCTTTTAAAGAAGATAGGTTGGCACATTTCCAGCATATATGCCATGGCTTCTCTTTCTCTTAGCCATGCACATGTATCATGGTGCACAGGACTACTTTATACTGAATTTATATGTAGCCTCAGGTAGCCATTTATAACCAGAAGGAACATGAGATGAATCTCCTTGTTACCTCTGTTTTAGAACCAAATTAGAATATCAGTAGCATTGGCCATCAGGTAGCTGTTAACTAAGACATTTCTTCCATTATCCAGGACCTCATTCATCTCTCCATTTGCTCAATACCTTTATTCAACACATGTATGTAACACCTGCTGTGTGGTGCAAGAAAGATAAAGAGAAAAATGAAGAGAGATTCCACACTCAAAAGCTGATTTTAAGAAAATCAAAGATACATACTATAAATGACTGTAAAGCAAGTCCAAGAATAGTAAGTGAGATACCAGATTTGCAAATAAAGTATAGAGCAATGGTTCTCACACTTTGATGTACATCCAAACCACTTTAGAAACTTATTAAAATTTAGTTGCCTTCATTGATTGTGATTAAGTAGATCTAGAATACACCTCAGACATTTGTACTGTCAGTCAATGATGGAAAACCACCATTGGGTGGGATTCAAGTGTTCAGTGAGGGGAGTTCCAGCTGATCAGCAGTGTCACTTCCAAGAAGAGACATGATTTGAGTTGGGTCTTAACACTAGACAGAACTTTGTAGTGTTAGAACAGGAGATATTCCAGGGAGAAAGATGAGGAACAATATACAGAAAAAAAACTAGGAATACGGTTAGGTTGATCTAATTGTGTTGGTAACAAATATATAAAACTACACAAAGGGATTAAGAAAACAAAGTCAAGCAAGAAAAATGCAATTTATTGCTTAGTGTATCTATGCCATATATTTGTTCAGGAAAGTCATGTATTATGGCACTTTCATAATAAACCTCATAAAGTAGCAAGATATTTCATATTTTTACAAAGACTATTCTGATGATAGAACCTATAATTGTATGCTTCATTATAGTGAATTAGTTTATTTTAATAAAATTGAACTAGATTTACATATTAGCAAATGGAATATCACTAGATTGAATGGAAATGTTTGTAATGATGGTACATAGTAGATAATTCATGATAATTCATAGTTATCTGCTACTTGAGTATTCTAATACATAGTAGTGTTTATTGCACATAATACAGAGATTATAGTTGATGTACCACAAGTTTTTCTTAACAGTTGATTTTTTGCAACTCTACTAAAACCTCCTTTCAGTGGCTTAAAGGGCAAGATAGACATAATGCACTCTATATGCTAGAGAATTTAGTCTTGCAAGCTCAGCATACAAAAGGGTCTCAACCTATCATTCCACACAGCTACATCTGTTCCACTGCACAATAATGGACAGGTAAATAGGGACATTGCATGGTAATATACTTTTTTTTTTTTAAGTGTGAGATAGAATTGTGAAGTGTGTGAAATAATGAAAAAAGAGATGCATCTTTGGATGGTCCCATGTTATTCTGCATTACACCAGTTTTCTTGACAGAGACAGTGACAAATAAGAGAAAGAAGTAATGGCCTGAGTAGTAGAGAAAGGAAGTATTTCTCAGTCATTTAAATTTCATACCTGTTCCTGTTTTGAAACTTAAGAGAGATAATAAGTAGCAAAAGTAGTTACAGGAAAAACAAAGCTAACTTAGGTACATACCCAATGTCATTTATTGCACGAGAAGTACTGCTTGGCAAATTAGACAATTTCAAAATGCTAAGCAATTTCACATGGAAAGTCATGCCATTTTAATGATGTATAGTTGTACAATTTTATATATAAATACACATAGAAAAAATACATAATTTGTATATATGAATGCCCAAATAAAATTTTGTTTTGCTTTTTGTTCTCTCATTTACTGTATCACTTCCAGGAGTTCCATTTGTAAAATTTCTGGTTATGTCAGAAACCCACTTTCCAATAATATACTCATAAGAGAATATTATATTTTTAATTTGTCTCTTCCTGCTAGAGAATTCAGTATACAAAAGTAGATAAATTTAATTACTGCTTGTTAAAATGCTTTGTAGGGGAATGAAGGATAGAGTTCCATTTGTGTGTTTAAGCACAAGTAATTAGCATCTATACTGAAATCATCTTTTATTACTCATTTGCTTCCCTATATTAGTAGAGAGTAGACATATAAGCCTATCACCAAAACAACAAGAAAATCAGGCATTTTTAACCATGTTTTTAACTTCTTATATCACCACCCCACCTCATTGATAAGAATCAAGGAGATAAGGATTTTCAAGCTTCAGCTTACCTAGTAGATTAAGCAAGTGTGAGATTGGCTCTTTGAAGTATTCATTTTGGGCTGAACACTATAAAGTGATAAAAATCTGTTTGCCTTAGCTCCCAGTATAATTGTTTGGGAGTGGGTTGTTTTTAATTAGATTATCCAACATAAGATGGTAATCTCAGGCTGAATTTCTCAGGTCATAATCTTTTTCAAGAGAAAAGATATACCTTTGTGCCCTTAGTATTTTCAACCACTTGATTATAGCATTTCCTGGTTAATTATGATTTAATGTGTGGAGTAGATAAATACACTGCAATTGCTTAAATTATGTTTTTATTTACATTATATTTTAAATAAACAAACACAATTTTCCACAAAGATTTTAGTATTTTCTCTTATTCTATGTTCACATTCTCTACTATAATTTAAAAATGTGTCTAATTTGTATACTTAATGTTATTACTAGTGTTTTAACCAAACATGAGATATTAGTGTCCATATAGTTATAAAATTTTACTCTCACATCCTCTCATGTTTCCTCCCCATTTCTTTAACCTCACTGGCATGTACAAGTTATCTTCCTTTCAAATTAGTTTGTCAAAATATGACTAAAGAACTTAGCCATTTTTGCCAGGACACCTTCCTTTCCCTTTCCTAATGCAGTGTCACTTGTTTTGGGGGAATTTTTTCTCTTTCACGTATAGTTTTGTTGTGATAGTAAACTCAAGTATTTGCCAACCATTGTAGCAGCCACAAGGTTCATACTCTTTTCTTTCACCATTTTGGTACAGCCCAAAGAGGATTCCTGACCTAAGCTTGAACAATCAGATGTTCACTGGACTTTAAATTTGGTATAAGAGATGAGAAGACAGAAGGAAAGATTGCAGTAGGAACAGATTCACCAGCTGTTCTTCTAAGAACTGCTGCTGTTCTTCCTCTGCTCGTCTCCTAGTTCCATTAATCGTCTGAGCCTGCAATAAGCTTCCAGTAACTTGTGTCTTTGGGTTAAGACAGAAAGACTCTTATCCAAAGTGCAGAAATGAATCAATTATAGGACTGTTCCTTTGCTTCATCCAGTGTAAGTAAACATAACTTTCAAAAATAAAAGAACGGGGCGCCTGGGTGGCTCAGTGGGTTAGGCCACTGCCTTCGGCTCAGGTCATGATCCCAGGGTCCTGGGATCGAGCCCCACATCGGGCGCTCTGCTCAGCAGGGAGCCTGCTTCCTCCTCTCTCTCTGCCTGCCTCTCTGCCTATTGTGATCTCTGTCTGTCAAATAAATAAATAAAATCTTAAAAAAAAGGGGGGGGGCTAGTGGCCTCCTCCCTTCAATTAAAAAAAAAAAAAAAAAAGAACGGTCCCTTCAATTTGAATATTATCAATATTTAAAAATGTCTCTTTTTAAACCAAGAGTGTAACCAATGAAATATGGTATCACTCTACTGGAACAGTTTTGTGGGATATGAATGTTACAGGAAAACAAGAGTTAACCCATGTTAACTTTTGATGTGTAGGCTTGATCACCTAAATTACAAAACTATTTCCATCAAGGAGGAATGATACATGGTTAAAGACCAGTTTTAGGGGCGCCTGGGTGGCTCAGTGGGTTAAGCCGCTGCCTTCGGCTCAGGTCATGATCTCGGGATACTGGGATCGAGTCCCGCATCGGGCTCTCTGCTCAGCAGGGAGCCTGCTTCCCTCTCTCTCTCTCTGCCTGCCTCTCCATCTACCTGTGATTTCTCTCTGTCAAATAAATAAATAAAATCTTAAAAAAAAAAAAAGACCAGTTTTACACTTAAAGCTAAAACCTGTCTTGCTTTCTCCTGAAAAAAAAGAAAAGAAAAGAAAAATTGTGATAATGTGCACATATAAAACTATCTAAACCGCATTTGTTTCAACTATTATTTGTGGAGCCTGACTATTCGAACTCTTCCTTTTTAATTAGTGCTGTAGTGCTAATTAGCTATAAATAAGAAACAAAGAAAAAAGAAAAGGAGAAATAGGTATTAACCTTATGAGTAATTTCTATGAATAAGGAACTATGCTTGGAATAGAAGATACATAATGGCATTTTTATATTCATCTTCATAATAACCCTATGGTATAGCAATAATAGCATTCATTTTACAAATACAGAAATGGAAATGTTGAAGTATCTTTTTACACAATCATATAGTTGATATATACACATACACACATATTACACATACACACATATACACACACTATATATCTCCATTTATACACATATGTGTGTGTATGTATGCACAGTATGATAATTCAGTAAGATGCATTTAGAAAGCAGAATGAGTTTAATTTTTTTTCTTGATTTTTATTCCATCTGGGAACTTCTCCAGTGACCCTTTGAAAGAAACATGATCATATCTTGTTTAATTGAATTCAATACTTAGGAATATCCTTTAATGAAGAATCAATGCCTTCTCTTCAGCATTCAGGATGTTATGAGTAGCAATTATTTAAAAAACTGAGCAAAGTTATAAACAAATGATACATTAGAAATATAGGTACGTATATGCATGCATGTGTATGTATATAAAATTGAATTCAGCTGTACATTTATGATTCATGAATTTTATTGTGTATTCAGTTGTGCCCAGAATTTCAACCAGCAAAACCAAATGATTTTGACTCCCTGTGTTCTCCCACTACAGAATATAGCATTAACTATCTATTACTGAGTAATAAATTATCAGCCAAATATTTTCTCATCAATTCATGGCACTGGATTCTGAAAATGACTTACCTAGGTGATTCTGGCTCAGGCTTTCTCATTAGGTTGCCATCAAATGTTGGCTGGTGTTCCAGTCTGAAGGCTTGAATAAGGTGAGAGGAACCATTATCATGACAGCGCACTCACACGGCTACTGGCAGAAGGCCTCCGTTTCTTGTTGTGTTGGCCCCTTCATTGGTAAGCTAGCTTCTCCAAAAGCAAGTATTTGCAGACAGATAGAGACAGAGTAACCAAGAAGGAAGCCATAGTATGTTTTTATGACTTATTCTCTATGATCATTTTGCTTTGTTTTATTCATTATAAGCAAGTCCTTAGTTCAGCCATACTGAAGCCTCCATCTCCTGAAAGGAGGAGCACCAAAGAGATTGTGAACATCATGTTTTTAAATCACCACAATCACTACAAACAGTAAAAAGCCAAATCAGTAGGAGGAAGCTAGGTACAGGGAGTCACTGGATTTCAGACCAGGATATGTAGCTCCAGGCTAGGGGCTGTGTTTTTAACATTGCAGGAAAAATTAAACAACCAGCCAAACTTGTTCTTCTCCCATACTATACAAATGTTATTATAGGCTCCACTATATGAAATTAGGATTTAAGAAGGGTTGTAACACATATGAAAATAAAACTGAAAAAAAAAAATTATTTGAGAACCTGTAAGTATGTAAGGAAGCTTGCCATATGATCATAGTACAGGGGGTGGTGGGGAGGGAAGGTATTTTTATCAAGTTATTTCACCTCATTTCCTGTAAAGTGGAGATACCATTAGTTTCCTAATTTATTTCAGAGAGATTTTTATAAGAGTAAAAGGAAATTATGATTATGTATCTTTGAGAAAAAATATAAAAGTATACAAATATGAAGTATCAGAAATATCCGAGAGGGTCAAATTCTTGTGACTGTGAAATTAAGTCCTCTTAGTATCTTGGAGGCAAATTTAGGTGTGTTTCTTATCTAGTGTAACTCTCAGTGCAAACTAGTTGATAACCCTATATTTATTTGATTGTGAAGTATGTCTTTAAATCACTAAACCTTTATTGGGTGCCTAAAATAAGAAGTCCATGTTAAATGAAAGATACACTGATTAGATAAGAAGGCTACTTCCATAATGGAGTTGACTCTTTAGTGGTTCTGTATGACAGCCCTATGATATTGTCAGAGTACTTACTATCTCCAGAAAAACTGAGGCTCATTCCAAGTGCTTCAAGCAAAATCTAAAACCTAACTACTTCACTATAAATGGTTGACAAACCCAGAAACTGTATCATCCTCTTTGCCAGGCTTTTTCTAATTTTGCCTCCTCTTCTTATTCAAGCCTCCCCTCTCCTGTGCCCCCCACTCCCCACGTAATTCCCTCTGCTGGGTTTTATCATCCTGACTGATGTGTATCATCAATGATGTAAGAGTAAATATTTGTGAGCCAAATAACAACAACAATAAAGTAATGGTGATTCTTCTGGGACAGCTAGGGATTCCAAAACATATGTCTATACTAAAAAGATAGTCTTAAGTGATAGCAAAATTTACCGTACTATCCTGATATTAGACTTTTCATCCAATTCATAGTATTGACTTGAAGGCAATAAGCATTGCCTGACAGATTAGCCCTTTGTAACAATAAGCATATTGATACCCACTGGATTTCTCTGAAGTTGTCTTCGAATCCTAGAATGGAGTTATTTAGGTACCTGAAATGAGCAGCATTCTTCCCCACTTTAATCATCTCATACAAAGTAGCCCTTACATGCAAATAATACACTGGGGAGCTAATGCCAATTTGTTTTCAGATACAGATAAATCTCACCCAGTTGGTTGATCCTCTTCCTGTGTAGCTCAGGATCCTAGAATTCCAGAAGAGGAAACCATAAATTTTCCTCAGCAAGAAGCCCCTGAGGTAGAAGGAAATGTCAGGAGTGCCTGCTGCTGTCTAGGCCTCTGAAGGAGAGGAGGTGTTAATGCCCATTTTAAGATGGAAAGCCTGAGTGAGATGCACCAATATGCTGCTATATTGTGGCTTTCCTAAATACCCAAGGCAATCTGTCTTTGTCTGGAATAGACACAATTAAAACCTAGTTCTTTCCTTGCCTTTTCTTCTTGTGATCTGCATTCTCAGGACAGAATTCTCTGTTGATTTTCCTGAAGTCTGTCTTTTTTTTCCATCTTCTTTTCATGAAAATGTTTCCAATCACAGAACCTAAAATTTTTAATTGCTCTATCACCTAAACAGGAAAATGACTTTTCAAAGTAAGTTCCTGAGTTAGCGATAGGTCAACATGGGCTTTAATTTGAAGGAAGCACTACAATTAGTGCAGGACATTGACATTAGATGGTGTATGGGGAAGTGTGCCCCTCATGGATAAGTGGTAACAGTCACCCAACCCTTCCATCTGTGCATTTGCTATAAAGCAACCAACATGAGTTGTCTTTCTTCTAGATGTAAGAGATCTTTCACTAATCCTGTTCAACTTCTTCAATGGTGTCCCTTATAAGAAAGTCTCCATAGTTCTTTCTCTGGTTGGTCTTTGATAGGGTAGAAATTCTAGTCCAGAGTATGATTTACTTAATCTGGCTAGGTGATTTCTCTATGGTTGTCCCTTATGATATATTTACCATTCTCTAAAGCTCATGTGTAAATAAATAAGATAAACTAATCACAGGCATAAGTAAGAAGTGAAACCACTAAGGAGAGTTCCAGAAAGTTCCATCTCAGTTCCAGTCCAGTTTTTCCCTTCTTTTGCTCTCTGATAATAGTTTAATAAAACTATGCATTTCATACCAAGAAGTTTCATTATATTAATCATAACCTTCTCTTAAGAAAAAAGGCAAACACAAAAAACAATTCCCTATGTATTTGAGTTAACATAGATGTCAGTATACATATATAAAGGGGTTTAACTGATTCAACAGATTAAGTCAGTATTAAATTAAGAGGCAGTCAATCAAATCCATCAAACTGATTTTCGGGAAGAAATGTCTGAAGAATTTCAGTTCATAACCAGCACACTGAGATCAGCAATTACCAAATATATTTATTTGAATCCCTTTTATTTTCCTTTTTTGTGAAGGATAATCACTCTTTAGCTTAAGAAGGATCTTAAGCATTCTAGAAAACTATCATTCAGAAAACAACGTCAAGTTTTCTTCAGAAAACATATCAAAGAAAGCCTAGAAAATATATGACATATTTGTTAAAATAGTTGTTAATGAATGAATGTCTAATGAATATATTAGATAAGCCCGTTGCTTTTAAGTCACAATGAAACATAAATAAAATCATAATTAATGCATGTGTCTTAATCAATAGTAATGACTTAGTTTAAATTCCCCAATTTTCACTATGAAGATGTTTGCACTAGAACATCTGACCCAGAGCACAGATATTTCATTGTCCCCATTTCCAACTTTTCTTTCAAAGACACAGATACAAGCCACACTTAAATTTCAATAACTGAGCCAAATCAGAGGCAGTCCTTGGAAAGACAGTGCCAAATAAGAATAAATGTGTTAGAAATAGTTTGTACAGTGAGAACCACCTACTTAAAACTGAAAAGTTCTCCTGAAATGCCCTTTCCTACTTCCCTCCCCCACGCCTACAAATGTCCAATAACTACAATGATTTTTTTTATTTGAAACCGATCAGTTGCCCATTTCTGTAAATTTTGCTGAAATAAAGGTTAAATGCCTGGGCTTCTTCCTCATTATATCACAGTTAAGGGTGGGATCTGGGGTGGAGTCACTGACTACAGCTGGCTAACGCCTCCTTCCCCCCCACACACATTTCCTCATCTGCAAGACTGGGAGTCTTGAGGGACTGACTCTTCAATACTTACCAGATCTAATTTTTGAATAGACATCATAGAATGTTCTGGCATTGTACAAAACCAACACAATCTGCTAAGACGAAAATATTCAGTTCAGTGGAAATAAATGGGTTATATTGAATACTTTGTGGTTCTTTAATATATATAAATATTATCTTGAATATATATATAAATATGAATTGAAAATATTCATTGCAGTCATGAAGGCACAGTGCCAGGTGTGTAGGAGAGAAGACTGGACATTTAGTGAATAAAAATGGAAAACTAATGAATACCTAATGTATTCAGCCGAACTCTTCACCAGAGACATATCATTTATAATCCCCAGCTCTTCAGTTAATACACAATTATAATTAAACCGTGTGCATTTGATTTGCATTGTCAATGCAGTTTGTCTCATAATGTTTTGGTTTGATCCTGTTTTTCTCAAGTACCCAGTTTTTCAATAATACCAATTTTTCTTTTAGTGGGATTGAATCTGCTCTCACAGAGAGATGTTCTTTGATAGTAACAGAATCCACAAAATACTTTTAAAAAAATTAATGAAGGCATTTGCTAGGCACAGCCTGTTTCATCAGAATGTACCTAGTTTATTTTACAATGGTAAAATTGCCGAGATTTAAAGAGCATTCTGATTGAATCATGAATATTCCAAAGGGGTAGATTAATCTGTGTGAACCACAGAACTCTGCTGAAACTGCTGTTTAACATTCTAAAGTGTGGAATTCATCTTCTTACAGCACAAAAGAGCTTCCTATAATAAAGATTTTTTATAACAGCAATAAGGCAGCTCAGTGGGGTGTGGTTTTCATGAAATAATCACACTTCTGAGGGATTAGACATTGTGCTTTGTGCTGTACAATCCCCTGATGTATATGACGGCATCTGGATGCCACCTCCCCCACACAGCTCTATGTCTCAGTGACTCAGTGGGCCATTCCAAAAGTATCTGCCTGGGTGGCTCAGTGGGTTAAAGCCTCTGACTTTGGCTCAGGTCATGATCTCAGGGTCCTGGGATTGAGTTCTGCATCGGGTTCTCTGCTCCGCGGGGAGCCTGCTTCCCCCTCTTTCTCTGCCTGCCCTCTGCCTACTTGTGATCTCTGTCTGTCAAATAAATAAATAAAATCTTTAAAAAAAAAGTATCTGCCTACTTAAAGCTATATTTTACATAAGCTAGCAGACCTAGGACATAGTATTAATGCTTTATCACATACAGTAGTCTGTATGATCTATATAAATACAAATTACTCTAGCTTTCTACTGTCGCTCAGATGTAAAACAAACTAACCAAAATATAGTCGAATTAAGAAAAAAGTCATGGTTTAGCAACATGGACTGTATACTTGTTGATGTTGAGCTAATAGTTATGCAAGTCATACCATTATTAATCTACATTGCTTTTTCCAAGAAGCATTCATTAAGGTTTCAGGAATAAATTTGAATGTTTTACTGTAAAATTATCTCATAATACATGCTAACATTAATACGTATTCCTTCAAATCATTGTAAATTATTACATGGAAAATATCATACTTTTAGTGGCTGTTCACCTCAATCTCTAGTCTAAAGAATATCTATGTTTATTTTCAGTGATCTCTTAATGCTAATATTTTAAAGAATGATAAAGGAGGGTGTATCTTTTAGTTCTCATTGGCAAAGTAAATTGTAATCTGTATATTTTATACATTTTTGTGTTTATGCAGAACAATAAGGAAATATATGGTAGAGACCTATAAATGTCAGTTGTAAGAAGGGCCTTTGATTTATAAACATTTCTAGGACTGTGCCAAATATTAAGCTTTATGGGCATAATTCTACATTTTTGACATTATGGAATAAATTTTTAAAGTTGCTTTGAAATGCTACATAATTGAAAATTCCATTATAAGTGATGTTGCACTCCCTGTGTTGTAGAAAATATATGGCTAGTTTAAAGTTTTATTTCAAAAATAATGCCATTTTTTTAACCACAGAACACTTATGAGAGATGAATAGCATTGTTAAGCTAATGGTACAATTAACCAAAGTTTTAGTTTATATCCAGGCTAGGAGGATTTTTTTCTGAACTTTCTGGGCAAGGAATCTAAAGGTCTATCACAGGTTTTATTCACAAAATTAAAGTCAGTAAATGGATAACTTTTGCCTACAATTGCAAAAACATTGCTAATGAATTTTCTGACCAAGCTTCCTCTAAGAATATTAGCATTGTTGCAATAAATAATTTTGCAAGTTCCAGTTATGGGAGAGGTTCCAACCCAATGAACAAATTAATTCTTGCTTAGTTCTGTAACCATGTTTTTCAACTTTAATGTGCAGACAAGCCACCTGAAGATCCTATTCAAATGTGGGTTCTGAATGTGTAGGTCTACGGAAGGGGCCTGAGATTTTGTGTCTCTAAAAAGTTCCTGAGTGATGAGAATATTTCTGGTTCAAGAACAGCCTTTGAATCGTACTGTGCTGTATTCTTCTATTATTCCCTTGATTTGCTCTCTAATGATGTACATAACTGACTTCTCTGATTTCTTACAATATTTGATATAAAGAGACCCCAGAGAGCTTGTTCTCATCCTCTCTCTCTGCCATGGGAGACACAGTAAGAAGGCAGTTATCTGCAAGCTGGAGAGATGGGCACCTGGGGGGCTCAGTCCTTAAGCGTCTGCCTTTGACTCAGAACCTGGGATGGAGCCTCTAACCCTAAACGGCATTGGGATCCCTACTCAGCAGGAAGCCTGCTTCTCCCTCTCCCACTTCCCCTGTTTGTATTCCCTCTCTCTGTGTGTCTTTCTCTGTCAAATAAATAAATAAAAATCTTAAAATTAAAAAAAAAAAAAAAGAGAGAGACTGAGAGAGAGTTCTCTGAACTGAATCAGTTGGCACCTTGATCTTGGATTTCCCAGACTCTAGAACTGTGAGAAAGAAATGTTTGTTGTTTGAGCCACCCAGTCCATGGTGTTTTGTTATTCTAGCCTGAGCATACTAATAGAGTTATTATTCTTCTGTCTCGTTTTGTTTTCTTCATGCCCACATACCACCTGAAATAAAATTATCCAGATTAGACAGCTGGTGTAACCAGGGCAGAATCAAGTTTTCAAGTGTTGCTTCAAACTATTCTGACTGCTATATCATGAACCAACATCAACTGGATTAAAGACAAAGCATGATGCTTTTTTCACCTTCCCCAAAAAACATTTAATTTTCTTCAGTTACTTATTATTCGTGTTTCAAAGTAAATATTTTACACAGCCTCCTAAAGCCCTAGTGTAGGGATGTCATGCTAATTAGTTAAAGAGTCCTACATGGCTTTTGAGGGCAACAGCCTTTGCCATGTCTTCCCACCCCAAATTCTGACCAGAGAGAGAGGTCTATAAATAGAGACTAATCGTAGCTCTTTCACCTCTTGAAATATGGCACAGTCTTGGCTACTGCCAATCAGTTGTTTTTCTCCTCCTTGCTTTTCTACTCACAGACCAGGTCATCAATCTGCAAGTGTCAGGGAAATAAATTGAGGTACTTCCTCAGAGAAAGCTGGAGGGATCTGTTAAATAACATAAGAATATCTTATAAATTATGAAAGTGCCAAATGTCAATGGGAACAAACTTACTTTATGCAGTAGAAATTTACTTAAGTTACCAATGCTGGATACAGTCAAACTCTTTTGACTCTCTTGAAGCGTATGTCTAATGTAGTTGACTTTGTTCTCTGAACATTAAATACATCATACCTGAACTTAATTAAACATGTAAATGAATGGATACTAAGAACTAATTTGAACACTTCTCTTACATTATGGAAATAATTATTATACTCTATCCTGGAGTACTTTCTTCTTTAAAAAAATTTTTATATCTATTTCCAGAAAGTTTCAAAAACACCTTTAAAAGGAACATATACACAATGCACAAAGCAGAAAAGCTAAAATGAGGATATTGAGACCAAATATATTAACTACAATCACTAATTTAGTTGCTGTATTGGCCTCCTCTACTTGGCAAGATTTGTCAGTTGTTTTTCCCCCACTAGCACTTACATTAACAACAACAACAACAAAAAAGTCATTTGGAATATGAAGTTTTGTGAAAAGTGTTTTCAAAAGTACAGGAATTATTTACATATCATATTTCTTGTAATAACTTTAAAAAGAAAGTCACTGATGTGAGCTTAGGTAGCCCTCCACTGATCTATCTGTATCCAAATACTGAATTTGAGTTACCTAAAGGAAAGTGTGGAGAGTATGGTTTTTCTCCTTCTTTCCTTACTTAAATTTCTTACAGTTTTGTCCTTCAACTTCTAAGCTTTTTCAAGAGTATTTAAAGTATGATTCTTTTATTTAAATATGAGTTTACATATCACTTCGAAAAATCCACATCAAATGGATGAAAAAATTACAGAACGCATATTTTGTTGAGCTAATGAAGAACAAAAATCTTCCTTTCCCCTAGTCTCAATCTTTTTTGAAAATGGGGCAGATGCCCATTTCCTGCAGAGAATTGCAGAACTGGAACACGCAGCTGCCAGTTTTGACTCTCTGCCATGTGTAGAACGGTTATATCCCTTGGGGTGGAGGTTAGAATTCTGATCTATCTTCCATCTTCACTCCACAGAAAATTCCTCCAAAGGTTTACTTGTGCTGGGTATACAGTCCTCCTTATCAGAGAGTCGAATTCCATGTTGATACAGATTTTATTCTTAATACATCCAAGGGGTTTTCCTTCACTCGATAGTGTATATTTTTTGCCTAGTTCAATGTAAACAGGGTTATTCTATAGTGAAAAAAATTCATTAGAAAAGATTTTTAAATTTATCTCTGTGACTTCTCTTGAATACAGAATGAACAGCTACTTAAAACTTCTAAGGAATTATTATTAGCTATTGTCCAAATGTTTAAGGACATGTTTTTGGTAATAGTTTCCTGGTTATCAAGTTCCTTAATTTAATAAACATCAGGAGATGCATTATCATTATGGAATAAATCATCTGTGAAATTTGCTATTTTGAACAAAATAGTTCTTGAAATATAATCCTTTCTATTTATTTTTATACCAGAGTAATCTCTGAAAACAAAATCAGCCGCACAATGTCAATCTAAACACTTGGGGGGAAAAAAACTTTTTGGAGAATATTTTAAAATATGAAAAAGTATCTAAGTGCCTTATATCAACCCAGGCATTTTTATTTTAGTAATTCTATTTTCCGATATTTTCAATTACAAATATCTCCAAATCGAAATCTAAGGAGGAAAGCCACACATTTATACATATATAATAATGTAATATATTTTAAATGGCACAAGAGATATTAAAAAAAAATCCAGTTTAGTGGAAAAACTATGTACCTTTCTTTGCTCATCTTATTTTCATTTTGACAATGTTTATGCTTTTTATTTTATTCCGTAACAGCTGGGCTACACAAATGAAACATAGCTAAAAGGCCTATTTGGCTTCTTGTATTCAGAGAATGCCAAAATGGTGCCCCAGGGAGGTTGCATTGTTGTCTCTGGAGAATGTGGGTTGGGATATTCCAGTGGTGTCTCTTACCACCTCAGCTGCGATTGGCCAGCATTCATGACAGAAGAGAAAACCTCTCTTTGCTTGTATTCCCAGACCAGGAGAATAATACTGATAACACCATTGCAGACAAAAGTCTCAGGTTTTTCTTTTTATTATTTTTACAATGCTCACTAGCCTTGCCTGTTTCATTATGCATGTTAAAGAGCACTTAGCTTTAATTTGTCTGATGTAGCAACCTTCCACAGAGGAAGAAAAACACTGATGTCCTTTTTGTACCTAAGATTATCAAGTGTTTTCATACTGGAAAGACACTTCAATAGATCTTTCTTGTCAGAATAAGACTGAAATATATTTTGTTACCGAGGGTGAGAGGTGCAGAATTAAATCTGATGAGATTTTAAGCCAATGGTCACTAATCTTGTCTTCACATTGAAACATCTTCTAAAATGAGGAATTACAGGGAGAAAGAAGTTAAATTGAGCATCAGTGTTCAGGGTCCATCTACATATGGATCTAAGAGTCACATAAGAGTGTTTTAAGGGGCACCTGGGTGGCTCAGTGGGTTAAGCTTCTGCCTTTGGCTCACATCGTGATCTAGGGTTGTGGGATCGAGCCCCACATTGTGCTCTCTGCTCAGCCAGGAGCCTGCTTCCTCTCCTCTCTCTCTCTCTGCCTGCCTCTCTGCCTACTTGTGATCTCTCCCTTTCTGTCAAATAAATAAATAAATAAATATATTTTTTTTAACAGAGTGACTTAAAAAATGTGAATAAATTGTGACCAAAAAGTGATAAAAATTGGATATTTTGAGAATACTGACAATGGCCAAAAAGAGCTAGAAAAATTAAATAAGTAATTTCCCAAAGATCCCTTATTTTCTTACTCAGTATTAATCTCTCACTGTGCTCTAGGCCTGAAATCATGTTTTCCATAAACATTATGAGTATGTTTCATTTCCCAACCCTACAGGACTCAGAGCAGAACAAAGTGAACAAACAAGGAATGACATACAATGGAATGAACGTGTTGTTGGCAACATGAAGAAAGAGCTATCACACACAAGAAATAGGAACAAATTTATGCAATAATTCTATCAAAAAGGAAGAGACCAGAGAAGTCTTCAGAGAGGAAACAAACCCAAAATATTTTGTCAGAAAACATTTGGGGAAGACAGTACAGGCCAAACAATACCAAAGAGCAATTTGGCCAGAAGGCTAGGTGGGGGTAAGGTTTTATAGGAATGGAAGTAGCTTTAAGGAAGAGTATGTCAAAAATGATGGGGGCTAGATTTTGAAGAGCCTTGAATATTAGAATAGAGAGTTTGGACTTTATAAGGTCTTTGGAAACAGGGCCTTGAGAGAAAGTTTTTGTAGGAGGGGAATAATACATTAAGGTCTGTGTTTTAGAAAGAAACTGTGGGGGCACCTGGGTGGCTCAGTAGGTTGAAGCCTCTGCCTTCGACTCAGGTCATGGTCTCAGGGTCCTTGGATTGAGCAGCCCTGCATCAGGCTCTTTGATCAGCAGGGAACCTGCTAACTCCTCTCTGCCTGCCTCTCTGCCTACTTGTGATCTCTGTCTGTCAAATAAATAAATAAAATCTTAAAAAAGAAAGAATGAAAGAAAGAAAAGAAAAGAAAAGAAAGAAAGAAACTGTGTGAGACTTAAATGGGTAAAAGAAAGATCAGAGGTAGCCAACACATTCCCAGATCAGAGGATAATGGCTAAGCTATGGCAATGGCTGTGTTACTGAGTAGGGCATAAGGAATTTAGGCATTACTCCGGGTTTATTATGTTGACAAAGAATGATGAGTCACCTAAATGTAAACAGTGTTTGTTATAGCATCCTAGAATTGCAATTTGGGGAGCACAGACTCAGGTAGAAACTCAAAAAGTGTCTCATTGAGGGATTTGTGAAGGTACAAATGTGGAAATAGCTATGGATTACAGAACTTGTTTTTCAATTACTCTGGAGGGTAAATATGAATTTATAATTCATTTGCTTACCTACGTCATCTTATCAGTTTTTAGAATACCCATTTTTCACAGTCCTCAGAAACCCTTTCCTCAAATGTCTCTAGCACTTTGGCTTCCTCTTGGTGCCAGCAAAGGTGTCAGCAAAGGTTCAACAGTGAAGACAAGGTGAAGTCACTTAGGTTGTCTGGTCAGCCAAGCCTGTAGTCTTTCCTTCACAATTCCAAATATCACTGGCCCAGAGTGATACACCTTGAAAGGAGATTTTGAAAATTAATAAGTGTAGGAAGTAATCCAATTTTATTTTTAGCTCACATAAGGCACTTCTAAATTCTATTTACTCCTCCTAAGCAAATTTACAGATTTGATTCATTTAATTCTCATACAAAAACTTAGGAGATAGGCACTATCCTCCTCCCCATTTTGGAGATAAGAAACTTCTTGCCTGCTCAGGATCTCACATTAAAAAGACACAGTGGGGCGCCTGGGTGGCTCAGTCGGTTAAGCATCTGCCTTCCACTCAGGTCATGACCCCAGGGTCCTGGGATCCAGTCCCTCATAGTGTTCTTCCTGGGATCCAGTCCCTCATAGTGTTCTCTACTTAGTGGAGAACCTTCTCCCTTTCCCTCTGCACCTCTCCCTGGCTCCTGCATGTGCTCTCTCTCTCTCTCACTCTCAGAAGAAAAACTAGGGTCGCCTGGGTGGCTCAGTTGGTTGGACGACTGCCTTTGGCTCAGGTCATGATCCTGGAGTCCTGGGATCGAGTCCCGCATCAGGCTCCCAGCTCCACAGGGAGTCTGCTTCTCTCTCTGACCTTCTCCTCGCTCATGCTCTCTCTCACTGTCTCTCTCTCAAATAAATAAATAAAATCTTAAAAAAAAAAAAAAAAAAGAGGCAGAGCTGGAATGGGAACCAGTTGGCTGTAAGGTCTGCAGCCTTCCTATTAGAATCTCTTTGGCCAAGGGGACTTTTAATTCTCAGCATATTAATGCATCTGAGTCAACTTAAATATTTTTTTAAAAAACTACTTTATTAATCCAGTCATTTTCTAAACACATTTGTTCAGAGAAACCTTTTTTTGTTTTTACTTCTTAAAATTCCATAGAACTAATGTCCCATCAAATTTAGCTTATAAAATAATAGAAAAAAGAAATGATTCAAAAGTAGAAGGAATACATGTTGGCAACTAAAATTTACTTAATTATTCTATTTTAAATTATTTTTATTCTAATATTATTAGATTTGATTATATCAATATTTGATTATATCAATCAATATTTTTGGTTATATCAATATTTGTATTCTTCCTCATATTATTTCAATAAAGAAGAGAGGGTTGTTTCCCCTGTAAAATTAAATCAGGAGAAAAAGAAAGGTAAGGCACATTAACTCTGTGAGGTAGACCCTCACTGAAAAGGTGAGTAAACTGAGAAGTAGAAAGCAGCTCTCACAAGGTCACATTGAGCAAGGAATAGAATCAGGATTCTAATTCAGACATGCTGACACCAGAGTGCAGCTTCTCAACCAGGCCACCATGTACTGCCAACATGGGATACATGTAACAGTCAAGGCAGAGTCAAACCAAAAACCAAAAAGTTTGTAGAAGTGCTTGCCCCTAAGCTGGCAGAGTGCGGTGTACTTCTCTCTATTCATTTGTCTCCTCCACTAAACTATTGGCTCCCTCAGAGCAGATATTGTGCTATTTTACCCTGTGATAGTTTGACCACTTAGCACAGTTCTTGGTACGAAGATTTTATGAATGATTTTGAATGAATCAATAAAAGATTGAATGAAGAAAGCCATTAGCTGCTATGTATGTTAGTTGTAAAGGACTTTGACTCACTTGTATTAAATTAACCCTTAGGTTGGATCAGACCCTGAAGAGCTGCCTTTTTCATTCCAATTGCTTCACAGTGCCTTTGTCCCATATCCAGGTATCTAATTCCTACAATAGTGGGGGAAATTCTTCTGGTGTTTCCCCCAACCTGCCTACCCCTTGGAATAGTTCAGCTTCCCACCCACTGTCATACCTCACGATGTATTTTCACATATGTCACCATGGTTAGTTCTCAGAGCAACTCTGTGCAGTAGGCAGGGTATTTATTTTTTTCTCTCTAGAACTCAAAGGAGAGATTATCAGTACATTGCAGGGTAGCAAATCCAATTCTCCTGTAACTCCCTAGTTTTCTTGAATAAGTATGCAACTGCCCCACTGCATACCCTGTGGTAAACCACTCTCGGGCATGTCTGCCACAACAAATGAGTCATGAAGGGACATGTGAAAGCAAGCAAGAAACATTTTCCACAATGCATGATTTTTTTTTAATGGAAATCACTTTCTAAAATTAAACGGACCAATTTCACCAGGTTGTGGCTTACACTAATCATTAATGCACAAATGAGTCGTACAACTGATTTTGCACTGAAACTACTCTTTCTAAGAAAGGGGGCCAAATGGTAGTACGGTACTTGAACAAATATCAAACTAGTAGAATTTCAAGAGGCAACAGAATATAGTGATTAATAGTACAGACTCTGAACCCTGAAGGCTGGTTCAAATTCTGTTTCTGCCATGTATTAGTCTGCAGTCTTGCTTACTTAAGTCTCTGGGCCTTAGTTCCTTTATGTGTTAGAAGTTATAGTATTAGTATATATCATAGAGGCTTGCTTAGAGTCTTAAATAAGGTAACGTATATCTATAATGCTAACCACATAGTAGGCATTATGTGAATATATCTATCAACATGTTTTTTTCATATTGTATATTTACACAAGGCTTTGAGGGAAAACAAGGAAGTACTAGATAATAATATTGGATTTTTCGTCTGCTCTCCAAGTTTAAAATAAAAGAAAAAAAAATTGTGCACAAAGAAAAGTCATGAGAGGTCTTATTGACAGATTTTACCCTGGTGAAGATGTTAAATGGCCTCATTTGCTTTCTTCTAATTGAGAAGTTCTAATAAGCTTGATCAGCTTTCCCTCCCCCATTCCCCTGCTTTGTAGTAGAAGTTAGAAAAAACAACAACAACAACAACAACAAAAACCCTTCTCCCTTAACTGCTTTAACATTTAACAGTCACCAGGAGAAACTGTTCCATCATGATGTCTTCCAAGTTAGTGGACTGGAACAAATTCAGCTCGTTTAATCGTATGGCATCAGGCAGTGCTGAAAATGCAATTTGTTGTGAAATTTGTTTTTGCATTTGCTATTAGAAGCCAAGTGCTCAGCTCTTTTGCAGCTCTCCACTGGACCTTATCAGGGAACATACTAGCTGGAGGGCATTGGTGGCACCAATCACTCAGAAGGAAACCCAACAGCTGTGGATTTGACAGCTGGAACAGGCCTGATGTCCATCAGCTAAATATTTAGGATACCTTACACTTCTCCTTAGCTAGTAGGAGGCGGGCAAGGCTCTGCTGGTTTGAGTGAGCGTTCTTTTATGGTTGCCATTTTGTCTAGGGGGTGGTTAGTCCTGGAACTGGCTTAAATTTATCTATTGTTCTGGCAAACATTTGCCATCATTGTTTCTATACAAATAGGTAAATATGAAGGAAGATGAAATTTTAGTCCCCTGTATTCAAATATACTGACACGCTAAATGGCACACTCTCCAGGAAAGTGATTTTAGGCCTTTAGCAAATAAAAGGGCGAACAAAACTGAAGTCATTCAAAACAGCGCTATACAAGGATAAGCATTGCTATAAAAATGGAAAGGAACTCTTGGAATTTATTGAATTTTTCCTGCTTGTACAATGTCATATATATATATATATATATATATATATACATATGTATATATATATTCAATCATAATATATGCTAGAAAGAGAATAATGAAGAGTCCCCTCTTAGTGTATTTCAGCCTACCATGTCACACTTACTTGTCTCGCTTAAAAAATGGACCTATGTTTGGGAACATTAGGGATATTCTGTTAGGTGCTAAATGTGCCTTTTATCATAAAGTATCAGTACATTTGAATACAGAGGAACTAAAATTTATACCTTGATGACACGTTTGCTATAAATGCAACTGAATCCCCCAAATCATGTATATCTAATCAATGGTGCTATCTCAAAAAAGAAAATGAAAACAGCAGCTTTTGGTTTTCCAAGTGTATTTTTAAATTAAATGAATTAAATGCAATTAAAAATAATGTGTTTAATTTAGCACAGAGCACTTTCAAATACCCTAACCACAAATAATTAATAGGACAGTACTGTGTCCCGTGTTAACTTTTGTCCATATCTCTTCATCAAAATGAGGAATTCTTCCCCTGTTGCCTCAAAAGCACTCAGTTTCTCCAAGCTCCCCCACAGCCCTGTTTCTTAGTTAATGATACCTAAAGTATTTACTCCTCTCAGTTAATGAGTTCCACTAAAGAGAATTAAAGTCAATCTTCTGTAATAAGATTTTTAACAGAACCTGAAATCACTGCCTATAGTAGTTTATTAAACCCTCTTGAGAAAGCAAATTTTAAAACTTTCACTTAAAAGTCTATCTTGGGACTTTGTGTGCATTGTTGAATCTTCATTTAATATATAGTAGTATTACAGTAATTAAAATTTTGATCAGCGTCTTACTTTTACCCTGACCTAAAGAGATAGATCACTGTCACAGAAGTTAGAGCCTGTAGACTCTTACCGCTCTCCGGGTTAATCCTTCATTTCATGGACAAAATCTTCAAGCCAAAGGGGGTGAAGTGACTTAACATGGAGTCCCATAATGTAAACAGAAAGCCAGGTCTAACGTCTGCCCCAGCATTCTATTCACCACACACACTTTCTATAAGCAAAGTCAAAACTATCTTAGAATGTAAAGGGTTAAAATGTTGTATCACACAGGAGCCACACACCAGCTGCTTTATCAGTAGGATTGATTTCCAGTCCAAGAATTCATGTGCGTGTCAGTTCCTTAACTGGTAGTCAAATCATGCTTGTCAAGTCTGTGAGTGGCTGTGGATATGTTTACAAAATACTTCTATCTTAACATGCAGGAATTTCTTGTTGTCTCTTACATTTTTCTCCCAACTTCCTATCGATTGGCTATGTAGGATATTTCTTAAATAGAATGAGCAAGCAGGCAGTTAAAACAAGTATTTGTTTTGCTGCTCAATTGATCTGGCCTAAGTATTTTTACAGGAATATATACCATCAATAGATTTAAAATTGCACATTGTATACAAACAGAATAAACCATGAGGAAGCACATAAGGAAAGTGTCAAGAGTAGCTTAAAAAAGGGGAAAAAAATTAAGAACTAGTATGAAATCACTGTTTCAAAACTGGGAATAATCACAAATAAGCTGGGTGGCAGAGGAAATTTCATATGTGTTAGTGATATTATAATTTTTTCCCTTAGTCTTTCACAATAGTCTTATTGAAATTATTAACTTATCTTTTGCTGCAAATGTGCTAATACAATATTTTAAACAATAAGTACATTGGTAAGAACAAGAAAATTACCAAATAATTATATGAAGTATAAACATCTTTATTCCTGTCAATGGTACATATTGCATTTCTTAAAATAGCAAAATAATTATCCTGTTTAATGGCAGAATCCAACTTTTGTGCTGTTATTTTCATAAAGAATCAAAATCGACCAGTATATTCAAGAAGCAAAAATATTTGCTTTTAAAAGTGTATGGTTCAAAAAAAAAAAAAAAAGAAAAGAAAAAACAACATATGGTTCATTAAGCTTGAGAAGGCAGCATAGAATACTAGAAAGAGCAGTTATTAAAAATTTTATAGAACTGGTTGCAAATCCTGGCTGCAAGACTTAAATTGTTGTGTAACTTACGGTAAGTAACGTAGCCTCTCCAGGAATGAGTTTCTTTATTTTAAAAACCAAGTAATTATGCCAACTTCTAGGATAGCTCTGAAGATAAGATAGATAATATATGTAAAACACAACAAAGAACCTTTGACAAAGTAAGTATTAAAAAAATTATTATTCTATAAAACATACTATATGTAACTATTAAGACTCTGATACATGTAAAAAGTTCTGTACTTTAAAGACCTTGTAGTTCAACTCTTCATATTTCTGATTAGAAAACCTAGTGCTGGAGAATTTAAATGATTTCTTAGTGCCAGGTTCAGTGTAATTTTAGGGATTAGTAAATTTAATTTAGTTTTATAATTACATAAAATGTTTACATATTTTCAAAGTAAAAAATAAAACAAACGGGCAAGTAAAGGGAACAGATTGGACATCTATCCTATTTTCTCTATATGAATTAAAACCTAAAAATGAGTCTTAATTTCTATTTCTATCCCCTCTTTCCTTTCTTCTCTACCATACCTTTTCATCAGAAGCTTTAAAAAAACCCTGATTTATGATTTGTCCTCCCAGTTAAAAAAAAAATATATATATATAAGCAGATACCTTCATATAGCCTTTCTTTCTTAGATAAATAATGGCACACCGTGTACTTGTCTATCACCTTTTCACTCAACAATATACCATAAAGATTGCTTCATTGCAGTTTATAGAGATACCTCTCATCCCTTTTGTTTCATGGCTTTTTGTTATAAGGATGGGCCATAATTTTTATTCAATCAGTCTCCTACTGATGGGCATTTGAGTTGTTTCAAGCTATTACAAGTAGCCTTACAATAAATAGCTTTGTGCATATATTAAGTATGTTCGTGGCAGATTTCTAGAATTGTGATTTCTGGGTCAATTTGGCTAGACGTTGCCAAATTTTTCTGTGTAGTAGTTATACCATTTCACATTCCTATCAGCAATGTAACAGAGAACATGTTTCTCCACAAAGTAAATCTTCACAAAGCTCTACCCACATTATATGTTTTGAAATCTTTGGACTTTTCGTTAACCTATTGGCTTTAATAAGGAAAAGATAAAGTATCTTTGCATATAAGAAAGAACTGTTTGCATTTTCTATTTTTTTAACTTTTTAATTCTTTAACCTACGTTTCTATAAGTTGGTTAATAATCTTTTTTTTTAAATTTTTGAAGCTTTTTGTATTTTAGGGACATACAATCTACTTAATGACACCTCCCAACTTACTATCTCCAGCCCTGACTTCTCCATGGAACTGTAAACTCGTATGTCCAACTATTCACACCATCTCTCCACCTGGCTGTCTCTTATCTAAAATTAAGTAAGCTCAAAATAAAACTACTGTATTCTCACCCCACATGAGTTCTTGCCTGTAGTCATTCTCCACTCAGTAATAGCAGCTCCCTCCTTCCAGGTTTTTCAGGCTATCCTTGACTCTCCTTTTTTTTTTTTTTAGTTCACTGACCAAGTCAGCATTTCCTATTGGTTCTACTTTCAAAACATATCTAGAATCTAACTACATTCCTTCAAATCCATTACTTTAACTCTTGTGAGAGCCACTATTATCTCTCATCTGGATTATCGTAGTAACCTCCTAGCTGATCTCCCTTGCCTCCCCCTCCCCTGAACCCCAGTGTAGTGTTCACATTATAGCCAGCGTTTTCTTTTAAAGACATGAAAGACAATGTTTTTTCTCTGCTCTCAAGTCTCCAATGCCCCCCATCATTAAATCCAAAGTCCTTTTATACACAAGTGAATGGATGAATAAAAGAATGAACATTAGTTGTATTTTATTGACTTTGCAGTTACATCAGACAGAAATATCTGTGAGCCAGTATAATGAAAAACAAAAGTCCATAAGAAAGAAATTAAAATGCCTACTTGGTATTAGGAAAATGCTAGTCCATGTCACCTTGGAAAATGGAAAGAAAAAAAATTTCTTGATGCTTTGTTTTGTAAGCTTCTTCTTTTTTTTTTTTTAAATGTATTTATTTGACAGAGAGAGAGATCACAAGTAGGCAGAGAGGCAGGCAGAGAGAGAGAGAAGGAAGCAGGCTCCCCTCTGAGCAGAGAGCCTGATGTAGGGCTCGATCCCAGGATCCCGAGATCATGACCTGAGCTGAAGGCAGAGGCTTAAACCACTGAGCCACCCAGGCGCCCCTGTTTTGTAAGCTTCTGTGGAAGAAATAATTTTTGCAGAATCTGAATTTTGTGATTGATGGGTGTTATTGTTATTATTATTATTATTATTACTTAGAAGTAATTGTGCATAAATCCTGAGCAATGCATTGTCAAGTAGTTAGAACTAAATACATGATTCCTGCCTATCAAGAGTATGAAATGGAGGTGCACTTGGATAGCTCAGGTGATAAAGCATTCACCTTGACCTCAGCTCGGGTATTGATCTCAAACACTGCATTGAAAAAAAGAATATGAAATGAAGGTCAGTGTTTAGTTCGGTGTGAACTAGTAGAGTGCCTGGTTCATATTTACAAAAAGGCACTGGTTTGAGTTGTCTGAATTAAATATGTTTATTTAGTGTTCTAACATGAATATAAAACATGATTGGAATTCATTTGGAAACAAGAATTCTTCCTACCTGCTGTTTCTTAGTTAAGAAAAGATTCAAATTCAATTCAAGAAGACACTCTTTTTTTTAATAAGTGATTTATAATTTCACCGGTTCTAATTTACTGTAAGCAAAGCATCAGATTAGTAATGTGTTTAATATGAGTTATTAAGTTCCCATTAGACTAAATTACCACCCCTAGAGATCTGCAAAACTCTTCTGAATTAATTTGCATTCTTCAATAGCCGCACACTTCACCTTTTCTTAAATGCCATGGATACTTTCAGATATATATCCTAATATGGTCCTCAAAGAACAGTAGGCCATTTTATGAACTTTGAAATTTTTAGTTCTATAAATTGTTTTGTAATAATAATAACTAAATTTAGAAATTTTTCTTGAAAATTTATTTTGATTGTTTTTATACATATTAGCACAGTTTCCACATTCACATCCAAATCCATTTTCAATAAGCTACAAAAGAACAAAAACATATAGGCTTTATATTTTTTCCAATTTCATTCAATGCCATCAATTTAAAACCACCTTCTAACTGAATGATATAATAGTTAGATCTAAATAGCTTCATAAACATGCATAATCTAAACACTTTTTCTGTGAATCTTCTCAAAATTGAGCCAGAACTATGTTGTATGGTTAACCTACTCTATAGTTGAAAGCAAGAGGCTTGTAAGTTTTGCCTATGGAACTCAAGACCATAGTAATGCTTAAAGGTAAGGAATAATTTTTAAATTGTCCATATGAGGCTTTGTCAAATATGAATGGATTAAACTATTTGGCTTGGACTTCTTAAAATAGCAGATTAACATCATCAATAAATGTATTAACTTGATTTTATAGTGATAATTAAGAGTACTTCAAAAAAGATGAAAATTTTCCAATAAACTTTATAAAGAGAGATGTTTGCAGTGAAAAATGTGGTCACTAGATGCATCAGACATATTAACTAATGAAACAGGACCTGTGCATATTTACTAACCACATTTTTGCAAAGCAGATTTACTAACTCAATTCCCCAAAGCTAAAGAAGGTATCAGGCTGGATTAAAAATCAGGAACTCACATCTGTTCCCTGGTGTATGGCTTTAATTTTAGCAGTAATGCAACCAGTATTAGTCTGAGTTGACCCAGAAAAGCGCTGGATCACTCAGGGCAAAATTTCAGTGTTCCCATTTTAATCTGATCCCCAAATCAGAGACATATCGTCCCTGTCTTTATCTACACTGTAAACAGTAAACTTTAGTAAGCAGGGAAAGCCAAATTCTGTGGTTTCATTTTCTTCTTTTTTCCAATTCTTCTTATACGCTAGGGTCAAATTAATCTTTATAGAGCATTTCTCTAGAAAAAAAAATAGTCATTTTTTCTGTATGAAAATTTTAATATATGCAAAGACCTTCTTTTTGTTAAAGCACATGTTGAGTGTCTGAGTCTGTAAAAATACTTGCTTGATGTATCAGAAACTGAAAAAAAAAAACACGTTAAGAAGAAAACTCAAATTACTTGTAATCCAATTTGGGTTTTAAAGTAACATGACTGTTACAGAAATGGAGAGGATGGATTAAAACAAGGAAAATTCGGGGACAGAAGAAAATGGTTGGGAGGTCATTTCGCAGAAACCCAGGATAGATGTAATAAGAATCTGAACTATAACAGTGAGACTGAGGGAGTGGGATTAAAATGACATTTAAGAAACAAAACTAATGATTTCTAGAAGGATAGGAAGAAATAATTTCAAGTGTCCCAGTTAGATAGAATTGATTAATGATGATGTGAAAAACAGAGACATTGGAATTCCTGGGGGCATATGGTAAAGCATAGCAGAAAATGTGTGGGTTTCAATGAATCATGTTTTAGAATGGAATAGAATCTGCTTTACCTTATACATGCTATATGACCTTGAGTACATGATATAGTCTGTCTGAGTTTCAGATAAAAGGGGAAAGATATTTCTGATTTTCTGAATTGTTTTGAAGTTTAAAGAAAATAAAATGCTCCAGCAGTACCCAGCACATAGTATTTGTTCAATAAATCACAGCTATTAGCATGATTATTGTTTCTAGACTGAGGTGGTCAGTAGGCAGCTGAAAATACATGTCTAGCACTTAAGAGTGGAATGAAGACTGAAGTTGTGAAAATCATTGCTGATATGACAGGAGGATATAAGTTAATCCAGGAATTGGAAGAAAAAATATCTCTGAGGACAGTACCCTGCAGAAACAGCAGCATTTGAGGAGTAGACTAAAGGACAGCCAGAAAAGAACTCTTAATCAAATGAAAGTAAGAAAGCCAAGCTTCAAAGATCAGGAGCAGAGTGGCCAAAAGTTTTACCCACGTGTGAAATTGTGCTCTGTGCTAATTGAGCACATCTCAGGTCATGATTTGTGCAATAGTCCAGAAGATAACTTGGTAGGAGCTTATTTTCTCAATAGAAATGCCAGTCATGCTGCTAAGCCCCAACTATAAGACAGAAGTTTCAAAGCAACAACTAATGGTGTATCACTATGCCCTCTTAATTAGAGAAGGTCCTGATAAGAGGAAACTATTGATCAAACGTGCAACTGATAAAATACAGCTTTCCAAAGTCTAAGATTTAATAACTTATGACAATTTGCTTTGGAACATTTTGTGTAACTTTCAGCTTGGCCCGACTATAGTAGAAGGCTGAAGAACAGTTATCAGGGACAGTTTTAATGTCTTCTACTAAATGTGGAAGTTGTCCAGAGGACAATGGAGAACTTTTAAATACTGAGGGATGTTAAAGGAAAGTTTATAGTTAATTTGTAACCAGCTTGCATGGGGCCTTTTGACTAATCTGTAGAAGGATAAGAGAGCAATAGATCTAAGATTCATGCTATAATATAGTACAAATTTATGAAGTGAAGACATTCTATCAATATTATTTAACATTGCTGGGAAACTTTCTAGGATTTTCTAACCCTGGTCTCTTCCCAAACTATGTTCTCTACATCTACATATTCTCTACAACATATTATTCAAGGCCCATCCAAATGACATCTTTTCCATGAAGTCTTTTTTGTTCTTCCAGTTGAAATAAGTACCTCTTGCACCAGACTTGACCAAAAATTTACATACACCTCTCTTACTGCATTCAACATGTTCTACTTTTTATCATTATTAATATTTCAAAGGCAAAAAAAAAAATCCATGAGGGTAAAGATTGTATTTTTGTGGTATTTTTGCTGTGCACCACAGCTCCTACTTTTGCTTTCTACATAGCCATGATTAAAATAATTTAATGACTGGTTATGATTATCACCTCAGATTTGGTCCTCTATTCCAAATAATCAGTTTACTCATTTTAAATAATCAGGGTGATTTTGTATAGTTTTTTTTTAATCAATAGAACATTATTTTCCCCTTTTAAATGCATTTCTAACATCAAAAGACATTTATTAATAAAAGTGTTTTATTGGAAGGATTTCACTTTAAATCCCTTAGATAAGTTAAATGTTTGAATTTGATCATAATCTTACAACAATATATCAAAGTTTTTTGTGTGTGTTCAATTACAAAGTCTCCATTATTCCCATTTGGGTTTCCTACCCCAATTTTATTATTTAAAGACATAGTAGTTAATATTTTCATTGTTGTTAAGAAAATTGATCAAAATAAACATAGAAACAACAAAATTACTGATTTTGAAATTTTCTGCACTTACCTTTACCAAATAGAGGTTATTTCTACAAAGATAGTCCTTGCTTTTATTCAATACATTAAAAATAAGAAGTACCTTGATGCCAAAATGCATATACATGAGTTTTTTCCATTTCTTATCTTCACGTTTCCTTCCATTCAGCTCAGCATTGCTTTTTAATGCTTCCTATTTTCAATACTTATTTCAGTTTTCTTCCTGCTCCTGACATGTGTGTGGTAGAACCTGAAAATTTTATATGTTGCTTACAAAAAGAGAAGGATGCTTTTTTGAAGATGGCACTGTTTGCAGTTACATTAACCACTTTCATGATAAGAATTTTCTTATATTTATCCAGAGGATTCCATTCTTTTCCCTTATGACTTGATAATGGTCCCGCTATTTTAACCCTTCAGTAAAAACCGTGTTTAGTATACAATTTGAGATATTTGCGCATATACTGTTCTTTATATAAGAAGAGATTAGCTTCTTAATAATAGCTTCTTTTGAATTAGGAAAGAATTGCTACAATAGAGAGGGAAATGCCTGGGGAAATGTAATCAATGATGGTTTTGTGTAAGCATTAATAATTTATTTATTCTGAAGATTTTTGCAGTTTTGGGGTAGAAGGGAAAAGGAACTGTCACTACTGTCCAGCCATTACCTCTTTTACTGTGAAAGCATTGATGATTATGTAGGCTATTTCTTCATTCCTTTCACAGAATCCATTTTTAGTGGACCTCTACAAACTAGGAATACCGTCCATAAAGACTGAATGAATTGCTTTGCTCAGTGGTATAAGAAAAAAAAAAAAAATCATGAAATCTGCAACCTGACAGTGTTGTTTAGAATCCTGTGTTACTTGAGGCAAATTAGTTCACCGTTTGAGACTTTGGCTTTCTTATTTGTAAAGTGAGAGGATTGTAAAGTTAAAGGAGTTCACATATGTAAAATACCAACTAATGCCTGCCCGTAATGGACCTAGCCACTATAAGCTATCTTTACTCTTAAGAGATTTAATACCTTCTTGATCCAGGTAAAGAGGAGAACGCTCATTTTGAAAATGTAAAAAAGATGCTACAAATAATTTGGTCGCTTTCGCACTGGATTAAGGAACAAGGAAATAATTTGTCTTGTGTAGCAAAGGGTCCAGGAATCAAGAATACTCACAGGGTAGGATATCGAGTTTTTTCCTGCTCAAATTCTGATTCCTTCCCTTCATCGTCCTCCTCATGTTGGCTTTTTTTGCCAAGCCACCTCCCTCATAGTCACAAGACAGCTGCCAGCTGGAACAAGGACAACTCATTTCCTTGCTCATAAGCAGAAGGAGTCAAAGCTCTCACTCAACCATGACCTATTCGTTTGTACTTTTGATCTGATTGGGACATCAGATCTTGCACCCTCTGCAGGACCAATAACAATCTTGTGTAACTAAATAGGTATTGCCAATTTACAGTCAAAAACTAAGGTTCAAATACTTGCTAGATCACACTGCTAAAAAGGATGAGAACCAGAATCAGAACACAAGCGTTCTAACGCAATGTTCAGTGATCAAGCAGAACCATTCAATTTTATTACTAGGACAAAACACAAACACACACACACACACAAATATATGCATATACATTAAGCCTTTATATGTCTCAAGGTAAATATATATGTGTGTGTGTGTGTGTGTGTATATATATTAGGATCAGTTTCAATAAAACCATTTTTGAGACCTTAACTTACATTTTTTTCCTTAAATTACATTTTAATTTACTTTACCTGTTCTAAGAAATTGACCTATATAGTTTAACTGTTCTGTGGTTCTTTAATCTTGGCATATTCTGAAATTGTTTTTTTAATACCATTTAACTCATTTATAATCACCTTTCCAACAAAGTGATATATGCTTAAAAATTCCCTTAGATTAAATTAATCTGTATCTTGTTTATTTTATTTTATTTTTTTCTGTATCTTGTTTAGTCAGTCCTTACCATTTATATATCATTTCTGGCCTTCTTGTCTTTAATTCTCTTGTCTTTATTCCCTTTAATTCTTTAAAGCAGCAAAATACTGCAGGTCCCATAACATGATTGTATTTTATGGTCTCTGAGTTTTCTAGTTAGATACCCAGATGTATGACATAAGTATACAGGATGGCAATTAGATTAGTGATTTTCTTAAGGTAACTAATGATTATTTTTCATAAAATACCTATTTCATACCAGACATAGGATTTTATAATAGGTCCCTGAACAAGACGGTGTGCTTAAAAACTCTCTTCCATGTTTTCTAGAAGCAATCCCTACCGCAGCAATAATACGTACACAGCATACAGACTCCTTCCTTGTGTTTTATATATATTGCAAAGTGCTCTAGATTCAACAACCAGTCATCTCTTGCTATTTCTTTTCTTATGTGGAAGGGTGATATTATGTCTCCTTTTGCATTTATTTTCAGGGAAGCCCTTCAGGTCTTAACCAACTTTCAGTGTGTGCCTTCTGGATAACATGTGACCTGCTGTCCAACACATACTTTTGGTGCTACATAAATAATCATATGTTATATCTTCTTTCCATGGCTGAGAATTTCTCTGAAAAACACTCTATAATGAATCTGAAAGCCAGAGGTCTGACCTTAGAATCAAAGGCAGACCTTCTCTAATGGAATACAGACAGGAACTATTAAGAAGTTCTACCCATCTACCTCCAGTCATTTGAAGCTGTACTGTGTCTAGTCATATATCCAGAGGGGCAAATCGGATACTTTCCATTAAGATAAGGCACTGATTATAGACACTCTCAGCCCAATAGAATCATAAGGTTTCTGTCCAGTTCATTTTTATTTTAGGATGAGTAGGAATTTGAGACTAGGTTAAAACTAACTCCATATGTTTGCATTTGGGCCCATTTCCCTCAGTAACTCTATCCTACTGAAGTACAGAATTTTAGGCATTCCAAGTTAAATCACTAAAAATATTTAAGGAGAAGTTAAAATTCTCAAGACTTAACTTTATTCAAAGCAAGAAAAAGCTAAAATGGCATGCTTCCATATCTCATGTGTCTATCAGCACCTTCATCTACCCTAAAGGATCTTTAATTTCTAAATGGTTCTATGTTTATAAAGGGAATAAAAGTAAGACAAATTAAAAAAAATTAAACCTATTTGATCAAAGGCTACAAACTCCCTACATGAGAGCTAATAGACAGTGAAATTTTAAACAAATACTTAAGAGTAGGGTAGAAAAATGAACAAATTTATGCTTCAAGTTTGCTTTATTTTATGGCATATATTTTTAACATAGTTGATTGCATATGTGTATTTATAACCTAAAAATTGCCCACTGGAAACTATAGAGGATTAAAGAAATACAAAGCCACAGATCTAAATGAAATTAAAATAATTGAGCTCAACCAAATATAAGTAAAAGAAGATTTATAACTTAAAAATATAAACAAACCTAAGTACGTGCTTTTCTTCCTTTGGACCAAGTCAGAAATATCTTGTAGTCTTCCTGTATTCTTTGACTGCAAATCATCTTGTTGAAATTATTCTTTTCCTAAATTAGTTCTTGAGAGATTCTAATATAAAAATCTCGATGCTGTGAAGTTTGCTGCTCCCCAACTGATAGAGTGGTGGGACAGATTTTTCCTGGAAGCTATGAAAAAGAAGAATAATAAAAAGTAGACTTTCATTCATTCATTCAATAACCATTTAACATGAAAAGAGTGATGATAGGAAAAGGAATTCAAAGTAAAATGAAAGATCAGTTGAACAGAGAATAAAAATAATGATATGTGGAGATGCGAAATAACATGAGGTGAGGTATGTCAACACATTCCAGCCAAGGGCCTCTAGGAACACATATTGTAGTAGAAAAGTTGAGATTGTTGCTTGATGCAGCATGGAAGTACATCAATCATGAAAGGTTAAGAGAGGCTTCAGAAAGACAGTGTTAACATTATTACAGGATTTGGATGTGTGTTAGGTGCTTTGGAGGAAAGAATAAGGAAGTAGGATTTTACTCTTAGTTAGATCCTGCCAGAAGTGGGGTAACTACAGCTGGGGATCTTACTCTTGCCCAGGAAGAGGAAAGACCAAAAAGTCTAAAGCTATAACTAATAAAGAAGTAACAATCTATTCACTCATATTAGCTAAGATGGGAGGGGTAGTTGGTCATTTTTTTGGTTTTGATGATATTCATGTTTTTATCTATTTTTGAAGTGATTATGGAGTGGTTTTTGTCTAGATCCATCATGGTCAAGGAGTGACCTTGTCTAATGTTGATGTTCTAGAAATTGTTTACATTCAATAGGAGAAATCCAAGACTCTGCTAAGAGGACCAGGCCAATAGGTATCAACACTAAGGCCTGAATGATACGATCAGGCCAGCTCCTAGATATCACTTGTGGCTCTTCCCTTTCTTAGCAGGCACATTAAGATCACGGTAAGAAAAGTGTACAAAGAAAAATAATAAATATTTATTTATTGGACACATATTACATGCCAGCATTATATTAAATTAACAACAATCTTAGGTATTAATTACTATTTTAATATGCATGCTTCTAATAAGGAAAATAAAGCTCAGAGAAATAAAGTTACCTGCTTAAAATGGCATTACCTGTAAAAACTTGGTATCAGAATCCTACGTCTTTATGGCCAATGCACTTAATCATTACCTTATAAAAGAAAGTGAGTATGAGCACAACATTGGTGCATTAAAGATAAGCTTCTCAGAAGAACTTGGGAAGATGGTAGAGTAGGAGGACCCTGAAATGCCCCCATCCTATGTTTACAACTTGATATCATGCACATTCAAGTCAGTAAACCGGAGAGCAATCAAAGCCTGGAAGAACAAACTCCACAACTAAAAATAGAGAAGAAGCTGCATCTGAAAGTTTGAAAAGCAGAGAGAAGCTGCCCATAGGAGGAAGGGAGTTATGCACGCAGAGAGTGCAGAGAAGCAAGCATTTTACCAGGGAGCTCACAGAAGGAAAATTAATCCCTATGAGGTTTAGCTATGAAAACTAGAGGGGCTGAATTCCATGAGTTTGTATAACCAGTAAGAGTTTGAGCCTGGAGCTTTAAAAGTCAGCTGACTCAGGACTGTCCAGCCTGGAGGGTCAGTGATAACTGGGTGCCTTCCCTTAAAGGAACAGCATTCTGTGTGCAAAGGCAAGATAAAAATGGCAATTTACACAACGCAAGAGGATAAATTGGAAGACATCTGTTCCTACTGATTTTGGAGTGTGTTGGGGGACTTCTCCAAAAATGAGGGAGCTGCAGGCACCATTTTCCTTCCCAAGCCCTAGCATAAACACAGAGCAATCGCAGGAGGCAAAGCTGCACAGAGACTTACTACCTAGCCTGCCGGTAGTGAGCCATACACACACAATTTCTCCTGAGGATGCACTGACACCAAGCCTGTTAAACTGAGCTCAGGGAAAATTTTGTTAAAGCCATGAGTGCATCATACCCAGCCAACGAGTACACAGGCTCCATCCTTTGCTGGGCCTCACCTCATACTCCCAGCTGCCTTGGCACACAACACCCAGCATAGGACTAGTAGCCCAACATGAATTTTTCTAACACAGCCATTCTGCTCAGAAGTTTTTTGGTGGATATTCCCCCTCAGAGCTGGCCTACTTGGGTCCTGGTAATACTACAGAGAGCAAGCACAGCCCACAACAGCAAAGAGATAGTACAGGCTACTAAACTGAAAGGAAAAGTGACCCAGACACAACAGCATGGGGTAAGCCACACACATAGAAGACTCTCCTGAAATGTCAGGTTCTGGTGAACAGGGGACACTGCACTGTAGGGAACTCCAGACTGCCTCTACATGAAGTCACTACTTTCAAGACCAGAAGATATAGTTGACTTTCTTAACACATAGAAACAGACACAGAGATGTAGACAAAATGAGGAGACAGAGAAAATCGTCCTAAATGAAAGAACAGGAAAAGGCCACAACCGGAGATCTAAATGAAACAGATATAAGTAATATTCCTGATAGCATATTTAAAGCAATGATCGTAAGGATACTCACTGAACTTGAGAAAAGAGTGGAAGACATGAGTGAGTTCCTTAACACAGAGTTAAGGAATAGCTTGGTGGAAATAAAAGGCTCAATATGTGAAATGAAAAATACATTTAATGGAATGAACAGCAGATGGAAGAAACAGAGGAATGAATTTGTAACCTAGAAGACATAATAACGGAAAGGAATCAAGCTGAACAAAAGAGAGAGAAGACAACTATGCAAAACTAGAATAGATTTAGAGAACTCAGTGACTCTATCAAATGTAATAACATTCATATTATAAAGTACTAAAAGAAGAAGAGAAAAAAAGGGGGATCAGTGAGTTAATTTGAAGGAATAATAGCTGAAAACTTCCCTAACCTGAGGAAGGAAACAGATATCCATATCCAGGACGCACAGAGGACTCCCATCAACATCAACAAAAACAGACCCACATGAAGATACATTGTAATTAAATCTGCAAAATACAGTGATAAAAAAAAATTTAAAGGGACCAAGAGAAAAGAGAATAACTTACAAGGGAAAACCCATGAGGTTAGCAAGAGATTTTCAGCAGAAATCTTACAAGACAGAAGAGAGCGGCAATGATATATTCAAAGTGCTGTATGGGAAAATTCTGCAGCCAAGAATACTTTATCCAACAAGGCTGCCATTCAGAATAGAAAAGGTGATGAAGAGTTTCCCAGACAAACAAACTAAAGGGGTTTATGACCACCAAACCACCTTAGCAAGAAATATTAAAGAAGATTCTTGAGTGGAAAAGAAAGACCAAAAGTCACAATATAGAGGTAGGAAATACAAAAGCAGTAAAAATGAATATTTCCTTAAAAAACCTCAGACAAGGACCTCACAAATCAAAGGATATAAAATATAACAACATGTACCTAACACATGGGGAGGAGAAGAATAAAGAACGGGTGCAAATTTTTGTGACCATCAACTTAATATAGACTGCTATATGCATAAGAGGTTATATACAAACCTAATGGTAGCCATATATAAAAAACACTAATAAACAAGCAAAGAATACAGAGAAATCAATCTAAATTTATCGCTAAAGAGAATGAGCATAACTTGAAGCAGAGAAAGACAAGAAGGAATCAGTGAAAATCTTCAGAAACAGCCACAGAACAAATAATAAATTGACACTAAATTCATATCTATCAATAATTATTCTTATTATAAATGAACTAAATACTCCAATAAGAAGACATAGGGTGACAAGATGGTTAAAAAAACAAGACCCATCTATATGCTGCCTATAAGAGACTCCTAAAGTCACTTGCATATTGAAAGTGAAGGGATGAAGAAATTATCAACAAATAGATGTCAAAAGAAAGTCAGAGTAACAATACTTATATCAGACAGACTAGACTTTAAAACAAAGACTGTAACAAGATAAAAGGAAGGACACTACATCATAATAAAAGGAACAATCCAACAAGAAGATAGAACAAATGTAAACAATATACACCCAACATAGGAGCACCCAAACACCTAAAACAGTTAATAACAAACACAAAGGCATTAATTGATAATAATACAGTGAAAGGAGAGGGAACTTTAACACCCCACTTTCATCAATGGATAGATAATCTAAACAGCAAATGAACAAGAAAACAATGGCATTGAATGACACTCTGGACCGGATGGATTTAGCAGATATATTCGGAACATTCCATTCTAAAATAGCAAAATATACATTATTTTTAAGTTCACATGAAACATTCCCCCAAACAGATCACATATTAACCTACAAAATAGGACTCCATAAATTCAGGAAGTTTGAGATCATACTATGCATCTTTTCTGACAACAATGCTATGAAACTAGAAGCCAACCACAAGAAAAATATATCTGGATAGACCACAAATGCATGGATGTTAAATAACATGTTACTAAATAATGAATGGGTCAATTGGGAAATCAAAGGAAAAATTTAAAGTACATGGAAACCAATGAAAATGAAAACACAATACTCCCAAACCTTTGGGTTGCAGCAGAAGCTGCCTTAAGAGAGGATATAGCAATACAGGCCTATCCCAAGAAGCAAGAAAAATCTCAAATAAACAACCTAATCTTAAACCTAGAGAAGCCAGAAAATGAACAAAAAACAAAACTTAAAACCAGCAGAAGAAAGGAAATAATAAAAATTAGAGCAGAAACAAATGATATAGAACCAAACAACAACAAAAACCAATAGGACAAATCAATGTAGCCAGGAGCTGGGTCTTTGAAAAAATCAGCAACATTGATAAATCTCTACCCAGACTTATTAGGGAAAGAAGAGAAAGGACTCAAATAAATAAAATCACAAATAAGAGAAGAGAAATAATAACCAACAATACAGAAATAAAAACAATGATAAGAGAGAATATTATGAAAATCTAAACATCAACCAATTGGACAACCTAGAAAAATGGATATATTCTTAGAAACATATAAACTACCAAAACTGAAACAGTAAGAAATAGAAAATTTGAACAGCCCAAATAACCAGCAAAGAAAGTGAATCAGCAATCAAAAAGCTTTCAACAAACAAAAGTCAAGACCAGATGCCTTCACAGACCAATTCTACTAAACACTTAAAGAAGAGTTAATACCTATTCTTCTCAAGCTATTCCAGAAAATAGAAAAGGAAGGAAAACTTACAAATTTATTCTATGAGGCCAACTTTACTCTGATTCCAAAACCAGATAAAGATACCATTAAAAAACAGAAAAAGTCAATATCCCTGATAACCATAACTTCAAAGATTGTCAACAAAATATTATCAAACTGAATTCAATAATACCTTAAAAAAATTCCCCATGATCAAGTAGGATTTACTCCTGGATTGCAAGGTGTGCTTCAGTATTCCAAACTCAGTCAACATGACACATTACATTAATAAGAGAAAGGATAAGAACCAGAAAAAGTATTTGGCAAAGTCATAAATGTGTCCAATCATAAAAACCCTCAGCAAAGTAGATTTAGAGGGAACATGCCTCAATATCATAAAGGCCATATATGCAAACAAAACAAACAAATAAAACACAACTAATATCAAACTCAGAGGTGAAAAACTGAAATCTTTCCACTAAGGTCAGGAATAACACAAGGATGTCCACTTTCACGACTTTAATTCAACATAGTACTGACAGTCCTAACCACAGCAACCAGACAGCAGAAAGAAATAAAAAGCAGCCAAGTTGCTATGGAGTAAGTAAAACTTCCACTATTTGCAGATGACATGATACTGTATATATGGAAAACCCAAAAGACTCCACCCAAAACTGCTAGAACTTAAAAATATAATTCAGTAGAGTTGCAGAATGCAAAATCAGTGTACAAAAATCTGTTGCATTTCCACTCACCAATAATAAAGCAGCAGAAGGAGAAATTAAGAAAATAATCCCATTTATAATTGCACCAAAAATAGTAAGATACCTAGGAATACACCTAACCAAAGAAGTGAAAGACCTGTATTCTGAGAACTGTAAAACACTAATGAAAATAATTGAACATGACACAAATGGAAAGATATTCTATGCTCATGGATTGGGAGAACAAATATTGTTAAAATGTCTATATAGCCCAAAGTAATGTAAATGTATCAAAATACCTGTAACATTTTTCACAGAAGTAAAACAATCATAAAATTTGTATGGAACTGGGAATAATGAAAACAATCTCGAAGAAGAAAGCTGAAAGTTGTCGCGACTCCAGACTTCAAGTTATATTACAAAGTTATACTAATCAAAACAATATGATACTGGCACAAAAATAGAAATATAGATTTGTGAAACAGAATGAAAATTCAGAAACAAACCCACAATTATATGGTCAATTTATCTTCAACAAAACAGGAAAGAGAAAAAGACAATCTCTTCAAAAATGGTGTTGGGAAAACTCAACAGCTTTATGCAAAAGAAGAAAACTGGGCCACTATCTTACACCATACACAAAAATAAATTCAAAGGAATTAAGGATCTAAATGTGAGACCTGAAAACATAAGACTTCTAGAAGAGAACACAGGCAGTAATTTCTCTGATAGGAGCCATAACATCTTTCTAGACACGTCTCCTGAGGCCAGGGAAACAAAAGCAAATATAAACTCTTGGGACTACATCATAATAAAAAACTTCTGCACAACAAAGGAAACAATCAACAAAACTAAAAGATAATCTCCTGAATGAGAGAAGATTTTTGCATATAACCTAATAAAGGGTTAGCATCCAAAATATGTAAAGAATGGATACAAGTCAACACCCAAAAAGTAAGTAATCCAGTTTAAACATTGGCCAAAGACAGGAACAGATATTTCTCCAAAGAGGACTTCCAGATGGCCAACCTACACATGAAAAGATGTTTGTCATTGCTCATCATTAGGGAGATGCAAATCAATACTGCAATGAGGTATGGCCTCATACCTGTCGGAATGGCTAAAATGAAAAACACAAGAAACAGCAGGTACTGGCGAGCATGTGGAGAAAAAGGAATCCTCATGCACAGTTGGTGGGAATGCAACCACTGTGGAAAACACTAGGGAGCTTCCTCAAAAAGTTAAAAATAACACTTCTGGGTATTTGCCCAAAGAATGCTGAAACATGTTCATTGCAGCATTATTTACAATAGCCAATGTATGGAAGCAGGCCAAATGTCCATTAATTGATGAATGGATAAAGAGGATATGGTGTATATGTGTGTGTGTGTGTGTGTGTGTGTGTGTGCGTGTGTGTGTGTGTGAATATATGTATAATAAAATATTATTCAGCCATTAAAAAGAATAAAATCTTGTCATTGCAATGGCATGGATGGAGCTAGAGAGTATAATGTTAAGTGAAATAAACCAGAGAAAGATAGATACCATGATTTCATTCATATGTGAAATTTATGAAACAAACAACCATGCAAAGGAAAATAAAAGAGAGAGAGGGAGAGAGAGAGAAATTAAGAAATAGACTCTTAATTGTAGAGAACAAATTGATGGTTACCAGAAGGGAAGGTAGGGATGGGTTAAATAGGCAATGGGGATTAAGGAGTGTACTTGTCACAATGAGCACTGGTAATGTATAGAATTGTTGAATCACTATATTGTACACCAGAAACTAATACAACCCCGTATGTTAACTGGAAATAAAATTTAAAAATTAAAAAAAAAAGATAAGTCTCTCCATTAAGCTATAAGATATACAAGGGCAAAAACACTGTGTTTTTCATTTCTGATTTTTCCAGATCAATGAGACCAATGACTTGTGAACAATGGTGCTTAATAAATTTTGAACGATTGGTTTGATGGGTGGTGGATGAACTGATGGGTGGAATCAAAGGTTCATATCTGACCAGGATTATGATTATTTAATATAACTTTAACTTGTTTCCCAGGAAGAAGGAAGAAACCTTAAAATATCAGTAATAGCAATTATTCAACTTTTGGATTGCATATGATTTCTCACAACAAATTATGTACATACACACACATATATACACATATATGTGTGTATACACACATTTATGTGTATATGTGTGTGTATATATGTATATATATATACATATGTGTGTGTGTGTATATTTTTTTTAAGGTAGACCATTGTCTTATTTTTTACATGAGAATGCAGAAGTTCAGATATGCTAAGTCATCACCCAAAGTCACATTACTTACAAATGACCAAACACGGGTTAGACACTTGGCTTCCCCACCTTTCAGTACAGTGGACTGTCTCCCTAACTACACAGCCTTTTTTCTTAAGCTTTCCCCAAATAACTTGATAATAAAAGGAAATTTCAGAATATTCACAGTATTTTTCTTATGTTTTCAAATATGAACATTTATGGAATATTTGCATTTAATTGTTCATAATGAAATTATACCCTATGTACAACCCTATCTCCAGCACTACTTTTTAGGTAAACATTCCTTTTTATCCTTGACAGCCTCCACCTGTTTCAGTTCTTCGGTACTATAAAAAAATTCACAGTTCCTGTATGCTTTCTATTTTTTTTTCCTGTATGCTTTCTAAAACTATCTTTGTGTGCATGCTTTTATTTTTCTTTTCTTGTTTTTTTTTTTGGGGGGGTGGGGGAAGGCATTTAAATACTGTTGATGACTCAGGAAAACTTAATATCTAGCTAAAAACAATGATACTACAGGCTCTTTGAAGGATGTACATGCTCATTTCAGAAAAAAAAAAATCTTAAGTTCTGTGATGAATTAAGGAAAAAAAATCAGTATTTTAATGGAAAATCCAAAAACTGCAAAAGTTCATGTTAATATCAACCCAGATGAGAAACATACCAAAACAGAGGCTAACATAAGTCTTCCGTAATCTCCTTGAAAAATGCTTTTACATTGGCCCCATAGGAATATTGGTCTTCAATTAGATAAACTTGATGTTCTACTGATAATGGACACTGAGCTCCCATCATCCAAAACATCTTCCATGTTCCCAAGTATCAGTTTTGCACTCCACACAGAGACTATTCTGATTCACTTTGCAAAACCGAATTTTAAACTAAACTTTCTTTGTAAATTACTTGAATAACACTATGAAATTGAACTTCAGTGTAAGCTATTTTTATCTCAGACTTAGGGTAAAGTTTCCATAACTTTGAGTGCTATCACCAAGTCACCCTAATGATCTGATAATTGGATAAATTTATATAAATATGCATACATATAAAGACAAATACACATATATAGATACTACATCTAAATTATGTTATCTAATAAGATTATGATGCATAGGGTTCATGGGGTCAAATTGGTCCTTGAGAATATTATTTAACTCTTTCATTTAGTAGAATGAGAAAATAAGAACTAAAAAAGTTTCACTGATTTACTAAAGATCCCTGTTTGATTAGCTCAAGAACCAATACTAGAATCCACGTTTTGGGATGTCCCGTGAAGCATTTCTGTTTCCTCTCCTCCTTCAATAATAGGTAATATATGCATTACGTAGGGAAATACTATGCAAATGCTTTCAGAATCACTGTCCCACTGTGGCTCTGAATCACAACACCCAACTTCAATAAGTGAAACCAAGACCATGTAAGTCAATTGACCAGCTACTTTTTCCCTGTTTGTCTTTACACAAGCATTTTGTCTGTTTCTACTTGATAGAGCAATATTTATAATGTTTTTTATACAAGTTACCAGAATGTTTATACAATGTTACCAGAAAAGATTATATGTTATATTGTTCCCCTTTTAAGCTGGACTTCGAATAACATAATCATCATTTTTATGTGTGGATTTCCTCTCTGGATATGATTTTTAAAGATTATATCTGACCTTGAATAAAGCCAATATTTATGACCTCAATCCATTATTGCACATATCAGTCATATTTATCAGGCTGCAGATTTTAATTTAGCATAATATGGCACTGTGCCAAAAAATTTAAAAAATGATAAAAACCATGAGCTGTTCACCCATTATTATTTATTTACCTCTAATGAAAGGTTTGTCTGTAGAATTTCAGTTAGGTCATATGCCTTTAAATATACCAGCAAAACAGAGGAATGGAACATTCTGTTGACAGGTAAATGTGAATAAATCTAGTTTCATTCAAAGAGAAATAATCAAGCTCTTTTCAAATAATATAAAATGCAAAATGATTGCCTGTTGGAGAGGAGGGGCCTTATCAGCTTCTCTTCTCAGGGAAGTGATTGCCATGTTCTAGCTGGAGGAACCCAGGCTGCAGCTTATCTTGCGATTTCTCTGCAGTCTCCAATATTTATTAACAGTTGATTTTCTGTAGCTGCTCTTCTTCCCCTTTCTCCCTTCATCCAGTGTAAATTAGTTTCCCCAAATCTACATCTAGCCTTCATTCTCTTATCTGTATTGCAAAAAGGATGATTATTTCATTATTGGTTTAGAAGAGTCTTTCATATTAAGTGGTGCAGCTCTGGTTTCAGGCAGACATTTAACAGACTCTCTGTTTGTTTTATTCTTTGTCTCATCATTTTAATCATAGCCCCTGAGACTAAGTCTTTTGTAATAACAAACAAGAATAAAGGGAAATTATGAATTGTTGCTTCCACAGAAAATGCAGTATTCATCAGGAATTCCTGGTGGGATTGAAACAGGGTCGGATTCAAACATGTAAACACAATTGTACTCACCTATGAAAAGCCTTTTCATAAATAGGATATCTGTCTTTCAAGTTTCTTATTAGGTTAATACCTAAGCAGTGTCCCTCCTTTGAGGCTTAAACTGTACTGTATTGTCTTAAGAATGCCAGGGGAAGATTTTTCAGCATACAAGTTTATCTTTTTATATAAAAACTGCACTCTTGCTCTCTCCCAAATACTTTGTAATTTTTTTTAATCTTATGGTGTTTTTTTTCTTCTTTGTTATATAGACTCTAACATTAACTCTGGCTTACTATATAGACAGTGTCCTGGATTTCTGATATTAACCACAATGGGAAAAATATAGGTGTCGTGCTCTCATTTTTAGATTCAGATGATTCAAAATAGCCTGAAAGCCCTAGTCTCACACTGTCCCTGCACTCCTTTGATCATATTTTGATAAATCTTTTAGAAGCAGTATGAGAATTGGGTTAGCTATTTAAGTAGAAGTCAGCTTATATTAGGGCAAGATGCAGATGGTCTAATGTAATCGTGTTTCTCCTTAATGCACAAATAAATTTTCTGCTATCCATAAAAATCAGATATGTAAAAATATCTAACTTCCTACTATCTTAAATGCTAATAATTATTATATGTCTAATTATAACTTATTTACATTTAGGAATCTTTTCTCACATCTATATATCTTTGATATAATAACTGATTCAAATGACTCAAGTATGAATTTGATATTTATATGGCTTTGGGTTTATATATCCACAAATAAAGTATAACCATATTCCAATGCTGTAAAAAATAAAGAATTTAAACATGTTCTAAATTTTAGATATGCTTATCATCTGGCATCTCTGATATAATGTTAAATATGTTTACCCAATTGGTATGTATATTTAGGTAGGGAAATACAAATTGTGTTCATTGTCCCTTGTTCTGTAATAAATTGTACCAAAGCATAGTCGTTTAAAATACCAACTTTTATTATAGTTTCTGTTTTATTCCAAGTTTTATTATAGTTTCTATTATAGTTTCTCATAGTTTCTGTGGGTTATGGATCAAGGTAGTGTAGCTGGGTGCCTAAGGCTCAGGTCTCTCGTGAGGCTTAAATGTAGGTAGCAGCTGAGGCTGAGGTAATTTCAAGATTTAAATGGAAGAAGATGGACTTTCAAGCTTGTTCATAGACTGTTGACAAACCTCAGGTACTCTTTGATAATAAGTCAGTGTCATTGATTCCTCATCAGATGGTCTTTCAATAGGTGCTTACCAAGTGGCACCTGGTTTTCCCCAGACTAAATACTCTACGAGAGAGTGAGAAATGTTGAGCAAGGGGGAAGCCGCAAGACATTTTAAAATCTAATTTCATAAGAAATATTCCACCACTTTTGCAGTATCCTTCTTGTTAGAAGTAAGTCACTAGGTCTAACCCACACTCTAGGAGAGGGAATTGCACAAATACATGAATGCCAGGAGAGGGATATTTTTGAGGTTCATTTTAGACGCTCTCTCCAATAATCCACCCTTCGGCCTCCAATGGTTAATGTTCCTTCCACATACCAAAAAATAAATAAATAAATAAAAATTCATTCTTTCCCAGAATCTCCCAAATCTCATCCCATTACAATAAGTGAGGGTATGCTAAGTTACACTGGAGTAACAACTCTAAAGAATTGGTGACTTAAACAAAAGTAAATTAGAAAGTAAAATACAGTTTTATTTGTCAGTCATACTGCATGTCTATCATAGGTTGGCTAAAGAATCTTCTTATGTTGTCCTCACTTGGAGATCCTCTAAGATCAATGGGGCTGGAGGGAGAAGGGCACAAATTGATACTGACTGTTAAAGGCTTCTATATGGAAGTGATATGTGACTTCTATATGGAAGTGAGCATAAGTATATGCTCAAATAGGAGGTACACACTAATTTTAAGGGCACAAGGAAGTACATTTCCACCATGTGCCTGAAAAAAGGAGGAACAGAAATATCAATATGTTAGTCCAAAAGACTAACATAATGGATAAAGTTATATATTTCACCTCTACATTATTAAATGCACACCAAAGTGATTATGGGCCACATTTTGATACATTTAACTCATTCCACAAATAATTACAGAGTACATTGGATACTAGGTTTATGCAAAATGCTAAGGACTAAGAGCAGAAAAAACAAACAAATAAAAAAACTCCAGCAGGTCTGCTGTCTGGTTTCTTAATATATTGGTCAAAGAGATATATATACAAATAATTGAAAAGCAGAAATAATTTTAAAATGTTATTTAAGACATAGTAGAGACATTTAAGGCAGACTTGAAGCAATCAGAGAGGACATCTCAGAGTAGATGAAATTTGATGAGTTCTGATCGATGTGTAGACATAAGCTAGGAAAAAAAAAGTCAAGAAATAAATTTTTCAAATTGTCTTTAATAAAATGAATTTATGATGATTATCTTCCAGGTCAAAAGTCTTGATTCTTCTGAATCTGCATTTAACTACTTAGCCTAATCAAGTAACTGGACAACTGTGCACCTAGACTTCCTCATCTGTGAAATGAGAAGTTTTAATTAGATGTTGCCCAAGACCTCTTTCAGTTGTAAAATTCTATGATTATTCCTGGCTCTAGAGGATATTTTTTTTCAAAAGCAACTTCTATAGGATAATTGTAAAATAATTACCTTATAAAACAGTCACTTGCTAAAACAGTTCAGCAAATACCTATGGGAAATTCTCATATCTGAAAATTATATTCCCATCCCTTATGAAACACAATATGTTCAGAAGTGATCACAAGAAGTATAAAAAGATGGAGTTTAAAATAGACTAGTATGAAGTTGCTCTTCATGGAAAACTTCTCTTGTGACATTTGTCATCATTAATCTACCATCCTAGAAATTTCTAACGATTCTCATATATAAAGACATACTTCCTATTTTATGAATTGGATTTGTATATTTGCTTGTGAAAAGACTCTCGTCCTCCCCTACACACACACACACACACACACACACACACACAATTTATTTTGCACTGAAATTCTGGTGCTGGGTTAGTTTGCACCCTCACAATTTGACAGAATACCATGCTCTATATTCAACTCCTCAGTCCTTCATGGATTCTCCTATTTCTGGAGGAAGTCCTTGGTTGTGAAGGTTCAGGTTTCACCATTCACAGCACAGACATCACTTTCCCACCAGTCCACTTAACCCCAGATCAGGAGTTTTCTCTATGCCAGGCTACTCTCTGTCTGCTTTTTCACTGGTCTAACCTAGACTTTCAAAGCAAATACCCATATATATATATATATATATATATATATATATATATATATACACACACACACATATATACACATATATATATGTATAGGGAGGGAGCATGGAGTTTCTGTGGCACTAGAGATATTCTATATTTGACCCAGGTAACAGTCACCCTAGTGTTTACTTTTGTATTATTTATTGTTTATGAACTTTCCTATAAGCATACTAAAACTTAAAAAAAAAAAAAACTTAAAGTACTTGGACCTTGTAAGGAATTCTGGGGTTTTTTTTGTTTTGTTTTTTTTTAAAGGAACATGTAGAAGCATACACACAAGCCAAAACAAAACAAAACTAACAAATAATCCAAAAAACCGTCTTCATTTAGTGATGGGAGACACAACTGATTGTGTGGGTGTGATATATGGGTGTGTAGGTAGATGATAATATGTTTATAGAACATAAAGATCAATGGAACAGAATAAAAGCCCCAAAATAAATCAACAATTATATACTCAATTTATCTTCAACAAAACAGGAAAGAAAAAAAAAATAGTAAAGAATACACAATGAGAAAAAGACAATCTCTTCAAAAATGGTGTTGGGAAAACTCAACAGCTTTATGCAAAAGAATGAAGCTAGGCCACTGTCTTATACCATACACAAAATTCAAAAAGGATTAAAGATCTAAATGTGAGACCTGAAAACACAAGACTCCTAGAAGAGAACACAGGCAGTAATTTCTCTGATAGGAGCCATAACATCTTTCTAGACATGTCTCCTGAGGCTAGGGAAACAAAAGCAAATATAAACTCTTGGGACTACATCATAATAAAAAACTTCTGCACAACAAAGGAAACAATCAATAAAACTAAAAGACAATCTGCTGAATGAGAGAAGATTTTTGCAAATGACCTATCTAATAAAGGGTTAGCATCCAAAATATGCAAAGAATGGATACAACTCAACGCCCAAAAAGTAAATAATCCAATTTAAACATTGGCCAAAGACAGGAACAGATATTTCTCCAAAGAGGACTTCCAGATGGCCAACCTACACATGAAAAGATGTTTGTAATCGCTCATCATTAGGGAGATGCAAATCAATACTGCAATGAGATATGGCTTCATACCTGTCAGAATAGCTAAAATGAAAAACACAAGAAACAGCAGGTACTGGCGAGCATGTGGAGAAAAAGGAACCCTCATGCACTGTTGATGGGAATGCAAACTGCATCAGACACTGGAAAACACTAGGGAGCTTCCTCAAAAATTTAAAAATAGTAGTACCCTATGATCCAGTAATTGTACTCCTGGGTATTTACGCAAAGAATACAAAAAAAAAAAAAAAAGGTAATTCAAAGGGACACATGCACCCCTATCTTTACTATGTATCATGGCCAAATTATGGAAGCCCTCCAAGTGTCCATTTGAGATGAATGGATAAAGAAGTGGTGATATTTTACATATATATATATATATATATATAATATATAAATAATATATATATATAATGGAATGGATATATATATATATATATAGATATATAATGGAATGAATATATATATATATATATAATGGAATGGATGAATGAAATCTTGCCATTTGCAACAACATGGATGGACCTAGAGAGTATAAAGCTAAGTGAAGTAGGTCAGAAAAAGATAACTACTGAATGATTTCACTCATATGCAGAATTTAAGAAACAAAATAAAACAAACAAACAAAAAAAGACAAACCAAAAAATGGTCTATTAACTGTAGAGAATAAGAGATGGTTAACAGAGAGAAGGTGGTTGGGGGTGGGGGTAAAATGGGTGAAAGGATACACTTATTCGATGAGCACTGAGTAACATATGGAATCGCTGAATCACTGTATTGTACACCTGAAACTAAGATAACCCTATGTGTTAATTACACTGGAATTAAAAATTTTAAGAAACATGTAAATAAAAAGAAAAAGAAAAAAAAAAGAAAGAACAAAAGAAAAAAGAAAAAGAAACAGGGGGAGGGAGAAAGGAAGGAAAAAAGAAACAAAGTTATGTAACTTAGGGGGTCCAACATATTTGATAAAACAAGAGTTTAAAATGAAACCCTCGGGACGCCTGGGTGGCTCAGTTGGTTAAGTGGCTGCCTTCGGCTCAGGTCATGATCTGGGATCGAGTCCCACATCAGGCTCCTTGCTCGACAGGGAGCCTGCTTCTGCCTCTGCCTGCTCTTCTGTCTGCCTGTGCTCGTTCGCTCTCTCTCCCTTTGTCTCTGACAAATCAATAAATAAAATCTCAAAAAAAAAAAAAAATGAAACCCTCATCTAACTGGCTTCCTACTGTATGATCTGCATATGAAATCAGAACTTGACAATTTTGCAAGTCAGATACCTTTAGGAATTTCAAATGTTATTTTTCCTGGATGTTTGTTTACCTAGCATTGTTTATCTCTATGAACTCAAATCTGTGAAAATGTAAGGGCAATGACTAAAGAAAAACATGTGTGAACAATTCTGAATAAAAGAGAAATCTTAATAAAATCCCTTTACTATGTCATTTTAAACTACTTTAAAGGGTCCCAGTTGCTTGTGCTAATAAAGAGTCTGTTTTAAAATAACATACATGTTGATAATTATCATTTGGGAGTGTTTTAGAATAAGGTTAGCAGCAAAAGAAACTTCATATGAAGTAAACTTTTCCTAATTTATTTAGAGTGGTAGAAAGCATCACACTATAGCATATCAATTAATCTCCAGCTTTTCTGCTGAAATACCTTTTTTTTAAAAAAGATTTGAAGTACTTTAATTAAAATATTCCTATTACATATACCGGAGTTATGGGTCAGTTATGAAACTTGGAACTTTCACACTGTAACAGAAGCCATGTCATACAGCAAAGAAAAATTACAGTGAGGAAGTCCTAAGTATTTTTTATGGGTCAGAATATAAAATATCCATGATTCAATTCCAGCCAACTCCATTAAAAAAAATAATAATAAAAGATGATATTCTCCTGATGTAAATGAAAAGATCTATGTGAAATGTAAGGCTATTTATGAGATATTTGTTACTTCTGTGGGCAAAAACTGAGTTTATGACCAAAGTAAGTGGAAACCTTCAAAACTTCTTAGAATTATTTTCCATTCATATTTGTATATAATAAAATATGTATATAATAAAATATGATATCAGACCATAATATACTTCACCATAGATGGCTCTGGTTTTGACAGTTACTGACTTTAGCACTACAGTGCCTTAGCCACAATTAGAGATTTGGCAAAAAACATGGAAATGAGAGAACCTTATATTGCCACAGTTTCTTTTTGTTTCTTCCACTCTTTCACACACATCAGGCATAGTGGAGGAGCTGGATTGCATTTACTTGGCTAAATCGGTTGCTGAAAATTCATTTTGGTCTTCTTATAAAAGTCCATTATTTTCCTCAATTTTCAGAAAAAAAAATGGAGACTTCTTGATAATTTGCACTTTGACTGCAGTAGGAAGTCCAGTTGACTTAAACATTAAGCATGACTTGGGCCTGAGATACATATATATATATATTTCTGTCTGGTATTAAGTCTTTCTGTTGTCTCTTCTACCTAGATTAACGGGCCGTTAGGTTAATATTTGTGTTCAGAAAGGAAAGGAAGATTTGTGATGATCTGAGAAGTAGAAAAGTTATCTTAATGCCTATGGAAACTTTCAGAAATAACTTGCCCTGGAAAATCCAATGTGTGCTTGCCAGACACTAAAGAGTCAAGTACTTTGCCAAGGGAAATTATATATTAATGTTGATGTGAATGAACTACAGATTTATTAAAATTACCCTAAAATCTAGCCCAAAAGTGCCATTCAAAAATAATCTAAATGAGCTGTAGTTAAGAGCTTGAGGATTTTTCCTTCAGGCTAAAAGGCAGTTGCATGTCTTGTAGGAAAAAAACCAAACCAAAACAAAGCAAAAAACAAAACACCACTTTCTCTTAATTCTTCAGAAAAGAACCAACGATGACTGTTTCCTGTTTATTTCCCTTACTTAAATAAGGCTGAAAGTAAAGGAAACATGTGTCTGAAAGGTGGGTTCTGACAAACAGTACTAAATTTAACCAGCAAGAGGATGATAGTACAGAGACAGATGCGTGAGATTTATGAGGAGACCTTTTGGAAGTGGCCTCAAACAGGTGGCTGCCCAAAAGGAGTCAGTGCGTGTAGTGTTTTTGGTTGGAAGAGTAAGGGGGTGGGGAAGGGATCTGTGTCAGCAATAAATACATTGGGGCATGCTGACTGAGACTTGATATTGTTTGTCAGATGTCTCTATTTTTGTCTAAACTTCAAAAGCTATTTCATTGTACTTTGAGAAGAGCAGAAGGTCTTGGGTTCTGTGATTGGTTATTGTTTTGAAAAGGAAAGAAAATTACCTTTTATTTTCTCTCCATCGGCATTAAATCCCCAGTAGAGATTCAAAGGATGTTCCGAGTCACTGCAACTATCTCAAGGAGCTTTTGAGTCCATTACTTCTGACTAAGGTTTTGTAATGCTCTCACCACTGCAGGAAAAACTGCAAATAGAAGCCTAGGAAAGCAGTTTTGCAAGAAGGTTTCAATGTTTCCACTTGATTTTACCTTTAAGGTATTTACCAAAAGGTATTTTGAAGCCTGTGCTAAATGAAGCCTTGCATTTCCCACCCAAGGAATAACTGTATTTAGAGTAGTGTTTCTGAAGAAATTTTCATGATACCTTATCACAAGATCCAAGTTATTAAAAAGAGAGAAAATTATATGCCATATACTGTGTCAGGGGCTCCCCTAAAGCCCAGAACATGACAAAACCAATTGCTGTGGGGGTACTATGGTTTACAACCTAGTGGGAGAGATCAGACAAATCAGTCACAGTCTGAGTAGGCTAAGTACTATAAGAAGCACCTAACAATTTAATGGCATAAAGAACTGAAAATTATGCTCATTTACACAAAACTCCAATACCAATAGATGTTCCTAGTCAGGATGGTCACCTTTGTAACTCTCTAGTATCAATAGACTTTATTACGGGGGGTGAGGGGTGATCCTAGATCTATGACTGAAGGACCAGGTTCTTTCTGTCTTACAGACCATTCCTTCTGTGAGTCCTCAGGGATTCTACCTGAAGGTACAATGAAATGAAGGATCATTTATGAGATAAATAATCCTTAATCATAAATGAGGGATCATTTATGAGATAGTTTTAATGTCAGGTCTGATATTGCCATGATTTATATCTAGCTGTATTCCATTGCGAAGAATTCAGTCACATGGGCATATCTATCTGCAAGATTATATGTGACTCTATAACAGGAATAAAAAGGAAACAGTTTGGTGAACAACTAGCTAGTTTCTGTGGCATAACATACATACCAACGAAGTACACAGAACTGCTGGGATATCTAGATCTATCTAAGCAAAACTTGGAGGCGGCAGGATGTCAAAGTATGGTCTCTATGTGGGATGGCAACTCCCTTGGGAACTGAAGGAGGAATAAGAGTTGAACACAGGATTAAGAGTTGAGAAGACAGTGGTCTAGAAGGAAGCAATTATGAAAATAGACAAGAATCATTAGGATAATCCTTAAAACTTATAAAATGATCCCTTTGAGAAATTAAGATACATTGCCTTTTTAGCTTGCTTTAGAGTTGTGGATTTAAATAATTAATAATTGAGATTCTTCTATATAAATGTAATACTTAAAAGATTTAGAAAACTTTGTGCTAGCTGTCTTAGGATGAGTAGGATAAACGAGCATTTGCTTTAGCTTGGCTTTCAGGATTTAACAGTCTAGGTGGCATCCAGTTCCATAAAGAATAAAGGATGGGGGGCGCCTGGGTGGCTCAGTGGGTTAAAGCCTCTGCCTTCGGCTCAGGTCATGGTCCCAGGGTCCTGGGATTGAGTCCCGCATCGGGCTCTCTGCTCAGCAGGGAGCCTGCTTCCTCCTCTCTCTCTCTGTCTGCCTCTCTGCCTACTTGTGATCTCTCTCTGTGTGCAAATAAATACATAAAATTAAAATAAAAGAATAAAGGATGGAAGTTTGGAAATGTATTATGTAATTTCAAGAAGCAAGAAACTGAGACATTTGGTAAACTTGATGAAACAGGTGCAAGAAGGTGGTCTGGCCATTTTATGTCAGAATGCTAGTCGTAATCCAAAATATTAAGGAAGAGTCAATATTAGTCAATATTCACTACTTTACAGCATATAGACAAAAGAAAGTTCCATGTTAATTTTTGGCATTTCACTACTTCAATTAAAGATTTTGATCATATAAAACTGATACCAGCTTCTCACCTACCCTCTTGCTTTTTCTACTGTCTCAAACCACCTTTAAAAAGATGATGGCAGATGTGGCGTCTGGGTGTTGGCTCAGTCAGTTGGTTCAGGACATGATCCCAGAGTTCTGGGATCAAGCCCCACATTGGGCTCCCTGCTCAGCGGAGAGCCTGCTTCTCCCTCTCCCTCTGCCTGCTACTTTGCCTACTTGTGCTCACTCTCTCTGTCAAATAAATAAATAAAATATTTATTAAAAAAAAAAAGTGATGATGGTTTGTCTCCCCCTTTGATTTCCCCCAACCATGAGAGACTGTGGACTTTGAGAAACAAACTGAGGGTTTTGGAGGGGAGAGAGGTGGAGCATTGGGTGAGCCTGGTGGTGGGTATTAAGGAGGGCACGTATTGCATGGAGCACTGGATGTGGGGCATAAACAATGAATTTTGGAACACTGAAAAAAAATAAAATTATTTTTTTTAAAAGGTGATAGCAGAAATATGATACTGTAAAGACAGTTTAGTTTGAAATACATTTTTAAAATAATTTTGTTTTCTGTCTTGCTAATTAGGTTTTGAAACTCTTGAGGCCAGGGACTGTCTGAAAATACCTACAGTGACTGATACAAGGTAAGTGTACAACACATTTTAACCCTTCTTTCTCTGCTTCAGATTCTAATACCTAATACAGTGCCTGCTATATAGGCGTCACTCAGCAAATACTGACTGGAATGGACCCGTGGAAGGAACAGTCAAACATTGTATTCTACTTACTTATAGTCCTCTCAAAAAATATCCTAAGATTAAATCGTTCTTTACTGTGAATGACCAGTTTTTTTCTTTTATAAATAAAATTTATGTTTACAACAATGGAACAACTAGGAAATGATCTGTCAATGAAGGATTTATTTTTCAGTTCTGAATCATGGATGATGTTAGTCACGAATCTGTTGGAAATCCAACAATGGGTTAAAGTTTTGAACTGGAGCAGCAGATGCCTATAGATTTAAATGTTGATTGAATTTAGCTGCTGCTGCTATGAAATTATTAGCCTTCGGCGGTGGTCTCGCCTACATACTTTATTTTGTTTGCTTGTTTTTTTTTTTTTTTTTCTGGAAGCTACAAAGCTATTTATTGTTAATGAGGAAATAAAGCAAGAAAACAGATTAGCAGATAGATTAACAAAATTTTAAGTGTCTAATCTCTGTTAAACAAGAGCAGGTTATAATGTGATACATTTAGTGCTCAGTATTTTGCTATAAAATATTTGCTATTAACACAGCTTTGTTACCTTACATATCCTTTCTCTGATATTAGCATTTCATCTATCACAATAATACTTTTTTGATAAAATCCTCTACCCAGTACACTTTTTTTGCCCTTGCAGCTTAATATTTTGTTTTTAATCTTAAAATGACAATTCTCAGAAATAAATCATTTTTATACTCTCTCCAAAATATTTTTTCTGTGGCTCACCATTTAAAACTATTATCTTATATAAACCTGTGATGAATCGTAAAATAAACTAAATGATTTTAATTGAGGTTTCTAAATACAAATTTTGTAAATAAAGTTTACAAAGATTAAAAGTTACATAGCATGTTTAAATACTCTTCTTTCCTAAAAGTTTTAAGTTCCCAGCGTAAAGAAAAGAATACCACCTCCCAAATTCTCTGTTAACTTCATTCTTCAGGTGATGTTTCTTATGTTTCTAAGAAAAAAGGGAATATTAATATACAGAAAAGGCACACAAAGTTCTTTCAGAAACCAACATATGGTTGAAGTCAAATTAGATGAGAATTGAACAAATAAGCAAGAGAGGCAGAGGTTGTAGTAAATTCAGGCTCCCAGCCTGTTTCCCCTTTAGTTCCTCATTGTTTCTGTTTCTGTTTTATATATTAAGATTCATCTCACCTTCACTATAAATACCCCCAGTCAAAATGATGCTGTCTTACGAACTTCTGTGTCTTTGTTCATGACTCTCTTATGATATTAATCATTCTGTTTTATGGTTCAGCAATTTGTATAGAGTCAGTTTCCATTTTCTGAGCACATCATGTTCCAGAGTAAGTTTAAAAACCAGTTGTTCAGACATCCCAAGAACTTATTCCCATAGAACAAATAATACAAATGATGTTTCTATTTTATTTTAAGTTCTATCTCTGTCTGATCTAGTGTCAATAAAAATATTTCAAATATACCTACATTTATGATACTGCTTCTTCAGAACAAATCAACTCTATCATAAGGGGCAAATTGCATAGGTTCTAAACTTAGACTTACCTGAGTTTTCTATTTGCTATCTGTTTTATCTTAGGCAAATTATTCACTTGTGTGTGTGTGTGCATGAGGTTTCTCATCTGTAAAATGGAGATAATAATTATATGTACTTCCTAGACTGTTGTAAGGATTAAATAAGTTTTATATGAAAAGTCCTTCAGAACAGAACCCGACATATAGTAGGGGATATATAGGGTAGTCTATAAATGTTATCATTATATTCATTGCAACTGGGAATATCAGGAACTTATCTGTTCACATATAGACATGTTTGAAAGTGCAAATATGCAGTGCATTTTAGAAGTTTATCTTGTGGAGACAGATAGATGAAACAGAGAACACAGTATCTCAGGTCTGTATATTCAAGATGAATAAAAATGGAAACAATGGGTGACTGGGTGGCTCAGTGGGTTAAGCCGCTGCCTTCGGCTCAGGTCATGATCTCAGGGTCCTGGGATCGAGTCCCGAATCTCTGCTCAGCAGGGAGCCTGCTTCCTCCTCTCTCTCTCTCTCTGCCTGCTTCTCTGCCTACTTGTGATCTCTCTCTCTGTCAAGTAAATAAATAAATAAAATATTTAAACAAACAAACCAAAAAAAGGAAACAAAATAGTATAATTTCTTCATCTCATCACAGAAATGACAATTAAAATAGCAGTGATTATTATTGGTATTACTTACTGAGCTCTTAAGATATGCCAAGCATGAAGTAAAGGCCTTTGCATGACATCCTCATATCTTCTGATTACACATAAAGAAACTGGTAGTAAAGAAACAAAGATCTGTCACTAATAAGATTTAGAGCAAGAATCCAAACTGGAACCTTTATGACTTTTATATTTTAAGTGTTTCCACTTCACTAAAAACAGTGATTTTTCAGATTAATACACAAAAGTCCAAAGTATTTTTCAGATTAATATCTACTCATTCTAATCTATTTTAAGAGGTACTTCTGCCACTTAACAAATCTATCTAGTTCTTTCTAACCCTGTCTTCTAAGATTACTTAAAAAGTATAAGGTATTTTGTCAAACAATTGTGTAAAGTACAAAACATTTTATTTATTGCATTATATTTTATCACTATTTCCCAAATTGTCTTCTCCTCCATTTGTGTGAGATCACCAGCTCACTTAGTAGTGTTGCTTTAGAGCATTACATTAGAAATTCTTCTTTTCCTCTGTAGTCCATAGTCTATGAATGTTAGATAATCTGTCTTAAAAGCAGGCTACTAACTCTAACGTATTACAAAATATTGAACTTTTTAATATTGTCAGATGAAAGACAGATTTCTTACTTGATGTATCCTTTATCCTTTAAATGTATTTAAACTTTATTTTTGATATGCATAATAATTTCATATATCATACAAATTTCATTTATTCTTTATAGTAAACCTCTGAGCTTCCATGTTGGGATAGGGACCAGAGATCTAGAGAAACTAAATATCTATCCAGTCACACAAGTAGTAGTAATAGTAGCAGCAGAAGTAGTAGTATCAGAAATTGAATACAGGTGGAACTCCAGAGACAACAATTGCCATTATGTTGCAAGATTACCTTGAACTGAGAAAACCAAAACCACCTAACTAAATGCAAAAGCATCAGCTTCCACAATCCTGGAAGTTTCTCAGCGTCTAGATTGGAAATTTCTTGAAGTGAGGGTCTACATCTTTTTACTCATTATCTTATTCCTCATAATTTCTAAAAGAGTGCCCTGGCACCATGGACAGGTAATAAATGACTGCTTGAGAACATTAGGGATATCTAAGATTTTTTTTTAAGAATTTTATTTATTTGTGAGAAAGCAAGAGCACAAGCAGGGGGAGCTGCAGGCAGAGGGTGAAGGGGCTCCCTGCTGAGAAAGAAACTCCATGTGGGACTTTCTTCCAAAACCCTGGGATCATGACCTGAACCAAAGGCAGGTGCTTAACTGACTAAGCCACCCAGGCGTCCCTCTAAGATGCTTTTGAATGATGACTATAACATTCTTGAATTAAAGTTTCAAAATATTTTGCATTGGGTTCATTGACCAAATTTAGCCAATTTTGTTAAGTGAGCTTTCTTCTTCATGTATCATCACTATCACTTTTCAAAATCGGATCAAGCTAATGTTAGCCAGAAACTGTTAAACTATCTGAATTTGGAAATTCACAAATATATAAGGTGAACATAATATTATTGTGAGTTTGAAAGCCAAGTGCTTGGCTTATTTTGGCAAGTGTAATTTAGTTTCTTGTGAATGATAACATTTGATTATATGCTATGTGGTATTATGTTTTAGTATAAGGACAAATGCCAATGCCTATAAATACTTTCACATAATTAAAGTCACCTTCTGGAACTTTAGTTAACTCTTAGAGTTTCATCAATTAAGAAAGTCAGAAATACCAAGTTTTTTTTAGGTGATTTTAAGAACTTTTTATGAAGTTCTGACTAGCGCTATTTTGGAGAAATAAGGCAGATTTGCTAAGTAAGGCATCCATTAAATGAGCCAGATTCCAGGTTTTTTAGTGAAGAAATAATGTTACATATGGGGGGTATAGATAGATCTGTATTAAATATTTTTGATTACAGTATTAATTTTCTAATCCCACGTAAAGAACAAGATAATCTAATTAATGGAAGGTTAATTGTGTACACAGACTGTATGGTCAAAAGAAGGAAGCTCAGCAGGATGTTCTCTGAGCATTTCTTCTTGAGGGAGTTATGTTTTTGTATTTGAGAGTAGTAACTAAACTCTCATATTATGCATTGCATTTAAAAGACTTATAAATTATTTCCTAACAAGTCAGTATAAGAACAGTGATATGTATAATCTAACAACTTTGGAGAGGGGGTTGCTAAATGCTTTCCAGCTCTAAAAGTCTATAATTTCAATGATTCTTTACCATGGATGGACTTAAAATTTGATCCAGTATGTCTGTATTTACATGGTCAGTGATTGTTAGGATTAATATAGACCTTAAAGACTCCAGGCCATTTTTATATATGACAAATTTGGAGCCAGAGGAGACAAATGACCTGCCCAGGACCAGAAAGATATTTGGTAATATAGCTGTGTTTCAGATGTTTCTTTAATCTACATTTAAAGCCACATTATCCTTCAATGGGGGAAAAAAATTAAGGTATAAAGACTAAAGAAGTTCACCAAGTTCAATATTATACTTTACGGGAAACTTCCCTATGACACACAGTCAGCCAGTCTGTGATTTGAAGTATATATTATCCTCATTTTCATTACTGGATAGCTCTAATTCCAAGACAGGTCTTCCTTAAATTGATAAAAAACGTATCTGCCTTTATTTCTTTCCATTATCTTCTATTTTCTATGTAAAATATCCATAGCTCCTTCAATGATTCCTTCTATGACATGAGTTTCAGATGTTCATGATCTGATGCCTCCTCCCAGCACATCAATAATACGTTTCACATTTCAAGTTGATGTCAGAATTAAACACAATGTGACAAATGGTATCTACAGACTACCTTCAGTATGTGGGAAGGCTGCTATCTCTTGATCTGACTGTACTTGTAGAATTTTAAATTAAAGTTATCTTTTGTATACTTTCAATCTCTCTTATAAAACAAAATAAAGGTATTTTTTCACATGGACTAATATAGATCTTATGTTGATTTTTATATTAGTTTGCTATTTTTATGATTTTAAGATTGACAGGATTAAACATAACAATTTGCTGTTAACATCACCATAATCAAAAAGACTATCAGTTTGGATTGTTTGAATTGCTCAAGAAAGTCATGATGATTAAAAAAAAAAATTTCAATCTAACTTATGATCATAACGACACAAAAATAAAGCCATATAAAACAAATTACAGGATCACCTGAGGATGCCTCACTCAGGAAAGTGTCTGACCCCTGATTTCAGCTCAGATCAAGATCTCAGGGTTGTGAGATCTAGTCCCATGTTGGGTTCTGGACTCAGCACAGAGTTTTCCTGTTCCTCTCCCTCTGCTCCTCCCCCTGCGCTTTTTCCCTCTCTCAAATAAATAAATAAATAAAATCTTTAAAAATAGTACAAGTAGTTATAGTATGTAATTATATCAGTCTTCCTGACAATACCATGTATTAATCAATATAAAGTGTAAATCATCAACCCCACTTTCAGTCATAATCATCAAGCTGCTTCTAGAAAGAGAAGCTAAAAAACAGTTAGGTCCCTTTAATTTTCCTCTTGAACTTTAAAATGCTCTAAAAAATAAAGTTTTATCCATTACAAAAAGAAAAGAAAGAAAGAAAATCTTGCTTTGCAAAAAAAAATTTTTAACTAGGGTGGACTTACATTTCCTATATGTATACATATCCGAACTAAGGATATATTCTGACCATCTAATTACTTAGAATCAAATTCCATTAACATGTATATTTTTAAATATGTCAGGCTTTAGTTAAGTGATTAAACTGAAGATCACTGGATGCATCCAAGTTAATAGAAATGGACAAAAAAAGAAGAAAAGTGCCTAAGTAAAGTTTAGGATAAACTAAATGGTTCTTTTTTTTTTAATATTTTATTTATTTATTTGACAGAGAGAAGGATGCTGAGGCAGATGCGGGGCTCAATCCCAGGACCCTGAGATCATGACCTGAGCTGAAGGCAGGAGCTTAATCCACTGAGCCACCCAGGCACCCCAAAACTAAATGGTTCTTAATGGCCAACCAAATACAGCTAAAAATAAGGGTTGACTTTTTTTTAATGTTTCAAGTTTTTATTCAAATTCCAGCTAGTTAACATACAGTGGAATATTCATTTCAGGAGTAGAATTTAATGATTGATCAATTACATACAACATTCCGTGCTCATCACGACTGTACTCCTTAATACCCATCACCTATTTAAATAGAGGTTGACTTCTAACTCCTCCTCAGGGTAAATTTAATGATCAAATCATCCAAGATTATGTTCATAAAAGGGTAGATTTCATTCTCTAGAAATAAATGGCTGAATAAATAAACTAAAAAATGTCAATCAAATTCAGTTAAAGGTGGTGGAGTGTAGAACCTGAACCCACTAGTAGGTTGAGAAACTTCTTAGGTGTCTGATCCTTAAGTATCCATATTTATCTGCTTTATTCTCTTCCACTTTTTTCCCAGTTACAGGATATAGAAAGATGAGAGATAAAATATCAGATAATAATGAGATTATTTGAAACATTAAATTTTGGTGCATAGTAGTGGGATGTCTGCTGTCCGATGGGAAGGGCTTAGAGACTCAGCTCCAAAGAATCATCCAGAAACTAAGTTCAAGAATATCTCAAAGGCTATGCTTTTGTTATTTCGTTTTTTGTTTGTTTGTTTGTTTTGAGATCTCTAAAATTGGGAACTAAGCTATACCCATTGCATTTGGCTCTGCATTTCCAAGTAATGTGAGTTTTTGCTAGTATCTAAACAATTTCTTATATATTCAGTGGGATAAAGTTAAGAGTGGTTAGGATAGGCTGTGTTAAATATGGGAGAGCTGGGGCACATTCTGTTGGTTAAGCATTTGCCTTCAGCTCAGGTCAGCATTCCAGGACCCTGGGGGTCAAGTCCCTCATCATACTCCCTGCTCAACAGGGAATCAGCTTCTTCCTCAGCCTCTCCCCCTGCTCATGCTTGCTCTCTTTCTGTCTCATTGTTTCTTTAGAAAAAAAAATGAATAAAATCTTAAAAAAATAAAAAAGACACAAAACAAAACCATGGGAGAGTTGTCTCAGTCAGGGGTAATAAATAGGAACCGAAGTTACAAAACAGGTTCACACAGGGAGGACAGAATTTCTCAAAACAAGCAGTTAACTTTTTGATTCCTACATTTATAGAAATGGTTAAGACGATTTTTTTGTACATTTGATAAACATGTCTCATATGACCTTATATAATTTATTGGCAAGGATTTTAGGGGTTTATTGTTCTTGTGGTGGTGATGCAGACCTAAAGATGATTTTTTAAATCTCTTGTTTTGTTTAAATCTTGAGCACATAAAATAGTGTCAAACTTAAAAAAAAAAAAAAAAAAGCTTCTGAATCTGTTCCCAGAGTTTCCTATTCAGAATCATATTTTTATATCACATTTTAAAATATCAGAAATCATTTGTAGTTACTGAATGGAATTATGAAATCTATAAAATAACTTCTTTTGAAAACAGTTGTCTAAAATTTGCTTAAGATCTTCATGTTACTGCATTTAAATCCATAGTAATGCCAAGAGAGGATTGTATATATACAATATTTTCCCTTCAGTCACAAGGTTTATGTTATTGAAAATCTTCAAGGCAGATAAATGTACACATTAGGGATATATAATTTATAAGGTTATATTTGCACCAGTGAAAGTTTATATGAATAATTTTAGCTTGATGAAAGGTAGGTAAACATAGTAAATGAAGACATAGTTATGATAATTTATGTATCTTAAGTGAATAATTGTGGTTATGAACAAAATCCTTTTTTCATTCATTAAATACTTATTAACCAGTCATTACTAGATGGTGGAGATGAATAAAGGTTAAAAAAAAGATAGCTGTTCTCAAGGAGTCCAGAATCAATTAAATGGAGATAACATAAAAGCAAATAAGTATAGCATCATTTTGTAATACCTTTTAATGCAGAAGCATGGATAAGCTAATGTAAGTGCATACAGTTAGAGTTCCTATAGCAGAGTAGATGATCCAGATGCTGGTGATACAATGTGGAACAAAAACACCTTAGACTAAGAGAGGCAGATGGTAAAGAGAAATAGATACAGAGTATATTCCAAAGTGATGTGCAGGGGTGTTTACAATATTTCACAGCAAGTGAAAATGGGTACTGACTCATCAGACACCCAGTCCCCCTGAATAAATGTTCATTCTACCTCCTGAATATCAGACTTTGAATTAGTACTAACAGGAAAAATAAAACATGAAAGGAACATTAAAGTACCAGGTAAGGGGAAATATTGAAATTTTAGAGATTTTGAATTGAGAGAGACTTAAGAAAATCTCTCAAGATAGTAAACAATTAGTCCCATAGATAATAGAGGAAGACCATTCTAGAGAAAGGGAACAGCAAGAGCAAAGGTCACAGGAGGAGGATTACCTAAAGTGAGATGCAGTGAGAGAGCCATTGTGGCTGGACTGTCCTGTGCAATGGGAGTTTGGAAGAAGAAAGACTTTTGTAACTCCTAGTGAGAACTTTGACTTATTTCCTCAGTAAGATGACCTCTCCCTGAAGGTTTGAACAGATGAGTAATGTGGTTGGTATATATTTTAAGAGCATCTCTCAGGCTTCTGGGTTAAGAACTGACTAACAGGGGCAAGAGCAGTGGTTAAGTGTACCAGCACAGAAGCTATTGCAATTATGCAGGTAAGAGGTAAATCAAGTTATAGCTTTGGGAGTGAGAAAAGTGGCTGAATTCTGGACAATCATTGCTTTGAAGGTAAAGCTACCTGGATTTGCAGACAAACTAGATGCTGGATGTGGGAAAGGGGGATAAATAATGACATGGACATGGAAAAAACAAGTAGCTGTCTATGTGCCAAACCTTATGCCAATGCCTAATGGAAATAAGACAGACATAGTCCATCTAGGATGCATAGTTATTAAATAAACAATTATAGGATAATGCAAATATTCTCCAAATACGGGAAGCACAGGAGTTCTCAATAAGAACTTAATCTACTCCAAATAGGTCAGGGACAACTTCTACAGGAATGAAAATTATGCCTGATTCTAAGGGTTAATCAAATTTATTTGGGTGAAAAGAGGGAATGGGGGAGAAAAAAAACTAGCTGATTTGAGTATTAGATCCCAAGCACTTTAATTTTGCTAAGATCTTCTTACTGACTTTATTGCTGTGTCTCTTTAAGGTTAGTACATTCTTAGCAAGCTATTTCTTGCTACTGGCAGTAAGTTGATTGAAAGGCTATATTCTTATGCATTCATTCTTTCAAAAAAATGTTCATGGACAACCCATTTAGTACTAGGATCTCTGTGCTAATTGCCGAGGAGTGTACCAGGGTGAGTTATACTTAGATCCTTTCCAAAAGGAGCTAAGACCACGGTTTTGTCTTCCAGGTGACCACCTAAGTAATTAAGTTCACTAAGGTATGCATTTATTTTTTCCAAGTTGTTAGTACACTAGATTTGCAGTATCATACATGGTGTGGGTTCCCTGAGTTACTAACTACTCAACAGCATGCAGTTTGTTTTTATCACTACACTCAAGTCTCCTCAGCACCTATTAAACAGTGTACACTATGATAATATTTTTAAGAAGTGAATATATTGCGATACCTTGGTGGCTCACTCAGTTAAGTGTCTGCCTTCAGCCCAGGTCATGATCTCCTTGGATTGAGCCTTGCGTTGGGCTCCCTGCTCAATGGGGAGCCTGCTTCTCCATCTCCCACCATCCTCCTTCTTGTGCCTTCTCTCTGTGTGTCAAATAAAAAAAGATCTTTTAAAAAATAAGTGAATATATTATTTTATCAACTGTAACTTTGTTTTTGCTACAGATCATTGAAATAGCCATGAAGAATTCCTATACATTCATATATTTTTAAGATTTATCTTATGAACTTTTTAAATAGGATATGCCAATAAGCTTTTATATCATTGTTTCTATTTAGGATATTCATATACATACATATGAATATAGATATGAAATATCTATATTCAGTCATTAATATTCTTGAAACCAGTACTGCTTAGAGAAGAGTAATTTTCTTCTCATTGACATGTGTACTTGCAGGCTTTCTCCCTTTTTTGATATCAATTATTTCCACAAATTCTAATTCCCATCAGCATATTTGACCTTGCTTTTTACATATTCACAATTTTCCCCATTTATAAACTTCCATTTATCACTCTTACCTAAACATTGGTTTTAAAGCTTTCATATTTAGAATGCCTGGAATCATTTTCCTCATTTTTTTCATGATCATTTCCTTTACTTGAGGAAGAAAGTTTTTCTTCCTAATTCTCTGTGAAATCAAGTATAATTTCGTTCATATTGAGAAGAAATACCAATAATGATTATAAATACATTTTAGTGTGAATATTATCTTATAATCAGAGTCACTCCATCCCACACTAATTTTCCCCTCAGATTTTGTAGGAAAAAGAATTGATCTGGCAGCAAATAAACGCAAAGTTATGGATCTGTGAAAGTTATTAACCTCTCAATGCCCCATTTAGCTTTTCCTATTCCACAGGAATCAATGATAAACACACCCATCCATTTTATGTTCCTCATTAAAGCAGAGAGTTAACAAGAAACAAGTGCCTCTAGTTTTGTCTTCAACTTGGTAATGTTTATATTATTCTAAGAAGACGGTACTGCTCCCCTGGTGGTGCCACAATATGGCAGGTGCTTTTTAAGCTTCCCTGGACAGCTATACCTATGATGTAGTGGAACCCATAATCTACGTTAAGTTCTACTTGATTTGAAAGTACCAGTCACCACACTTCTCTCTTGAATGGACTTATTTCCGCAGATCCAAATGCTAGCTCATTGTCATTCTGGACCATCATCCTTCCCTCCTAGTCTTATCTTCCAGTCAATTGCTTTAAGACTTTTAGAAGTCTGAGGTTGAGAAATGATGAATATTTGACTTACTCTTTCCTACTTGTTTCTCTAGGCTGAAGAGAGACTATAAATAAATGCGTGTTCTTTATATTTAGTGCATTCCATTTTGTCAAATTGTCTTTCCAAAGCTTTCTGTTTTCTTAGCATCCGCTTAACTACAGCAGTGAAACAGTGAAACTGCTTGTTGCCCTCCATTGAAAATTAAGCTCTGGCCCTAAGCCAGGCTGCCTGAGCCAGCACTAATATAATTCACAACTGGAAGAAGACAATCAATTAATCAATACTATAATTTGGAACTGACCATGGTAGTAACACTCACAGCTATTAGACTCAACTGACTGACACCATTTAGGATTAATGAGGTAGCAAGAGCAGGCAAACCAAAGATTCATTTAAAGATTTTTTCCCCTAAAATCAAACCACCCACTCTATTTTGTTATATTTTCTTATTTAGTGATGCCACAGTGAAATCTAATGTAAATAAGAATTTGAAAGACAAAGAATCTTACCCATTACAGTGATTTTGAACAAGAACTTTAATGAGCCAATTAGGTAAGGATTGTAGGAAAACCATTCAGTTCAATGTTAAACTCTTCTGAAAAATCTAAAAACATGATTAAAAGTGCTTTTCTGATAATACTTGGGCATTACTTGAAGCAACCTCATATAATCAGAGATTGGTATATCTATTATTTGGATGAAGGAATAATCACCTTTTAAACTATAAAACTTTAAAATAGTTTCTAGAAAACCCTTATCATTTATTCTGTTTTACCTATACAGTAAAATAATGAAATAACATAAAAACACCCAAGATCTATGGTACTTGTAAAATGACAACAAATACCTATCAACTCCTCCCACCTTTCCTAGGACTCTCTAGTCCCTTCAAATCTTGTGTATATTTTTGACAAGACAAAGTTTTCCCTAAAGTCGTTGGCTGCATATTTAAAATGATATATCATTAAGCCAATCAGAAAGTTTTTGTCTTTGTTGTTATTTCAGTTTTCTTTGGATTAGGCATACCAAATTTCTGAGTGCTCAGACGACAGATAAGTTTCAGAATGTGTCTAATAGGAGATCTTAAAAGCCAGCCCAGGGGACTTAAAAATGATGACAGATTTTTTTTTCCAATCTAGAAGGCAAAATATAGAAGATTCTCCTTTAAATTTGGCAGAAAACAGGGCTCCTGGGTGGCTCAGTTGGTTAAGCATCTGCCTTTGGCTTAGGTCATGATCCAAGGAACCTGGGATCAAGTCACCCATCAGGCTGGACAGGGAACTTCTCCTTCTACCTGTCCCCACTGCTTGTGTTCTCTCTCTCACTCTCAAATAAATAAACAGTTTTGTTTAAATCTGGCAGAAAACAGAAAGGAAGAGCAACACAGCTGTACATTTTATATCACCGTATATCTGAAGAGTAGGATTTGACCAGCAACATAACAAATTCCATAAAGAGAGACGCTCTTTAAAACAAGGGCTTACCCCCTCCCCTTTTATTTTTAAACTGAAAATTCAGTATAGAATTATCTCACTTAACCTCCTAATTGTAGCATGGGAAACAGAAGCAAAGCACTTGGAATAAAGTCTTGGAATTTATATTTTCTTCCCAAATACTTGCCATGTATTCATAATGAAAAGGACATTGAAAATATAAAAATCCTCTTAGTATTGAATTAGAGACACTGAATTTATAACCTTTAGTATGGTCTAGAGTTGGTAAGAAGTCAAGACAGAATTCTTTGTATTGTGACCTTTTTATATATTATCTTTGGTGTATTTTTGAAACCTATAAAGTAAAATAAAATTTTAGAAATAATATGAAAGTTTTAAAATAGAACAGTTAAAGAAAAAGAAAAAGGGATTATGTGATTTGCTAAAAAAAATAGTAATGTATTAGATAAAACAGAAGCATTTAATTAGAAAGCCAATGTGATTTTACTCATATTTGTTTTCAATTGTATGGATATACACATACACACACACACACACACACACCACACACACACACCACACACACTTTATAGCACACAATGGTTGTTTCTGTAATTAAGTGGCCTTTCATGAAATGAAGAACAAATGCTCAATTTAGTATCCTGTTTATTATATAGAGACATAGGAAAACATTAATTTTCATTCTACTTGCCTACACAAAGTCAATAAAGAAATAAAAAATAAATAAAGTTTGATTTTACTTTTAAAGGGTAATACATAATGCTTTTAATAGATAAATGATTTTGGATCTAAATTCAAGTTCACCTTGTAGTAAATACATTGCTGTCATCCTGTCAAAAACAAAGCATATAGCTAAAGTGAATTATTGTGTTTTTTTTGTGTTAGTCTTTTGTGTTAGTCTGTTAAAATAATCAACTAATACTTCTAACTCTTACAAAATAGAAAAATAAATATACGGAGGTGCCTCATCAAAACAAAACAATAAAATATTAAAATCACGGCAACAAAACAACTAAAATTTCTTGTTTACTTACTCATTCCTTTTTTTTTTTTCCCCAAGAATTTATTTATTTATTTGACAGAGAAAGACAGAGAGAAGGAACACAAGCAGGGGGAGTGGAGTAAGGAGAAGCAGGCTTCCCACGGAGCAGGAAGCCTGATGCAGGGCTCGATCCCAGGACCCTGGGATCATGACCTGAGCAGAAGGCAGATACTTAATGACTGAGCCACCCAGTCACCCCAACTTACTCATTTATTTCTTTACATTCAAGTTAATTTAAAGCAAAAACACTTAGAAATACCTTTCAAAAATAGCATAAAATATGGTATCATGTTTTATTTTATTTTGCTTTTATGCCATTTTATTCCAAAAGTAACTTGAGACAGCTTTTGAAGGTTCATGCCATACAGTAAAATAAATTTAAAATTGCTAAAATATATGGAAAGGACAATAATAAAGACAAGAAATTAAGGTAAAATATAGAAGATGAAAGATGGATAAAAGTTAAAAAGTCACTTTTGTACTTTTGAGAAACAGGAGGGCAGAGTAATGTGCAGCTGTATTTAATACAGGGTCTTATAGAAAGGAAAATGCCAATCTAAACTTTCTAGGGCAAGGGTCAGTAAACTTTTTCTCTAAAGTGCCAGAGTGTAAATATTTTAGAACTTGTAGGCCATATAGACTCTATGGCAACTAGTCAGCTCTGCCATTTTATGTGAAAATAGTCATATGTAAAACATAAATGGATGGACATAACTGTGTAGCAATAAAACTGTAAAAAACAGTGGACTAGATTTAACCAATGGGCTATATTTTGCCCAATCCTCTTCTAGAAACTAAGGCAAAAACAGAAGAGTCATTTACCTGATTTTATGATAAATGTTTACTCCAAAAAAAGATAGCTTTTCTTGATGGTAAGATGTGAAATGAAATACACTAAAGGGAGCTTGGCAGTAGGCAATGTTAGTTACATCTCTATAATAATTAAAATAGCATGTTTCGTGCAGCAGCTGGTCACAGCCCCATGAACATCTGTAAAATGAGTGTAAAATTCAGCATAAAATTGAATTTTTGGTCTTTTGCAGACAAAAACAATGGATTATTCTGTTTTTTCTAATTGCTTATTATGGCAATGGCATTTTATGCTTTGAGGTTTTTTTTCTTCTTAAGTCTGCTTTGCTTTGCTTCTTTTGTTTGTCCTTGTTATTAAAACGAAAATTCATTCCTCTATATAGCATGTTAAGCAATACACCATCTCATGTTGCATAATTAACTGAAAACCATATCAGTGGTTAGATGTAGGTGAACAGTACAGTGAAGGGAATAAGAAAGAGTTATCATTTGATAGGGAGGATGGACATTTAAATAAAGAAAGCATGATGAAGGTTATGATATAAGGAGACATGAGTTTTGGTTTTGAATTTTTATCCACTGCTTGTCAGTAATATGATCTTTAGTATATTTCTTAACCTCTCTGCCCTTGGTTTCTTCATCTGTAGAATGAGGACAATATCAGTGACTTTCTTACTGGGATGAAAGAGTGGATAAGATAAGACTTAGTGCAGTAATACATAGTTAGTATCAACACGTAACTCAGAGAAGGCCTACATTCAAAAGTAAGATTCTAGGCAATGATAGAAGTTTTCAAAAATAGGTGTCTATGATTTAGCTATATAACTCTTAAATCTCTCCCACCTGTAGGTAGATTTTTTTTTTTTTTTTTAGTAGATTTGAAGAGCTTTTCTTTGGAGATAGATGTTTTATGAATGACTTCTTTCCCCAATTCCCCAACACACATATGTCTCCCAAGAGTTTTTTTGTTTGTTTGTTTGTTTGTTTGTTTTTTAAGACCATGTAAGAAGTATAATACATGTCCCTTCAATTTAGAGGACATAGAGGACTAGTGTCTGAGCAAAAGCCAAGAAGTCTATGAGCAGGAAACTGGCTAAAGTGGTCTGTTACAGCAGAGAAGAAGTCTGGTATGAAGATATTAATGGTATCCCAAGAGTTTGTAGGAGCAGTGGATTCGTCAGCTTTTCCGTGGACTACTTTTGAAATGCACATGAGAAGACCTGCAGTGGGGTGGTCCTAACCTGCACAAGCAGGTCAGCTAGAAAGATGAAGGGACTTTGGCAGGAGGTAGAATCTGACTTCTAAGAACCTGGGGATTCTAGAAGAGAGCTCTTTGAGGATGGAGTTCAATAGTCCATGAAAGAACACAAGAGAGTCTGCTTTGAATATTTGCCAGGTCCAGAGTACTAAAATTATATCATCTCCACAAATTCAGTCAAATAATGGCTTTGTTCCATTTGTTCTCATCCTGTACCCCTACCCTAACACAGAAAAGGTCAGAAACTGCAGTAAGGAAGATGGGTGAGAAGAAGTAATTCAACCTAAAAGTGCACCCAGAGTTTTGATGTATTAATGAGATGGGCTGTTGTAATTACCTAAATGAAAATGGTTTTTTTTAATTTATTTAAAGTAATAATAGATTGTTTTAATACCTGAAAGTGGACAGAGAAGAAATTGTGCCTGCCTGAATTTTTATTTAGGGACACAATGAGAAGTAGTCCCTTTGAAAAATTTAAAGAGGCAATAGAATAGAAAAAAAAAAATAAAAATGCTGACTTGCAAATACATTTGGTTGTTTGTTATTATCTTTCATAATTCATACTTGTTTGATGCTATATACATTTGTTACATCTATATCTATATCAATGGATAGAAATCACATCTAGAACTACATGTTTCTTTGTAATAAATATGTACTGAATAGCTCTTATGGTTCATTCAGGCACTCTCTTGGGTTCTGGGAATGAAGGAAGTTTCATAAACCTAATTAGGTTTCATAACCTAATGTTAATATGAGAAAGAGAATAATGCTCCCTCCCAAGAGGTCTGCATCTTAATTCCTGGAATTTAGAAAGATGTTAGCTTGCATGGCAAAAGAAACTTTGCTTATGTGGTTAAGGTAAGAATATTGAGATGGAAAAATTATCCTGGATTATCCAAGTGGCCCAATGTAATCATAAAGGTCCTTATAAGGAGAAAAAAAAAGTTTCCTTATACAGTAAAAAGTGGGGCAGGGGAGAGAGGTAGAGTTGGAGATATGATGACGAAGGAACCAGTTTAGAGAAAGAGATTTGAAGGTGCTATATTACTGGTTTTGAGGATGGAGAAAGGGTCCATCAGCCAAGGAATGCAGCCAACCTTGAGGAGATGGAAAAAGTAAAGAAATGAAATTTTTTCCTACACCCTCCAGAGTGAACACAGAATTGCTGAGCCATTTCAGACTTCTAACCTCTAGGACTATAATATAATAAGTAAGCCACAAAGTTTGTGGTAATTTGTTATAACAGTAATAATAAACTAATACAGTGGACAATGATTTAAGAAAGTGTGATAGAAGAAGTACATAAATGTTGAAGTCATAGTTCAATAGATTTATTAAGCTAATTTAAGAATTCCAGGACTGCTTGAGGAAGTGATAATGTAACCTAAGACTAGAAGGATAAACAGGATCAACCAAAAACAGGGGGGCTAGAAACTCTTCCAAGAAGGGAAATAAGATGTGAAGACTTAAAAGTGGGAAAGAGCAAGTTATATGTCAAAGTAGGCCAATATGTGTGAATTACAGGATTTGAGGAAGGGGTGAGTGATGTGGCTGCCAAATATACTGAGTCAGATCGTGAAGGGTCTAGTCAGTTATGACATGCTTTGAAGTTTGAGCTTTATCATAAGAGCAATGGGGAGGGTCTAAGGATTTCAAGCAGGAGAGTGTCATAATCATATCACCATAGGTTCACTGTGGAGAGTGAATTAGAAGAGAGAGATACTAATAAAAATTAAAAAAAAAAGAAGAGAGAGATACTGAAGAATGATTAAGAGGAGGAGGTAACCGTTCAGAGAGGAGATCGTATTTGCATGGACTTGGCGATAGCAGTAGGCACAAAGAGAAGTATCCAGAACGTAATTTGAAAATGAAATTGAAATGATTTGGTGATTTACTGGATGTGGGAGATATCCTGGGTAGATGGTGGTAGTATTTCAGGGACAGAGAACAAGATGAGGTTTAAGTATGGAAGAGGCTTAAAGAGATCATGCATTTGTCTACATTTTGGCTTAGGGTATCCATGACATATGCACATGGGAATGTTTAGCTAGCAGTTGGATATATCAACCTGGAGCCCAGGAAAGAAGTCTATGCTGGATGAGCAGACTCGGGAGACGTCGGTTTGAAAATAGTTTTTGAAGCATTAGGAGTAGATGAACTTACCAAGGGGCTCCTAGATTAACTTTAATAAGTCGTTAACAGTGAAGCAGAGAAAAAGTCTAGAATGAACCCTGATGGTCATCAATAAGTAAAATGGAAGCAGACCAAAAGGATCATTCAAATAATTATATGGAGAGGCCAGAGGGGAAGGGGGGAAACCAAGAGAGAGGCAAATCCTAGGAGGCAAGGGAAGATAAATTTTTGGAAAAAAAAATTTTCCAACAGTATCAGTTGCATCTATGAAGTCAAGCAGGATAGCTGAAAAATGTCCATATTTTGTAATACATAAGCATTGATAGCCTGTGTGAGAGCAAGGTCAGTGGCATATTACAGGAAAAAATAACATTGTATGACTTCAGGAAATTGAGACAGAAATTATAGATAATACCTTCAAAAATTGTGACTGAGAAGGGGAGGCAAAAGTAGCATTTGCAGAGGGAATTTAGATTGAAAAACGTTTTGATGTTTTGTTGGTGGTGGTGTTTTGTTTGTTTGTTTTTGGTAAATCATGCATGATGAAATTCTAATGAGACTCATCCAGAAGTGGGGAAATTCAAGGTACAAACAGACGGAATGTGGAGAATTTACTATATTTCTAAGCAACCCAGAGGGGAAGGATTCCAGAATATTTATAGATGGCAGATCAATTAGACAGATGGAAAGCCAACTCTTCTTCACTCCAACAAGAAGGGAAAAGATGATTGCTGGTTATAGCCTAGACTGTGAGAAGTCCAAGAGGGTTTCTTCACTGGTTTTAAGTAATCTTCTGGATTTGAGGGAAGAGATGGATGAGCTGAAGATTTGAGAAGAGTTCAGGAAGTTTGAAATAGTATCTGTATGGAATGGGAATTGAATTCTGTAATGGAAGTCTAATAGGATTCCCAGATACTTTTGAGATCCTGGGAGAGATTAGTGATCACAAACATATACTGGCACCATCTGCCCCTTTGAGTGACATTCTTTAGCAGTGTGCAGCAGAATTTAGCAGACTTGGCGTGTGTACAGGGAAAAATGTCACTGCAGATAATTTTCTATGCCAAATGACCAAGTTCAGTAGGCCACTGAATGCTCAGATAATCAACAAGAGAGTAGTTGAAAATCTTCTAAAGGCCTGGCTTTCATATTTCCTCCTTTGACAATGTTAAGTGTCTTCCCATGTTATCCTACTGCTCTTTTAGGATTCAAGACGAAGACTCTCAAAATGAAATGCCTTTTAAGGCACTGCTATAAATTAATAAGCTGAGTCCCATTTCATGAAGGTATGGAAGAATTGAAAAATTTAGCTAATTATGATATATATCTATGTGTGTAGCTTATGCAGTAATGTTACCATTACCATTATATAATACATAGTTTGCGATTTAGAAGTAAAAGGCTAGTATGATACACAAGTGTCTATGTTTTTATCTAAAACATATTTTAACTGTATCTATAATTTTGCCACAGATGTCAATGTACAGCTGTGTCTTTATCACCGAGAGATGTGAGGAGAATTATGTGAAATGCTGATATTTTCATTCAGATGCCTGCATGAATCTTTAAGTATGTGCTCCCCCCTCCCCGGATTTTATTTTATTTTTTAATTTCCATTTCTTGAATTTTGTTACATCTCTAGCTTCTCATTTTAATTAAAATTAAATTTAAAAATTAAATCTCTACTGCTAAGCTGCCTGGCTTAGAGCCCAAATAAGAACCACACATTCTTTTCTCTTCATCTCATGATCACTTTAGCAAATTAAATATAAATAGAAGGAAAGTGCCCTACATATGAAAGCGAAGAGTTAGCTCTCCAATTATATCTTATGACCACTAATTCTTTATGCTCTCACAGAAAAGAGGTTAATAGATGAATATCTTTGCTACTTATCCTCATCTAAAAATCAGAGGATATGCTGAGAGGCTTTGGTTAACCACCATGTACGGAGAACAAGCATGAAGTTATTCCTAAGAAGCAGCTCTTAGGCCACTTAGGCAGGGAATATATTTTCTTGACTCCTTGCCTCTTGAAGCCATATTACTCATTTGCACCAATAGAATATGGACAAAACAGGTGGTGGGTATTATAGAGGGCATGGCTTGCATGGAGCACTGGGTGTGGTGAAAAAATAATGAATACTGTTTTTCTGAAAATAAATAAATTGGAAAAAAAAAAGAATATGGACAAAAGTGATGAGTAACATTTTCCATGCAAATGATTAAGAATCAGGTGTGCTTTTCCTCTGGTTTCCTTCCTGTTCCATCAGTGGAAGAAAACTAAGATTCTTGACAAGACAGAGCTACAAGATGGAAGGAGTCTGGGTCCAAGCAAAAAACGACTCTATCTGGAATACCTGTTATAGGATTTAATGTGAACAAAATATGTCACACCACTGAGAATCATTCTAATAAATACCCCAAATCTCAGTCATACACATACTGAGAGTCTGTTGGTTACTTCTACAGACAATTTAATCTAATCAATTATATGTTGGTTATAACCATTTTAATGGTTTTAATAAAAAAATCTATTGTAAATTGATTTCTCAGTTCTGCAAGTTTCTTAATTAACACATACTTATTTAAAGTATTTTCTTTGTAGCAGACAAATCTACTCAGTTTAAAGCTATTTAGGAAGCCTTTACCATAAAAGTGTTAAGGTAAATATAAATATCCCAGAAGGAAAAGAATGAGAATTGGGGCAAAAAAGTGTAAGAAAAGCACGGCTTGCATGGAGCACTGGGTGTGGTGAAAAAATAATGAATACTGTTTTTCTGAAAATAAATAAATTGGAAAAAAAAAGTGTAAGAAAATTACTTTTCTATATTCTAAAATAGATTGAAGGTATTTTTATTTAGAAATAAGTCTAAAAGCCTAAGAAGATAACCATTATAGTTTGTCAAAATGACTCTAAAGCATGAACATATCTGGCACAAAGATTGCTTTTCTCAGGGCCCTTTCAGAATGAAGTACTTGATTCTTATGGTGCCTTAGGTAAAAGTGATATCTATTTTATGAGTAAATAAACATGAACTGTGGATAAATTTTGTCCAGTTCAGAAACAGAAATCTAATGCTGGAAGCATATCCCTCACCAATTTGTAGAAAAGCTGTAGCAGTTTAAGATAGAAGGGCCAAGTTACAAAGTCTAAGGTGGAAACTCATCCTGAAGGTTCTACTGAAGGCAGCTGAAGCAGGAGAGAAGTCCTAGGCAGGGACAGGGACTGAGTGTCTGCATTGTTGTGCTGGGGGGAAATATTCACATTGTAGAGGGTCGTGGAGCATCAGTTCAAATCACTTTGTTCAGATAAATTAGTGGTTTTCAAATGTGCCCAAAGAAGAACACCAGGAGGACAGTGTAAGTTCTTACCCTTTCAGCGGGCTCTTGATGCTGGCCCAGAATCATTTACAGATTCACAGCCACCATTCACGCACACAGCACATTTGTATAAAACAAAGGTGGTTTTTTTCTCAAGATAAATGCAGCCCCAAGAGCACTGTCTGAACTTGGAGCACGAGGCTAGAAGAGCCCAGTCACACTGTGAGGGTGCTCACTGAGAGGTGCTCCTGAGACGACTCCAGCTTAATTTCTCAGGTGAATCAACCAAATCATGATTCTCGTTCTTTATGTGTGCTACCTCGGTAGGCCACAAATCTACTTCTGAGAACATTAACTGCCAGTGGCCCTTCTTTTGCCTTCACCTGCCCCTCCATCAACAAATAGAAATATTCCCTAGATTCTTATATTCTAGGGTTGTTGTTACTATTTAGAGGGATGTCTGAATGATGTGCTGCATTGTACTGTGATCGAGTTCCTATGCAAAGACAATCTGTGATGGGAATCCTCAATTTAATTAAAAAAATAACATTGTAGCTACTAGAGTTCTACATCTAAGAAATAAAAGGGGGGTAAATACATTAGCCAGTTCTAAAATCAAAAGAGAAAATTACCACTCAATGTGCCTTGGGGTAGTTATATATATTAAGGCAATAATCATTTCAGATCATATAATAAACTGATATTTCTGTGTATCTAAATACTGTTATATTTTGACTATCCCTCTTTTGTATTTCTGCATTCATCAGACTGTACCCAGAGAAGACTTAAAAAAAATAAACTATAAAATCTCATATTGCAAGCATGCACACACACCAGAAAATGAGATGTTTGTGTTTTCAACAGTTAAAAAAAATTATATGCATCCAAATGTAGTGAATTTGATCATTTTACATAACAAAATATTTTCTACTTGCAAAATGTGTTTATGTTGGTATAAAATACAGAAAATGGTATTAAAACAAAACAGCCACATAAACAAAAGTGGTTTTATTGTTTTGATTGCCCTCATCAGATTTATTTATTTATTTATTCTTTCTTTCTTTTCTTTCTTTCTTTCTTTCTTTCTTTCTCTTTCCTGATTTATTTGCTGCTGTTTTAGGAATAAGCTGATGCAAAGAACTGGGGCAAGCTTTAGTATCATATGAATATTAGGTTATGCTACAATAATACTGTGATGGACTGGATGATAGCATCTTCCCAAAGTTCACATTAAAAGCCCCACATTCCCAAGATGACTCTATTTGGAAATAGGGCCTTTACAGAAGTAACTAAGGTTAAATGAAGTCTTAAGAAGGTTGAGCTCTGATCCAATGAGATTATTGTCCTTAAAAGAAGAGACGCCAAAGAGCGGGCTCCCCCTCACTATTCATGATTACAATAAAAAGACGGCCATCGTCAAGCCAGAAAGATAATCCTCACCAGGAACCAAATCCTGCAGGAAAATAGATCTTCGATTTCCCAGCCTCAAGAAATGTGGGAAAATAAATTGATGTTGTTTAAGCTACCCAGTCTATGGCATTCTCTTATGGCAGCCAAAGCAGACTAAAGGACAACAAACAATCCCCAAATCTGTTTATTACAGTAAAAATACTAGGTCTCATTCATAAGCCTGTGATTCATTGTGAAAGCCTTGTTCCAGGCTCAAGATCAGATATGAGTTTTTCTGATGGTCTGTAGTGGCAGCAGCTACTAGTATTATACTCTCCTTCTGGTTGATGCAAGGGTGCAAGCAGTGAAATCAAGCTGCGCAAAATTCTACTGAGATACGGTTATATCTATGCACATCCCATTGACCAAAGCAAGGGACATGCTGAATTCATTATCAGTGGGGCAGGGAACTGTACTCCTCCAGGGAGGACAGGAGTGAAATCAGTAAATATTTGCTGAACACTAATATATCTACTTCAATAGTCAACAGCTTAAATCAGATTTTTTTAAAGATTTTATTTATTTATTTATTTGACAGAGAGAGATCACAAATAGGCAGAGAAACAGGCAGAGAAAGGGGGGGGGGGAAGAAGGCTCCCTGCTGAGCAGAGAGCCCAATGCAAGATTCGATTCCAGGACCCTGGAATCATGACCTGAGCAGAAGGTAGAGGATTTAGCCCACTGAGTCACCCAGGCGCCCCCAGATAAGAATTTTTTTAACCAGTTCCTGGTGCTTTAAAGTTTTCTGAGAAGTGCAGCTAAGGAGACAGATTTATATCTCCTCTATTCCTAATTTTATTAAATTTTAGCTTTAGATACTGTATTAAATGAATGTTGACTTTTCTAGAAGATAATTGGCTATAGAAGTGTATTAAAACTCTGACACCTATTTATCAAATGTATTTCATATTAGAAATAAGTATTTTGTGAAGACCTGGACACTTAAATAAAATATACAAAATACAAATGTATAAATGTGTATCTAGTATCACTGTTTACTGTTAATAAAATAAATGAATCACATTAATCTGCTAAAATTCATTGATATTAAGTTCTGTACCTAGCATATAGAGAAATTAAGCTTCCTTTTTTATTTATTTATTTATTTACTTATTTGAGAGAGGGAGAGAGATCACAAGCAAGGGGAAAGGCAGAGGGAGAGGAAGCAAGAGAGTCTCAAGCTGACTCCATGCTGAGCATGGAGCCCAACACAGGGCCCAGTCTCATGACCCTGAGATAATGAACTGAGCTGAAACCAAGAGTTAGATGTTTAATCCACTGAGCCACCCAGGTGCCCAAACTTCTCACATTTTAAGAAACAAGTTACTTTTGATACACCTTTTTAATTCTCAGCTGAATGAAAGTTGAAGAGGAAAAAAAAAAAACTTTATTTCTTACTTTATCAGTCTCAAAACCTACATTCATATGCACAAACATACACTCACACACATCCATACCCCTATAATATTGGCAATAGTGTTGCTAATGTAAGCTTAGTCCATTCTGGCTAACTATGACTTCATCTTTATAAAAAAAAATAGAACTGTGAAAACTGTTTGTTTTGTTTGTTTTTTTTTTCACCTCATTTGTCAGCTAAGAAGAATTTATATTTGCTTGCTCATACTATTGAAGAAATAATAATCAAGGAGACTGCATAACTGGCTGTTTTGGTTTAATTCCCTCCTTTGCATCTCTTACAAGTACAGAAGGAAGGCCAGTGCTCCCTTAACCGGAATGCCACTTATAGACTAATATGAGACTTACAAAGAGAAGCATAGTCAATTTTCAAACACCACACATTGATACAAAAATCCTGTAATATGGAATAACCCAAGGTTGGCAATTAGTAAGGGGTACACAGTGGGGGGACATAAGCATGTGTGTCAGCACTGGGCCTCAGAAAGATGTATTTGGTTCTTAATTCACAAGTAAATATGTGCCCTTCTCATCAGTTCAGGTTCATGAAGATTCTAATCAAGCAATTTATCTGGTTCATTTCTCATATGCCCTCATCAACTGAAGTGCAAAGTCTACTCAACTGCCAGAAAAGATAAGGTCAGCCTTGAAAATAAGTGTTGGCCCATTTTCCCAAAGCTCAGAGGAAACCAGGGTGAGACTAATGAGATCAATCTCTTTGGACCAGGCCCCATAGTGCTATAGCAGTATTTGAAAGTTAAAAACTCCATTTGTTTGGCACCATTTGTATCTCTCCCATCACCCAATGATAAAATTGGTTAATTGGTGATAACTTCTTTCTTTCTTTCTTTTCCTTCCTTCCTTCCTTTTTTTCTTTCTTCTGAAAATATGTTCACATGCTTTTCTTTAGCATTAATCTCATGAATTACTCCATTAGGATCCCATAGTGTATCTGAACCAGCATATGAACATCTTAATTTGCCCCCTTGAGACTTACAAGTAAATCAAAGAGTGAAGGGGCTTAATATTTACTATAGAATTTCCTTTTAGTGATGGATTCAGAGAAAATTTTACCTAAGTATATAGTATGGATATTGGCTTATACATGTTAACATGCAGATAAACAGTGCACCCGAAAGAGAAATGTAAAGTCTGAGATAAAGTCTTTACATGTGTTTTCAAATCAGATGCCCATAGTTAATTCCATGACTCTGATTTGCCAGAAAGCTTGGTTAAAGGATTAGACATGGAGCTAGTTAGCATTAACTGGTGCCTGCAAATGAGCAAGAGCAAGAGTGGCTCATTGACCAGCTCTGTACCTGCACCCCATGCTACCACACAGAGTCACTCTGCCTAAGTCATCAAGGGAGGGAAAAAAAAATCCATAGTATATTTCCTTTTAAAGAAGTCTGGCTGGCTGTGTTACCTCCCATTCATCCAATTATTTTTAAGCAGCAAGATCCAAATCAGATTCAGTCCTTAAGTGAATGATGAAAAAGTTACCCTCACAGGTAGGATCAGAGAGCAATGAACACATTGTGAGTAAGTGACAGCCCCTCCTGGTTCCTAGCAATGCAGTGGGTGCCATCACCAAACCGGCCCTGGCGTGATCTGGAGTACCGCTTCATTTGCTGCTTTATATCACATTGTGATGAAAACTGTCACAATGTGCCTCTTTAGGCACCGAGCAATCTGTGATTTATCAAAGTGCCATGTTGCTGATGAACTGAAAAACAAACCCTGTCTCAACAACTAAACCATTTTACATTAAAATTTATTCTCTAATAGTGTCTAAAATTAATCTTCCAAAATGGTTTCCTCAAAGAAAAAGAAAAAGAAGAATATTTTCAGGGATTTTGCTATGACATTTGACCCTCAAGTTTCTGAAAGTGATCTCATTTAAACAAAACACATTATGTTAACTCTTCCAACCTAAGTTCCTCAGAATGAAGTTCAAGCCCAGCTGACTGGTGAGACATTCTGCACCAATCAATCTCCAAATGCCTACCTGCAGTCCTTGTCAGTACATCAGGAAGCCACCCTCACCCAGGAACAAGGGCTTCAACACCTCTGCCAGGGCAAGTCTTGGTCTGGGAACCCTGGCTAGTAGGTGTTGATCATCATTTGCTTTTGAGATGCTAAGTGCAGGGCTGAGGGAGGGGAAAGCAGAGATACTATAGCCTAAGAGGTGCTCAAACAAAAGCCCTAGACTCTCTGAAACAATCATGACCCTGAAAGACTTAGAATTCACTGAGATACAAGATAAATGCAGGAGAGGGTGAAAATGTTGGAAGAGTCTGATGGGAATAGAGACTAGAGCCAATCCTGTTCTCAAAATGTATTAGTATATATTTTCAACTCAGTAAACATCTGCATTTCAGTTTTTGGTGTTATTTGTCTTTTTTGTTTTGTTTTGTTTTTTCACTGAAGTATCTCATTGGTGGAAGGGCATGAGCAAGTTCTTTAGGGAGAATTCAATTGGACATACTTCTTTTATCAGAAACATGCATTCATAATGTCCATTCTATGTCATAGTTTATTTGCCGGTTTGTTTTAACATAAAAATGTGGGGGTTTTTTTGTTTTTGTTTTTAAAGATTTTATTTATTTATTTGACAGACAGAGATCACAAGCAGGCAGACAGGCAGGCAGAGAGAGGGAGAGGAGGAAGCAGGCTCCCTGCAGAGCAGAGAGCCCGATGCGGGACTCGATCCCAGGACCCTGAGATCATGACCTGAGCCGAAGGCAGCGGCTTAACCCACTGAGCCACCCAGTTTTTAATTAAATGACTAATCTCAGTGACGTGAGAGACTGTGCTTGTGTTTTTCACAACCATACCCCCAAACCTAGTCTAGCACGAAGTATATGCTCTTAGCAAATATTTGCAGCATATGTGTTGAGACGATAAGAAGATGCAAAATTGCACTGTGGTTTCTCACAAATACTCCCTACAACACTAATTGTACCCTCTAATGGTAAAAAATAGGTGACATGACATATCTGTCATCACAGTAACTTTCTTATGGTTAGGCAAATAGAAAGAAACCCAAATTTTCAAAAAACAAGGTGACCGTCTGGATTTGTCACGAATCTGGGGATCCAGTGGCAATTGCTCTGGTGATGGGAGCAGCACTTGTTCCAAAGCAGCATTGTTTCTAAAATAGGTCTTCATATATAGCAGCCTGCCTCTGTCCAAAATTTGCTTGTGTGTACTCCTATACTAAGCTTTATGTCCTCAGACTCTTAAACAGAAATGCTCTGTCATACATGTAGACTGAGGTCAGGTATTCAAGCTGCTTCAGCAGCATGCCCTTAGGACAGTACAGCGTGGTAGGGCAGAGGCAGCATCCAGATGTCTGTTATGCAAAGGTGGAAACAGATTTGAAATTTGCAGGTCAAGGCAAAGGACAGCATAATACTTTTATTGACCATGTTTCCACTTGTAAATTTTAGCAAAGAATCTAAAAGAGAGAATTTTTCTTTTTGTATCAAAGTAAAACTTGTTATCACCCACTTCGATTAAGATAGAGCTTGGATGACTTCCAGGTGTAGCTTTCTCTGTACAGTCTCCATGCACAGGTTGGCAAAACAACTTTTACAGAAGA